>NC_084945.1:13090741-13773241 GCF_949316205.1 Platichthys flesus | reverse complement strand
GATATGCCGGTGGACACGCGGGGGAAGGGAGCAGCGATGGTGGACCGCATCAGCAGCGAAGGAGTGAATTTGTGATGTGTGTGTTTGGGGGGGGCATGGGGGGGGGGGGCGGCAGGGGCAGGGATGAGGGGCTGGGATTTGGGATAGCGGGGGTCTGAGAGGTGGTGAAAAGAATACATAAGATAGGATTTTAATTTATTTATTTATTCGATTGCCTTATCATCCAGGGTGCTGCTTAATGACATCACTGCTGGCCTCTCCAAGCTGTCCCAAATCACACTGCCACTCATTTTTTCATCAAAATGACTTCAATTTATTGCACAGTGTGTGTGTGTGTATGTGTGTGTATGTGTGTGTGTGTGTGTGTGGTGTGTGTTTGTGTGAGAGAGTGAGAGTGAGAGTGAAAGATAAAGTGACCATAAAATCATAGCAAAGCACAAATAATAATACTAGTAAAAAGTATATATTGAAATATTGTGAAAACTTATTACTGTTACTGGGTTTGAATAACTTTCAAAAATTGAATGAATAAAATATTCATATATCTTCAAAAGTCAAAATTTGCTACAAACTTTCTTACAGGGTGTAAAATTGTCTTGTTAATAAATTAAAGACAAAAATACTGTTTTTTATTAGAAGTATTAATTTATTTTATAACATTTCATTAAGCTTTTGTCAATAAAATAAGCTAAATGGTTTGAAACGCCACGCAAACACAATTGTGAAATATTAAATTGAGACTTATGAATATTCAAAAAGATTATCCCCAGTACAACCCTCTGCTTTGAGATGAGTTTTACTTAAAGGAAAGAAAAAATCTTTTAAGATCTAATAAAGCATGAAGTATATTAAAAGTATAAATTTACATTTAAAACAAATTTCAATATTATCAAAAACGTAAATGTGGGTTTCACATACTTAAATGTAAGTCTGTGCCACAGCTATTTTCAAGGAATTACTTGACCATAACTCATATGATCTCATTTATCTATGTTTTGCAGAATGAAACTGTAATACATATGTTCCTACAAAACAATACATACAAATATAGTGGCTAATATGATGTACAAGAATTTGAGTGACTAATCATCATAATCTTTGATTACCTTTCGTGTTTGATTGCTTCTAGTCTGAAAGTCTGTATACAGTAAAGGCTAAATGGGAACAGCTCAAGGTGGGTTGCAGTCGGGGCTGGACTCAGACAGAGACAGAGGGAGGGGGGGACTGGAAATGACTGTGTAAGCTGGAGTTGCCATACTGGTCAACAGGCTACCGCAATGTGTGCACCCATGGGGGCAAGCAGCCAGGCAGGAGTCATGACTGCAGAGTGGACCCCCAAGACTCTGTCAGCACTATCAGCCTTCCTTCTCTCCTGCAGCAGCAGACGCAAACCAACACAACAGAAACATCCATCGAGCGGAGTCATTCAGTGTGAAGGCCACCAGCCACTGCTAAATACCCACATGTCGTTTTTATCCACACCACAGTCGAGCTAAACTTCCCCATAAAAGCTTGAATAAATTTAGCAACTAATGAACACACAGTTACTCAATTTAAAAATCCACAAAAACCCTAAAAGACAATTGTTTATGCAACCCGTGGCTATTTATGTGACGCCACCCTTTATTATACAGTAGTCTCATTCAGCCTCCAGCCGTCTGCCCCCAGTGCAGCCAGTTAACAAGCCACAGCCCCGTGCCCCTCCACTGTACCTGCGAAAAGGAAATGATGTGGCCCATGGCCCAGCAAGGACCTTCTATCAGCACCATTAGGGCTTAAGCAGAACTGGAAAATGACTCCACCGGCCTCCATCTCAATCATTTTAATACCATCATAATCATGAACATTTTCTTTTATTATTTTTTTAAAAGCCCTGGTAAGAAGAAAAAAAAGGGGAATTTCATTTCCTTTGCATAACCACCTTAAATAGAGGGAGAGTAAGTGAATGGGGAAGAAAGTGATATCTTATGAGAAAGAAAAAGAAAGTGATGTAGAGTCCCCCCCCCCCCCCCCCCCACCACCACCACCACCACCACCACCGACCCGTCCACCGCCACACGTCCGTCTGTGCAGCTCTGCCAGTCTCACTATGTTACAAGTTGCAAAAGGTGGGAAGTTGAATAAATAAACAAGAAAATTAATATTAATGAGTGCTTTGGTCAAACTATGTGACCGTTACAGAAGCTGTCTTCACTCAACTGTCCTGGGCCCTCTTAAACCTCACCCCCCCCCCCCCCTCCAACCTGACCTGTAGTACTGTAAACCTGAATCACTATCCATAAAACACCACTAAACAATCCAAGAATTAAATGTTTCCTCCTCTTTTCTCCACTGTTTTTCAACTTTCAATTTTTTCTGAAGAGCACCATTATGTATTATTAATATCTTTGAATTATTACTCATTTTCCTCTTAAAATGGAGTGCTTTAATTCACATTTGAAGTACTCATCAAGGCTGCACAGTGAAATGAATGTAGAAGGATGCATTACATTTGCAAAAATGCAAAGGGCGAATTAAAAATATATAGCAATACTAAAATATTAACTATTAATTTCAAAAAGATAATTTTCCCCTGAAAGAAAAGCCTTTTCATTACTTCTCTCTTTTCTTTTCTTGAAGCGTACCTCCCTGACTGTGAATCTCCGAATTATATGTTATTAGCATGTACTGAATATTCACCTGTTCATCAAATACACTGAACATTATTTCTCCACTATGAAATAAACCCACCTGTGTTCCTGTTCATGGAAACAGGGCACAGACAGAAACATGGCTGCAGCGAAGCAGAGGTGATGTAGTGTAAAATTCATGTCCAGCACAGTATCAGAGGTTCAGTCGACAAGAGAAAAAAAGAGCACAAAATCACAATCGGGGCCAAACATGACAGTTGAAACCATCTCTCCTTCATGTCTCCTCTTTATTTTTTTATATTTTATTTTTTTACAATGATACTCTAATTCCCATGATCACCCTTGAAAGCGTGACCTTGTGCTGTGTGACCGGAGATAGCCGCAGCATGAAGACAGGACGCCACTTATCATCAAGGGACGAGGTGGCTGTTTAATTTCACACCACCAGTGGCTAAAACCCATGTTAGTGTGGAGCATCACAATGGCAGCTACGCTGGGGGAGCAGATGTCCTGGTGAAGGGGTGTAAAGAGGGAGGAGGTTGGGTTGGGAGAAGGACAGGAGGGAGGAGGAATGGTGCTGGTTCTGCGTTGGGGAGGGTGGTTGCACTGTCGCTGTGTGTTGCACTCACAGCACCTGTCAGGGAAACAGTGGAGCACACACACTCCAAAAAGCAGCACAAATAAACAGAGTGGACGTCGTGGCGGTCGGTCCTGCTCACGGGCCACGATGGAAAGTGTTTGCATGGGCACGAGCGGACTGGAACTGGACTGGGAGAGGACGGGCAGGAGGCGAAGGTGCAGCTGTGGTGGCGGCGGCGGTCGGAGGAGGAGGAGAGGGGAGTCGTGCAGCGCGGCCCACACCACGGCGGAGGCCAGCATCACTGAGAGCCCAATTGCTTTCTGAAGAGCTTTCCATTGTCTGCAGTGATGAACTTGAGCTCTGGCCTCCAACCCAGGGGTCTCTCTGTCTAATCCAGAGTGCCCCCGGCTCCCCTTCACAGCCCCTCCCTCCCTCCCTCACACACACACACGGACACACACACACGGACACACACACACACACACACACACAAACAGACAAACATGATACACACCCTTGAACTGACGCATGAAATGACTGCAGGCTTGAACAGTGACCAGCACCTCCCAGCGCAGCTGAATATAAAACGCAGTAATGAGCGGGGCCAGAAAATGGCGTCCCTCTCAAACATGGCTGCTTACTGATGGCCAGACGCGAGCCAGGGAGAAAAAGGTCACCTCTCTCATCTTTAGTCCCCCCCCCCCCCCACACCCATCTTCTATTGCGGGTGATGGTTTTTTTTTTCTCCATCTTTTTCCTCTCCCCCCTTTCTTCTTCTTTTGTCTCCCCCGCTAACACATTCTGTTTCCCCCTCCCTGGTCATTTTCCTTCACCCACGTCGTGTGTGGATGTAGGCTGATTATTTAAGAGACAAAGGAAGGGGAACTTGGGAAGAGACAGGTGGCTCCGTCTGAGTGATGAGAAAATTAGGGAAGTGAAATCCAGCTCCTACAAAACTCCCTTTCATGGAGGGTAATAAAAAAAACAGGAAATAAACACAAGCGTGGCCCTTCCCCTCTTTGGTACGGCTCAGCAGGAAAAGGAGCAATCCCCACTCCCATCCCTCACCAGTACAATTTGAAATCCCCTCAGTAGACCGCAGTCCAGTCCAGATATATTCATTTTTTCTCACTTACTCCCCCAGTGTCATTTTTCTCCATTTTCTCTGGCAGCCGGTTATGCACAGAAAGTTCCAAATGTATTTTGACTGCTTGATTTCTATTTTCATAATATCAAAATATCAAGTTAAGGAATATAAATGTTGGCTCAGCAGAGTGAGGAGTGCCGGTGTATGGGTGCAGTGGTTCTTGGGGGACCGGGCCCGTGCTAAATCAGTAAATCACTCCATCTGGAAGATGAACGGCATGTTTTGGAGTTCATTGCCTTTCGTCTCGGGCGAGTGGCCGGTGCAGCGGCGGGCCCAGCAGGCTGCAGCGGAGGTGTGTGCTGATGTGGATGGTTACAGAGGGATAATGAAGCGGCGACCGGGGGCTCACTCGTGTTCTGTTCTGCCCTGTCCACCCCGCTGTGATAGGGCCAGCTGCCGAACACGGCTATTAGCCCGTCCCTTTCTAAACCGTCATAAGGCCGGCTGTAGGTTTCCACTCAGGTGATGGTCGGAAAGGGCCTAGGTGTGAAAAATGGCTCAAGGTTTCAAGTCCTTGGCAACTTTCATCTTCTGATTCTCCGGTGAGAGCCGTGTTCGACTGCTCGCTGTGAATAACTGAGGGAAAACCTTCCAAGAATATTCTGACTACTGCCTTTATCTTTCTAATCCCACCCCTCTCTGTAACAGACGGCTTCCCGACCAATACTTGAGTTTATTCAGTGGCTTACTGACAAAAGTATGAATAATAACGTGTCAAACCACACAACATACAAAATATAATATTAAACCAAGGACAGACTTTCACCTGCTTCAGAATCCCAAAACATTTTGTATAACGAGAACGTTCAAACAACCTCGGCAGCTAAAATATTTCTTGTTTCGTTATTTATTTTTCATTCACTGCCATGAATAGTCTGAAAAATACAACTGGGCATGCTGTTGTTAGCCTATATTTCACATGTTAACAGCATTTATAGGTTGAAATTTTTATAATATATATACAACTCATAATTAGAATTTAGATCAAACCTTTTAATTGTAACTTTTTTTATTCAAATTTCTCACAGGTGTGCGTATGTAAGCAGACATGTTAATGACATTTTACAGATAGACTTTTTAAAATTTATTACAGCACCCAAAAGCTTGAACTATGTCTCCTCTAGCCACACGCTCAACATATCAGGACATCAACAGTCCTGGAATGAATATATATCTATACAATTCAAAAATTATAATACTAACCAAAAAACAAACCAAAATGAAAAAAATGATTTAATTATTTTCAGTATATTTCTAAATATATATATATTTTTTAGCTACATTATTCTATTCATGTCAAACACATGTTTATCCGACATTATCAAGCTCACATCCAAAGAAACATTCAGTCCACCGCGTCATACACGACATGAAAAGTTGCCAATAGTTCCACTCCCCTCACCTCCACCTCAAACTGGGATGTGAGGCACAACACATTCAAATAAGTTGATAGAGTTTATCAAAGTGACAGGCAATTAGAGCAGCTCTGACCACGGGTTTGCATGCTAAATGAGAGTCATTTGAGCGGTGGGGGCAACACGCGTTATCAAAAAGAGAGGGAGATTTCTTGGAGCCCCATTTCTGCTCCTGGACAGCCCCAAATTAAATATCCCCCAAGACCATTAGGCTAAACAGCCCGGGGAAGGACTTTGTCTCACCACAGAAAAATGACAGTAAACTCAGGCAATCACGCCTCCAATCAATTATGCTTGAATTATATTTTTCTTAGACTGTGCAAAATGTCTTATGTTAATTCCCCTAAGTATACAATACCCATTACTTCCGAGGGAAGGATCCATATGCATACTGTCTAAATGAGTGTTTTTCCCAAAGATTTATCAGCGTCACGCTGCCAACTGAAATGAAAACACTGACGCGGAGCTGTGTATTCCTCCGTATCAACAGTAACTGCAGGGGCCACAGGCAAAGCTCGGAGGCGCTCGGGGCTGATAACCTACCCGGCTGTAAATCTACTGATAGAAAACATCCCCAGAAACTACGGAAATATCAAGGTGCACCGGTAAACTCTTTCATAGAAGCTGCAGCGCGAGCAAAGAGGAAACCCAAGGTGAGGAGACAGGCAGAGAGAGGCTCGGGTGGGAGGCTGCACGGGGGTTTGCATTTTTGACCTGACCTGTCTGGGCGCTCGGCCTGTTGAGCCAGTGAATGGTGGAGTCCCCTGAGGTCCCCCTTGTGGCCCAGATCTCTGATAATGACCTCTGTCTGGCCGTGATGGTACGAGACAGCTATTGGCAGACCCACTGACCAGTGTCAGTGAGCTGCCAATACTCGGTGAGTGAGTTAATAACAAGTGGCCTCTGTAACTGACCAGCTCCTGTTGGAACAGGGACAGTGTCACTCTTTGAGGAGGTGATTCTGTTTAACTTGGAGACTTTAACTATAATCGTTGAAGATAATGTGTTCTAAAAAGAAATCTATAGATATATCGGAATCCTATTTTTAACAAGCTGAAAGTCTAAATGAGGATAAATTCTCTGACCTGGCCATGACGACTGATGACAATATTACAACAATAAAAAACAACACAAACACAGCGGTCATACACTACATATAGAACATAAGAGCCATTTCCTATGTCCTTTTAAAATGTGGTTTAATTCCCCCCGTCAGCTCTGACAGTTTCAGATCCTTCCGTAAATTAAACCAGGAAGAGACGTATTTAAAAGCAATTTTATGCAAAGTTCTGTTTGGACGAACATTTGCAGTATATTGTGAGAGCACAGGCCAATTTGATTTTGTGCCTTTTACACATGTATATTCACAGGTAAGGAGGAACCAACAAGGGGAGATGTATATGTTAAAAATGTTAGCAGCATCATACCACTTTAGGCACTGGTCAGGAGCTCTATAAAGAGCAGACCACCTTTGAATCAAGTAAAGGTAAAACAAAATTGTGTTTCCTTTCCTGAAGGGAGAAACAGGATGTTCCTAAAAAAGCTTAATTCAAGCTCCAACTTGAAAACAAGCTTTCTAATATGTGATTTGAATAACAGGTTCTGACCAGAATATATTTTATGTTGTAACCATTTCCATTTCTGTCCCTTGATCCACATTTTTTGCATTTAAAAAAAATAGCATGAATTTGTCTCAACAATTAACACATAAAATACAATTTGATACAACGTTTAACACACACAGTGAGAATGAATTACATCTGCATTAATAACAATCTGCCAGCAGCCATTTGGAAGAAGATATTTACACACATACACACACATACATTTACAAACAAGGCCTCTTGGTCTAACTCCACTCACAGTTCCTGATGATCCCACCAAGGCTCCCCTCTTATATTACATGCAACACAATCCACCCTTACACACTAATTTGTTTTCTCTTTTTTTACTCTGGTTCAGAGTGTAACTGAGCCCCTGAATATATATATACAAATTTAATAGAGCTAATAGAATCATTATCAAATTCGGATCAATATGAATTTAGCCCCGGTGCCCATAAAAGGCAGCGATTTTGAAATACAACCCTGTCTGCTCTCTTTCATTCCCCCGGCCTGCAACTGACGCTGCTGCCGTCGGACGTGAATTACCCGACAGGCACATTACCGCTAATAAGGGTCTCACAAAACACCCTTTATTAATGCATGAGAGACTCTTTGATCCTGGACAAACTTTACCGGGGAAAGCAGTAATCACTGTACCTCAGACAACAACAATAAGAAGCTTCCCATTACCTTGAAAGAGTCAACAATGTGGCTGAGGTCAAATCAACCTGAGCCTGTACAGCGTGTCTCTCTGAGGGGAAGGGACAATACCAGGCTGACACTGCTCAGCCAAACAATAAAGCTGCTTTTCCCTTCAGGTCAATCCCGTCTGTGTCATTTGTACCTAATCTAAACTTTCTGTAAGGTCCGACAGGGAGTCAGACAACATCACACAACCGATTCATAAAAGGAAATTTAGATTATTAAATGGAGTTGGTCAGAATCATACAGACCAATGGATTGTGATTTGCAGCAGAGCAACTGCAAAACATGTAATGGCTCCTTTTTAAAATACAGTCTGGTTTGAAACTGTGCATATTCTTAATAATCTATAATTTCAATGCATCAATGATAAAATGAGAATTATGACTTGCTGTATTATGGACAAAGTGTTACCATAGCTGACACTCACAATCTATAACATGCACAAAAATATAAAGAGAGTTTTGACAATATCCTTAATAATTTGTAAGCATCAAACTCCACAGACAGTAGTTTTACCTACATCTTCCTGTCAGCCACATTGAAAAAGTCAGTTTCTGTAGTATTTTTTTATCCACACTGTATTTAGTTTGATAAACTCAAGGAAAGTTAACTTTCCTGATTTAAGAGGAATCAATATTCTGAAAGTCTCCCCATCCTTTCAGCACACTTCTCAGTAACAGCATTAGACCCCCTCACAAATGATCCATTGGAGTAAGATTTGGGTTTAACTTCTACTCCAATAATCTCGATTTTGACAGAGCCTGTCACATTATAAAGTCTGAACATAGTTACAGGAATTGTGAATGATACCGATGATTGAATTTTATTGAAGTGGTCAGCAGGTAGCTCATTCCCCACAGAAAGCCCCGGGGCCTGGAGGTGGTCAGTGGGGAGCAGCTTCACAACATCTCACCACTGCTCGCTGCGGAGTGAGAGGAAGGAGAAGCAGAGGCGAGGAGCTCCATTCGAGAAAGGTGCCACTGCAAATTCACCACCTGACTATTTAAAACCAGTGTAATATCTCCCCCACTTGAGACGTGATCCATTATATTCTTTATGCTCCATCACAGCAGGCAAGAGTGCTCACTAGCTATATGTGCGCTCAGTAGGAGCAGTGACATTTTGAAGAATACCATGTATACCATGAGTCGTCAATTAAGGCATTTTACCATGAAGGGTAAAAGAAAGGAAGAAACAGACAGAGGATGGGAAAGATGTTTTAGAGCCATCCATCCTCCAAACAGGTTATTATTTATGTGAAAAATGAATACATTTGAACCGGAAGATATATACATATACAATGAAAACATGTTTTAATTACTTTCTATATTCAGTAAAACATCAAAGAGATTTACTGAAATTAGAGAAATTGCACTCAACCAAATCTGCTCTGTTTCACATGAAGCTCATAAGTAACAATCTGATTCATCTCAATCCAAGTAACTAATGATCTGATAAACTGAAACCAGCATTAGTCATGGGCAGGTTTTTCTCACTGTTGACCCAGAAGCTGCACGAAGCATGAGAGATTTGTTTTGTGGTTGGTTTTTGTCACGCCTGCTGCCGGGGCATGCTAATCAACCTAAAGGGTCAGGTCGGGTCAGGTCTGGACAGAGGCAGCGTCCCAAACTGGCCACAACAAATGCAGAGGAACATCTGCTCTCTGTGCGTCACACAAAGATGTCCCCTCGGAGCCCCCGGCCGCCCTCAGGAGCCTGGGAACGGCTCAAAGTCAAGGGCAGCCTCCCCAGTCACTAATGCTGACTGGACGCTGCACACTGGTCTCTCACAGTGTTTGGGAAATATTTAGACGGTCAAAAGGAACAAATCAGAGTTAAAATGTATCGTTTCATGTCGTCACTCAAGTTGTGACGGGTGCCACAAAGTGATTTTTAAAAATGTATTACACATAATTAGTGTATTTAAACAAATATACATGTTTGGGATTATTCACTTTCCACAAAAATTGCACAAAAGAAAAAAGGCATGATGTTTTTGGAGACGTCAGAAGTTGTGATCGCCTTTAAGACCGGGATTAACCTTGGAATGTGCAGTTGCCACGTTACACGCACGCCACCCTGATGACAGAGAGATTACCCCTCTGCGCTTTCGCTCCCTTTCTTTGGCAGCCTAACAATGTGCTTGAAAGGAACCATCAAATGATGTCAATACTTGGATCGATACCCTGAGACGTCTCAGTTTCCCCTGCAGCAAACGGAGAGCATTACACGGCTCCTCCTGGGCAGAGCTCTTTACCAGGACTTCCAGGGGCTGCGCTGCGTACTGGATCGCTGCCGCCACTGCTGCCGCTGAGGGACAGCTGATGTATGTCTCTTCTCCCAGACATCACCACATGTGTGCCACATTTCCCCTTGTCTGTCTAATGTGCTGCTGATCTACACCTGCTGGGCCCGGGGTTGCATAGGTATACGCTGTACGCTGGTGGCATCAATCACTCAGCGGGCCCTATTATTGCCATTTAAAATACATTTAAAACGATTCGCTGGAGTCCAACCCGGCGAGGGGTGCAATGATACTGATGTGTTACTGTGAGGAATGTTTTTCGCAGTCATGGCTTGGTTGGAAGCAGCTGGGGACCTCAGTGCTCCATTTATTTTTATTTTTTGAAGAGCATGCGAGCAAAAGTCTTTAAATCAAGCATCGTCATCGAAAGTGAGTCAATTAACAGTCATACGGTTTGGCCCCCTGGAATCGCACCGACGACGGCTGGGCCATCGTCACAGCATCTCAGTGTCAGAGAGCCCCGGTCGGCCCGCGGTGGAGCAATCTCAGAGCCGGGACTCAGCTTCATGGAGAACTGAAGCATGCTCCTGAGCTCACAGGTGAGCCGGGTAATAGAACACACTCACTCTCATTCTCCCCCAATTCTCACCTAAAATTGAAAGCTACCAAATGTGGCTTTAATTACACACCACCCAATCAGAGCTTAAGTGTAACCTTTTGCACCCTGTTCCTCCCAACCTCACTAACACCTTCCTCCTTCTCTCTCTTCTCGAGGGCGGTGCATCCCTCCTGGGGTCCACACATGAGAGGAGGGGGGTGGGGGGGGGGGGTGTAAACAAGTCCGGAGGATACGAGATGGATATATTATGTATATACCATAGGAGGCAAGTGCGAGATTTAAAGATTGCCTGCTTGGTCAGCACGGAGTGTGATGAAAATGCAAGCGGATGAACGAAACAAGCAGGGTTATGGATCTCCCCTTGTATGTAACTGGGCAAGGTCTATTGACCCAAATTTAATTATTTGAGCCTCCGCCCATTCCCTCTCCGTCCCCTTTACAGTGACATGCATCTCTTTCCGTAAAAGAGGCTGTGCTTAATATCTGGTGGTAGCAACCCCTCAAAGCTCCATTACTATGTCAATTCTCACAATCTGGTTTTGTTCATGCCGCTAAAAGACTTCTCATATATTTTCAAACTCAAAACACATCTTGAAATTTTTGCTGCCAAAAGTAAATACCCCAAAGCAAACGTAACCTCGTGCATTTTTGGCAAAACCATGACTTGAATGTGTGATTAAATATGAGTCGTCCTATTTGTCCTTCTCTCTTGTACCAATACTTGCCCTCAGTGAATTAAAGGCGTCTCCTCTGGGCGGCCAAGCAAACCAGGGGAAGTCGGAAGCCAACCACAGCAGACACGCAGCTTCTTTCCATCCTCTCTCATCACATGATCAGGGTGTCGGCACCGCATCCTCGGTGCAGGGAGGGGCCAAACAGCGCTCCCGCTCACCACCATTTTGTGCGGGGGTACCTGGCTCCTTTTGTGTGAGTACCTGGCTCATTTGTTTACCTGCCTTTGGGGTTCACATTTTCAACCACGGGTCAAGTGTCATTTGTGACACGTTAGAGTCGGTGCGTTGAATGATTGCGCGGCGGCCACGTTGCTAAAGGGAGCACGAGCGGATGCTGCAGACACAAACCATCGAGGGGGGTATCAGCGCGCCCCCGACCGCAGCCCATTCTGGATTTGATGTCGTTGTATTTTCCCTCCTCTCTCCTGGCTGTGCTCCCGACAGACCCCTCTCCTCCCTGCCATCCGATGTGCGAGCCGCATATGGTGCAGTGAAATTGCTGTCTGCGAGAGCATGCCTCTGCCTGTCCAGACTTCATCAGAGGGATTAAAGAATGGGATGGGGGGGGGGGGGAAATCAAAATAAAATGATAGTGGGGCTGTGGCTTTTCCTTTCTTTTTTCGTCTACACCCCACAAGCCCCCACACCCCCACACCCACTCGCTCTCCTCTCTGTTCTAAGTAGAGTGGAACATCAGATGACAGGGACAGGCTCCCTCGGTGCAATGCTTCTTTTTTTTTTTTTGCAAGAAAGGTTTTACCCGGCTGGTGAGCTAAACTGGGTTTATATGGCTGTGATTGGGCTCACTACATGGAAAAACCAAATTACAGACAGCTCTGTTCCTCCCTCTGTCCAGCTGCCGAAGTTCTCCCCAAGCCGCGTCCACAAGCAGAAGGTTTCCTTTATGATTATGTAGCCGTCGTCCTCTGATGTGTTCTCTCCCATAAACAAACAAAAGAGAAGCTGTGTGGCGGCGTGCGCGGTGGGGAGATGGGACAGTGGGCTGTTATACTGGGAGTGTTGGGGATTTTCGGTGGGGCAAAAAAAGAGATGAGAGTGGAACCACTGCAGGATAATAAGGAGTAATGGATGTCATGCCAGGCCCAGGCAACAAATTCCCATATGCTTTCATCATGGCTCGATATGAGACTGATGAAGGGAACAGGTCATTACCAGGTTTCCTTGTACTATTATTACCAAAAAAGTAAACAGTTATTGCTATGTTTATCATTCTGGAAGATAGCTATTACAGAGCAAGACAGCATCATCTCTTTTCTTCTTTCTATAATTCATCATCAAATTATAGAGCATAGGTGGAAGCCGGTAGAAATCAAATTATTCTAATAATGTACAATATTATCACAAGTCGGAAATCATGGGGTGCATAAAAGCATTCAGGTTTTATCAGTGCTTGGATGGAAGTAAAAAATATAACATATAATAACTTATTTAAGTAAGGAAAATAACAAATATCATAAGACACCAGTTATTTAAATAAATCTATGATGATACAACTTGTGACAATTTAACATACAGATAAGGTTCATCTCAAAACAGTGCATGCAGATGGAGTTTTATAGTGATCCTGCTGAATTCAAGTAAATAGGGATATATTCTGACGTTTATTCTGGGATTTTTCAGACACTACATCTGGCCCTGTATTTGAGACAACAAAAAAGGCAATCTTGACATCTTGCCCAACTAGCGGTTAATATTTGCTGCTCAGAGACTGGCTTTCTTTTGTTCCAGGTTTTTATAAACCCAAGACACTTGAAATTTAAACCCAGTTCAAGAAATATTATTTGCTACAGGGCAAGGTAAATCTCTTGGCAGGGCCTTTCAAAGGGTTGCCCTGGGTTTGTTTACAATTGATCTTATTTAAAAGTGGATTTCTTGTTTTACTTTTCAAAGACATACTTTCTGCCCTGATCTTGTAGGTCAAAGGAGCGATGAATGCTATTTTTCCAATTGGAAAGAAAAAAGAGAGTGAAATAATCAGAAGATAATAATACAGAAAGCCTTCGGAAGGACTGTCTCTGCCTGGGTTGCAAATGTAAAATATAGAAAATAGCAAAAACAGTATGTCTACAGGAAAATGTACTCCCTATGTGAGAGAACAAGTCAGATTTTATTTAATTCTTGTGATTAAGTGAAATATGAGTTACATCGCAAAATATGGTTTTTGCGATGTAAAAAAAAATCTGTTGTCACTATTTGTGTGTGCAAGCATGTGTGTGTGCGTGTTGAACAATGAAAGGAAAATGACCTAAAAGCTACATAAAACAGCTGTTTTCTTATTGTTTAGGGAGGCAGTCTACAATTTTCATTCACCCCTCTTACTCAGAGGGAGCAACTGACCTGACAACTGACCAATCCCCATAAAGCACAAGGGGGGAGGGGGTGGGGGGACTGAGAGGCGAGGATGAGCACCCATCTGCCTGCCCTATTGAACCAAACTCCTTCATCTTTGACAATTATTGCTTTCTAACAAAATAAGTGGTGTAAGCCGAGCCGATAAATCATTATTAATCTCCATTCTGTACATGAACTTGAACTTGTTTCAATTTACCAGAACTTCAGCGGGGGCTCCCGTGTGCAAGGAGGGCACAGAGAGGTGGAGAGAGAGAGAGAGATGGGGGACAGAAGTTCTAGCCGGGGGGACTATCCTCCCGGGCCGGGAGGGTGCGTCTCCTGCTATAAAGACAGGCCGTGCCGGAGGAGGAGGTCACAGGCCGAGCCGCGGTTTAAAGCTCGCTGCTCCTGGGGAACGAGATGGACAAGCAGAGGGCACCGCAGCAGGGACGGCCCTGTACAGACCCCTTCATGTGGACTACACCTGGGGGAGCCCATGGGCCACCCAGCTCCACCGCACAGCACAGCAGCCACTTCACAACACACACACACACGACACACATTCACACACACACACACAATCATCTACAAAGAGTTGTGAATGTGAATCTACCTGTGAACAGAATATTTAGAATTAAAGTTTAAACTCTTCACTTATTAAAAATTAATACATTTACATGTGTGGTGAGTTGGACAAACTCAATAAATATATATATATATATAAAACATACAGTTTATGACGGTATCTTATCAGGTTGAAACATTACATTTAATTGTGATTGTTAAAATTGTATCTTTGCTATTTTTATGGACTATATAATTTCCACATATCATATTGGGAGTCGTATAATGAAGAAAAAATAACTGGTTTTACATTAGCAAATATTTTTACTATATTGTCTCTTGCATTGCATTGTTCTTCTTGAGTAAGAATATCCTGAATGTGTATATTCTGCATTGTAAGACAAATATTCATACGTCGTTTGGACGTTTTCATTTGGTTTTCCTAATTTTTTATCTATTGCACGTTTGAAAAGTAATTTTGCCTTGAAAGTTGTTTTTTATTAATCAAATATTTCAGGCCAACAGAAAGTGTTGTGGGTTTTTTACGATGAAACTTTTACTATTAGAAAGGATCCAGGAAGCTGTGGCAGGACTGCAGCACTATAACAACTTATAAGAGGGCCCAGGCCACAGCTAACATTTTAAATTACATCTCTGTCTATTGTGTCTCGCTTGAGCTTATATGAGAGGGTCCCTGGGGCACCTCCATTTTCCCAGGAACTCCCTCCAAGGCTGTTCAGGTTAACATGCCCAGTTTGACTATTAGATCAATAGTTGTAAATGACTTCATCACACCAAAGAGGCAACTTTCTGGACAGAATTGGTCCCACAGTTGCAACTTGACAGGCTCGGACTGTGGGGAAGTCCAGTCAGTCTACTCATGTTGCAAATCTAGTGTTTCCCCAAAAATGGACCATGAGTGAGAAGACAAACCGGATCCCACTGGCTGTAAATTTGGACAATTGTTTTGCAAATCAAAAGTACGTTTAGAAGATTTAATCAACTTCCCAAAAAGGGATCCTGATGTTTAGTAGTGAGGAGGGAGACGCGCTCAGCTACAGGAAAAAGGTAAACAGGTAAAAAAAAAAAAATCCCACTTGATATCCCACAGCCTTTCTGCAACTCTTTTGTTCTTATGGGATGAGGGGTGATGTCAGTTCACTCCCGAGCCTCCCGAAAATGCCCCCAAAGCCCGCCCGGCTCCTGAGTGCGAGTGTGTAATCGGTCCTGGCAGAGTGCTGGTTAATGGGGGGCACAGGGCCATGGGTTGGAGATGTATTCATGTGCGTGGCGTGGCGCCCGGACCCAGGGTGACACTTCTTCATTCCTGCCGCCTCAGGCCAGGATTAGGATTGCGGCCAGCCCCACAAAGCCAGCCGTAATGCAAAATCATTTTCATATTAACCCCGTCTCTCCTCTCTGGGCCTGACAGTGGACAGGCCTGCTCTCTTTGGTGCTCAAATTATCCTCAATTACTGGGGAAAGGCCAGGCGAGGGGACGTCACCTAACCTTCACCATCTGTTAGGTTCAAAGCTTTAGCAGTCAGCCAGCCCGCCTGTCTCCTGCCTCCCCTGACCTTTCCGCCTCGGCCAGCTCCTGCTCTATACGTCTTTCGCCCCCCCATCCCCCACCCTACGCCCCGCGATAGCCCAGCCCTCTCTGGACACAGCTGGGAAGTGCATGTGCACACATCACATTAAGGGGGAAAAGGTTATGTCACGCTTCTTCAGCAAAGATATATGAATATTCAAAACTATGTACTGACCAGAGCAAAAGCTGTGTCAAGACATAGGTTAAGCCAGCGTCAAGGGGATGAGGCAAGAGGTTTGAATCGAATGCTGCTGGTATTGGCTCTGAAGATTCAAATAAGATTCAAAGGGGATTTAAAATAATATATTTTCCAGCCTGATTCAGATTTACTGGTTATTTTTATTTAAAACTCACATAAAAGTAAGACAAATTTAAATACGTTTGGAATATAACAAAATTTGTATATGTCCAATAATAATTCCTGATTTCTGCTTCATTTTAAGAAATCCAATTAGTCTTTAAATAGGGCTTTTGACACGGAAGGATCCTTATTTATTTCAGTGCCTTGTTATGTTATTTCCTGTTTGGTGCTTTTATGTAGTTTTCTCTTACATATACTGCAAGTTGGCTTTAATTAAACATTCATCTATATTTGAGATTGTGCTTGTAAAATATTGAAGAGCTCTTATTTTCTCCTATAGTGAATGCACCTCTTAATAATGCAGGGAGTGTTTTCTGTTTGTTTTGAGCCTGTGTGTTTTAGCAGTTCCACTGTGTCCATTTGGATTTTCCAGTCTGTCTGGCCACTCAGGAGGGCTCCCACTCTCAGGTCATCTGGCAGGACCTGATGGCTCTGAAATAACTTTTAATAAGTCTGCTAAATAATAGATGAAGTGTTGGCTAAAATCAACCAGGGAGGAGCAGGGCTGAGGACAGCAGGCTGCAGAGACAGACAACCACCAGGTCCCAGGCACTTCCCTCCTCCTCCTCATCCTCCTCCTCCTTCTCATCAGCAGCAGCAGAAGCCATGTTCATTCTCCTGCCTCACCTCCTCTCCAGACCCAGACTCTCTGGGGTCAGGGGTCGTGGACTTGACCTTGTGGCCCCCAGGAAAATGTTCACTTGGATTGGGGTATAATTTGGGATTTATTCAGCAGGAGGCCCCGTCTCGGGCAGCATTAAGCCTCATTATCCTCCAAGTCCTCCCTGCTCGCGGGGCATGGCCCAGAGCAGACGCATCAACGCTGCATTTTACTTACACATTCACAAGGCCACAATCAATACCTCCAACTGATGTCACCAGTCATTTGAATACATCTCAACTGCCTTGAACAGAAAATAACTAGATATCGAAATGCATTTTAATATTCATATGCAAATAAATCATCCACGCACTATTCAGACCATTTCTTTTTTAATATTATGCATAAACAAAAATATAGAAATGTAGAGCGATGTTACTGTAATTAAAACAAAGACTTTTACTGAATTAAAGTGCCAAATTAATCACAGCAAATGAGCCAAAGACAAATCTTAAAGAAAATCAACCACATTTTAAATTAAAGTTCCAGCAATTACTTATTAGTTTGCCTGAATATGGATTTTCCCAAATTCCATTTTGGTTTTACCTCAGATTATGATCAGTCTAGATTCTTAATTTTTTTATTGATTTCCTAAATTCTTCCCTTTTATTCAGCCTCTTTTATTATTTAGATTTTTTTTAATCATAAAATGTCATTTAATAAAAGCTGGAAATTAAATTCTCCAGAAAATATTCTTTCACATATAACCAGACAGCTACACCTAAATGAAATGGGCTTTTTTTTTTTTATTCTTGTCACTTACTGTATAAAGTGGAGTGATATCTTTCAGATGCAGGCTAAAAAAGGAAAAAAGGGTGATCATTTCTATTATGTGTGCTTCACTCTAAGTGGGTCCCTGTGGAGGACAATTTTGGAGAGATCCTTCCTGATAAGAAACAAGCCCTGCATGCATTAATATTACATTAGACCCAGTATATCACAGAACCATCTGCTCAGTCAGGTAGAGAGCGTTTCATTGACATCTCCTTATCATGTTAATATTACACTCATCAAAGAAGCCTACATCATGAAGAAGAGAGAGAAAAGGGGGGGGGGTGCTCCAACAAAAACCTGCAAAGTTACAGATCATTCTTATGAGAAAGTCTTAGAGGAGGAACAGACAATAAAGTGGTTATTTAGGTCACATTTTCACTGCGGTGCACAAGAAAGAGACAAATGCCGCAGGAGAGGCGTCGTTTGCGCGTGTGTCTCGGTCGAGAATATGACATGCATGGCCAGGCACACACACGCGCAGGCACATACACACACACACACCAACACGCACATACACTCACACACACACACACACACACACACACACAGCGACTCCTCAATGCCGGCAGCAGGAGGGTGCAAATCTCCAGCGAGAGGGAGACAGGTGCAAGGCTCACCCCTCTATACTGTAGCTTAAATGCATTTAAAGTCCATTCTCAACATATACACACACACACACACACAAACACACACACACACACACACACACACACACACACACACACACACACTCCTCTTTATCATTGTGATGCTCTTTGTAGCCACTGTGTTTTTGTTGGTGCGCCTTTACGCGCGTTGGGATGAATATTTAAGGAAAGAAAGATCTAATTATTATGATGGAATATTTTAAGTATTTATTGCAGTATTTGAATATTTCCTAATGTTTGTCGTTCAATGTGTTTGAGGATCGGCTCCACACTGTCGGGCACCGTGCCTTCCTCCTCCAGAATTAACCAAATAACGCTCCTCTAAACACGTGTCGGGTTAACAAAAGGCGGAGCGCTTTTTTTTTTTTTTTTTTGTGATCCTTTCTTTTTTCCTGTGGAGGCAGCCCGGGAGGCAGGAGGCGGACGCGCGCTGTGGTTCCGTGCCAAACTTTGTCACTCTCATTTGAATGTGAATGGTGTGTGCAGCTCACGAGGAGCCCGCGTGTGTCTACAATGCTGCTCCATGCGCAACCTCCTTTTTTTTTTTTTCTGGGGGGATTCTCCTTTTCAATTAGCGACCCCCACCCGCCCTCCCACCCGCTCCCCATCTCCCTGCTAATCGGGCCTAATTAGGCTTTATCGCAGGCTATTAGCGGGTATTAATTGCCTCGCGGGCCAACTGTTGAGGAATTTGGCTCGTGATCCAATTGAGAGTGACAAGTTTATTCCGCGTGTTTAACAGGCTGATCATTAGGTTCTAACGGGACACTTGTTTGCATGGGTGCGATAATCAAGGCCCCAACGCAGGGAGCAACAAGGTGGGGCCTGTTTGCATCTCATTTAGAAAGCCTCATTAAACATTTAAATATTTTAATTGTTATTAACAATACAAATATTTTAATTAATTATACTCGTATAAAACCATCAATACAGAAGCCTGTTATTTTATTTTTGTCCAAAAATAATTAAGCTATATGATTTATTTTGTATAGAAAAAGGCATCTTATTATATATTATTCATATTATTATAATTCCAGGTATGGGCCTGCTGTTTATGGTTTGCAGATCTGTCACTATAAAAATGTACATCTAAAGTCTAAATAGAAATAAGTCCAAATAGCAGCAGCAAATAAAGCTAAAGCAACCTGCTTCCATTCATCTATTCCTCTCTCCTGCTTCTTTTTTTCTTCCTGACGCTGAAGTGGCAAACAAATCATCCTGCCTGGGACCTGCTGCCACAACCATCCACCTGAGTTTCTTTATTTATTTTTCGAACTTCCAGCGCCAAACATCATTTATTTATTTGCACCTGCAGCCTCAATAAGAAGAAAGGAATAATAACAGGGTTTATTTAGTGCTCGTTATTAAGAGACGCACTCAGTCACTCGCACACCAAAGGGATTTTAAAGATGACATCATAGTTACACCGTGAGACCTGACACACGGAAGAGGCTGCACAGGATACAGGGCCTGCGAGTCTCCAGCGCTTCAAATTGATGTGCAGCGAAAAATAGAAAGCTGCAACATCAATGCAGGATGTAAATGTATCTGCTGGAACGTTTGATCACTAATCAATTAACATTTGTGAAACAAAATAGTCCGCAGTTTGGGGGGGGGGGGGTACGATGATGAAAGCAGCCATTTGGAAAAGAGCAAGAAGAAATAATGAATCGTCTGCGAGTTTCTATTTATACTGGTTACAGTAAGCTATCACCCCCCCTCTCCCTGTGCCATCCTATATCCATGAAGGGCAGACAGGGGCCGACATGTGCAGCACAGCCTCGATGAAGGTTAGTGGTGGTGGGGGTGGGTGTGTGTGTGTGTGGGGGGGGGGTGCTGGGGGGTAAACCCACCAGCACCCTTCTGATTCCTGCGCCTCACATCACCTTATTCCGGGATGAATATGTTACACGGGCCTCAGCATCTAAAGGGCTGAGCTCCAAATGTGAGGCCTTGTTAGTCAAACATTAGAATGACTTCCTGATAAATATTTTTTTTTTTCATTCAATTTATTTCAGCTTTGATTTCCTTGTCGATCTCAGCAGCTGGCAGGTTGGATTGTTAAATGACACACGGAATAACAGGAAGACAACAAATTCGTAATTGCGATAAAATGATAGGAGGAAAACCTTCTTTTTTTTTCAAAAATATCCGAGGGTCAGAGAGACGTTTGTCCTCTGCAGCAGCTCCCAGTGTGCACCGGGTGTCACAGCAGCCAGTCACATATGGCTCTCAGCTGCCCCCCCACATCTCAACCCCCAACCAGCTCCGGTGAAGTTCAAGGTCTCTGCAGCCAGTGACCATCACACAACCGAGAGAGAGGACACACACTGCAGACAGACAGACACACACAGACGCACAAACGCACACACACCTGCTGTCTGCACCAAATGACGAAATTCTCTATTTCAGATTAAATACGAAAGAAAACTACTGAAATGTCTTGATTATTGTAACGAGGTTATTATTTTTATTAGGATTATGATTATTTGTATTTTTGTTGTTATTATTATTATTATTATTATTATTATTATTATTCAGTAATTATTTGGTTTATTCAGTGCGCCATGCAGACATTTGGATGCTTTAACAGACTGGTTAAAGTTTAACTGGTCCGTTAATATTCGCACATACATCGGGAGTCTGGTGAACACCTGTCAAATAATGAATACAAATAAATAAATAAAACTAACGCTGGACTGTGGATTTTTTTTACGAATTGAACGCAGCAACGAGGAGTTAAATTTGCTTTTCATGTCCACGTTGCTTATTACACATTTTCCTGTCACGCATTTCATAAATATAAATACAGACGATTGTTTAATAAGTGCCTCCGTGGAAATTTGCGGGTTTTCTTATGTACAGGTGAAAATGTCCGGACACGAACTGAGGGTTCGAATCGATGACTTCACTCTTAAAGCGGAGAAGTTACACACGCACATCGAGCTGAGGCCTTAATTTGAGTCACATTTTCGTTACAACAAGCAATCAAAGGGTTTGTCCACAGACTTTTAATTATTGTTTAACTTCGAATAGAAATGAAATAATAATAAAAAATAAACTTAATTAAAAATGTTAATTAACATGTGAAGTTAAGGTGTCAGTGATTTTTGAAAGCCATCAAGTTGAAGGGTATTTTCCCTTTTTATATTTATAATATTCTTTGCTTACTAATTATGCAAATATAAGGTAACACCTCCAAAAAGATAAAGATAGATAAAGATGGCCTGTTCAGGAAAATAAAATAAATAAATAACCACAGATTTTGTCTGCAGGATGCTGCTGATGCTGTACTCAGGAATTCAAATCACTTGATTTGATTTTAAATGTAACAGAAAACTAATAAGATTCCTGATGTATTTATGAGCTGGCAACTCTGGTCCAAACTTAAAACATCAGTTTCTCTAACTTCCATCAAGAGTTCATCATGTAGTTATATATTTTGTTCAGGCCTCTATCAAGAACAACAAATGATCCAAGATATTTATTTCTAATGCAGTAATTACAGATTTCTACAACTGATATTGAATCAAAAATACTACTTTATTTCCCCTGATTAATAACATGTGTACTGGGAGGGATGAAACAATGGTTCCTATTCATAGAGGTCCAACCTGGTAACATCATCATTTATGGGTAATATTTAAAAAATGCTGGACTGTACACCGAAGAACTCCCAAACTTTTAGTCAGTCTTCACTTAAATTTGAAGACAGACCAAATTTATTTAAAAAAAGACAAAAGAATAACCAGAACAAAGATGATAGGAAGATGAGGCTGGAGATCGATACAGGGAGGAAGAGAAGGAGAGGAGGATGAGGCCGAGGAGGAGGTTATGAATCAGATGGAGAGATGTAGTGGTGCAGTGGATGATAGGTGGTCCCAGGTGTCTGTAAATGACATCAGAAAGGGAGAGACCCTGCATCTGCATAGTGCAAGAGATCCGGTTTCCTCCGAAAGTCTCTTCATGAGAGACAGGTCACGGCCAATAGCCTCTGTCTGACACATAATTGGTGATATTGATTATAGGTTATCATATGCTCCGGGCCATTTGTAAGATAATGCTGCAGGGGTTAATTTGTCAGCCATTAACCTTTTGGACTGGTGGGTATGTACGTGTAAATTAAGTTTAAAACAACTTCTAGATGGGTCACCTAGCCTCATCTAATAAGCGGAATGCTAACATATTTAAGTTACATTACGATATATCACCATGGGCTGAACACATTTGACAGGTGGGCACTCAGAGAGAGTTTTCTGGACGACCATCGCGTGCTCTCGCTCAGATTAACCCCCCGCTCGGGCTCCCAGAGCTGCACCCACCATAAATTCTTGAGCTGACCCTTTGCAGAAATCTGTCTTCACCCAAAAACGAGAGTGACATGTACAGGAAACACCTTTTCCCCCGCTCAGATCCATGAAGCGCCGGCTTCGCTACACGCCTTGAAGAAGTGGAAAGTTGATCCAGCCTTTTTAAATGCAAACTGAGGGACCAAAAATAAATTGAACAAAAAGTGTTTCACCTTGTAGTAATCTATAATGCAGTAACTGAAAATGAGGCCTCTGTGCGATATTGGTTTTCATATTGTTTTGCTTAGTTATCTGAGTACGATGTAATAAATGATATAAATAGAATACACTAAAAAATCCAAGTCAGTGTGTTAGTTAACGTGAATAATCACAATGTATTATTGATGGTTTAAAACCCACAAAATGTAAGAAAATGACTTGTTGTATACTTTGGGTAAGTTAAGTTTGCCACGGCCTTTGAGAAATTTTAAATTAACATCTCCCCATTTCTGTGATGTTTTCATGAATTTGGGATTTAAAACACCGCCTCATTTCAGTAACAACTTCAGGGTGAAAAGTGACAAAAGTTGCAGAGCTGTCAAACAGATTTAACCGCTTCTCATCACAGTTTTGCCACATATTTTGGTGTTTTTTTGTATCTCAGCGAGGAATAACACATCAAATACACAAAATCGCAGAAAAGAGAAAAGCTGTAACCTTTGAGAAAGTCGATCAGAGGCGATCAGAGGCGTAGAAGCACCTCGTACAGCCCAGAGCTGTAAAGACAACCCACTTCAACTTCAAAAACATGACATTTGCCACCTCAGAGCATAAAATGTGTCTCTCTCTCCCTCCAACACCTGTAAACCTGCAAACCCACACAATGCAGATCAAGAGGGAAGCCGAGCTATTCTCACTCTGGCAAACACTAATAAAAGTTACTCAGTAATGGGTGTGAGTGCTGCCTTGTGTACAGTGCACATGTTTGAGTGTGTGTGTGTGTGTTTGTGTGTGTGTGTGTGTGTGAGTGTGTGAGTGTGTGTGTGTGTGTGGGGGGGGGGGGCGGGGGACAGAGAGAGGGAGAGACAGAGAGCCAGAGAGAGAGAGAAAGAGTGGCAGAGGGAAGGAGGTAGATAGAAGGGAGAGAGAGAGAGAGAGAGAGAGAGAGGAAAAGTGAAAGCATGAGTGAGTGCCGGTCAGCAGATCAGTCAGTCTGCAGAGCTCGTGTTGACACAGTGAAACAGAGCAGGGCGTACAGGTACCTGGTCGGAGTCGTCCGGCGGCGGGGATCAGCCCTCCAGCTTGGCTTGCATTAATTATCCTCCACAAAGATGAGCGCTGCGTAGGGGGGCCCGCTCCTGACCTGGCACTCCTACTGTCCCACAGTCAAAGAAACAGGATGTATGGAGAGGAGCAAGAGAGAGAGAGAGAAAGAGGAAGAGACATTGGAGATGAGGGGAGAAGAGAGGGAGAGAGAGAGTGAGAGAGAGAGAGAGAGAGAGAGTCAGATCCACTGCTGCCCGGACACCATGACTGGTCCACGTGAGATTGATCACACACTCGCACTCACATGCAAACATACACACACGTACACACACACACACACAAACTGAGGCCTCTGCAGTGGCAGGGAGGAACTGCCACGGAGTAGTGTGCTTTGTCTAGCCTGGGGGACACACACACACACAGACGCTCGAGTGGCCACGACGCGCATGCACACGCTTGCATGTTAGAGACGCACACACAGACACACGCAAAACAAAAACTCTCACACACACACACACACACAAACACACACACACACAGACACAAACACATGCCTGCCCTATGACCCCAGACGATGACTTATGAGTTTAAACCACAATTAAAGATACATTTTAAATCTTAATCCATCAGGGTTTTTCGTTCGTATGTTTATTTTTTACTAAAACTGGATTCCACATGCTGACCACTACTTTCTCCTCATTCTGTCGTCCAGGCTTTATGAAAAGGATCTGCTGTTTGAGAAGCCCTCATTAGCATTAACTGGCTGCTCCCTGCACATCTGTTCCGTCGTCTAATGCCTGTTAGGTTGCGGGGCAGCTGAAAATGGACAGCGACATAAAAAGGGTCAAAAGTCTGGCACCGGGGAGCGAGAGGACTGTGATTATGCACAATAGACAATAAAAGAGATGCATATGAGCGGCGGCAGTGTGCCTGGCCTCTGCACCTTCAGGGAGGACAAGGTTCACACTAATCTCATGAATGCCTTAAACACACACGCACACACACACACACACACACACACACACACACACACACACACACACACACAGGATCAGAAATGCATGACATCTACACGCAAGCAAGGCAACTGCCAGCCTCCACCCTTGGAGCAAAAAAATTATAAAACCGACACATGATGGTTTTTTATAAAATGTGCTTTTTTAAAATAAGTTCACCACTTAAAAATGGGTGTTCACATTGCCAAGTTCAAGGTTTACTGTAATTTAATTTCAATGTCAATTTCCTTTTTTGAACATAATAATTGCTGACCGCATCCTCCCATCCCAGACATACTGTAAGTAAAATAAACATGACCCATGTGAGATATAAGCGGCGATGGTGACGTTGAAAATCAATTTGCATTACATTAACTGAATATATAGTCGAGCAGCTCGGCTCTCCACTGCTTAGAAAAATCACATTTCCCAAAATCAAGCGTCCCCTCCAGCCATCTCTTCCTGTCACTAACCGGGAGGGGCCGTCTCAGTCAGCTGGCCCCTCTATGCAAATTGATCCAGATGGACATGGCGTCCAGACCTCCAGTCCCCCACAGACCCTCTGGCTGAACCTGACTCCCAGGACTACAGATGGGAGGGAGGACCCCTCACCTTTGATGAACCCTGGACCCCAACACCCCCCCCCCCCCTCCCTCCACGTCACCCCCACCGTGGCACACTGCAGGCCGGGCTGCCTTTCCGGTATCAACGATCGTTCCTGATTGAATTCAGGCCGCTTTTCCCAACAGCTATCATCACAGATAGCTGATCAATACTGGGACATTATCACAGAACACTTCCTCAAACACAGTGTCAACACGCGTGTCGTGGTCGAGAAGTGCACACGTGTGATCGCTGAGGTGGAAAGAAGCCGCGGCCTGGCGGTTATGCAGAGGAGCCTCAGAGAGGAGAATCCTTTGAGCGGAGCTTGAACCCTGGGGGGGCTGCAGGTCTGACTGGCCTATGTTGCTGAGCATGCTGGGCCACAACTTAAAAGGAGATCAGAGGGCTGCACCTCAGAGCAGCAAAGCCCTCTTCCTTCCTCCTCATCTCTTCCTCTCTCTCTCATACACACTCTCAGCCTGTCCATTTTTTTCCGTATACTTACAAATCACTGTGAGTTCTGGACAAGAAAATATACAATTTGTGCACAAAATACATGAAATACGCAGGATCCTTCCTGTGTAGCCGGCTCTTACTGCAATAAAAGCAATACCTGGGAGAGATGCCTACATATGAGAAACTACTGATCTTCAAAATAATGAAAATAACATTCCTGCTCCTTCTAAAATTCAGAAGAAAGAAAAAAACATAATGCATCATTTCTTTTAAATGCAGGGTTGCACCAACAAAGCCATGTGGCATTTTGATGTCTGGTCACTTGCTAATGAATTTCCACATAAGCAAACATTGCATCTCTGGCTTAAAGTATTGATGCCGACCATGTGACCCATAGAGGCTACAATCACGCTCCAGACAGACTTGCTGTCATAGCCCAGCTCCCCTTAGGCCCCTTCCTGCCAATCTAACCTTGTTTAAGGTACGGCCCTCCTCCCTCATATTCTGCCTGTAATGCCGTTTTCCCTCTCCCCCTGGTAAGTGTCTCATACATTGGCCTTATCTAAGGCCTATCTACAACGCCCAACGTTTACCTTGCTGCAGCCGAGCAGAGAGAAAGCCAGTGTCTTCATCAAACACCAGTCAGCAGAGAGAAAAAGGGGGATTGAAGGACTGCTTTATGAATTATTAAGATTAAAATCTTTCTCATATTACCTATCCTTTCCTCCTTCCATTCCATTTTCCTCCCTCTCTTTTTTCTTTTTTGGTTAAATTTTAAAACATTTATATCCCTCTGTTCCTGAGTAAACGAGCTTGGGGCATATTTTCCATTAAAAATAAAAGTTGAAGAGAGGAGGGAAGAGAAGAGGAACGCAGCTTGGTCGGGTTTAGGGTTTAGTCATCTTTAATCAGCCCAGTCTCTCTGTGCTGGGGAGGAGACGAGTCAGATGAAACAACCACGTAATGATTTTTTTCTTACTACTTTTCTTCAGTCTTGGATGTTGGAAACATAAAAGGAATGTAAAAGAAAGAGTTTCTTACCTTTTATTATTACTGTCAGTGAGTCCTTGCTCATTCTGACTTTGTTCAGTGGTCTGAGCAATTTTCAAACTTATTAAAAAAATGATGCATTAACAATGTACTTGCCATTATCCCAGGTCAGGGGGTTTTGAAAAGTGGATTCAAGGCTAAGAGCCGGAGCATTTCTTTGATGACAGTCTGTCTGTATCACAGAGACTGGCCTTAACCTGTGATATGATCTCTTTCTATTCCTCATTCTACCTCGTCAAATTAATTCCAAGAGCAATTACAAGAGCAGAGGATTGTGGATATACAATAGTATATTCACTCTCACATTAAAAGCTCACAATTCTGTCCCTCACAACAGTGTCCCTTTGACAAAGCTCTCATATAGAACAAATGACGCTGGAAAGTGTTTTCTCTGTAAAAACTATTTAGATTTGTGGTTCATTTCAGTCTAAAATCAATTCAACCTGATATAAACAGAAAAGAGCCATTTGATTGGCATCGTGTTCATTTCAGAGGGGCCATTTCATTTCAAATACACACAAACTAAATGCAAAAACCAATGTATATTGGACTCAAAGAAGCATTTAGAGGCTCATAAATCTGCCTACATTCAATTCCACACATACATCAAACAATGCAGATGGAGAAGCAGGAGACAGTTTTTCCGGGAGATGAACTGAGTCTGACTTGCAAGTATGTTCTCTTCTCTGAAGGGCTATCATAACTAGAGCATAGGAGCAGAGGTCATAAGGCCCCACAGGGGCCATCGGGATCCAGGAAATATTACAACTGCTCCACAGAGGGCACTCAGCGTTGGCCAGAAGGACGAGAGGACAGAGTCAGCTGCATCACAGCGGGCTGTTTAAACAATTTGATGGTCTCACATACAGATCTTCTCAAGTCTGAGATTTCTGATGCAGATGTGATACAGGGGGCTCACCTACGTGGTCAGAGCCGTGTGTGTTTAAATGTGCTCTTAATAAAATATTTCTGGGGCAGTGCGGAGTCGTGGTCCCTGCGCTCATTAGAGGTCTCTGACCAGCTTGATAAGTGCGGCTCTGCTCCATAATGATTTATTAAGGTGTGGGGGTGTGGGGGGGCTGCTGGGTCCAAACTGCCTCAGGACAATCCAACCACAGAGACATTTAAGGGTAAAGGCTTGAGATAGAGGGTGCCTCTGAACAGATTTACATCATACAAGATGCATTTCCAAATGAATTATGTAAGACTAAATGAAATACATAGGAGCTGGACAATTTTTGCCGCCTTTTCCCCCCAGCTCTTTATTCTACTCATGCCTCCTTCCTTCCCTAGTTCCTTCCTTCATTCCATCGTTCGCTCCTTTCACATCTCTTGTCTGCATCGCCCTGAGGTATATTCATGGCCATTTGCTTTGTACAGCACTAATGGACAGACAGGGGAACATAAGGGATTGTGTTTAAAAATGAATGGAAGAGAGATGGCCACATGTGAGCAAACAAACAAGGCTGACTAATTCACTGATCTACACTGAGCCATGTTAGGCCGGACTGGGACGGACCGGGGATGCAGGATTGATGAGTTAGACCAGATTTGTACAAGCTGGGAGGGATGGACGGCCAGATTGGTTATTTGTAAGTAAAGAGGGCTGGTTTAGTTGTGAAGCAGCAAACTATCTGATTTAACTATATTTCACACCCTTTATCAATTTTATTAATCATATTTCTGTCACAGCTGTAAAAAGGTCCAGTTCAAAACCACCACTTCGAATATCGATGATGTAGTTTTTATTGTATGTGTAGTCAATACTGATATTTTCCTTGGTTGGAAACAATCTCGAGAGAAGTTAAATACCTGCAGGGAAATTAGTATTTACAAAATGGATGGAATTAAATGATCCAAAAGGCCATCGTTGTTTTCAATTAGTTTATAGAAGATGAACTATGTGAAAGCTAGAAATACTAATTGCAGAAAAGAGTTCTTAAAATAATTATCTAGAAAATGACCACACAATAATTCAGAAAGTAAATAAGTCTTCGGCTTGTATAGCAAGTCAGAGACAAATGTCATCACAAGGAGAAAGCCACAATTTGTCTGTGCACTTTAAGTCCCTTGTTCATTTTTCGGGCAGTTTTTAATAAATGTCTCATCCTTTCAACGCCTGAAAACAAAATAACACAAGTATGTACATTAACACAACATGGTGGAGTGGTGTTTATGACCATACAAGGAGAAAACAAATCAGGCGCTTGGTTAAACGAACTAAACTAATGTATGAGCGTTGTGTGAGCAGGTGAGGGCTGAGGCCAGTCAGCAGACATCATGAGAGCAGAGAGACAGCACAGCTTGAGAGACTAGTGACTCATGGAGGCATCTTTACAGAGAAAAGCTTGGTATCCTCCAACAGAGGAAACAGGCTTAGTGGTTGGAGGATGGATCTTTTTTTTTCCTTGCCACAGTTAATTTTCAAATCTCCAACATCCTATGGCTGTCTGTTTTTCTTCTTTTTCTTTTCTGTTTTTTCAGCTTTCATTCTTTTCTTTTAAAATGAAACTGGAGCTGGGGCGGTGATAGTGATAGATGGCTCAGCGCTCTAACACTTTATCCAATCCGGCGCAGATTTCATCCAATAAAGAATCACTTGTGCACTCTCAAACTAAATGGAAGTCAGGCAGCGGAGAGAAAGGGGGCTGCCGTATGTTTCTGAGCAGCGAAAATCAAATTTTCTTAAAGCTGCCGCAGCAGTGGCTGGCGGAAAAGGCAGCAACAGCCATGACTGGCCAGGGCCACAACGTCTGCACACACAATTTAATCCATCACAGAGCGCCTGACACCATATCAATCAACCTTTCATCAGCATAGCCCCCCCTTACCCGAAAAAAAGGGAGGAAAAAAAAACAATATTTCTGTTCAATCACCTCTGACTGAACCAAGCCTAAAACCCACTGACCAACAGGGAGGACCAGAGAACTCCAGCTGGTTCAGAAATCCTTTCACACGAACGCAAGCGGAAAGGAGAACGTGCGTGTGTGTGTGTGTGTGTGTGTGTGTGTGTGTGTGTGTGTGTGTGTGTGTGTGTGTGTGTGTGTGCGTGGTGCGTGGTGTGTTGGTGCAGGAAATATTCAGAAAGCGTTTCATATTGACTCCCTCTGAGGGGAATATTTGACAGTTAAAAATGAGTCAGTACAGTTGACACCTTCAAATGCTTAACATTATAATATCATTAACACAGATAGTTATACAATGACAGTGAAGACACACCATCAAACTGTCGTCCTTCTTTAACTTTAACTGCACGACACTGTAACCCCACCACCTCTCCACCTTACACCCCCTCCCACGGCGCTCCTTTGTTCCGGGAATATAGTCCCTCTTACCCCCTCTGTATCCCACAGGCTGTGGCTCCAGTGGCCTATGATTTATAATTCATAGGGGCCGCTTTTATATGGGACCTTAGTCTACCTGATACCCAGCCACTGGGCCTGTCCTGGGACGGTGGGAGGGGGGCTCTTCATTACGCCTGGCACCGGAGCACTAACATGACACCCACCTCTTTGAAGCACTGTATGTAAATGGGACATCATAATCTATTTTTCCCAGTCAATGCACTGAGTCCTGTTCCCGAAATGGATGCTGTATATTTTTTTTTTCTCCCTCCCTCCGGCCGGCCATTTTGTTTTTTATCATCTTCCCGTCTCGCTCGTCTTCTCTTGGGCTCTTGCTCTTTCCCGACAAACAAATGCAAACACAACACGGTACTTTCCTCGCTGAAAGCTGAGCTGAGCTTTGATTTTTTTTCTTTCTTTTCTCCAGTTGAGCCTTGCCTTTTTCATGGACATGTGTGAAGCTGTTCTTTCTTCCTCCAGGACCTGTAAAGCCCAGGTCTCAGAGTATCCACATTACTTCCTCTCTGGTTCACTCTCTGCTCTGACCTCCCTGCATACCAGCGAGGACTCGAACCCAGGCTGCGCTGTGCGCCGTGCTCCTGGCCTAGGGCTCTGCTTGGCCTCCATGCTCCACTGGCTCCCTTAACCCTGGTGAGGCTCCGAAAGGCCAAACACTGTACTTGTTGTGGATGCCCCACAACCCACCAGTGTCTCTGGTGCTGGGATGGGGGTGATGGGGCAGGGGGGGGGGGGGGGGGCTTGTCTGATTGCCAGGAGGAGATCAAATGACAAAGAGCGAGCAGCTCAGCCTGGATCAGACGCGTGTATTATTGTTGTTGTTGCTAAGTGCTCTTGACTAATTATTCCTCCCTCATTTGCAAACGGGGCTGCTGCACATTTACATATCAATGGGGGCGAGCGGAGGGTATGATGTCAAGGAGCGCGGGTTAAGCGTGTGGCTAAGCTTGAGGAGCACGGAGGCCATCATCCCTACAACAAACAGACACCCCCCCCCCCACCGCTCGCGCCTCCAGAACCCGCATCGCTACCATGACACCCCCTGCTGTGTTAGTCTAATAAACAGACGTAACAGAATGGAAGATAGGCTGTTGTTTGGGCGAGGGTGGGTTGGGGGGGGGGGGGGGGGGGGGTCGACACAGCGAAGAGCTCTCTGTCAAATCAGCGGGTTGCCCCTGGATTAGTTCAGTTGTAACACGGCCCTGCGCTCCATGGAGATCATTTAGGCAATTATCAAGAACAAGGCGGGCTGTAGTGTTGAACAGCTCACTTCAAAGGCCTACACCCGACGAACAGTTAGAGCACACTGGTCAATTTCCATACAAGACACCCCCTCCCTCCCCGCTCGCCCCCCCCCCCCCCCCCAACACACTCACTTCTGCTCTGCTTATGCCTCCAGGCATTTTGACTGTGCTAATGAACATAACACCCCCCTCCCCACCCCGAACACACACTCCCAGCTACTGTATGATGAGAAGTTCATGATGCGCTCTCTCTCCCCGCTGCCCCTCTCCAACACAAAGAGGCGCAGGCCCCAGTGAAGGACAGCAGTGCCTGCCAGACGGCTGCCTTGTATCTGCCTCCATTAGCCGACACATACTGAAAGGTTTTAGGGTTTTTAATCAGCCAGAATATTCCTTAGCAATTTTTAAAAGTGATGGGCTGCTGGCATGTGAAGATCGTGTCACTTCTGAGGTTTTAGTTGAGTGTCCCTCAGACATTGATGGTAAAAGATTGAGGCTCCAGACGGTGCCTGAATCATTCAATTTCAATGTTTTTTGTATATTTTAAACAAAGATGTAATTTAAAGTTTTAACTGTGACAGTAATATTTGTATTTCTCTATGCCGGCACCCTGGTGAGTGAGAATGCTACTAGATTTATCCATTTTACTTGCTTTATATACTTTTTAAAATCTAGTTTTTTTCTCTTTTCAAATAATTTTGTCTGTTCGCTTTGAACTGAGTTATCAATTTATCTCTGTTGTTTTTAATGTCCCATTTCAAAACCTTGAGTCTACTTCTGTGTTTGAAATGTGCTTCATAAACAAAACTGCCTTGCCTTCTGTACAGCCATCTGCAGTGAAATAAACTTCTTGACATAAATTAAATAACACAACTACACATTTGCATTTCGTAATACTAACTGTGGACATTAAACTCGCATATCAATTGAATTTGGTCAATTTAGCAATCTCACACGCATGTCTTATTTGTCATACAACATTCAAGTGTGTTATTAGGTTCTTTATTAGGTTCTAATGTTCCTATTTCTGAAGAAATAATATTCATCTCAAAAGCTTCATTCATGAAATCATACAGGTCTGATTCTCTTGGAACAATTATTACAGCAAAACATTTCTCAGTCAGTAGTGTGACAAAATTGTTTATTTTAAATTGCTAGTTTCTTGAATGTAACTGTGCTGGAAACACATGAGGGTGAAAATGAAAAGCTAACCCTTATTTCCAATTGTTCTCTCACTCTCTCTCTCTCTCTCACTCATTCATTCACTCAGACACTCAGACACACACACACACACACACACACACACACACACACACACACACACACACACACACACACACACACACACACACACACACACACACACACACACACACACACACACACACACACACACACACACACACACACACACACACACACACACACAGACACACACACAGACGGACAATCGCAGACTTACACACACACCCAACAAGCTCCTGTTGACAGTGGACTTTCTAATCAGACTGGGTCATGTTTTATTGTAAAGATCCAAGACAAACATACAAGCAACTGGATCCTCCACTCAGGATAGAGTTTCTAATCATGCACTATAAATTATTCAGCCTCGAAAAAATCTGCCCTCCCCAAATGTTTATTGATGCAGGACAGACAGTGTCAGACCGGTGACATGGATATGGATGCTGCCATCAAAGTTCGGAAGGAGCCACAGGGCGAGGCGGGGGCTGACCCAGGTCAGAAAGCCAAGGAGACACAGCGAGTCAGATGAGAGCAAAGACCTGAACCAGATAATCGATTGACTTTGAGGATGTACTCGAGACATAAAGAGCCGGCGACAGAATGAGACGGAGAAATTAAAGTGAAGTGAAGCTGGCAGATTGGCACAGGAAGTTGCTCGATGATGATCACAGCAGGGAGGCTTCTTAAGGTTCACAGTTATTCATTGCAGTGACTGTGGCTTTACTTTAAGGCAAAATTATATTTACATTAAATACTTGCGATAAATGGGGCCAAAGTTCATCTACTCAACAGTAGAGACAGTTATTCCATGAATTTTAAGAGTATTCTCAATTCTCAGGCCAGTCACGTTAAAACTGCAAAGTTTTTGTGGTTGTATCTTGCACATCTGCCAAATTAAACCTTTTTGGGGCCTTGTCAGTGGTTGTGACCACATAAATCAAATTAAGAATTATCAAGAGTTATCACAATTATAAACAACTGACAGCATTTCCCCCAAGCAGCAGTGTGATCACGTGACGAGAGCAGAATTGTCCGACAAGGCGGAGGCTTTAGAGTCAAGGCGTAAAGCAAAAGCGCCCATTTGGCAATATTTAACCCGAATGCTAAAAGAGAACCCGAGGCAAACTCTGTGTGATAAAGGTGGCAGCATCTCCAGGTAACACTTCAAATCCGCACGAGAGTGAGGCGGCCCGCAGCGAAATCTAATGTTAAAGATCAAAGTAAGTGCTTCACAGATATCGAGCTGCCACGTCTATTCTTGTAAAATGTTCGGTGCAATCAGTAACACTGGTGTTGTCACAAGATTATCACCCGGTGGGAAAAAGTCCACACCGTGACATCTCTGCAGTGGTGTTTCCACTCAGTAGCAACGTCACAATGTAGAAATACAGCTCCATATAGCTGTGGGTCCCATGTTTTACACTTTAGCTGTGTTTCATTTGATGTTTGAAGATATATTTGTGGTTTTATCACCCAGAACCCATCTCTGTGTACTTTTATATCTCCTCCCTTATGCTTCTCTCTGGAGCTCTGGCAAAAACAGGTCAACTGCAGGCAAACGCTGGAGCCGAGAGGGCGCCTGGGTGAACGTCTGCAGTGTTGCAGCATCCAGGTCCAGTGCAGGCGGAATCCAAGCTAAAACCACAGTAACCAGTGCTGCACCTGCACAGGAGCAGGTTGAGTTCCAGATAACGGATCAAAACCTGCCAACGGCCCAACTTCTAACCAATAAGATCATCGGACAACTAGAGGCATCCTTCTACAGGATCCTGAGAGGGACACAAGAGATTTAGAGTAAAGTGATTAATAATGATAAACAGCAAAAGATAGTTTTATAAATCAGAGGAGTCAATTTGCTATCTTCTAAAAATAAACTGAGATAGAGATCATCACACTGAATAAATACATCAGGACTATTATAGCTTCCATAGATTATTCGGTGCTGATGCTTTTACTCTTTTTTCCATCAGTGCAGCACAGATCATCTGTATGGAAGATAATAACAAGCCCTCCGATGTCTTTATATTATATAAATTTCAACACACTATCAAAATTTGTATTATAAAGTAACACATGTTCATATTGGCCTTATCAGATATTAACTGCATCTCTTCTCCCCTCTGTGCTTTGGCAGCGTGACGAGTCTGACATGGCTAAATTTATCATCATACCCACCGCCATCACCATCATCATCATCATCATCATCATCATGCTCCTCATCATCATCATCATCAGCATCATCACCATCATACTCATCATCATCATCCTGGGTGCATTAACATGTGAGCAGATTTTTAATGTGTCTGGTTGATGTGGAGCTCATTTCAACAGCTTTGCACACTGTAGGGTGGATTATTATCCAGATTGTATTTTTCTAAACAGCCCGTATGTTTTGTATGTGTGTAAAATCTGAGTCTGCAGATTTAGAACGATTAAATGTAGAGAAGCAAAAGCATCAAAAGAAATATAGTTACAAATATTGAGGTGAAGCGTCTCAAAATTGAGCCAATAAACTTGTTTCTTTTACGACCACCGGACTAGGTCATCTGTGAAATGCACATCACTATCTGAATCGCAGCTGATCCTTATCTAAACATCGCTAACTATCGCCATCATTTAGCCTCTAAAGACTAATACGCCGTCTTGCTGTGTTATTGCTCTTTCAGTCGGAGGCGCCACATCAGCAGATGGGGGAGTGAAAGCATGACATTCCCGTGTGTCGTCTTGTCCTTTAAAAAGATCCGAGCTGGCACCTCTCTCCACAGACCAGGCCCAGGTCAATCATGCAGTCTACGCAACAGAAACTGCCTCCATTCCCCACAGGAGCACTCTGACCCTCTCATCTAAATGTTGCATGAATTACATGTGCTGGGTTTCCTGTAGCGAGTTAACCACTGCTGATAAAGACAGATGTTCCTCCTCTGCACTGGGATTTGCTAAATTTAGCTCCCCTCCAGATGGCTATACCCTTCAGTCGCTCTATAAGTCAGTGAGTTCATAGAAGGGAGCTCCTGCACCAGCGGGCCTCACAGCGATACAGGTTAACATAGGCTGAGGATGAACATGTTACAATTAGATTTTGGATTGTGGGAACATTCTACCTCTCAGTGGACTTTGGTCTTTAAGATGGGATGTGACACTGGGAGTTGATATCATACAAGCCCCAAATCTCTTTTGACACTCCCCTTTAAATATACGGCTCAATAAAAAAATGAAATGCAGTATCAAACATGCCAAACTATTGAGGTGCTATAAAGACGCTGGCATCACCTCAACTTGGACTCAGCTTCCAGGCCGTGCTAGAAGACTCATTCACTCATTTGTACACTGTCTGGCAGGTGGAAGGCTATTCGAGGGCCAATAATTATCAGTTACCATAAGTCTTATGGAAATAGTGTTTAATAAATGCAGACATGTAGATAACCAGCGCACTTGATCCAAATGCATTAGATATATTGCCTGGAAGCAAGCGCCACATTATGTCGTGTAATCCCCCGGATCTATATCAGTAATTGTGGTGCTTTACTTCTAATTATGCAGCAGCATTGATAATCCTGTTAATACCAATCAGATAGAAAGCGGAATAAAGAGTTAGGGAGGGCAAGCGAGACGAGGAAGAGGAGGATGAGGGAGAACACAGTCGTTTTAAATGGCAATATGATGCTCAGAGGACGATAGCATGTAAACAAATGTACCAATTTATTAAAAAGTAGGTTTAAGTAATGACCATAATTACTACATAAGTGTTTGGCTTTAAGCAGCTTTAAAACATTAGTTACAGGAGTATGTGGCAGATGTAATGTCAGAGCCAGAAAAGAGGCCTGATTTTATTGATGTTCTATTCTATTGACAACGATCCTGATCATTTTGTCAGGATGTGGGATCCATTGCCACGAAATACCGTGCAGACGTTCATGGTCCCCAGAGGTAGAATCCTACTGATTTTAATGATCCCCAAACATTTCCACTTCCATGAGGCTGACAATCCCCTGATTTGCCGTCACCATCGGATGAAAATTATAATTAGTGAGTTATGACCAAAAATCGGTCAAACTAATCCCATAAACCTTTGCGTTAAGTGCTTATAATCAGATCTTAGCATGTTGAAATACAAAGCTGAGAAGATGAAAACGGTAAACCTGTTTTATATTACGGTGTTAGCGTTGTCATCTCGAGCATGTTAGCAGGCTGAGTTCAGCATTAAAGCCAAAGCTAGTTTCAGACAGATGCAGTTTCTTGTCAAGCAAATGCACATGCACCCACATGAGCACCCATGGATATGGTGGTCTTCAAAACGTGGAGTGGTCACGCATACCAGTACCACATTGCTCTGATGTTCATGGTATAAAGTCATTTTTTGGTGCATTATCTAAACAGTAAACAGGCCTACAAAGGAGGGTGCGCAACACATGTTCACTCTGCTTGCTACACACCGATTGTCTAATTTTCTATTCTTGATTTTTGCATATTGTCTTTTGTATCTATTAACCACTTTAGTAACTGCTCGGGCTGATAAGAGTTTTAGTTATACGTTTTGTGTGAACTGATGGACAGACAGAGTTGGTCCCTGTCCCCTCGCTCTCCGACTGGTGATTACACACTCCCATTCTTTTCATCCCTCAACCCCCCCTCTCCCTGTCCCGGCCTAGCGTAGAGACGCTGCCAAAATCTGATTATATTAAACATGAGGCTGGAAAGGGATCTGATGGAGAGGTGGTGATAAAAAGGCCACATAGAAAATGGATGAAAGGCATAGAAAATAGATGCAGATCAGCAGTGGAGGCAAATCCCTCCTGTGTCCATCCAAATGAGTCCAAAGGGGACCAAACAAAATGGCCTCCCTTTGCCCATTTACAATTCAAGTAGCCCTGTCACACAGCATGGGATTAAATATCAGAAATATCCTGCATTACGTCCATAATGCTTCATTAGCGCTCTTTCAGGAAACGCAGCAAGACCGCACTGACATGAGAGAAATAACTGAATGAAGGGAGGAAGTGTCTAAAGCAGAAAGTTAACTTTCTCTTATTTTCTCTTTGTTTGCCTGAGGAAGGATGTTAGTGGAAGAGAGAGGAAAACTCAGGCAATGCTTGAGCTCCGTCATCCTGCTTATTACAGTGCCGCCCCGGCTCTCTGTCCTCAAGCCTTTCTGCGCCTCACTATTTTAACTACACCTGTCATTTGCGGTCCAGTCATTTTACCTCTCTGCTCGGCTTTCTTTCCCCGCTTACAGGGACTGCTAACTGGGCCTGTCTGTCATGCTGGCTGGGGCTGGATCGCGGACTGAGGCTGGGGCGGGGGCAGATTTAGGCTCGGGTGGATGGTGAGGCTGGGGCAGGCGAGGACGGGAGCAGTTTCGGCGGGGAGGGCTGTAATGAGCTTGCGGCAATGCAGGGCTATAGGAGCACTGTGTGGTTCTTCCTCCACTGTGAGGCATCCATCTTAACAGCTGCGGAGATGCAGGAAGAGGAGATGTGCTTCTCACTCGCTCCCCGTTTCCATTCACTTTCTGCCTCCTCGTGTTTCATGTTAAAAAAACGATGGATTTAAGTCGCAATTCACATTAATACATGGGGCTGACTGCCTGATGGTGAGTGAGCTGCATTCTGCCTGCATGCAATGATGCCAATAAAGTGGGAATCAACACACTGATGAGTAAACGGCTGGAAATAGGCACTAGGGGAAATTAAAGATGACATGTTTTGTTAGGATGCAAAACCTAATTACCTGTGTACCACACCAGCCAGCACACATTCATTTATATAATAAAGCATTCCATATTATTTAAATAAAGCCACTATATTTTTTTCTGAATTTATGTTTATGAGTCAGCTGTTTTATGGGTGCTATTTACTTTGAGAGTTTTTAATTAGGCCACATGCACTTTAAGGTTCCCCACAAGGAGAATTTCATTAATCAACAGTGAATTAGCATGCACAAGGGGAAACATAACGCCTGAGCCGAATGCAGCAGAGTAAAACTAACAAGTAGAAACTATGTCACATAAATCCTATGTCCATTAAATATCTACACAGATTTGACTGTGTAGATATTTAATGGTCATAGGATTTAAGTTTAACAACCACACTATTTTAGAGCACGTCATTCATCGAGCTTGAGAAGACAACAAGACAGGCAATATTAAGTATCTACACACAAACACTCAAATAAAGAACAAAACTCAAAATCCAGGTAGAATTAAAGTGTAAAAGTAAGATTCCATTGACTGTAATGCACCGCCACTGACTATACTTGCATTTAAAGGCAGAACATAGCAATAGAAATGGAGAATGAGAGAAGAAATGAAGGAGAGAGAGAAAGAGAAAGAGACACTCGTTAGCTTTGAACCTTCGCCGAACACTGAAGACTGGATAAACAGAGAACCAAGGGGCGGCGTGTCTGTTTCTTCAGCGCCTTTCTACCTTCCTGGTGTTGCTTTATTATTTCATTAAGTGTAAATCCTGTCAGTGCCATTCCACCCCCAGCCTGGTCCAATCCTGCCACTCCACCCTCAGCAGGTTAAATTATAATTTAATTACCAGGCCTTAGCTGCATAAGCTGCTTGGGAGCACTGGCCCCCCAGAATAATTTGAAAAGATGGTGTCTCCCCTCATCTCCGTGCTTCTGATCCACCAGACCTGGGTCCCCTGGAGGCCCACTTCAATATCCCAACTAATCATCTATCTCAGATTAGGCACCTATTACAGAGAAATATCAGTAATTAAGTTTGAAGGTAGCGAGGGAAAAAAAAATCCTATTGTTTGAGAATTCTTTTTAGGCCTTTTTTTCTTTTTCTTGAAGATCTGTAGGTGAGCCCTGAGGAGATCTTTGTTCAAGCTATTTCTATCTCAGGCTTCACTGTATCTGTGGTGCAGCACTGTTACTTTATCAGGGTCCTCCAACCACATTATCACAACCGTTGAAATTGAAGCCTGTACCCTGAGAGCTATGTCACCGTGTCACCACACAGGAAACGATAATCAATCAGGTCTACTGTGCACACGGAGTTAATCAGCGATCCTGAGGTTATTCTTAATCAATGAATCTTAAACTGCCCGATCAGCATGTGATATCAATTTGACCACGAAACGTTATTAATGATAGTTTTATCACATCATTTGGCAACATGCTCACAACTGGCGAGCTGTACTAAGTGTGCCAGCAGTTGACACATTAAGCAGCAGCACACCCTAAGCAGTTTTCTCCAATCCAGACTCAGAGAGAGACATGGGTTTTACATGTATTGTAAAGTGACATGTGGAGTGGGGGGGGGGACTCTGAATCTGTGACGGTGATGTTGTGTCAAACTCTTAGAAGCAAGAAAAACAAACCTGTAAATCAGCCCTGACAGTCATTGAGAGGGACAATGACAACTATGTTTTATTGTGTTGCAAACACAGAAGAAATATCTTTTCATATGAACTTCCTTTGTCTGCATTTATTTGAATGTAAATACAACTCAGCTAGTCCCGGTTTATTATTCCTTGTCAGATGATCTCTCGCCAAGGATGAATCATTCATGAGGGGATTTATTTTCGAAGGGAAATAAAATCATAAACTCCTATGGCACAGGTTGTAAAAACACTAGATAATGAGTTCAGTCGCACAATAATGGTGTAATTTTCTCCGAGCTAATTTGACACCACAAAATTGGGATTTTCAGCCAAAAAAAGGCATTTTGCCAGACGGCGGGGAAATGTAATTTGACGAAAAACAGAGATCTAATACAGTTTATAATATGGCTGAAAAGCAGAGAGTGCTAATTTGCTATTCATACTGCTTTCATAACATAACTACAATTTAGTTTAACTCAAGCATGTCAGAGTATAAAGCTCTGTTAAAAAAAAAAAACACCCAAATGAAAGGGGCCCTTTTAACACAGATTTTTTTCCTTGTGAGACAAAGATAAGTAAATACAGAGGAGATAATGAATAGACTGGAAAATGAGCGTCACCACTCTGCACTGTTCAATCTTCAGGACAATTGCAGCATTTTGGGTAAAATTGCTCACAAGCCCCCGAACCCCCTACTGCCACCACACCCCCATGCCTATCACACACACAAATGTACACACCTCCAGCACACATACACACACACACAAGAACACTCACTCATCTTACCCTATAATCCTTTGGCAAAGCCCTCTCTGTCCATGCGGACCCCCCACCCAGAGGGACCCTGCCAAGGCAAATTAGAGAGGGGGGGTGCAGGGGTGGCTTTTGTTTCGTGGCACTCTGTGAAAAGGGGAAAAAAAAAAGTCCAAATTATTTCTTGAGCTGGAGCAATTTGACATGCTGCGATAACTGCTCTGTCAGAAACTTCTTTGACATATCTGAAAGAGAAGATTTTACCACCACAAAACAAGGGCGTCGTTTAGAAACAGTCCTCAAAAGAGCCACAAACTCATTAGGCTGGTTAATTAGGGACTGTTGGCGTTTCCCTCCATCTATCTCTCCTCTCTGTGGAGGTAAAGGTAAAGAAAAAAAAAGAACTGGTCCCATTAAAAGAAGACCTGGCTCTACAACCCAATTTTTTTTCTGTTTCACTCTTTTTTCCATACATCTCACCCTTTGGCACGACATCTCATCTGCCTTTTACCTTGTCCCTTCCCTTTTCTACCTGGCCTTATTCTGTGCCTACAAGACCCATCTCCCCTCTCCCCCCACCCTCCACTCAATCAACCAGTCTCTCCCCTTTGTATTTCCTCCAAAACCAATAAGTTGGGCTGTTGTCTTGCTGTTATCATCAGCCCTTTGTGTAGGTGGCCCACTTGTGTTCTTAGGGAAGTGATGTTGTTTGACCACAGTTCACTCGCTGCCTTTCCCCCGCTTGCAAACAGTCACTTGTGGAGCCAGAGCCGGCCTCTATAGGATGTACAATCACAGAGCAACAGCACATAAGCAATCAGATTCACTGACAGAGAGAAAAGGTCCTGTTCATTTCTGAGTGGCTTAGCAGATTAAGAAAATAGAGTATGCCTGCAAATACAAACTATAGGTTGTGTCTCACGATGTTTTCCACACACACACACACACACACGAGTAAAGATTGAAATAATGGAGGTTAACTCAGAGAAAAAACATCATATGAGAGCCATGAGATGTATGATTTTTCACTTTCATGAACAATACGCTCTAAAATGAATATGTGTCATTGGATATGGTTCTACAAGCCAAAGAAAGAGGCGGTCTTTGTGGGCTGTGTAGTCCACTATAGGTCGAAATTAGATGTTTGATTAGAAGTCAGTTGTTGCAGGATCGGCGTCACCAGCACATCCCTGGACACAATGAGAAAGTTTTAATGCTTGTTGGTTTCTTTAACATTTGTGTCTGATACTCCAGCATTGGACGTCTCATCGCCTGCCAGTGCCATCACCGTGGAAAGACAGTTTGTGAATCCTGGGGCCAGGAAGGATCCACTCATTTGAACCCTTCTCACTGAATTCTGGGCTAAAAGGACACATTTGTTGCCCGCTCTTGAAATGGGACAGCCCAGCCACGCAGCTGTGATGCAATCAGTCTTTTATACGCAGCCTCCTAAGGATGCAGCTCCTGAATTGAGACACAACTATCGTGTCCCCTGTCACATCAGTGATAGTACTGTCCCTTGCGGTATCTATGTCAACAGATTCAAGGAACGCAAACTGAAAAGGACACATGGACGTGTTCTACAAAGACATTACAGGAATTTTTAGATGATTATAATTCCCCCAAACTCAGCACACATTGCCGGAAATCAACTTGAAATTGACATGAGAGTCTAACACGTTGACAAAATGAGATGAAATAGCTCCACGCTGAGGTGACTTTGATTGAACTTGCCTAACTTATATTGCAGGTGTGATAAAAACATACCTCTTCCGACTATACCTTGAATACAATTTTGAAACTAACGATTTAGTTGCACTTTAATGGAACTTAATTATAGCACTTTGTAATTTTGCCTTATTATTGAAGAAATTGTACTTTCTTGATTCTTCTTGTTCTGGGTTTGTACCCTCGGGGTTGAATGCACTTATTGTAAGTCGCTTTGGATAAAAGTGTTAAGTGATTTTTCTAAATGAAATGTAATATAACGATCACTTGTACATGATTGTTTCAAGTGTCTTAAATCTACATTATATATTCAGAAGAACATTCTGACCTGACTTTTACAAAGAGCATTGATTTATGGGATTTAAATGTGTTCAATTAGTGTAATGAAATATATGCTTTGTTACTTCAGTAAAGGCACATATCACAGATAACACTGTACTGTATCACGATTCAGGTTGTGTATCTTGGTTTTAGTCTTCGATCATGAGTTTCAGTTAAGCAAGCACTAACTGGACATTGTTTCTCTTTTGTTCACTCTTCAGGAAAATGAGTTTTTCCTTTGCTTTCACGAAACAACACTGTCCTTATGGCCAGACATCCCCTTCCTTTACAAGAACAACACCCTGTCATCTTCTCAAGACCGGCGCGCTAAACAGGAAATTTGACTTCTACAGATCCAATTACGTTGGCTTTGCCTCACCTCTCGCTGTTGCACCATGCAGCAAGCCATGCAACTAGAGCTCTACATCTCCCTCTGCCCAGTACAAACGGGGATGTCAGTCATTATTCTCACCTGAAGGAGAAACATCCCCCCCAAAAAAAGGAAATCTCAAACATATTTGCTATACACTGTTCTCAATAACTTACTTCGCATTTGTTGTGTTTTTGGAAAACACTCAATATCTAAATCAAATTGTGTCACTCAATACATCTTTCCCACCCTCTTAGATCAATGTATTTTACATTCTTCATCCCAGTCTGCCAATATCAATGATGGAAGAATATCAATAATGACAGCTACATTTGTATCTGTATCATTTCAGCAGTAAAATCTATTCCTCTCCTGCCCTCTACTCCCTCTTCACCCGCCAGCAGCTACACAGCTCATGTTCAGCCAGGCGAGCACAGGATATTAGCTTCTCTACCAGCAAATTTGCTTTTCACATCTATTTCTTTCTTCTTCTAACCAGTTCTTGGATGGCTTGTTATTGAGCTTAGTGTCCACAAATGCCATTGATCCAAGCCACAACTGGGATCCATACTCGGGCACTTTAACACTCTCTCAGCGTGTTAGTAATACTAATCCTGCTCCACCGGCAGGCCCATTGATTTTATAGATTTCCCCCAAAGTTGTGATAATGATATATCATTGTTAAATTTGGTAGAACAAACTGCTTTGCCAATCTATCAATGTGCACAGAGGCTCTGCTTCAAAGATGGCCTGCGAGTCCAGCAGCATACATAGAACACTTTAGATTTCACCGTCTACCTTCCTCTGCAATAGAAGTAATCAATTTCATAGGTAAGTGCACACACACCTACACGCTGTATACAGAAAAAGGATCATATAAATACAAATCTCATATAACATAAATGTAGGATACAATCATACTCTCCCCCCCACCCCCACTGGTTTTATCAGAGAGACCTCCTGTAGGGGGCAAGATGTGATGGGTGGCACTCGGACTAAAGTACCACCAAAACACACAAATTACAGGGACAGGACTAGACCTGCGGAGGGGAACTGCAGAGAAAAATGAGAAGAAAAATGTTTACTGTGAAAGCATGCTCATATTAAAGCTGATGAAACATGAGCAGGGAGCAGAGCAGGCGGAGGTGAACGATAGGACTGGGGAGGCTGTGGGGCTGAGGGGGGGGGGGGGGGTCGGGGAGGGGTGGTGGCGTGGCAGAGGGATGAGCACGGGGAATAGCGAGGCCTGGAGAGGGAACTAATGGGCAACACGGCAACAGTTGAAGCTGGAGGCGCACCGAGGCAGCAGTGGCCTGACACAGCTGAAGGCCTCGGAGGAGTGCCAGGCCTATTAGAGCAAGATAAGGGCCTGTTTGGAGAAAGCATCCTCTCAATGGTGCACTGGCATGGGCATCAATTAAAGAGAGAAAATATGACATGGAAGTAGGAGTGCATTAAATAAAAACAACAAACTGCCAGGGCGGCTGCCCTCCCCTCTGAAGGCCTGGGAAACGGGCAGAGAGCATCAGCGCTGAAAGATGGTCGATTTATTCTCCACAGCATTGTCGAGGTGGGGGGAGTGTATGATGAGGTGCAATGTAAAGGGTAGAAAAAGAAATGAGTCTAGATGCCTCCTGGACACAGAGCTGCACACGCAGATGAAAGATGAGAGACACGGAGAGACTCACCTAAAAAAACTCGACCGCAATCTTTGCAGGGGGAAGAAGAAGAAAAAAAAGTTGCTGGTAGATGACTGCTGTGATAACTAATTTAGCTTTAATTCAGCTTCCATTTCTTCCCTTTAGGCCTACAGGCAGGATGTGATGTGCTAGACTGGCCTAGATTCTTTACGGACATGGAAAGCAGCCATCACATCATTTGACCTGTCTGAAAAAGCAAACTGAATTAGAGAAATGACACACTAATTGGCGACAAAGCCTGAACGCTATCCCCCCCACGTACCACCACAAAAGTGTTTTTTTGTCTAAAGAGGTCAAGCCCCGTCATCACCCACGGGCTGTTTTACATCTCCAGCCCCGTGTCCTCACAAGGTGCTCGTCCACTGCCCTCTGGAAGGAGGTGTGGGTGGCAGACGGCCTTCACGAAAACACCAGTAAACAACAATGAGCCGAACTGACACATGCTGCGGTTGAAGGGGGGGGGGGGGGGAAACAGTGAGATTCTGCTGTTTTTGTTTTGAATGTATGTAGGCTTTTCTTTTGGTTCGGCCTGGGTTAATGTGATTTCTGTTCCGCCTGTCGGTTCCAGAGACCCGGCTTTGTGAGCAGTGGTCAGGTGAAGCCTGGACTCAGCCCCCTATGGCTATTAGTGTGGAAAGAAGACAACCCAATAAACAGAGAAAAGCTTGATGTGCACAGGTCACTGCACAACCAGCAGTCAAAAAGCATCTTACCCTACAGATTGTTAAAGCGATAACGTGCAGTGGGAATCTGAGGACCTTAATTACCGGTCACTCTATGTGAGGAGAAATTGGGTCGATTCGAAAGGCACACTCACAGGGAGATGTCCTGGATGTGAAGATCTTCAGGCTAAAGAGAGAATCAGGACAGTTTGCAATCTTCTGCTTTAATGGTATTCATTAATAATTGTTTGGAGCTTTCCAACTCCTCTCGCCTTCAAAGCCATTTCCGCCACATGTCATCTCCTGCTCTTTAAGAGGAACAGAGAGCGGAGCCAGCAGGAACTCTTTAAGGATTTGACTTGCAAAAAGCCCCTCATGTATTGTTTATGAAAAACAAGCAAAGGTTCTCCTCCCTTCACCTCACTCCGAGCATGTTAGGTTTTATTTACTTATTTGTAGACTGCCACTAGTTAGGCAGAGGCATTCCTGTCTGACTACATCCCACAAATGAAGACAGACTGTGTACTCATCATCACAAACATTCTATTCACGTTAAAAGATTCTCGGGTGACATCTTCAGCCGACTCAAAGAAGCTGCATTTTGTATTTGGCCCCTAAAGAAAAAAACATAAATATGTGGGGGGGATTTAATATCTAAAAAAAATGCAGAAAGTGTCATCATAACATTTAAATAATATTGGGGGAAAGAAGATTTTTAAAAGAACCTGTCACCATGTGTCAACGTGATCCACCCTGCAGGAACCTTCTTTTGTTCGGGAGAATGTATGGAAGAAAATATGGAAGAAAAGGGGAGTGTCAGGAAATTACCCTCCGTAATTGGCATCCCGATCAAGGACAGCTCTGGCAGCCGAACAATACAACCTTTAATTCATCAAAACTCATTATGAGCCGCGGCTATAATGCCAGAAGATATTGGAATAAATAGTGACAGGGAGCAAGGGATTCAAACACTCTGCTGCTGAACGGTTTTGTTGACTATACGTGAACAACTCAGGAGAGTGACAGAGGGTGTGTGTGTGTATGTGTCGGTGGGGGCACATACTGTACCTCTTTGTGTGTGTTTGTGTGTGTGTGTGTGTGTGTGTGTGTGTGTGTGTGTGTGTGCGTGCGTGCGTGCGTACGTGTGTGCGTACTCATCCTAATGACAACCTCGACAGATAAGAATGACATTGAGCAGAGGACAATATTAATACAGATGGGTGTCTTCTTTCTTCGCCTCGCTTTGCCTGTGAAAGGGCACAGAGAGAGGTGAACTTGTCTGAGGGGCCCGGGTCCACCACATCCATGCTTTAACATGGGTGGCCCCGGGAGGAGCCCGCTCAACCCCCGTGTCCACAGCAGATAATGGGCAACTCACAGCTGAGTCGGCAAGTTTGGTGCTTGGAGTGGATGGCGTGGAGTGACAGGAGAAAGCCTCTTTGACTCCATTATTTATCCGGGCGGAGGCGCTTGTGGAGCGTCAGCAACATGGTGACCAGAGGAGCACCCATCTCCACGCAGTGTGTGTTTGTTTGTGTGCGAAGGAGACGGTGTCAGGTGTGTGGAGTAGAGGGATTCAGACAAGGTAAGTCACTTTCTCATTGTCAACATCTTAAACCACAGTGTCAGTGTCACAAACACAGCAGAAACAAGGAGGACATCAGAGCTCCTCTGAAATACGAGGCAGCTCTCATAACTATGACTTGGAGTACAATTGTATTCAATATCAGCAGCTAAAGTTTCTGTAACTAAAAGACTGTTTTTATTATCTAAGTTTACAGGATCTAGAGAGCGAACTACTATTTTTTCATTTAACAAAATATGTCAAACAGCACAATGTATCACTAAGTAAGGAGACAAACTAACTTGATCAGGACATATTCTACAACTAGAATAGCACTCACTTTCTTCTAATCAAGCCACACTAAATACACACAGTCATAGATATCACTCCCCTAAATATGACAGATATTTTCAATTTGTAAATCCTTGCATTATTCCCTGGGAAATTAGTGAAATCGTCAAAACCACAATGTTAAAGACAGTAAAAAAAGATTCCACGATCCTCCCCACTCAAGATCTGCATATACTGGGTTCTTTCCTGACCCATACTACATCCTTCCACTAAGTTCCATGGTAAATCGGCCATTTGTTTTTCGTAATCCCGCTAGCTAACAGACAAACTAGCAAACATGAAAACGCAACTTCCTTGGTGCAGGTAAAAAGTTCAAGAATGTGAGCGAGAATTCAATGTAAACTTCTACTCATTTTTTTAAAACTTCAAGCTATTTTGTTGTTGATGAACTGCTTTAAAAAAATTCTACTCAAGGGAAGTTATACTTGACATACATGATAATATTGAATTTGGCTATAATCTATACAGTATTTATTTATTTACGGATTTTTAGTTCATATTAACTCAACAGTACCAAACTTATGTTAAACTCATTTCTGGCGTGTGACTCTCCATCACAACACCTCTGAGTAAACACATTTGGTGTTATGCGTACTTGGTGTTATGCGTATTGATAAATGATTGTATTCATCCTGCAGAGTTTATGTGCAGCAGCGAACTCACACTAATGGTAAAGAGGAATGAATTACAGCAGAAGATCAAGGTTTATTACATGACAGTAAAGACACAACATCCACTATACTGCTATCAAGACGACCCCCTTTTCGATACGATTCTGCCATTTACTTATTTGCACTGAACCAAACAAAGACGACATAACGCCGCCCCTGTGGGTGATTTTGCCGGCCGGTGGACAGGCGACCTAACAGCTCTGACGTTTGTCTGGCCACGGCACAGACGTCAAATCAGCTCTGTGACTATACCTCCACTGCTGGATTTCAGCATAACAACAACAATGCCTTTTCCAATTTCACATTCCTACCGTTTATACAAAACGGCAAGGTGGAATAACGGCGCGCCATTCCTATCGGCTCCGATCAGCGCCACACACCTTTGTTTAATCTGCCTGTCCCCGGCTCGCCTCAGCCCCATTTCTCCCCTGCAGACAGTGAAGACAGCTCCTCCGCTGCCAGGCAAAGACTCTCCTCTTACTAATCTCTTCGAACACCACTGCAGCACAAAAAAACCTTCTTCTGAGCCCCTGTGAAATATCTGTGAAATTAGCGAGACATGCTCAAGTCTCTGTGCGGAGCCTCTTCTCACCTGGAAAATGAGCCTGTGCATTTACCATCTACTCTGATACAGGTAAAATGGACGCCGCGGCGGCATGGCAGCTGAAGAGGCGCTATGCTTCTTGTAAGGGATCAAATTGTCCTCAGCACCACTCCCCTCTTTATTACCCGGACTACTCCACTGGAGATAGTGAGCGGCTTCATTGTGCAGTTGATAGAGCATCTCTCATTAGCTCCCATGTGTGTGGAGCAGAGTGAAGCCAAGGCAGGTTTTTATGGCTAATTTGATATATGGTGTGAGGACACTGCAGTCTGGCCCCAGACAGAGTTACAGACAGAGGTCACTGGGGTCCCGGTCAGATAAATGACACACATGCGCCCACACACACACATCAACACATAAAACACATTGAGTGATGCACAAATAAACTGGATGATCGTAAGTTTTTTAATGGCAAAAAATATTCTAAGTATCCACTACAGCAAGATCTAGATTGTCTTACACCCTGCTTGTGATCTTATTTAACCATTCAGCTTCCAAACTTGCATTAACCAGCTTATAAAACGTCAGTAGAAGCTATTTAGGGCTACACAGGTCACTAACCACCCGTTGTGACCTAATACTGTCATTTGCACCTCCACACATGGGTCCTCCAATTTTGCGACTGAACCCACCGTGTGCACGCCCACACACAGTTGCAGATTATAAGGACAGGGCACGGTGGGGACTGACACTCAGCACAGAAGCTCATTATCACCTTCCACCGGCTGTAAATGGCTTCCTGTCCTGCGTACCACACAGGACCCTGACTGTGGGCTGCTGTAGCCGGTCACAAAGAGGGGAGGCTCTTCTAGTGGTTTGTCTGGGCTTCGCTGGCCCCAGACCTCAGCGCCAGCCGGCTTTAGCATTACTGGAACTGCTCTCGAGCATGAAGACATGAGCCGAGAAGAGGGCAACTCTACCAGTCAAAGCTGGCAGGTATAATTGCACTGAAAATCACTCTAAATCTGCTCCTAAAGGATCCCAGGGCATGGGAAATGTCAACCCCGGTCCCATACAGTGAAATATGTTAAGAGTGGTGTTGAGCTTCACAAAAACACACACACATACACATATGGTTTCACATGCCCAAACACACACTGCTCATACTCCCCCACATTCGATTTACACACTCGTTCACACACTCACAAGGAGCATGTGCGTACATTTTGTGTAGACACACACACACACACACACACACATTTACCAGCGAGAGGACAGATGAAGCTGTAGGGCTGATTCTGCAGGTTTTCCTCTCGGCATCAAGTCCACTCAACTGAGAAGACATTTCCTCATTAGCCAACCTCAGCTTTAGACAGCTGTGGGGCTCAGAGAGTGTTCATGACTATATATATATGAAGGTGTGCACAGCGTGTATGTGGGTGTGTGTGTGTGTGTGTATGTGTTTTTGTGTATATGTGTGTTTGTGTGTGTGTGAGAGGATCATAGTGCACTGCATGTGCGAGATTGTGCAAAAGAATGGAGGCTAGGAAAGAAGAAAGAGGTCCACCACTGAGCAAAAGAAGCAGATAAGAAAAACAATCAAATCACAGTGAACAGCGTTTCAGCGTGTGCACTCCAGCAGTGGTGAGAGGTCTGCCAGCTTGACCTGCAACTCTGACCTATCATCTGTATGTGTTGCTACCCCTGACTGCCAGAGGTGCTGGGCTGCGCGTCCTCTACTTCCCAGAGCCGACCAGGCTACGTTCCTGGGCCAGCCAGAGAGTCAAGGCCGGGGCCAGAGTTCCATGAGGTGCTCCTTGTTTTGGCCTCCCCTGCCCCACCACAGAGCAAGAGAGATGAGGGGATATGTGAGCGATAAATCACTAAGTGCCTCACCTTGGGTCACCGATCACACCAAAGGCCACTGGCAATCTCTGTTTGAAGCACTGCATTTGCTGCTTCAGGGCTTCGCTCTCTGGCCTTGCTATAAATCAGCATACACGATCCCACCCGCATATTTTCTCCAACAGCCCGCTCCTAACTAAAGGTGCAATATTTAATGTTAAACCCACCAGTTTGTGAAAGCGTGCAGAATAGAAGAACGCAGGGGAATACCATGCAACGGACAGTTTTCAATCCACATCAATACAGGAAGGTTTGAAAGCTGTTTCTATTTAAAGACAAAAGATAAAAAAACACACATAATTAAAGTTTAAAATATCACAGTAACACTACTGGTCCATACGATGAAAGAGCTAATCCCAGTGATAGTGACACCAAAATTGCACTGTGTCACTTCATTGCCTCTGACACACTGACACAAGTTCCACTTTGCCAAAAATAGAGCTCACAATGTCAACATTTGACACAGCTGTATAGTCATCGTGTGTGGTGTCACCAAACATGGATCACCTCACCACATGTCAAGTAGAATTTCCTTTTTGGTCTCCTTCTTGAAAACCAGACAGTCAATCAGTTTTTATTCTTCCTCCTGCCGGACAATTTTTGACTCTTATTGTGAAAAAGTCACATCTGCCACGAAAAGTCATTTAAGGAAAGGGACTGAATAAAAGCTTAATTAGTTTTGATCAAGATCAAAACAAAAACAAATCCAATCTAATTACATGACTGAAAGTTGTGAATTGGGGTGGTCTGGTTCATTTTACATGCCCAAATGGTAAACATTCATAAATGCAACTAAAGTGTCTAGAACCAGTTTCCAGTTACTCAAGGCAAATGCTCTGTCACGGAGGTCTTACATAACAGAAAGAAAACACCAGCTGCTGTGTCATATCTGGTAAGAATCTGAATGTTGCACACACCTCTGCTCTAAATTAAGGACACACGGATCTGAACATGATTAGCTTCCCTTTCCGCATCTCCACGACTTATCCGAAGAACTGTGTGTGACTTAAATCAGCAAACTCGGATCTGCTGCTTCAGAGACCCTCTTTATTGTGAAAAGCTGCGCTATAAAGAAAAAAAAAATCCCACTTAGGGAGCTGGCTGCCTGGAAACTCTCTTTGTCCCCAGCCTGTCCAAAAGACAAGTCTGTCAGGCTTGTACTGCCTTGAGAGTGACTGTTCTGATTCTTTTTCCCTTCCCTCCGTCTCTCCTCAGGTGTCATAATGGCAGCAGACCAGGCCTTGATGGCGGTGAGATGGGAGTAATAAAGAGTGATCCATGGGGAGCAGTGTGGGGGTGGCACATGTGTGGTATTGCCGTATCACTATGGAACAGCAGGCCTCTGTGCTGCAGGAGAACCCTTTTCACGCTGAAGGAATGCTGCAGGTGATACACACAATTACATGACATCTACAACTCTGACAGGCTGACACCCACTGCGGCCATGTGCGTGTATGGGTGTATGGTTGTATGTGTGTGTGTGTGCGTGCATTAGTGCGGGTTAGCAGACTTGCGAGTGGAAAACAAAAGAAAATCAAAGGAAAAGAGAACATGTGAGTGTTTAATAAAAAAACAAGCGAATGAGAATAGAAAATGAGGGTCCAGATTCATTACCCACAAAAAACGAACATCCTATTTGGACTGGAAAATCAGTTGTCTCCCTCTAAAACGGATCTGCAACAGCCATTCAGACTGAATCCTGGAAATAATCAGAACACTTGGGGAGGAAGAATAAAGAATTTTTTATGGAGGAAAAACTACGCTGGCACAGTTTGGCTTCAAATACGCTCATGATTGAGGAAAAAAAAAGGGGGAGGTTGAGAAAGTGTCAAAGAGAGGGAGAGAATAAGTAAGAGTAATTTTACTTCTTCTATTAACCTGACGTGATTACAATAGCCTTAAGGGCTGCCTTATTTCATGGAATATTAAATTCAAATGCGGCTCAAAGGAAGGACAGTCGTGAAGGGGGGGAAGGGACACTACATCCTCTCAATGAAGCCCCAGCAAGCGTCTACTGGCCGACAGACCTTAAGTGCAGAAAAATTGTCTTTCATTACATTGTGCACTCTGCATAGTTTCTGCATGGTCTGCATATAGCACCACCTAATAATAAGTGTATATGATTATTATCTTGTATATCCATTCATGCAATAAGACCTCAAGAAAGCTGTAACCTATGAAAACCTGAAGACACGTCTCTCCTGAGCTGGAGTGTCCATGAAAACAGATCGTACATAAAAGAAATTGCATCAAAAATTAATAAAGCAAATCCTTTGATATTTTATTTTAAGACTCCAAACAGACCGTCTATAAAATAACCTTTTACTGCCAGAAATATTGCATTTGATTGTAAACACCCTTTAACAAACTAATAGCAGGGCTATTTTTAATTGATTGCCATAAGCCCAAAGTAAAAAACACATCATAAATAAATAATGTTTTTTCAGCACTTTCACAATAGGCCAGTAATGTCAACTGTAGGATTTCAGAGAGTCGATTGATTTTTTTCAAGCATAAGGTCAATTTTTACGGAAGAGTGGTCACAAGCTGCAGTGGAAACAGTTGTTCTACTTTAGGAACCACAGGAAAGCATGTGACCGACACAGATTTCATGGCTACTGGCTTTTTACCTCGTTACTATAGTATTTAGTACAACACACCTCAGCTCAGCTCAGCCAGTAGTTCAGTTGGTTCGGTTCATCAGTAGCCCTTGAACACTTCAAGGACTACACATATTGTGATCCATCCATCAGCTTCACTGTTTTTCCTTTACAGGATGTGGTGCGGTGTTTCGTAAAATGGTTCTGCAATTAAACAGCAGCATGTTCTTCCCCATTTCTTAGTGGGGTTCCTCCACTTCTAATACCTCTGTACTCATAAAAGTGAATATAAGCGTGGCTGAATTGTTTATCTCTGTATGTCAGCCCTGTGATAGACAGGCAGCCTGTGCAGGGTGAACTCCAATGTCAGCTGAGATTGGCTCCATGCCACTTGCAACGTGTTATAGTCTGCTTACAAACTAGACTGTGGATTTGAGTCCCCATCGGAATCAAGTTGGACAAATCTTCTCTGGGGTTTGGTTGGGTTCACACAAAAAAGTGCAAGATCCAAACTGGACTCGATTAAAAACAATCTGATTATGAAAACATAAAACAAGAAGATTCCTAAAAACTATAAAAACGACTTGCTTCATTTCTACAATTTAAATTAAAAGCATACATACATCTTGTGACAACATTGAAGCAACTGCTGTCATAATTTGCAATGGCTGTGTTATAATGGCAGGTCTATGCAAGCATCAACAAATTAATGTAAACAACGTTGGAGCTTGAGTAGTAAAGACAGCACTGTACAACGCAACCCCTTTAACTCACTGAAGCGTTAAAGATGCAAGTAGTGCGATATTGAATTGTTTAGTCAAAGCTGTGAATTCCCAGTTTTATACAGAATTTAAAAACAATTATAACGTGAGAGTGAATTGTATGCATATGATGTTATATTACAATATCTTTAAGCATGAAGAAAAGAGTGTATGAGGTATATTAGAGGTGTGTTTGAGTGTGGATGTCTTAAACACTTGTCTGAGAACTGAATGTTCAGATTTTAAGATAGGATGATTGCCCTGTTTTAAGGTATACGTTAAATATGTGTGTTTTTGTAAAACAAAACTGTTTTATTCTTTATAGCTTCTGCACTCATTGAGGCCCCTGCCTACAAGGTTGGGACGTGAAATTACTCAAAATGAAATTAGAGCCAATTCAACATAAAAATGAAAGACCCTCAACAATCAGGGTGAATTGGGAATTGAAGCACTTTAAGTCTGAAACGTCCATACGCTCTTATTCTCTGCATTTTCAGAGATTTTCTATAAACAAAAGAGGCTTCATTAGCTTACTTGCTAAATGGCTATTTCCACAATTGCTTTGTCCCAGGCCAAAATGACCATTAAGTGGACAATGTAGCCTGAGTGGTAGCATAACATGGCAGTCCAGGTGGAAACAAAGGACTCGTGCTGATACTGGCAAATTACCACGTCTGCATGGGCCTCTTTCTTAAGTAGAGCCATTCTGCATAGCAGTCGACAGCTCCCTTTACAGAATTCCTTACATCTCCAGGAAAAGCTGGACCTGTGACGGCTCATTTCACAAATGTACCTCAGACTCTTCGTCCATAGTTTTATACCACTTGATCATTGTGGGAAAACAACAGCACAACCATAATGTTGAGGGGAAATGAAGATAGAAGAGAACTCATCATTAGTCCTCAGATGAAATCAGGAGAGTGAGTGTTCAAGCATCATTATCCAAACTGGGCTTTTATGAGTAAACACTGTGCCTTCATATGAGATGCATAACAAGCACCTGCACCCTCTGGGAGAGAGCAGCCATCAATGCAATTGTGCTGTGTTGTGATAAACCTCTTCTATCAGCGTGTATCTACATTAGCTATCAGCTCTCTGGGTGTAATAACAGAATAGGACACCAACTTACCTGCATCAGAAGAACACCCTCAAGAGCAATAATGGGAAAAAATGCATCTGTGTTCCTGCTTGGTAATTACAGACAATCCATATTATGGCAATCTTTTCATGGAAATGTCATAGCAATCACATTTAGTGCCCTGGCAAAGACACCTCACAGAAGACACATGAAGATATACGATACACATCAGTAGACACACAGATCTCACATCCTGCACACTGCACAAGCATGTAGGGCTGCAGGGAGGAGAGATCTCAATTCAGCACCCAGTGTCAGGAAGCGTGTGAGCTGCAGCTGTGGGTTTGATCAAAATGGGAATATCCCGACCAGCTCCACTGGTGCTGCTCTGCGGCTGATCCTCAGGGGCATTTGTAACAGGGGCAAATCTAAATTCAAGTTGCTTTGGTGGTTAATAATCATTAGTGTGAAAAGGGAAAGTGCCATCCATACCAGCCGTCCCTGTTGGCTATTGAACTTTGTGTTCGCAGACACACTCTATAGTGAACACTGATGTTCCACTCCGCTGCTACTTATGTCTGACCATCAATTGTGCTGCCTGAAACTATAACTGACTGATAATGATAGCATATTTCATTGTAAGAAAAAAAATGCTTTTACAGTGAAATCAAACTACTACTACTACTACTACTGCAGTAGTATACCTAACTACTGAGGTATTTGTAACAATATCTTTGGCTGGACTGTAACCTACCTAACCAGATGTTCCTATTTGTCCAGCATTGATCCAGTTTCAAGCCAAATTGGTCCCAATAAAAAAACATAAATCACAAATATATCTCAGTTTTTAACAGTCACTACAAATGTTCCTTAATTAGAATAACAATTACATGCAACTCATTTTTATCTAACCCAATATAAAAACAATGTACCATGCATCTGAATTCAACTCAGATTTCTCTGTATGTGTCAACTATTCAACGTGTTGTGAGTTGTATTTTTTACCTATGAATCACAGGCAATTACAGCATAAGCCATAATGTCAGTGGCTCTTTATAATAGAACCTGTTAGCCGGTTATCTGATGCCGATGGTACAGTCAGTCCTTCTTAAAGAGCTCCAGTATAATTACTACTTCTTTTACTGATTTATGTGATGACGACGATGTTCACAGTCATTGTTGTAAACTGTATGCACCAGACAATATGCTGGTACGCAAATTTCACATGTGTACAGATGATTTTAAGAGCCTATTAGAGCCTACAGTGCTCTATAAGGCTCACTTGTGGTGCGTTTACAGTGGAACTAAGATGAAAAAGCTTCAGGTTGCATTTAATGATGCATTTAGAATCTTTCTTAAGTTCTTAAGATGGATCTTTGTGGTCTGTAATGTTCCAACTTTCCATGTGGAATTTAATGTACAAATGCAGGTGTCGATTTCCAGATTCGAAAAGTGTCATCATAAAAAGCCTTAACTCAGCCTAGACAGAGAAACACAGGGTGTTCCTCTTGTTGCTCTATGTAGATGTGGTTATTTTTATTTTGTTATATTTTAATAAGCACATTTTGTGTCTGCAATAAAGTTGATTTTAATTTTATAAAGGTACGTGGCAACGGAAATGCTGCGTTCTTGCAACAACACCAAAGATGTGGTTAGCTTCAAAGTTGCCTTTGGTAACTACTGCAGAGAACAAATATAAAATGTAGCCAGTGGGACATGCTAATCTTAGCAGGAAGAGCAGAAACACTCAATGATTAAATCTATCTTCACACTTTTGTTCATGTATTTTTTCTTATTTTTCTAAAGACAAAACTCTGTGGATGCCAAGCTGGGCACTTACAATACTCCCATGCACACAGGTTCACCATGAAGAGAAATCCACAGTTTGACAGGCCTGCTGTGCCTGGTTATGGTTGCTGTGCTATGACTGGACAACCGTTGTTCTTGGGAGGAATTTGGGCTCTTACTTCTGCTCAGGAAACAGATTTCTATCGGCCCCTCAGTGTCGATCACTCAGTCACTTTTGATGGGCCGACAAGTTTCACTTGAGCAAATATGAAGAAACTGAAGAATCCAAGCTGAGCTAGAGTTATTTCCCCATCTCGTCTGAATCAGTCCCTGATGATACGGTTGCTTTTTTATGTAAAAATCTGGCTTTATGCATTCAGACATATAATCTATAGCTAGACTGGTTAAGCCAATGTAAGGGAATGTAGGTGGAGTATAGCGTAGCCTATTTATAACTGTTTCCCTTACGGGTTTTAATGTCATAGGCTCACCCTATGTCCTCAGCACCATTTTGAACTCCAACCTTAGCTGCTTAGTGACACCAAAGCTCCAGAAGGAAAGAAAGATGGAGTTAGGGAGTGAGTGGGGTGAGGTTGAGAAAAAGAAAACACATTGACCGTATCCAAGACATCTTTCATAGTTTTTTTGTTTTTGTTTCCCATCTTCTTGATAACGCCCTTCAAATGACCTCGTCCGTCATGCAGCCGCACTCACGCTTACAATTATAGGGATGATTCACCCAGAAAGGAAAATGTACTTATTATCGATGGAGGCGTGGGTTTACACAAAACACTTTCGGAGTTTCAGGGGTGAACAATGTAGCAGCCAAATCCAATACAATTGAAGACATTAGAGACCTATCATTGTAATAAAACAACAGAAAAAACATGCCTCCATAATGCACGTGTGGTGTCATCTAAATGTCCGCAATCCCAGACATTCATATTTGAATCAAAATGAGGTATTTTTCACTGTGTTTTAGGCCTAAAAGTCTACAGAAGTGGCTAAGCCAGCGGACATAGCATTTCCGATGGTCCCTGAATGCACCTCAGGACACTTGAATGACACCATGTTATGGTTTTTATTTTGTTCTATTATGTCTGAAGACGAACTCACTTGACTTCCTTTTAATTGGATTCTGCTCAAACAAAGTTTAACCCTGAAACTCCATAAGTGTTTAGTGGACTCAAACTCTGGAAAATAGCAAGTTGTTGTTAACAAGTCAAACCTGGTGTTAAGAATAAGTTGACAACCACATGTATTAAATATGGTATCCACTGCATTTACTGTCCCAATAAAACCAGAGGGAAATTCCAAAGTCGTTAACCCCCCCCCGGCTCTGAAATCAACACGTGGTTTTGTTTTGGTGCGTCGTGAGGAGGAGAGGAGCACAAGGAGCGGAGGAGGAGAGACACACCACATGCACAGTGTTTACAGATCTCTCCAGGCTCACCACATGTTATTACAGTCTGATGTTTAACAGACCAATTAAGGTTTTTATGGAACTCGGTGCCTTTTCTAGCGAGAGGCCTGGCACAGCACTCCTTTAGTCTCTCTGTGTTAGTGGGTTTGGCACTGAAACACTTTCATTTTAAAACTCAATTGTGCCGCCGCAACCACATCCCCCGATAGGGCGCGAAGAAAACCGAGGTACTGAACAGAACGCGGCCACAGAGGACAGAGGACACTGCGAGCAGATGGAAGTGACGGCAGTGGAGCCTTTGTAGTTAAATGCTTGAAACAACTTTTAAGTACTTAACAAACTGTATGATGTTCCCAGTGAGGCGTAGGTGGTGTAGGCTGCACTGTGTAGAGCTGAGTGTGTCTGTGTCAGAGGGTGGAGGAGCCCACCCACAACCGCCACCAGTGGAGAGGATCACGCCTACGTTTAGTACACAGGCTTTCAGTCTGCTTCTCCCCACTGGTAGGCCTAATCCCCTTGGTGGAGGCCTGAGACATGGGGGCTGTTACCACACGGAACCACAGGAGGAGCAGGTCGACTCTCCTCCGACACAGACACACTGGCAGGTTGGCTCAGCCTGGGGTTTCAGCAGGGAACACGATCGCCGCCGCTACAGACTTAACATCACGTCCTCAGTATAGGCTCATAAGCTCTCTGTATATTCAGGGTTTTTTTTGCCTGTACACCTATTCTTCCATGTCTATATATTATTATTTGATTATGCGAATGCTGTGATAATGTTTTTGAATATTGCTTTCAACATATGCTTCAGAAAAATAAAAATTATTTATATGTAAATAAACCAATTTCCTCAAGAAAATACATTTAGAGAGAAACTGAATTGGCCTACATTGCTTATCAACATGGGAGACAGTTTTAATTAACACATCTACCAACTTAAAATATATGAATACAGAGCTTTCCGGCAAAATAGTGACATTCAACATACTCCCTTTGTTTCCCCTTTAAATCTTCTATTGGGATAAAACATCTCCTCGGAGCCTGAGCATAAAGGTTATGTTAAGACACTAAAAATAAACATGCACTTTGTCAGATTCACAGTTTTTCATGTTTTCTTAAAACAGCAGTCAGTGGCTCATATGAACATTAGTCTCTCCAGTATTTGTCTGTGTAGCCTCATGTTTTGATAAATATCTTCTCTTTTTGTACTAAATAGGGAAGATCAATTTTAAGGAGCATATTTTTATAATTATCGTTAAGAAGAAACAGAATTTTTTTACATTTAAGGAAAGATTAAGAGACCTTTGCAGAACCTTGAAAATGTCAAAAGTAATACCTTTTTGCTTATACCACAGTTTTTAGTCTCTAATGATTTTTTTTTACAATGATCTATACCCAGATTTATGCTCTTTCTTCATATTTACAAGTATTTTGTTTGATGTGATATATTAATTGAGGCTATATTTAAAAATGTCATTTAAAAATATGTACCACATAATTCTCCGCAGTGGCTATAATGTTATACCCTTTAAAACACACAAGGAAAAGGCCAAACAAATATAATTCCACAGTGATGCTGGTATAGCCCGTCTAGTCATTTTGTTTAAATACCACCAAGGTGCGATCGGGAGAGATTTATGGTTTGAAGATTCTGTGCAGTGGAATATTCTTCCTGACATTTATAAACGACAGCATTTATATGAGCTCAGCCCAAAACTTGAGGCTTGTGTGTACATATGTGTGTGTGTGTGTGTGTGTGTGTGTGTGAGAGAGTGTGTGGTTTGTGGTTCACCTTCAGTCTGGATGTGTATTCTCTTGCAAGCTGTCCACAACAATTCACCTACAAAAATCTCTCCACACCACAAAGGAAAGTTCAAAATCTAATGGTGACAAAAGTTTGTACACCAGGTTTTCACCTCTTGACAAATTCACATTTAATCACTTTACTTTCAAGGTCACTGCTGTTTGTTTAATTCTTGTCTTTCTACTTTACTCATCTTCTATTGCTCATCTTTTATTTTACTTTCAGCAACCATCTTGTTTTGTTTCGCCCCTGCCAAGGAGGTTATGATTTCATCCGTCTGTGTTGTTTCTTTACCTATAAAACAATGCTTTGATGCCTTAAGGGAATTAAAGCCATTTTCGAGGACTTTTATGATCTGGCCGTATGCCTCTCTATCCTCTCCTGGTTGGTGTGTTTGACCCCTTCCCTGTATCTCCTGAGTTTGTTTGCCAGGGCGTGGCGATCCACTCACCCTCCTCCTACCTGAGTTTCACCTCCTCCCTATCAAGCACACTTGAGATCAATCTGGTCGACTCCCACACCTGATTCCTGCTGCATATAAACCCTGATGCTTCACCCCAGTCATCTTCAAATCCTCCGTTTACCCAAAAGGTTGCCTGTCCACTCCAACTTCTGTTTTTGTTATGATACATTTTTACTGGTTCACTTTTTACTCTGTGTCTGAGTCTGAGTTCTGTGTCTTTGGTCCTAATACTAATCACAACAGGGTCTGATATCTACGAGTGTGTGAGATTTAATGCAGCTTGATTGAATTCATGGGGACTGTTGGGCCTTGGTAAACATTTGAGCTCTACTTAGTACCATTCTTATTTTTCTTTGCATGGTATGCCTGCATCTATACACTTCGACTCTGATGCTAAATAATCTGAATTTCACCTTGTTTTCTCCTCACTGGTCAGTGTTTCTTTATTGACTGTGTAGCTGGCTCTACTAATCTGGTTTAAGACATCTGGCTAAAGTAAAGTACAATATGTAGCCGATAGCTCAGGCTGGTTACCTTTATTCATTGCCTTTCTCTTAATCCTGAGGGTTCTGTTTTAAGATTCAGCTTCCTACTAATGGGATGTTCCTTTAGGGAACTTGCATTACTCTATTACATTACTCAGTGACTAATACCTCATGTCATGTGCTTTGTTAAATCAGCTGCTGAGTATGGATAACACTGCTGATTCAAGATCAGAGTTCTAGATCGGACATAAGGTGATTTTTCAGTAAGTCAAAGAGGAACCAGGAAGTCGGTTTGTAAGCTGTGATACAATTAGATATTTCTAATTGACAATTTAGTTAATCATTTTGTATGGTGGCCAAATTGATTGGTTGAAACAATATTAAGCCGAAATGCTTAACTGCTTTATCTAAAGATTTCAGTACTCTGGGGGTTACGACACTATTATAACCAATAAAATGAAAAAAATCATACTAATCTTTGTTTTAGTCACCTTTTGTTTTAAGAGGTTTGATACCCAGAACTGTTTCCTTCGGTTTTCTCTCATTCTGGATTCCACATCAGGACCGTTGATGAAAGGCCACAGGACCAGGCCGACTGACATATTAAAAAATGTCTATTGTTATTGTGTGTTTACTTTGTATTATTTATTAAACCTTAATCTGTAATGAAAATTCTTACCAAACCGCTGTGAAAAAAGCTCTGAGGCAATAATATGGCAGGAAGGAGAATGTGCACGATTTGAGCAAACATCTTCTCCTCACATGTAATTAATCTTGACAGCAGTCATCTACGATCATCAGACGGATGACATGCATTATGCGATTGCCTTTAATCTACACCAAAAGTGACAGCTGCACATGTAGAGCAGCTGTACGAGCTTAATGTTTGTCCTAATGTTTCCCAGCATCTTCTGAATACTCTCCAACTCTACTGGCCAACCAAGACAATAACATCCATTGGACCAAACACCAGACAAAGACTGTTCACCGGGACTTTAGTTTAACCAAACCTTTATCTGTTTCAAGAACTCAGTAAAGACCAAGAGTGCAGCACAGGTCCCTCCTCCACTGGATGTGACAACAGTCCGGTCTGCCAGGGTACACAAGGCAACAACCACCGCTCCTAGATAAGACCCACCACCGAGCCCAGCGACAATGGGATTCTGGAATGCATTTATGCAAAAGCTAGCAACCTCTTCAGTACCACCACCTACACCCAACACCACCCTGATCTCCATACCTCTCCAAAAACTCCTCACCTCTCTCCTCTCCCACCGTTTATCTCCAATAGTTCCATTATGTCCTGCATTTTCGGAGCCCCATTGAAAGTGGGTATCCCTGAATTCAAATATGTTTTTGTGAAACTGAATGTAAATGAGTTGGGGTGCAAGTGTGTTTGTGCAATGAGCAGCATGTGTTTCCCCTCGCCCCGCAGTGGCCATGTGTGACACATAGTTGATGCCAGCCGAGTTGAGGCGTCCGTCCATTTATGACAAAGTCCTGCCGGGCTGAGACCGCCCAGATTTAGCACCTTTTTTCTCCTCTTCTAGCCCTCTATCTCTCGTTCTCCCTCATTATCTGTTTCTTTCTTGTTTAATTCTGTCATCCCCTGATCTGTTGGATGCTGCGCTTGCACTTGAGGCTGTGCCGCGAAAAGGTGAAGATAAAAGGGAACCAAAGTGAACACGTTGGTGGGAGCACGAAGGTGTTGACACGAGGGAGAAAGAAAACAGCACTCAAAAGTAACCTTTAAGCAACACGGTCATTAACACCTCCATTACAGTCCATTCCATATGAGCCTTTCGATTAGTCATTCAGAGCCAACGCTTCTCTTCAATGCAGCCATACATTTATTATTTCTGAACAAGACAGCAGGAGAGTAGAAGAGACCTCTTTGTTTTCTTTAAAACAACAATCTGTCATCATCACCATCATCATTTCTACCACCAGCTGTTACTGAGGCTCCTGCACTGAACTGATCTGAATTAATATGTTTTCAGATTAGATATGGAAAATAAAAACTGACCAGGTTCCAAACAACAGCATGGACATATTGTAATACAAGTAGAAGGGCATGTATACCTCCGCCAAAGGCCCCACAGACATTTAAATTCATTACATCCAGATTCATGTCCAGACCCCTAAACATGCCTGGATTTGTGTAATCAAGATCCATGAATTTATTATAAAAAAAGGTGAAAGACATCCAATCTCACAATGCTTTAAAAAGTCAAAGAAACTGCTGCATCCGTCCAGTTGTTTTTGTAGTCTTACATAAAAACAAACTTTCAAACCAACCAACAAACAAACAGCTTGGCACAGGCAATGACAACTATTGTCTTGATGTTTCACTGAAAGACAGAATTATTTTATTTTATTAAGATAACCTTTTTATCTACATACAAGACAGAAAATTAAAAAAAAACGCAGCAGGAAAAATATGCTACATTAATTTATTTACAATATTTTGTATTTTCTCATGTGGAAACATGCGTCTGTCTACTGCATTCAAAGTGCACAGTGTTACAGTAAATACTGTACTCCAGACACAAGTATAGTTCTCGTCTCATCAAGCAATTAAACTTTGCTTTACTAATGACCAGCTCACCTCCTTAACCCCCTTTCTATTTAAAATACATCTTGATTTCTGATTTCCAGTGTTTCCTTTCATATTCTGTTTTAATGATGAACACACCCCACTTTCACGCTGATTGAAGCTAAGATGGTCTTTCTCAGTGAATACGATTCAAATTGGATATACATAATTTTCTATGAATGGCTACTTGAAATTCACCTATTGGCTGTACTTCAAATGATACAGCTGTTTCATAATTCAAATGGGAAAATCAAAAAGACAAGGCGTCATTAACACCTTTACCAGGTGTAATGGAAAAAAGTGATTTGTTAGAGGTCTGAAAATATGCCCTCTTTCCCTGCCTGTAATTATAGCTTTGAAACATATTATCTTACAGGTATGGCTTCAGAAGTGTCTTTCACACAGCGCTAACAAGGACCACTGAAACTCCACAGGAGCAGGTGGAGCCTTTAATTACATACAGTAATTGCATATATAACTACGTATCAACCCCTGCTGCTAAAATATTAATTATACTGTACAAAGGATATTTCCTTCCACTTGGTCTCTTCGGGCTTGCACCTATTACAAAGTTAACAAACTCTTACTTTAATCTCCAGTTTCTAAATTCTTTAAAATGACGACATAGAAACAAGGTAGAGTGGGGATAATTCAGTCAGTTGAAAGATCCAACTAATGTACAAAAGTGTATGATATAAAATAGTGACAAAATAGGAATGTGAGTTGAATAAGTGAAAATTTTTAGGGACAAAAGAAATTATATAAATAATAAATTTTAAACTCAATGGTTTTGTGTTTAACTTCTTTCCATCCAGAGGAGTCTAATGACAGATGTTAAAAGGTGCTCCAAAGCACACAACTCTGGTGGGCCACATAAAGGTGTTGTGAGCAGCCTGATTAAATACCGTGGTTGAGGATGGGAGGAAACCTGATGCATCGACACCTGATAACAAATCAAAACTACTCTCTGCGCAGTGCGGAAACGTGTGCCGGGAAAAGGGGAAGATAATAGGAGCCGAAGTGAACACGGTGGTGGGAGCATAAAGGTGTTGATATGACGGAGAAAGAAAACAGCACTCAAAAGTAACCTTTAAGCAGCACGGTCATTAACACCTCCATTACAGTCCATTCCATATGAGCCCCCCTTTTAGTCATTCAGAGCCAACGCTTCTCTCCAACACATCCATACATTTAGTATTTTTGAACAAGACATCAGGAGAGTAGAAGAGACCTCTTTGTTTTCTTTAAAACAACAATCTGTCATCATCATCACTGTAGCCAGCTGATTCTGAGGCTCCTGCACTAAACTGATCTGGATAATGACATAGAGAGCAAATATGGCAGGTCAAAACTGAACAGGTATCCTCAAAAAATACATTGCTTCCTTAAACACAACAACAGCATCCATTACTGGACAATTAAAATACAAAAACAATAGCTGGGACAAAGTCCTTTAACAGTACTCGTCTCAATATTCATCAAAATGTAATTATCATCAACGGGAATATATCAAAAGTCCAAGAAAAATCTATATATTGCTTACGCCTTGTTTAAGTACAGGGAGCAGGTTAAACATACCTCAGACCTGTAAAATGTTGGGTTGTTTATCAAGGGTTTGTCAGTCACTGCTCATAAAGAAGAGTTTAAAACCCCAACCTTCACTCAGGAGCAAAAACAGTCTTTAAATGTGACATTTATCATGAGATTTATAGACTCATATGACAATGTTTTAACTTACTACAATTGTAGGCCCTGCCATCCAGCCATCCAGCCTTTTCCTTCACCGAATGGTAAATATTTCTGTAATTAAGATGACACCATCATCCACATGAGACAAAACCAAGAAAAATGCATACATGATAGTGACTACATCTTATTTTTATATATTTTTCCATTTTCCCCCAAGTGAAAGGTGGAGGCTGTGTTCTGTATGTTCAAAATACTAATTGTTAGCCGAAGGGACTACTGGACTCCAGACACAGTAGCTCTCGTTTCATCCAGCAATTAAACTTTGCTATACTAATGACCAGCTCACCTCCTTAAACCACTTTCTATTTAAGTTACATCTGGATTTCTGATTTCCAGTGTTTCCTTTCATTTTCTTTTTTAATGATGAACACACCCTTTTTCCATGCTGATTGAAGTGAACATGGTCTTTCTCTAAAGTGGATGTATTATATAGTTTTTCCATTTTTCTATGAATGGCTACTTGAAATTCACCTATTAGCTGTACTTCAAATGATATAGCTGTTTCATAATTCAAATGGGAAAATCAAAAAGACAAGGAGTCATTAACACCTTTACCAGGTGTAATGGAAAAAAGTGATATTTTAGAAGTCTGAAAATATGCCCTCTTTCCCTGCCTGTAATTATAGCTTTGAAACATATTATCTTACAGGTATGGCTTCAGAAGTGTCTTTCACACAGCGCTAACAAGGCCCACTGAAACTCCACAGGAGCAGGTGGATCTGGTGGAAGCCTGCTCCAATATTAATTATAATGTTCTCTTCAGGCTTTGTCTATTACAAAGTTAACTTTGCCTCACTTTAACCCTGAGCATATTTCTAATTTCAACCAAAATGGCACTAATACAGGAGGAAAAAGTTAAGGTTAGACCGGATGAAAATCACTGTCAAAATAGAAATGTGTATGACAAATAATTGAAGAATTTGTGGAATATGTGTAAGGGTAAAAATACTATTAAATTATTAGATTTGTCCATTCAGAGGACTCGTATAATAGTAAAATAAAAGTCAGTTTTATATTTGTAGGTTTAGATCAATATTGTGTTTCTGCAGTTCCCCCTTAAAAAAATCCAGCAAATAACCTATAAGTTAACAAACAATGATATATAAGGCACTTTTGAGTAAATATTTAAATGTCATATATATACATTATACATCATATATACACACACATTTCATTAGGTTTAAGAAAAACTGGTTTGCGCGGTTCAAACACAAACACACAAATCCATGTACTAAACCTAAACATCTTGTGCAAATATGAACAAAGTCAATTTCAGCCGGGGTCATACATGGTGATGCTCCCTGATATTGTAGTGGTCACGGTCTGTGTGTGTGTGCTTTGGACGTGAGTGGAACCAGCCAGGGGAGTTAGTGCAGGGGTGGAGTAAGGATGGGGGGGGGGGGGGGCCGCTGGATGGGCCGAGGGTTTCTTTTGAAGTCTGGATTCCAATTAAACCCCTGACTGAGTTCTAAGCGCACAAGAAAAATGACTGAGGTACATGACATGGCCAGGTCCCCTCGTCCAGCCAAGCCTTTCCATTTTAGCCCCTTTGTCTCCCTGCATCTCCTAATATTTATGATCACCCCTCCTGACATAGCCCCCACATCAGGCCTACCACCCCCTCCCTCTCACAACCCACACTGGATACAACAAAAACACAAAACTGGACAGGACTTAAAGAAAGGGCTGGAAGAGTGGAGAGCCGGAGAACGTCTGAGACATCCACACGAGAAAGGGGGAGTAAGATGAGGTCAAAGAGGAAGAGCAAGTGGAAGACAAGGAGAGAGACAAAGACAATGTGCAGAAGAGGAACAACAACCATTGACAATGAAATAACGGTGAGAAGAATACAAATAAAATATCCAGTTCTACCTTAATCCCTTTTAGGAAAATATTTTTTTCCCTTCTTGTAAGCACTTCCATTCACCCAACTGGACAAATGCAAGAAATAATTTAAAAACAAAACCGAAATCTCCTGACTGTCTAACAGAAGTATACTTTACTATTAGAAGATCCATTTTATGCCAATAAGCAAAACAATTCTTGGTCAAAAATAGAGGTTGCTCGTTCATCCCCTACAAAGGTAATGCAGCCACCAGGCTCATTCTGCTAACAATAGGAATATCCTGGAAACACACACATCTACAACATCTGATGAAACAATATCAGTTTATTTGGCAAAGCAATGCAGCAGCAGTAATTTGCAGTAATTTTGATCTCAGCAGCCGGCCCCCCTCCCAGTGAAAAGAGATGTATGGACTGGGACTCCAGCATGCCTTTCCAAAGCGCCACGATACACCTTTACAAAACCCAGTATCTGGCTGCTACTCTTCACAGTTTTGTTTTCTCTTGAAAAAGTGATGGTAAAAACAGTGAAGGTGCACCTTAGCTGGGGGACATGTTTTTGTTGAAAGCGAATGGAGAGAAATGGTGGATTTCAGAGGTATCAGTCCTGCAAGGCAACCGCAGGCAATTCCTACAGTACCTGACACTCTGCCTAAAACACACTGCAGCATTTCTGTTTTTATTTCGGCACCTTTCGCACATGAATTTCATTCACTCACGCAGTCTGAACAACACACAGTAAGTAACGATACATACTACATAATTCATTCAGCATTGAATTTCATTTCCTTTCCTCTTTCTTTTAAAAACAAAAAACAAAAAAAAACACACGCACGCTGCACACACCCTCGCTCTGTACCACACAGACAAAGTGCAAAAGTACACACTCGTTTATTGTTGCTCCGCGAACTGGGAAGTCAAACATATAACAACTCAAATACACACGCAAACATGCTCTTGAGTAAAATATTGAAAAATGTCACAGCCACCTGGTCAAACGCTCATATGATTCCCAAAGGCACCACCCTGAATAAACTACTTCCTGCGGGAGAGGGGGGTGTGGGGGGGGGGGGGGGGGGGTTGGAAGCAGCAGGATTTGCACCGAAAGAAGAGGTTTATATGATGTCTGCTCCTGGAGGAGATGGATCTGGAGTTGGGACGGAGCAGGAAGGGGTTAAGAGCGGGAGCCTGCAACCTTTTATCACACTGGAGGGAGACAGGGAGCTGAGAGGTGCAGAATGGTAAATATTTCAAGATGATAGGTGACATAAACAAAAGGTTTACTCTCATTCCCACTTTTATAAGTTGCAAAATTTGGGGCTGGTAATTCATAACAGCAGTGCTCGCTGACACACTAATTCAGCACGGAAGAATAGGCCCCTGCAACTCAACACAAAAAAAGTGAAAGTCTCCTCTCCAACTGAATCTGGTTCCCTGAAAAGTGAAAGTCATTTCTTGATCACAAAAGCAATACGGTTGTTTGTCACATCACTGATATTAGCATCAGCAAGAAAACTGAGCTGTGTAACGAACTACATTTTTTGTGAAACTTTAAATGTGATAATTTCTGGGGAATGGAACCTATTTCTCATGAATGTTTAAAGCACATAAGTTAAATGACTAACGCTTACCTTTTGCATAATTTTAGTAAATCAGTTTGCTGCTACGACTGAGAAATTCTAATTTGCAAGAAATTTCACATTAGTTAGCTCAACTTGAATGCGTTGTTTGGAATACACACACACACACACACACAAACATTATGTTTCACTTGAAATGATAAAGTTGTTTGAAAAAGTCGTTCTGAGTCGTCTATATTAAGTCAATAGTACAGCTAAAATAACTCATGTAGTACTTTTAACAGTTTTTTTAGTTGAACTTGAGAAACTCTAAGTAGCAAGACACGTCACATTAGTTTGCCTAACCTATATAAATGGGCTCTTTGGTATTTAAAAAACATACACACACAGTTATTTAGTTGTTTGAAATACTCATTCTGAGTATTTAATACTAAATCAAGGGCAGAGCTTAAGTAAATTATCTAATACTCTTACACAGGTTAGAAAATCAACTGCAAGTGTTCTGCACTTAATTGGGCATTTGTGAGCACAACATGCAACACATATTCTACTGTGCTTTCTTAAAACAGTGTAATAGGAGCAGGTACATTTCACATCTGGAACAAAATGACTCGATCAGTGAAACTTTCTTCGACTCTTAACTTCTCCCGCTCGTTTGATTCGTCAGTTGTGTCTGTCCTCCTAATGTTTCAACTTTTTGAAGATTGTTCCTATAAATGAATCCCTTTCCTGTCTCCTCCACCCTGTCAGAGACACAGCACTCGGCCTCTGCTCCATGTCAGAGAGCGGTCTGTCAGTGTGTCTGCGAAGGCCAGATAACCCTTTGATGGAGAGGAGCGGTGGTTATTGTTGTCTGTACCCTCCACCTACCCTCCAACACATATGAAGATTTATTGAAGGAGAGGGCCGAGCAGCGGGAGCCTGCACTAACATGGCAAGCCGCAATGGCAACAGGAAAGAGGGCAGGAAGAACAGAGGCAGGAGGGAGAAGCATCAGGGGGCGAAGGGAACTCCTCTGACCTGACTGTGGAGGCCACAATGCACAGGTGGAGCTGGCCGTGATTGCCTGGCTACAAATAATCATCGGCCGGCTCTCGCTGGAGGTTCTCCTCTCTTACAAACGACGGGTTGGTTTAACAGACGGAAGCCAAAGAGAGAGAAATCTTGGAAATCATAAGGAAAACATAAATAGTTACGGTTCAGCAGGAATTAATGAGTGGATCTGCTGCAGTCAGTATTTGTCTAGTATGCAAATTCTTGAAACACATTATTTAGTAGTAGCTGGAAGATAAAATATGCATTTTTGTGACCTGGTATTGAAACTAAACCATACACCTAGTTTATCTTACAGCTGACAAAAATAAATAAGTTACAAGCTGAATTACACTGATTGTGGGTATTGCAGGATAATACTGTAGTATTTGTATGTGATAATACCGTAGTATTTGTATGTGATAATACTGTAGTATTTGTGTGAGAGGCTCAGAGACCAGAGTAGTGTGTCTTGAAAATCATCATGCATTCGTAGCCTGCATTTTTAGGTTTGGAAATGTTGCACCAGAAAAAGGTATATTCAATATACATAAAATAATTAGTACTTTATTAATATGTAAAGGTCAGTTGAATATATGATATGTTAATGTACACATATATAACGCACTAAAACTATAATCTGATACTGGAATATCAATGAACATTATTTAATCTCACCATTAATATCTTTCATTTTACACCTGTGGTTTACAGAGTGTGTTTTATATAATGTAAATATGCTGTTTTCCATTTATGACTTTTGGAAATACAGACCCAGTACAGATGGCTAGCGACCCTGAGTCTGGTTCTGCTTGAGGTGTTCTCATCCACTGTCACCAAGTGTTTCCTTCTCGTGGGGGGGGGGGACTGTTGAGTGTCTTGACAACTTGAAGTTAATTCTCTTCGGATAATGCATGATGTAATTTGATGCTACACAAATGAAACTGATGTGAATTGTTTCAGAGAGCAGGTGAGTGCAATGAGAGGGGACGGACGGAGAGAGGGGATGCAGAGACAGACAGACCCACGGAGAAACAGAGGGACAGAGAGGGAATAAACACATCAGCGACTCATAGTGCCCTCTTCTGCTCACCAGCTGTATGAGACTGAGTCTTTCTTCCTTTTGATCAAAAATAATACAAGTGTAAAGCGACTGATATGGTACAAAGTCCTGATTCTGTCTTTAAAGTCGTGCACCACTCATGACAATACATAAGCTTATTTCAATGGGTAATTAAAAACAGAGGTATCTTGTGTATCTGCATATCTGGGGCACAACCCCACCCCCCCACCCCCCCCCCAAACATCATCTGCATCATGCATCAGAAATAATGATGATAGTAAACAAGAACTCGATAGAATGGGGGACTATCACCATTTGAATAAAAAAGGTAACGCACTGATGCAGGAATAACATGCAGGTCATGCACCTAACTGGGCACAGTCAAAAAATAAAATAAACATTGCACAAAGCTCAGTTGGACAGCTGGTGTGTTTTTCAGTCAGGGAGTCGAGATGTATCTGCCTCCATAATCAGCAACAATAAAAAGGAAGGTGGCCAGGCAATCATCACTAGACCCTGGAAACCCTGAGGATTGGCTCGGGCCAGATGCAACAACCCCAGCTGAGCAACAACAGGGGAAAACCAGCAGGACACCAGACATGCATGTAAGATTAAACATCTTTGACTTTCTGTTATTCTACCTTTCCATACCATGTACATAAATCAGTACATATTCACCGAGTATTTTTAGCTTATAAATAAACCTGGTGTAGCTATTAAAACTGATTATACATCTGCTATATTTGACTTAGTCTAGTTTTCTACTGTGGCTATGTTTTTATACTGTACTTATGCATAACCGTGTACATGCGATGAAGATACTATTCCTTACATTTACACAGTTAAATCTCTTAGAGCTCTAAACTGATTAGGAAACTACTATATTAACAAGAACTAATCCTAAAGTTATGTGTCATTTTACATTTACCAGTTCATTTTCAAATTCTATACGTTGTATATAAATGACAAGTCAAGGACCTTTGGGTAATGTAAAGAAAATAAATAAATTGTGATGATAAACCATGGAAAGAAATGGAAAATTGAATGCAATGCGTCGGTGAACCTCCATTGTATGTGCATACAAAGACACAATATATAGGTCCACCTGCAGAGAACATATACAGTGCATACTGTGTGTGTAAGTGGGGTCTTCCTCCCTGAAAGGTTTCATGTGTACACTCACATAGAAACCGGTGGCGAGCAGACATCTGTGGGGCTGTGAAATGATGACCCATTTTTAAACCCATATTTGATTACCTGGTTTTATTAAAATTGGATCCAAAGAGACCCGTTCCCCATTTGAATTTAATGAAGGCTGTGTGGCTGACAGGAGGCTTTTGATTTATACACCGTTATTAAATCCGACAAGAGAGCCAGCCAGGTAAGCAGGCGGGCGGGAGGAGGTGGAGAGGAAAGAGAGAGCAGGACCCAGGAACCTGGCCCTGCACCAGGCACAGCTAGACCCCGAGCCCGACAGTCATCCTCTTCCATTGCCCCCCCACCCCCACCCCCAGCACCACCACCCCCTCTCCACCTGCTCCACTCTGAGGAGAGCAGGAGCAGAGAACAGCCAAGGACACATGCTGTGTGGCACCCCTCTCTCACATCCCTCTTCCTCCTCTGATACCTCTTCCATTATTCATATTAAAATACAGACTGATGTAAAGATGAATAATAAATGCAGTCAACACTAAACAAAAGCTGTGCTGTCAAGGTGGTCACTAGATAGAAAGGAAAATTCACTGCGTCCATTCATCTTGATAATGGCGTGTATTGAAGAAATAAACTAAAATAACATTTTAGCACTCTTAACATTGATACGTCTTGTATCAAAAGTATTTTTTTCGGTTTTTAATAGCAAATAAATGAACATATAAATATATAAAAATATATGTTTTGATTACTGGTGTATAAATATACATGAAAAAATATGTATGCATAAAAACAATAGTCCATATAGAAAGCAAAAATAGCTAAATAACTTAAGTTCAGTGGAAGAAATGTGATACCCCTAAGAGCCTGGAGTTTTCCTCTTTGAAACTTCAAAGCCAAAGTATCTGTCTAAAATACATCAGCACACCGACTGTACAGCGGGGGATCCTCACAGTTACAGTCCTGGGCTATACTGCTTCCACAAATCATCAGCATTCATCTGAGCTGGGACAATGGCCAGAGCCTCGCACGACAAAGAAAAATACCCCAAAATAAAGCTTTCTGTGATTTGTCTCTCTTCCGGGGTTCAGAGATAAGAAGATCTGCTCTTCTTCCTCCAGCTTCAGGTGTTCGGAGCTGCCTGTGTTGATTATCAATGTTTTCCTAGAGGTAATACTGGTCAGACATGCTTTTTACTGCGAACATGGAGGTTTGAACAAAAGACATAGGAATTATTCTCCAAAAATGGAATAGCTACATTATGAGAATGAGAGACAAAAGCATTCAATGAAGAAAAGTCTGACTTCACTCCAGTGTGCCTCTTTTAAGATGATTAGTTAAGTGCCTGTATCTTCAAATTTGTTTTCTATAAATGCTGTCATTTATTTCTAGCATTTCAGACAGCATGGATCAAAATGTCCTTGATGTTTGCTTAGTGATTAATATGATGAAGATTTGTCATGCAGTGTTTCACAATTAATATGGGCTCAACACACTGAGTGTCTGCCTGAATATCTAATAGAAGAGAAAAATGGGTGAGGATTGCATTTTGTTTTTAATGTTTTGCTCAAGCAGAGCATTGCTGTCATGCCTGCTTTTTTCAGGATGTCAGACAAAAAGAGAGGAGAGATAGAGAGGGAGGGATCCTGGAGGATGGGGGGAGGAAAGGAGCAGAGATGGAGGGGCTGCTGACATGCACTTGTCTCCAATCTCTTCGAATCCATTGCACAATTCATCTGCTTTGTCTCTACTGCCACGGCTGAGGACCATCAGACCAGACGCCCATTAGATTCCTCATACTGCCCCCCCCCCCCCCCCCCCCCCCAAGCCAGGCGCCCCCCACCCAACACACACACACATACATACACACACACACACACACATACACACCTTTTTTCATGTGACATGCTGACTGAAGGAGAGGCAAGGCAATTCACAAGCCTCCCCGAATGGGGAAATGTCAGGAAGGGAACCCATATCAAAACCATGTTGTCATGGAGAAATTACAGCCTAACACAGAAACCCAGGATGCACACTACACACACACACACACATATACACCTATACAGGCGTCTACACACAGCCTAATAAATACATTTTCCTTGTGGATTTTTTTAGACAAACAATATACAGAATATATACATAAATATGTATACAGTATAAACAAGACGAAAAGAAAAGGCTTTTGAATCTCTGCACTGATTTATTTCCCCCGCACAAAATTTCTATAAAAAAAATATGGATATACAAAATTTAGCAAATTTGTATATAGATTTTTATGGTTAGAGACTGATTTTTTGTTTCAACCTCAGAATTTTGAAATCACACATTCATAATGTTCAAATTTACTGCTATTGTTTAAATTTTTTAAGAACAATTTACAAATTATAAGAAAAGGCCTTGCCAAAATAAATATAATTTTTTTTTACTTTTAAAATTATGCCATTCGTAAGAATTCATTCACCGAGCGAAAGTGAAACCTGAATTCAGCGTTAGCATTTTATCTAGATATTCAGTGACGGTGAAATCGACACCGACGCTTGGCGTGGATGTCTTAACACTTCCGCTTCAGGGAAATTCTACAGCAAGGTCATGTGACCACGGTGCCCGTCCACAGAAGCCATTCCTCAGTCAACAGTGTTATCAGATAAACAGCGTTCCTGGAACACTTGGCATTTCAATGATCTCTCCTCACCAAAAAAGGCAGAAAGAAAGAGTGAAGGGAAAAAGATGATGTAAAAAACATGTGCTCCTTCACCCCACTTGTTTCGGCGGCTGCCAGCACTTAGCTTCAGCTTTTGAGCAGAACTAGACCGGCTCTGACCTAGTGTGCAAGAGGAGCCTCCATCCCAACAGCCATATTCACACACTCCTCACTGGGGTCACTTTATTGAGGTTACTATGCTCTGCAGTACATAAAAAAAGAGGAGATTGAGGGATATTAATGGTAAATGTGGCATAGTTACTGCTGTAAAACCCCTTCTTTGCCCTCCCTTCTTCTTTGTTTGGCCAGAGGAGCTGAAGGCTTAGGGATAAAGGTACTGCTCAAATCATGAGACAGGGATAAAGCCAGGGAGAGATAGCGAGCTCTGACCCAACGACAGAGCAGTGGATAATTAAAACACCCAGGGCCCCCGAACTGCCCTCATCCATCTCCCTTCTTTTTCTCTCTTTTTCTTCCCTCGCTCACAGACCCGCAGCCTCTCCCTCCTCCCCGGGAAAACACATACACACATTCTTATATTCTCAGATAACAAAACACACAAGATGACACGAGTGCGTATTGAGACGATGTTGGGTTTCTACCAGTGAGATCCACGGTGACTGGTCCTCTGGGTGAAATCTACAGAAGCGGAAGCACACGTCGCTCCCACTGGCTCCGCGCGATCTGTTTATTTTTCATTTGTACATTTTTAAGGATCATGAATGATTCCTGTTTTTATCTGATTACTCCCAGACAGTCTGCCTCCACTGCCTCATAAAAACACAAAGGATAGGAACCAAATGGCACACAACCATGTAGTCCTTTAATTCAACAAATATCCTTCTGCCGTTGCTTATATTTCATTCATTTCATATTCTATTCATTCCTGCATTAATATTGCTAAGGTTTTTTATATAAATAAATCTGTACAAAGGATTATTATTATTTATAGGAGGACGTAAATGGGCTGGCCTTTCAACTAGAATATATCCATTGTGTCTGGACAAACATCAATTAAAATTGAACGGAGGGGAAATTAACCAGAACCTATGAGAAAGGCATGCATGCCAGAGAGAAGATCAGAGAGTTTCTTCACACCACCATGAAGAAAGAAAAACAGACAGCCATGTCTGTATATCATCTATGTGTATGAGAACCAAGCCAGGGACAGAGGGTGTGGGTGTGTGTGTGTGTGTGTGTGTGTGTGTGTGTGTGTGTGTGTGTGTGTGTGTGTGTGTGTGTGTGTGTGTGTGTGTGTGTGTGTGTGGTTTTCTTTGGTTGTGTGAAAGTATTTTGGTTTGTAACCGTCCCTGTGAGGACATGTGGACTATCGTCACTACTTCAAAAGGCTGTTTGATGATTCGGACTTGGTTCGGTTGGAATTACCTTTAGTTTTGGGGTGTGGGCTGTTTTAGGGTACGGTTCTATAGCGAATGCATTGTGTCAATAAGTGACCACACAACTATAGAGAAACCCAACATATGTTTGTGTGTTTGTATGCATGCATGTGAGTGTGTGTGTCTGCTTATGTCAGGTGATCACAATGTTCCAACCATGCTTTTGGGCAGGCCACACTGCCCTCTCTTGGTGGCTCCACATCCATGCTGCTAGAGAGCAAGCAGAGGAACAGCTCGATCATCAATTTGATTCTTTTCTTTTATGCTTCAGCTCTCTAATAAAAATGTTTAAAAAAAAGCCCATACACACGGCTGCACGCTACTTCCTTATGATTTACTCGTACAAATATTTCCTTTGCTTTTATATATTTGATGAAGTGAGAGCGACTGAATGGGCTGGTGAAAACAGAGCTGGCTCCACATGTCATTTGCGTGGTTGTTGACCTAGCACGGCGGAGCTGCACGCCGTCCCATGAACCGCCCGTTGAATGAGGACGTGTGAGAGCGGCGCACTGACTGGGGAACAGCGGCTCAAACGGACCCCCCCCCCCCCCCCCCCCCCCCCACGGCCCAGACTGAAGTCATTACCGGCGTGCCTTTGATTTCCACACGCAGAACCTCATGTTGGAGACCAAATGTGCTGCTCCCCTGGAACCCAGTCTCTACTGCAGCGTTCATGTGGTACGGCTGTCTGACCACACAGGGCCGCCTCGGGAAGAAAGAGGGCAAAGAGCGAGCACTGATGAATTTTGAATGTGTTGGAAGATGATTTATTAGAGCACTTAAATCCTTTACACCCACCTCCCTCTCTAATAGACCCCAGTGTGAAATGACACACTTTTCACTGACCATGGCCCTGTTACGACGGCAGTGGGATTTTTATCTTTCATATCTATGTGCTATATTCCTAATTATACAGTGTGCTCTCTCTGTGTTTGGCTACAGGGAGGGTACGGTCAGTGTGGGTGGTGTCTGCTTTCTGCACGTTTAAGATTTAGTTGGACGGCAGTTTAAGAGGCCCGGAAAGGGGTCAGGGGGCGTGAGAAAAAAATCACCTGCTGTTTACTGGCCCGCACGGTCAACTGCAAGGCTTGTCTGGGCCGCTCCTCGTGCGTGTGCCTGTGCGTGTGTATGCGTGTGTGTTTGAGCACCACAACCTACCTCAACCGAAATGAAGCACACATAACGAGTAAAAAAAAACTCTGCTCTCTGACCTTCACTCTTCAAACCACCACATCTGTTTCTACAAGAGCTGCACTTCAGAGCTTACATAAGTGAACATGTAAGTGTGTCGTCTTGGACATAAGCCTCTTCTTGAACGAGGGGCCTAGACACAAAGAGTGATCAGTTTGTAATATACTGTGATGTGAATATCATTTTAAGTGTTGGAACTTCAACACGATTTACAAAAATATTCAACTGGAATCGTCCTTTCATGGATACATGACATATAAATCAGCTGATGGAGTATCTTAATACCAAGTGGCAAATGCCTTGTTTTTTCAGTGCAATAAAATGAGATATAAATACTAAAATTGTCAGGAGGTGCATGTGATATGAAAGAATGACAAATACGTACAAACTCTTTGTACAGGTGAATTAAGAATATTTCTAAACTGAATGTCTGGTATGTTGGGGCATCTCTAACCCAGCCTGATGCAGTGGCAGTCAGCGGTGCAGCTCCGTGCACACCTGACTCGAGCAGAGAGGGTTAAAGTCAGCGACAACGGATCTAGCAGCTTTAGTCCCCAGAACAGCCAGCTTACACAGATAAGTGGGCCAGGCTGGATAAGCCTCACTGAAGTATTCTATTACAGTGCCAATTACCCCTTGGTAAATAATATGGGGATGTAGAGGAAACTACTGACAGGAAGTACAATGTGTGAAGGAAGTCTAAAAACAAATCTTGTTTTCTTTTGTTCCCTAAATAACATTTTAAGTCCCAGACATTTTCATGCTAAACATAAGTCAGTTTTTTTTGGGATAAAATTGTTTTTTTATTTTTATTTTGCATATTTAGATGTGTTTACCTCCAGACGTGAAGCAGGTGAGCGCACCCACCGTGTGTTTCATCACCTCATCCGAGTGCAGCCGAGCCCCCACAGCGGTCAGGCCTGTGCCAGGGCCCTGGCTGCTCTCCAGTGGGGCCTGAGCAGCCTCTCACAGCAGACACCCAGAAACTGGGCTCTCTAATAGGGACAAATTGGCAATGTCTGTGCGGGCCGGTGCTGTGTGCTAGGAGCTGTGAATTGATAGTGATGCCTAATGATCCCCCTGGGTAGATCAATACCAATAATCCTCTTTCCCGCCTATCCTCCTCATTGACTATAGAGAACCTGTAGGAGCTGAGGAAAACTGCAGCCCAGAGTGACGGGGCCAGGGGTTCAAGGCCAGGCTTCCCTCGCTCACACATGCGCACAAACTTCCCCTTTCCCTACACACACACACACACACAGATGTGTTGTCAAAAGCTGCAACAGGGGCCGATATAGACCCTTTCAACACTTTTCTCAGACGCTAACATAATATTTAGAGACCAGACACAATCCAAGCCTGGGATTACAGCTGCACATTTACAGGCAGGCAAACGCAAACACCCGGACGGTCAAAGAAAAACACACGTGTGCCCCCGGACCACCAATACACACTAACAACAACACGCCCCATAAACTGCATGACTCAAAACAAAGCGATGCTATTCTTATGTACTGGGATGTCAATATTTATTTCCCCTTTACGTATTTATTGGTGTGTTATTTACTTGTAAAGCACTTTTAACCACAGGCTCCAAAAAACTTTGAATTGAGACCTGGTTTGTCACAAAGCTGATCGGATCAGTGCAGCAATTAGGCAACACCACCACCAGAAATATACAATGCCACATTGTTTATTTTCTTGTGCCACATTGGAAAAAGCATTTATTTAAAATACCACTTATTCAATATTTTCTACCGGGTGTGTTGTTCAACAACCAAATGCTCAATGGTGATCTACAAAACACAGCGTTATCTCTGTGCAGCATCGAACAGCCCAAATTAAAATGTTCATTATTTTCTGATGTGCAGGAGAGTTTTTTTTTTTGCTGCAATGAAATGTTTACCTTTTTTCTGATAAGTGAATTTTTCTGATTAAACCTCAGAAGAAATCCTTCATTTTCACAGGTTGTTGGAAGCGAATGCTGAAAATCTATTTTTACCGAAGGCAAGAATAAGAAGCTCGCCATGAAGCTCGGGATATGTTCAGCAGAGCAAGGGTGAGGTGAAGCATGCAGTCCCAACGGACCCCTGTGTGTGTGTGTGTGTGTGTGTGTGTGTGTGTGTGTGTGTATGTGTGTGTGTGTGTGTGTGTAAGCTCTGCAGTCATAAAGCCTCACATCACCCTCTTGCACCCCGTGGTCGGCAGCTGATTACTCCCACCAAACACATCCATACACTTTATCCCAGCTGTCACAGTGCATACTCATTACCCCCTGCACCAGCCAGCTGACTCCACACGGCCACACCCGCCTGGACACGGCTCCGGGGCCACACCAGGGACAGCCAGAAATCATAAACCAGAAAAAAATACATTTGCAAATTTGCCCCTTTTTTCATTTCAATGTAGGGAACAAAACTGTATACTGAGAACACTAGTAATCTATTTCTGGCCAAGGAAATATTGTAAAATCACTAGAATCGTTATTAAGATACTACTCTTAATAGCTGTTTAGATTTGTTGTGGATAAATCTATATCAATTCTTAAAATAAATTCTATACATATCTCACTGATCCAACATGATGTCTTCATTGACTATTTTGGTCTCAATCGAGGCACATCTCCTACACGCCAGTTTGAAGTGAATCATGGCCAAATAGAAGAGACAACCATCAGGCGAGCACAACTGAATCTGTGTAGTACATCTCAGATCGATGAGATTGGAGAGAAGTACGGCGGCGTGAATAACGCAAAGTTTAGTGAGATGTGGGACGTATCTATCTCCTCAACAAGCCCCCGCACTGCCCCTGTCCTCAATGAGGCAGCTATCCCAATTGTTACAGGTGACTGAGGTGTGTGTGTGTGTGTGTGTGTGTGTGTCTGCGTGTGTGTGTACAGGGGTTTCTATCTATTGGTGGGGTGGGAGATGACAAGAGTGACACACTCCAGCCTCTGTCACAGAGAAGGTGTTTCTCCACAGAGACCCAGGTGTCGTGTCTCTCAGATCTTTTCGGCTTAAGAGGACAAAAAGTCCATATACACAGTCACTTTGGTGCTCTGTGTTAAAGGGCACGAGAAACAACAACGTGTTTACAGTTTAGATTTTTTTGGGCAGAACCTCAACATCCTGCAGCTCTGCGCCGCCGTCCTGTCTTGAGTAAGCAAAAGTGTGATTTATTTTGTTGTATATATTATTTTTGGTCTTCACACAAATAGTCAAAATGACATCTCCAAATAACAAATAGGAAACTAGGGAGGGCCAGTAGGGGTCAATATGTTTTGTTTTGTTAGTGTTTTTATTTTTTTTAAAGACATTTTTTTTCACTACCATTGAAATTGAGAGATAGAAAATGTCCTTTTATTTAAAAAGTAACAGAGAATAATAATTCCAAAATTCTGACTACATCTTCATGAGGAAATTAAATAAAATATCTTGGATAATTTGCACTTAATGTTGGGTTTGTATAATACGATCGACGAGTCCAGAGTTGGTAACAGTGTGTAAAGATGGTCACAGTCTAATATACACGTTCAACCCAAAAATATGTCAATATAATTAAGCTCAGTGCAAACTCTGGGGTGTAGTGTTGTAATCAAACCAGGCAGAAAAGGTTACTTCAATCAGTGTTTCTAGGACGAGTGGTGAAGAAAAGTCAACAGAGAAGCATGTCAGTGTCTCATCGTCACTTGTTCCTCTCTTATTTGCTCCTCACCCCCCCCCCCCTCCCCCGTCCTCGCCTCCCATTAAAGCAAAGTGCGGTGCTTAAACAGGAGCATTTAATTCATTACATCATTATGTCATCTTATACTAATCTGCACAGTGGCCTCCACTGCTTTGACATGCAAATGGATTAGAAAAATGTCTGGGGAGGTAAAGGGGAGGAGGGCGGGGGCAAAACAGCAATCATCACGTCTTGTCAATGGGGTGAAAATATGCCCTGAAGCTGCTCTACCATTTTTTTTTTTTTTCTCGCTCCTCTTTAACTGTGTTTTTCTATCCGTTTTTTTTTTTTTTCTCTTTCTCCTCCGCTATCCCCCTCTCCGGCTCTCCTCTTTGCTTTCTCCATCTTTGTCAGAGAATGCCCCAAACAAAGCAGCGGCAAGATCACACCAAACGCCCGGCAATCTGTTGAGGATCAGGCTCCCTATGGGGAACATATAAACAGGAAAGCGTGTGGCACACACTCGCGTCGAGCCCCCTCCCCATTTGCACATGCCCCTGATCTGCATATTCACAAAAAGGCCCCTTTGGCTCTCCCTCATCAGCAGACCCCTCCCCACAGCCTCATCAGCACACGCCGGTTAGACGGGAGGTGAGGCAGGCAGGGCGGGCTGGCAACGTGTGCCGGCTGAGACCACACACACGCACACCGAGACCATGCACGAATACACACACACACACACACACAAAATGCACAAGAAAAAAAAAAATCAATTTTTGCACACACGGTATACAAATGTGCAGCGGCAGAGTAAACAGAGAAATCAGAAAGAGAGTTAGTGAGATCTGGCGATGTGAGCACTGGCCATGCTCATCTAATTTCCACCCCTCCTTCCCCTCATCCCTCCCTCCTCTCCTTGCCCCCCCCTCTCCCCTCGTCTCTCCCTCCTCTCATCATCAGGTACCTGGTGACGAGCGGCCCGTGATAATCCACAGCCTCTAACCAATCAATCAGCAGCATCGTAATCAGCGGCGTAGAGAGAGGGAGAGAAAGAGGAGGAAGACGAAAAAAAGCCCATAACTTACCCTGGGTCGCCTCCAGTCAGCTCTGCACAAGTAGAGGTCTGGTCAGGGCTTTGGCTGCAGCTATGTGGACTAGTTCGCCACAAATATGAGGAACACTCTTTAAGCCTTATTTCTTCTTTTTTTTTTTTTTTTTTTAAATCTAAATTGATATTTTTCACTGCATCATAAACATGTAGCCAACATATCAAGCTCTCCACCCCTCCCTTATCCTATTTCAGTCTGATTCTCACTCTACCTCTCTCCCTTCCTCCCCTCACTCCCCTCCTGTCACTCCCTCGTCCCTGTTTCCCTCTCTCCTCCCTCGGTGTCTGCCTGTTGCAACGGTGTGGACATATACACACTGTACAGTAGATGTATATCAAGGAGCGTGCATCTCGGTGCAGGAGATCGAAAAAAGGCTCGCTGGTGTGATATCCTCCAGATCTGCTGGACCCTGTGTGTCTCTGTGTATGTGTGTGTGTGTGTGTGTGTATGTGTGCATGAGTTTGAGGGGGTGGGGGGGTGGGAGGGAGTAGAGAAAGCAAGGGAGGGTCAAAGCTAAATGTTCTACAAAGAACAGGGGGGGACCGAACTGACTTTTTTTCTTTGAATCAAACACATATTCCCTCCCTCCGTCTTTCCCCTCCACCCGGCGCTCCCCCCCCAAACCCCCATCTTTACCCCCACCCCATCCCAAACCTCATTCCTTCTTCCCCATTTCTGCTCATAGGCATTCTCTCTCTCTCTCTCCAGACGCGAGCATCCTTTGAGGGGGTTAGCTGTCTCGGGGAAGAGGAAGAGGTACCGCCGCCTAGCAGCCCGGTACGTTTTGCCTTGAGGGTGAGCTAGCTGCAAAGCCATGTGCTATCATCATTTCTGAGGCGTGCAGGAAAAGTAAAGACAAGAAAAACACACTGGTTTTACACAGCTCCGCAAAAGATCTGATGCCGAATTTAGCATAGGATTACACAAAACCTCTCCTCTGAACCTCGCAAACCCGAACCCCCCCATTCCTGCAGACTCTGTGATTCCTCTCCTCCCCCTCACCAAAGAATGAGGTTTAGAAACTCTGCACAACCCACAGCTGGGGCACGGAGCCTAAGTTTAGTTCTACAACAGGGCTCAACCAAACAGACATGTAACAACACTGCGACTGCTCAAGGAGGCTCTCTCAGTGGAGATGTTGCCAAAAAGGATTGCACATGCGCGGTGTGTGTATTTGTCCTTGTACACGCAAAGAGCTGTGGGACTGTCCTGTTGGATCCAGAAGTCGGGAGGACAAACCTGGGGGTCTAGGAGGAACTCTGCAGACTGGGGAGGACCTGCTGGCTTCATGCAGACAGGAGCAGGGGTGCCAGCTATGTAGCATTAAGCTTGGAGGCAAAAAGCAGCCCACCCCCCCTTCCCTGATGGGGCTTGTGGAGATCCATCTCTTGGTTATATTAAGGTAGCCATGGAAAAGCGAAAGGAGGGTTTGAGAGAAAGGGGGGGGGGGCTGTTGGTGCCCTCGGAGTCTTATCCTGCGCTCAGTGTTGTTTTATTAATCTCGTGTTTCTGAGGCTGCAGTCCTCAAACCCTTCAGCTGTGAGTCTCATCTGCCCCCTTTGACCCTCAGACCACACCCCTCCATCCCCATCCTCTCTGTCAGTGCAAATAACCACACACACACACACACACACACACAACACACAAGCAGCCACACAGAGCCCACAAAATATACCCCTGGTCTTCCTCTTTCAGTCCGACCAGAGAAGAGTACTCTACAGGAGGACGAGGGTGGGCTCCTCGGCAAACACCTCGGAGTACAACACGACACTGGCCTGCCACTTAGCCCAGATTAGACGGTAGGCACACACAGGCAAGTGGAAACGCCACAAAATGGACGAGTAGATGACTCGTGAATGTCATCATGAAACTCTGGAGATGAAACGATAGAGGAGTGGAGACGTTAAAGTGCACTGGTGCACCGTGGTAGATGAGAAGCCTCCATGTTCTCAATGAGGAGAGACAGAGAATTTACGCAACATGGCAGCACTGTGTTGTAATGCATCAACCCTACTGAGAGCAGCACTGTCACTACTACTCTTCATCAGCAGCAGGAGCAAAACACCAGCCTTGCATTGTCTTTGGGGCAAAAAATAAGTGCACGTGTGTGTGTTTGTGTGTGCGCTCGTGCACGCACATGTGCTGTGTTTGCGTGCATGTGTATGCATGTGTCCGCCTCCACAGCATCCATATTAAACAGGTTTGGAGGTGACTGTGCTTCCCTGGATGTCATGAATATAAGAGAAAGCATCCATCTTCGTGGAATACAATTTCACAGGTAGTGACAGTAAAACTGACTCTACCTTCTGACTGCAGACACACAGAGGAGGAGACGCAGGGTGGAGAGGGGGAAGCCAGAAACACAGACGCAGACAGACAACGCTGCCAGCCATCCTCGGCTTTTCAGAACACTGCTAGATCCTCCAGATATATCCCATATTAAACTTATAGGCTCCTACGTTCTCTACGGTTAAATTCCACTAACGGCTAACAAGACTGATTGATTCGGCCCGATTCAAGGCATGCTGCACATATTCAAGCTGCAGTTTCGGTGAAATGGGCCTAATGTCTGTTTCCAACTCATCAGAGAGACAGACATTAGGTCACTATTCAAACTCCGTCCCAAGCCTAACAAGTGATTACTCTTTAACACATGCAAAGTCCAATCCGTGCAGATATCTGAAAAACTTCTGAACCTTAAAAAAATATATTGGTTTGAAGAATTTTCTTCATTTCAAATCCTGGGTCAGAGAAATGTGCACAATTGACCTCATTCCGAAAAGGACGATTTCTAAGAGACAAAACCTGACATGACACAGCAGCACCTTTTCTCCCCAGTTAAAAGGTTTTATACATAATGAACATACATGATCCACATTTCACTTTTTTTTCTGTGCGTGCCCTCGTTTCTAATTAATTACCTGATGAAGACACATACGCGTCTTCATTTACAGCAGTTTCACGTTAATGGTGTGAAAGTGGAATTGCAGGTGGGAATTTTCACAATTATACCTGCTTTATCAAAGAGTGTAATTAATCTCATTAACTAATCAACGGGAACTCTTCCCGCCTTACAGGGGGAAAAAGTCGCAGTATTTAACACTCAGCTAATTAACTTAATCATGTATGAGATAATGAAGTAATTAGGGCAATTAAATCACAATTAACACCTAAAGAACAAGTGATTATTCCAGTCAGAGACAGTTGGAGGTCGAGGGGGGAAAAGGCTCAAAATGTGTCATTACCTTGAAAAACATTACAGGCCTGATCAAAAAGAAATAAGAAATAAAATTAGGTGAGGAGAATGGGGCTTGACTAATGGTAAATGACAGCTGTCTGAGAGGCCATCACTCTTTTTGGAGGATGGAGGGAAGATGCCCCTTTTGTCACAGCCAATCACTCCAGCCTTGAACACAAGCAGGGAAAACAATGTCAAATTCATGTAGAAAAAGAAAAAAAAAATATCCAAGAGGAGGACACAAAAAGAAATTTCAACCAAAAGAAACATGGTATCACATGTGAAAACAAGTGGAGCTGAGCTGACAAGCGGCAGAACCCAGATGCAGCGGTGATAGTAACTGGCTCCTGCCATCTGAGAATCGAACCAGGAGGAAACATTACAGTACACACCCCTGCGCTCGTGTTTTCTGCTCTCTTTGCCGGCGCTCCCAGGAAAAAACACGGTTTTCCTCCTACCAAATTCCTGCGTGTGTCTTACAAAACATTCTGCCAGTGAGAAAAAGCAAAGTCCATGCACAGATGTGTTTTTGTCAAGTGTACACACTGTTCTGGTTTTCTGTCTGCGCAGTCAATTCCCCTCCAAAGGATGTGCATGTAATTCACAGAAGTGCCGACATTTTACTCCCATGTTTTATTCCGGGGCTCTGTTTCTGTTTTGGCTTTCGTGCGTTGGTAGATGTCCTGAGCCAGAAATTACGGAGACAGGGATATCGCCTGTGTGGATATGTCTGTGTGTGTTATTCTCCATCTTGGTTGTGTGTCTCTCTCTGACCAGTGCGTTCGCTTCAGCAGCCATGTCCAGGACGCGCCACACGCTCCACGGACACGAGTTGATGAAAAACATGAGTGACAAGATTCATGGCCATCAGAGCAGCTGATGAAAATGGTAAGGCGAGAGGACGATTGGATAAAAAAAGGGACCCCTCTTATGTTTTTTTTTATTTCTATTCAAACAGGAGGCAGGAGATGAGGAATACAGATATGTCAGGAGACAGAGGAAAAGAGAATAAAAAAAATAAACACACAGGCCCCCTCCCGCTGTCCTCAAAACCCAATACCCCCCCCCCCCCCCCTTGTCTGGGGCAAAACAAGAACAAAAAAAAGAAATGACTTGTATCTCGGACGCCAAGACGACAGCACACAACCAAGTCATTCGAATGAATTGTAGGAATTGAAAAATAAAAACAATAATAGTCAGAAAGTGAAATGTAAAACAATTTATTAATCGCTAACATGTTGATTTATAATTACAATTGAGAATTTATAATAACAATTGAGAATTTACATTACTGTAATCACTCTGTAAACATATGAATATGAAGGAAAGAGATATTTAAGCAGCTAAAAATAGAAAAACTAAAAAGTAAATAAGATTCAATAAACCGAGCCAATGTCTGCATGATAACAATACGGACAACTAAAATAAAAAGGCATGTTTATATTTTATTTACATGTTACAGGAATATTTCCTGCCTTTGATGGAGTAGGTTGTGGTTTTTCACTGCTGGGTGCGGCACAGCAATGATTCCATCAAGCCTGACTCTGCGGACACGCCGGGGATTCAGTCAGATCGGGCTGTGACTTTGGCAGTTCGGCCAGTGCTAAAGCATAACAGCCTCTTTCACTTTCAGCTCCCTCAGCGGGGTCATATGATTCCTACCAGATGCATCCATACATAAAATACACCATTAGACCGAGCTTCAGTGGAAGTCCCCGAGTCGGGTTTGAAGAAAGGGTTAATCATGTCAAAATGTAAAAAAAAAAGCAGAAAGCAAAGATCATTTGAATTTGTTAATTCATACAGCATTTAAACCGTTTTTTGTTTTTTTTAAATCAGTTTGCAGTTTAAATCTTAATACTCTAAGACATTTTTAAATATTTTTGGTTGAACAAATATATTAGAATTTTCTTACTATTTAATGTCTGGCATGTTTCAAAATTTTAGACACACTATGTTGAATAAAACACTAAATAAATATTCTTGGAGAATCTTGTTCTACACACAGTAGACTGTATGAATGCTATGAAAACTTGAGATAGCGGGACGTTTTATTTCAACATCGGAAAAGAATAGAAATGACACACGTCACAACACCTGTGCTGCAGCCGGCTGAATTGGTGCTTCAGCACGGGGCGAGGGGGCGAGGGGCTCCAGGGACGGAGGGAGGAAATGGCTGCTATGTTTGTTTGAGAGGAGGTTAGCAGCAGGGCACGCTGGATTCTGCTGTGGCCCAGATTTTCTCCAATCCCTTTTGTCCGTTCACTCCATGTTTGAGTGGCTTTATAGAGAAATTGCTTTTATTGTGTCCACTCAGGAAAACCAAAAGCAAAAACACCTCCAGCATTCAGTCTGAAGACAATGCTCACAAAAGCGTCGAGGAAATGACTTACCAACCAGGAGCCGCGCACAAACAACGTGCTGCGGATTCTCTCAGCTGTTCTAAATGACACGGTGCTGTTAATGAATCCCTCGGCACATGTTGCTCCTTCAAAGAAAACTTTATCAGCGCGTGATGCACCCCCCGCGACATGAATTCCTGGATGCAGAATAAGACCACAGGTTAATTTGAAAATCTCAAACTTCACATTTTGTCTGGAGAGGCCATAGAGGAAACACGAGCTCCCTGCTCTGATCCGGAGGCAGACAGGTGCACGGCCCAGGTCAGAGGTAATACAGTGACAGTGCACATATTTAACTACACAGTGGCAATATCCCTCAGTGCCTTCCTGACCCACTGTTTGGAGAGGGGTCGCTCGCAGGTGAAGTCTCACGCACATACACAGGCCCTGTAGTTCCTTCTCAAGGTCAATAAGGCAGCGCGGCTTATTGACCTTGAGTCCGAGCCAACAGAGCTGCACCGCGAACGAGACAAGCCAAAGAAACTTAGGTAACATCGGCGGGTTATTTGTGTGATTTTATAAAAAATATAAAATGTATATACTTATCAGGGATGCTCATTTTTACCTCATGTGCAAATAATCCTGTGTGTGTCTCCTCTTAAGTTCAGTAACAGGTCACTACATTTTTCACAAATGCTTGAGATATGAATATATATTTAAGAATTTATCTCCAACATCTGACTACAGTATATCTAGCCATATATTTTCCCCACACATAAATGCTTTTTATTGAATATGAAGGACAATAGCACAGGTAAAAAAATAATAAAAACATCAAACATCCGTGTCCATCAGCATCACACTTGCAGGTTCCATTAGTTTTAAAAAACCTTTCTGATTTCTCTCAGGTCAGAATCCACCAAAAACATTTTTGCAGAAAATAAAAGGCTGAGCACAGCAAATGAAGCCATATTCCCTGAGTGATCCTTTAAATTCACAGAAAGCTTAAAAACACCCAGGGAGAGGAAGAAAAGGAAGAGTGGAACAGAGACATCTCTGAAGCATTACATTTTGTAAATTGTAGAAATCGTTGTGAGATCTAGGTTCAGAGACACATCCACACCAAATAGGTGCATAAAACTGAAGCATTACCATTCACATAATTATACACAAAGTTTCCTTCTCTTGGATGAGCAATTTCAATGGCTCCTCTTCCATGCCAGGAACATTTGTGAACATTAAAGATAACACAGGCTTTCACAATTTCTGTGCACTTCCTTGTTTTCTGGCTTGAAGAAAACCACAAAGCCCTGCATCTGTGTGTGTTAAATGAAGTGTGCAGCAACCTCATGAGTGTATGTGCACGTGAGTATATGGGTGTGTACGGGTGCGTGCATGTGCATGCTCACTCACACATGTTTGAATATGAGCTGAGGAAGTGACAGACTAAAGCTGCATGAGGCGGGAGGGCACAATATGGTGGTGGTGGTGGGGGGGGGGTTATTTCCACAGTCCCATATATTTTTTGTTGGAGTGTCCCGACGCCATTTCATCACGGCGCCCGAGAGGACAGCCCAAGAGAGATGCAAGATGCAGAAGGATAGCGACCGCGCCACAAAATGAAATGAGAAATCAGAGAGGTGCAGAGAGAATAGAGAATAGAGAATGAAGAATGACGACGGGATGGGAGGAGAGGATGGGATCTTGACAAGGGAAAAAAAGACAATGATACAGGAGTGCTCTCCCATTAATGCCAGTCCGCCAGTCAATGAATGTAAAAAAATAAAAAAAAGTCAGCGGTGTTGTAGTCAGTCATCAGCGTGTCCCATGTCCTTTTCAGAAAGGACATGACCACACTTGGGAAGGTTAGATCAACACTTCAACAACAACAACAAGAGAGACATCTCAACCTGGTTAATTTGCAATTCACTGACTCTCTGATGTCGCTGTTCAAAAAAAAAAATCAGACCACATATAATTCACGGCTAGTTGGCCAGTAGTTGTTACTGTAATCTTGAGTTGATATTGTCATGTGCATCTTTTAATGTCTGTCTGAAGGATGTCAGGGTAAAGATGTCAACTGAGCGTAGGGTTATCCTTGGGCTTTCCGTGTCAGGCGATACAAATTCATTTCATATTCATCAGAATGGTTGTTCTCTGCAGGGGGTTCATGGCGCTACCTATCCCACTCCCCCTTTTCTCTTTGATTTGGCTCATTTGAGCAGTGCGGTCCCCGGCAGCTTGTTAGAACTGCCACCTCGGTGACTCTGCCCCCTGGATGGATGAGGAGGGGGAGGGGGGGAGGGGCGACAGGGGGGAGATGGCGGAGATGGAAGGGGTGCTCAGAGGGGTGTTGAGGGGGGTTGCGGGATGATAGGTTAGGGAGGCCTACCCCAGAGCGCTTTCTCAAGTCACGGGTGAGCAAGCAAGGCTCAGTGAGTGGAAACCGAGGAAACCTGAACACGCCACACCATCTACTGGCCAGGCAGGAGTACTGCTGTCTGCTGAGAGGAAAGAGAGAGCGAGGGACAGCTGTCCATTCACTAGAAAGGTCACTAACAGTCCCTCAGTCTATTTTAAAACTACTTTCACTGTGTCCACATCTTCTAAGACATTATAATACTGAACCCTTGACAGATTAAATGGCTTCACTCTTCCTCCACTTTCATCAGAATTACCCGAAAATTTATTATTAAGCAACTTCAATTCCTTTTACCGGAGAACCTATAAAGTGACAGATGCAAAACAATCTCAAAATCAAACAAAGAGGGAGCCGTTCTTTTTTTATTGTTACTGACAGGGTGCAAAAATGATCCCTTTAGGTCAAAGGGACAAGAGACATAAATTGCCTAAATTACCCATAATGGCTCACACATGTAGCCGGCGTCCCCTTTTGCTTCAATACATTTCAAATGCTCAAATGCATACCTTTATTAGACACGTGCGACTTATGCATTACCGCTGTACCTGCGGAACACGGGCGACCCAGGACTAAATGAATTCATAAAAAGTGGAATCATTGTTCTTCAACCTTTCCATTTTCCAAGGTCGTGTTCATTTATCACAGCGGGGTGTGCAGTGGAGACCGGACAAAGGCTTGAATGTATAATGACAGGTATAGGATAAACAGTATAGGGTGTGGGGGGGGTGCGGGGGGTGTGCGGGGCACAACATACTCAGCATCAAGACTTGGCCTGATTAGATGTCCAGACATGCCATAACCTTGGGGATCTGCCAGCAGGGAAAAAAGGAGCAAAGAGGAGGGGGTGGATCCGGGAGGGTTAAATGCAGAAAGACAGAGTATAGACAGAAACACGCTCAGGGAAGCAGAAAGTAAATGCACAGAGAAAACCTATTCAGAAAACATTTTCATTTTCTCCCATCTGCACATATATAAAATATCGTTTGTGCCATTACTGAACCCCGAAACCCCCCTTCCATCCTGCCTCTCTTCACCACATGAAAAAAATAAATCTAATTTTCCCATCCCTGCCACAGAACAGCCCCCCCCCCCCCCCCCCCAAACCTCACACACACTCACTCAGGCACACCCCCAGTGGCCCCACCCACCACCACCGCTCTGAGCCCACTTTCAGGCTCCCCCAGCCCCTCCCGTCCCCGCTCCCATAGTGATGCACCATTTCTTTCTCTAAGCAAGGCTCCATTTTGTGATAAGTTCTGATCAGTGTTATAACCAATTTGCATTCAATCCGGAGAAAATGGTGGAAAAGCCTTGGTGGAGGAGATGAACGCTGAGGACAGAGGAGCAGGGAGAAACACGGGGGAGTAGAAGTGAATTATCAAATATCCTGCAGGGATTAGTGGGAATTTATAGAAGTGTAATGTTGGAAGTTTCAAATGGACGCATGTGGTACACGTTTTCATGTTCACGGTTAAATGGTCAAAACATTTAAAAAATATTTAAAAAACTTGATCTTGCTAAGGAGCTTTCTACAGTTGACAAGTATATTATGAATAAACTGACATTCTCGCCAGGCGGGGAGGTAAGGAGAATATTGCTTGCCTTCACTGCCGCTCAGATAAATGAGTAAGGGTAATATAAACTTCACACAAGCCCTTTACCCTGAGGGCAGGACAACACAAACATATTGTCACTGATGTTATGTGATTTGCCGATTACAAAACAGATAAAACACATCTCATACTGGGTGAAACCATTTTAAGTGCTAACAGGCCCCAGGTTTTAATTTATTTAACGGATCTAGCATACTAATGCACAGGAAACGAGTAGTTAAAACCAACAGAATCATCATAAACAAGCACCTATCACTTCAAACGTGAGTGCAAACGTGAACTCTGCAACAATATTCATTCATGGTCAAATAAAAAAAACAAAAATAAAAATCTGAGAGGGGTACTTTCCACAGTCAATCGTCTCACACAGAGAAAGACATTAGCTGCTGATACACACTGTGGCAGATGAGACACGTGACCGTCCGTGGATATGGTGGAGATAAAGTGTGACCACGATGGAAAACAATGTGACACTATTACTAAATTGGCCATCGCTGTGTTCCCCTGCATGACTTACAGGAACAACGTCCAAACTCTTTTATCCTGCTGCAAACTGATAGCATCAACCACAGCAAGCAAAGAAAAGGCGGCTGTTTTTAAATGTGTTTTTCAGCAAGAGAGAATGTGAAAGCATGAATAACATATCATCAAAAAAGAGCAGCTGTGCAAATCACTTTTTTCCTCCGCGGCCTATAGGACCGGATCTCCCCACATGTGAACAGGAAGTGGAAGCGAGGACAGAGCTTCCTAAGGTCCATAGCCGGCCTTGACCCGGGTGCCAGTGGACAGCATTTTTTCGGAGGAATGTTAATGGGTGGTTAAAATCACGTTAAAGGTCGTGGAGATAGCCGAGTTAATTACAACATCGCTGGAGATAGTGTTTTTTTTTTTTTCCTTCCTGAATCTGAATACGTTTTTCATTAATGGTGTCACAGAGATCAGCAGTTATCAGTACCTCCGGGGGGACGGCGGGTTGGGGGAAAACAATCACTGATTCTTTCACACAATTTCACCATCTAATTTCCGACCGTGCATTTTGGAACAAAATTAATTTCCTTGGCTATCTAATAAATCAGAAACAAGTGATTGCTGTTGGTGCCAATCCGGGGAAGGCACAATGACATCGGCTCTGCTCAGATCTGGCAGAAGGACTCGCGTGTCCCCGCTGAAGCTGCACACACGCGTCATGCACGCCTGGCTGGAAGTCTTGCGTGGGATCTCCCCTCTTAAGCCTCGTCCTCACCATCACACTCACTCTGGCTCATTGGCACAAAGACACTCGAGCTCTAGAAACAAAAGTTAAGGCGAGGGTTCCATTGTATCGACTAATTGATTCTTAAGGTTATCCTCCATCGTCCGACTACCTGCTCATTAGTGGAGGCCTTCTGTGATCATCCTTATCAATCTCATTGGTTTGTCGTGAAATTGCCCTCTGTGCATGCTCAGAGGGGCCCCCCGTATTAGGGTTATATTATTCCACTCTATATGATCCCCTGTATGCTACATTATACATGCAGCATCTTGTAAGATTCAATGCATGTTTTCCGCATGGCTTCCCTCTGAAACAACTGGGGGGTTTTGAAGATCAGCTATATGCTAAAATGCCTCGGGCTATCTTCGCAAGGTTACAGAGCATTAAGAGTCGGAATGCACACCCAGGGAGACGAGGGGGTGAACCCCACACACACACACACACACACACACACGCACACACACACACACACACCACCACAGTCTAGATCTCGGCTCCAGGGACAGTCCCTGGGTAGAGCCTTCATGGTCGTTGCGGGCAGGGCAGAGTGGGAAGGATGGGTTAAACGATGGCGTTGTAAAACATTTATCTGCCTCAGATCGAGCGTTAGATAGGTTGAACCTCATCGCCTGCCATTACAGAATTACCCTAACTGCTGCTATAATGTGGCCGAGCATAGATGCCGTGCACGGTCCCTATCCGCCGTCCTATTGATTTTCCCACCCTGAGACAGTGTGCTCCCGAAGGGCAGTAAATTACAGGGCGTTTTACAGGGAATTACACCTGCACCGGAAACTTTACAGGGAAACGGTTGTCACAGACCACTCCCACCCTCGTCTGCAAGACTGCTGTGAATCTGGACATGGGGAGCCCCACTCAGTCCTCTCAGTCAAGCACTAGAGCATGTACTCACACCACCACATAAATAGGGGTGTCCTCCAGAACAAAACATTGACATTCATGGGAAAACAGCTCTATAAGGAGACATTTTTAGACTATTTATATTGTATTTTACTTTTTATTGGACTACTGGATGTGGAGGGGCGGGAAACATTGTAAAAGACAAAGAAGGGACGGAAAGAGACTCAAGTCCTTGGCTGGATTTCATTCAAGTGTATTTCAGTAACAGAATGCTGATCCTACAGAAATTCAAACTCCTATTAAAAGCATTTAACCCAACACAAATATACAGAGCACAAGGTCGGGATTGATACATGCCAGAAAATGTTAAAAGTAATATCATGCGTAAATAACAATAAACAATATAAATAATATCCGTTATTACATATGTGGAAAGTCAATCATCCTTATCAATATGTTTATGATAAACATAAATAATCCCATTCACACAGCATATGTGCGTGAGCTGTGGGTGAGGCTTTCCATAAACGCCTTCTTTGTGTATGTGTTGTTCACAGTTTTTCAGTGTCTGTTTATGCATGTGAGAACATCCATGAGCTCAGAAATATAATTTAAGTTACAAGTCGTAGTCAGGCAGGAGCCTTGAGGACAGAGGTTAACGCAGCGAAAGTTAATACTCGGTGGAGGATTCAGGACAAAGCGCAAATTCTCCCATTAATGCCTGAAACACGACCGAAATGGCAGCTTGACAAAAACGATGGGGTTTTCACATACGTGTGTCGTGATGTTGATAATTCAAAAGGAACTAAGCAGGCTGTTATCCATCTCCGTGTTCAGAAGATAAGCAATAGATGGGCAAGATATGATGGGAGGGGTGTATCTCTATTCTGGTGCTGGAAGGAATCAAGGAAGGAATTGTAGACTAATAAAACGTCCTTAACTCTGCAACACCTGGATATATATGGTTTCTTTTCATTTCTTCTCCAGCTCCACTCACTCCTAGTAAAACTAGCTCTCAACACCAGCACTCACTGACCTCAGGATAGCCCTGCAGACATGAAAGACCCTTTATCTGTTCCAGGTGTGGGCTGACTCACGCCGAGTGAGTGCATGTGTGCGTGTGTGTGTGTGTGTGTGTGTGAGAAAGAAAGAAAGTGGGAGAGATACAGATGTTTATGTAGAGAAACAGATTCAAGATCCACAAGCAATTCACTAAACTAAAACAGGAGAGCAACACAAACACATTGCATATCGACTTCATAACATGTGAAAGCAATAGGACGGGCTCGCACACAGGCCCCGCTCTCCGACCTGGTATCATGTATCCACACACAGATGCATCAATGGTCTCAGCTGTGTGTGTGCGTGTGTGTGCGTCTGTGTGTGTGTCTACATCTACATGGAGTTGAGACTGATTGTAAAAGACGGCGTCTCTGTTGACTTGTGATCGGGTTTGGTTCCTGCATGTCTCCCATGTGATTTCAACAATGAAAGCATAACACCGATTGGCGTATAACCCGAAAAGATGACTGCCAACGGCTCCATCCCCCTGTGCGTAACATTTGAAATATTGGTATTTTGCATAGGCAGATAAGTTTGAAGTGTGTTGTTATAAATACATTAGTGTAAATGTGTTGTCCTGATCGGATCCCAGTCTGTCCAAGTGAGAATGATTTATCGGACACGCTCACGACAGAAGAAGCCCCGCTCTGATAAACACAAACAGTGATGCTGAGCGGCATGCTGCACGCGAGTGACCCCCCCTCCCCCCCCCCCTCCCTCCCTCTCACCCGGTCTGGTTTCAGGTTAAACTTGACCCCTCACACTTGACCTCCGGGGCACTTGCTCTGTGCTGGTGGACCAGAGAGAGGCAAGGGCACAGCTGTGAGGGAGGGTCCACAGCAGGACAAACTCCCCTCTGACAAAGGCAGAAATTCAATTGGAGCATATTAGTGTCCGAGTAGTTGAATATCACTCATTCTGGCTAACTGAAAACATCTTTTCTTCTGCGCTCAAGGCAGCTTCCATTAACCTCTAAAACAGTGGGAGGGCTGGGGTTGGGCGGGTCACACAAAAAAACGCTCTCAGCTTCAACTTTGCCAGCACTTCTCCACCGCGCGCTATTTTTAACCTCTGATACATATTGCCGTGGTCATTATTTTCAATGTTTCTGTCCTGCACTGTCAAACGCCTTGCAGTTTTGATGTATGAACGGTGGTCCATCACTTACATTGTTCCCTAGGACAACCAATGAGTGTGTGGTTCCCTGCAGTGGGCCAGACAAAGACAGATAGATGGGCCGGGCTCAGGCCATAGGTACCAGGGGACACTTCTCAGGACAGCTAACAAATAGGAGTGAGGGGAAAGGGATGAAGCTGAATAAAAGCTGATACTCCACAGAGCTGCTCAACCCATAACTGTCACCTCTGCAGATTGAACAGCCATTCCAAATGAAGATAAACCATCGATCCGCAGAGTAATATCTGGTGTTTGGTAAGTCTACGATGAGAGGAGGGGATGACTCTGCTCAGAGAAAATACTCTGCTGCTATTTGAATATATGATCTCGATAGCGACATGTAGACTTTACAAACAGGGAACAGCAAAGCGTTTAGGAGCGGGGATCCAACTTCTCTCTGGGAGCTGCTTTACAACAAATTAAAAACAAGAGGAAAATCATGCTGAAATTGGGTCCCATCTCGCTGCAACAACCGTCCACCCCGACGCCTTCTCCCCCCTGCCATCCCCAATGTCTCTTTTCTACACAATCTGTGTCAGAAGAAGCAGCAAGGAACGGTTTGTGAGAAACACTTATCTGGCACAGCGGCAGAGCCCTGTTCCTACACCCTTTATCTCACCAGGAGATGGAATTCAATATACAAAAACCCCATCATGCAGCAGCATCACGCCTGTGCTTGGGATAAGGGCAGGGTTGCCAGGTAATTGGTTGGTGGTGGACGTACACAAGGTTTGAGACTACCCGTGGAGGAGTGGAGATTACAGGGAGGGGTGGAGGGACTGGGTAACTGGGAGTCAGTAGGGGAGGAGGGAGTGAGGGAGTGAGGGGTTCTTGACAATCTTCCTCCACATCCCCCCTTCTCCTCCATCCACCCATCACTACCCCGCCTGCTCATGTAATCTGCAGCCCCATAAAATGTACATGCGTGCTGGTGTGTTGGTGTGTGTTTTTCGGCTCGAGCATGAATAACAAAAGCATGTCAAGTTTATTTGTGTAGCCCCTATGTCATGACGCACCCCACAAACCCCCTTTCAAAAGAGGAAAAATGACACTTCTTGGTTTCCATTATACAAGTTTGCATTTTGCATCCCCTGTGCAAATTAATTAAGAAAATCCCTCACTTCCATGACATTTAAATTAAAATTAAAGCAGATACTGTCATCGCGAGCACTGAATATCATTATGTGGCAAAAATAATTTCTTTCCTGAGTGATAATGTAAAAGGGGATTGGAGGCGGATGATCCTGCACGTGCAGGAGGAACAGCGAGGAGTGGGAGCACACAGGAAATCCACCGGCACACCATTTCCCGTTTCCCAGCGACTCCCAAAGATAACAGGCGCAGAAGAGGGCGAGATAAAGGGACATGTGAGAGAAAGAGAAAGAAAAAGTAATTTCTCTGATTTATTTATGATGCAATGAAGGTATGCTGAATGCATCAGAACATGCAGCAGTGGTCATACTGTCAGGGAAGATGAAGTGTCTTCATAGTCGACTGAGCGAACGAGCGAGGGAAAGAAAGAGGGAGAGAGAGAAAATTAGAGGGAGAGAGAGGAGGGTGGCTATACTGCAGAAGGGTGTTAACCATCTCATCTCTACCGCACCACCGCACTCGCCACAAAATGGCTACTTCGTTCCTTCTGACGGCCGACACCAGGAGGGGGGCCATCTGAACCGCCGCTATCTCATCTCCCACCTCCGGAACCTATTCTTCAACCTCAACTATTTCTCATATTTATGGAGCGGATTCGTCCAGTACACTGCTGAGTGGCTTTTTACCTGCCCCTCTTTGTACCAAATTAAATCTGTTAAATCATCCTTTTTAAAGCTCGGCTCAATGTTCTGGTAAATATAATTTGTCCGTGTGGCTGCGGTGCAAGATTTCCCTGTGCAGATCTTGTCCTACTGAATCGAGAACAAAACAATTAGGGTGAGGCAAGACAGAGCAGAGTCTGTTACTCTGCTGCCGAATGTGGAAACCTAGGAAGACGGCATCAAAATACCAGAATACATTGGTTTCTATACTACAATGAAAAATGCTTTAAACCTGCACACAATAGCATTAATATGGAGGAACCGCCAGTGCAGGTAGCGATTGTGCCGCTGTCTAACACACAGGACACCAGCTCATGTCCAGGGCAACATCCCCCTCTGCAGGCAAAGAGAACACAATCACTCTCCACAGAAGAAGAAAAAAAAACTGTTTCATAAACTAAGATGGAGCCTTGGAGGCCATTTCATTCATTACATTCAATTTATTTCACTTTTTTTTTTCTATTTACATTTGAGGGCCACTTTAAAAAAGGCCAGAGGAAAAAGGAGAAGGACGTCGCTGGCACAAGAAAAGGAAAGTCAATAATTCATGTTGTCAAGGGGTGTGGATGACGGCTCAGTAAGAAAGGTGGACACATTGCAACAACCCTCAGCCACAGTGGTTACAGAAGGACAAGGACTACTTCTAAAACGTTAGTGAATAGCAGGAGAAACATAAACTTATTTCCTATATTACCTGATTCAGCCTTCGTCCCGTCTATTCTTACTTTGCAATCATAGGAAGAGAGCAATTTCCAGTCTAAATCACCTTGACAACTATAACTATAATCCCTCCCGCTTGCATTGACCCAAAGATTTATTAGCGGTTTTTAACTCGGCATGCATATGACATTTTTTTTTATTTTCTATGATTGAATGGATCACAGTTGCACTAAATTGGAAAATGTTCAGTCAGAAGACTAAATTTGCTGTGCTTTTTTTAATACTGCCTGCATTCCACACAGATATGAATACACTGGAACGGAGAATGAATGCACTTCCATATTTTCAGGCCGGCTCTGGAGCTTCACCTTGTAAGTGATAAGAATTGGATGTCTGCAGCCACGACTCAAATAAGCAGCATGTTCATCTTAACACTGCAAAGAAGGGAGGTTAGAAATGGCGAGAGGAGCAGATCTGAGTGGCGGCATGTCCCGAAAAGGAGTGTCTCAGGATTAAAATCTATCTCAAGAGAACCTCTGCTGCTTTTCGGCACTGATAATATTTTTAAATGACTCCCAGTCCAAAGTGAGAGTTAAATAAGAGTTAATTTCAATGTCGTGAAGTTGTGTCTAAACATAACTAACAAGTAATCATCAATGACACGGCAAATATAATTATTCTCTCCTAAAACACATTAAGTTGAAAGGTTGAGGATTTTTACAGCTTTTAAATACAAAAAAAGATTTATTTGTATTTAACCTAACATCATTTAGAATACTTTTACTACACTCTAATATTTGTACATGTTTGATATCTGTGTTAAGGCCCGATTCCTTTAGTCAAAAGTTTAGGAGAAAATATAAGAAATATAGTTTTGATCACTGTATGGTCAACCAATTCTATCAGAGTAAGCAGATCAATATTTCAACATTATCATTCTGCTCAGAAAATTAAAACCATATAAGCCTGATAAAAATAAGATACCTCTCGTGCTTATGTGCTAGCATTTTTTGCTACCATTTATCCGGCGATTGACCGAGCACTTTTCCCTCTGTGTTATGGAAGACTTTGCTCCTGAGCCTTTGAATCAACTGATGCTTTAGCACAAGCTCCCAACTCCAAGGTTATTTCTTCAGGATTCCCGCTAAGTTCTTTAAAGAAGAGCTTGCATTTGGAATACATATTATACATAAAAACTCAGTCAAATAAACTAACAAAAGTTAGGGGATAAGGGGCATCAAAGCATTCCTGGGCTGGCTCGAACCACATGATGAGCCTTGTGTCTTTGTGAGCAGAAGCTTGTAGATGTTCAGCACATTTCAGAGCCGGGCTTTAGATTTTTTCGGCAGATTAACTTTTGGTCTTTGAAGCCCAGAACCCACCTGCTTCAATCTCAACAGCGTTACTCCTCCGGTTTCCAGACCGTGGTTCCATTGGTCAACATAAACAGCACCTATGAGCCGAACCCTCGGGGGAATTCCTGTTTATTACTGACCAAAGTCTGTGCAGAAGCTCGGCAGAGATCTTCAAAGAAGCGCTGGTAAATATGCCCCCCCTATTAAATATGAACCATTTGGTAGAGTTGCTAGAAATCTGAAATAATTCTGTGTCTATGGATGAGTCAACTTGTATCCTTGATATTGAGCCAAGATTTATAATGTCATAACCCATCTCAACCAAATGAATGCCGTGACAGATGACACTCAAAAAAGGGTTTTGATTGAATATGATTTCAAAAACTAAACAAGTCTCTGCAAAGATCAGATCAACTTTATAAATACTGAATAAAACCTTCACCCCATGTTGGTAAATGCTAAATACACATATATACTAAAAGATAGAAGGTGCAGGACTTGACACAGAGAAAAATACACTTTTACAGTTTAGGCCATCTTTGATTGTTGTTTTGATGGTTTCAAAACATCAGTAAGTTTAAAGAAAAACATTCTGGTTTTAATCAGCAAGGTCATCACCCACACACCTGCAATATACAGAGTTTTCTCCTTTCATCACATAGGATCATCCGTAGAACACATGAATTACACTTTCTTTAGTTATTAATAAAACGTCCAATAATGCTAATGTTAATGTTAAATATAATTCTTTCTTATTTTATGTTCTTGTGATTTAAAAGTAATTATATCGTACGCTTTGAAGCTTGATTACACAAACACTAGTTTGACTTTGATGCGGGGGTGTCAGGCCTCCAAACCAAAAGGCACATAATTTATAAATTAAAAAAAATCTGATGACAGCGATTGGCAACAGAAAAGTAGATGTGGAATATCGCACTTTCAAACAGAGAAATCTCGAGTGTCAGCTAACTTTTAAACGTGCTAAACGAAATGAGTTAAGAGGTCAAATGCTCAGAAGCGTTTGGATTCCCAAAAAGCAGCTTTCACAAGAAGCTTCCACGATGTCAGACCAGAGAGTTTCCTGCCGAGCGAGCTCAGAGGCAAGAAGCTGAAGACTCGCTCAGAAGGAGAAGTTATGAAGAAGCCTTGGTGCCATCGCAAAGCTGCTTGAACCAAAGAGAGTAAAATTGTTGAGTGGACGTTGAGGACAACGTGTATAATTTTCTGTTTTCCTCCATACTACTTGCCATTTTTGTGTGTGTGAATACTGTTGAGTTTTTCAGCATTACGTTTTTGGCACAAACCAGCTATGAGCAGCATCATCACCACTACCACCTGATATCAGATGCCTCACCTTGTGAGAAGCGGTCACAGCTTTCGCATTAGAGAGGTTACTGTGATACGTTCAATAATTTAGTCTGGACCTCGAAGAATGTTATAAAAATTGAAATGTCCCTTTATCAGGAGAGAGTTCCTCGCCCCTGACTTATATATATACACGTTATGAGGAAACCTATTTCAAAGAGAGAAGAAATGCACAAAAGAGGTTTTAAGAAAAGGAAGCCATGTTTTCACAATGGCTGAACCAGAGCAAAACACCAGTGGAGGCAAAGGGAAGGGCAACTGAAGAAAGGAGGAGATGGCAGGTAGACGCCTGAATGAAGAGGGGTTGCCTTGCATGCTACCTTCAAGGATGGATGAATAAAATATGGACTAGCAATGGACACAGAGATGTGTTATCAATATTTTAATACTTTCACCTCTAATTTTATACTGCTCTTCCAGATTGTCATCAATGTCCCAAAATATGCTTAAGCTTTTTCTACTTAGCAAAAAGCCGACTACACAGACTCACACACACAAGTCCAGAGTTGCCATGAGAGAAGTTGGAGAAGCTTTGTCACACTAGAGCTTGGAGATCCCATATTTGGGGTTGAGTTTGATAGTAATACAGTACAGGTATTTTTTCAAGTGGCAATCGATTTAATTTAGAATGAGTTACCATAAAGGGGCGATTAAATAAAAAGTACTTGTCAGTACTTATATCTGGGAGAGAGGGGGGGTGGATAGATGGAGGAGTGGAGGGATGGATGGATGGAGGAGTGGAGTGTCTCAGCATCCAAATCGTCCGATGCAAATGAATGTCAACAATTAGGATAAACTAAATGCACTCAAACGTAATTCTGTTTAACTTTCGTGCTGAAGCGCTCCGGGTTCAAACTCTGGAGGCAAATGAGATGCATTCCTCTGCCAGGCTTTGTGTGTAAATCCTTTTGTCCTCCTCTCATAAAGTGTCACTGCCCTGATTACCCTGCAGTGCGGCAGAGAAGCAAATGGGTGAGCAGCAGCGGGAGGAAGCTGGGTTGTGTGTGTGTGTGGGGGGGGTGGGGGGGGGATTTGGAATGAGATGCTCACTGACCCTGCCACCATCACAAACCACCAGTCTAATCTAATATCCTAACTGGCGGAATGAGCGGGTGGCTTGATGCATATCAGCCCTGTTGCAGACCTTGTTTCAGCATCGGCCACTCTACAACCCAAATACAGGGGGTTCGCGGGTATAGCTTGTTGGTATAGGCCGAGGGCTCAGCCCTGACTGGGTGTAAAATAACAATAACAATGAAACAAAGAACCTAAAACAAGCTAGACGCACACTTTACTCTTGGAGCATAGTCCTGTGCGTTTGTTAAATTCATACGATTCTGCATTGGATGGCACAACTTGTTAACAAATCCATATTCCAGAGTCTTGTCATTTATTCACACAGGCGATCTAGTTGGATAATAATGACTGTGCAGACGTCCAGAGACGGTGCTGTGGGAAGAGACCATTAGGCACTGCAGAGACCATAGAGCAGAGAAAGGGACTCTAATTGAGAGGATGATTATTTGTCTGTAGCGCAGTCACCTCGAATGTCACAAAGCTCTTCTCTGCAACGAGGCCTGTCAGTCCGATTTGTGTCCATGCGCCATTTTCTAAAGCGTCCCACAAGTCAAGTGCTCAGCTTCAATCAACCAACGACGGATATGAACTTAATTTGTGTAATGCAGGACAGTTCTGGAAAGTTAGTTTCATGCACAACCTTCCTCTCCACTCCGCATGCCAGCGCTGAGTTGTGTACGTACTGGGTAATGGATTTGTTCAACCAAGTCACAAAGGCTCCAGCGCTGCCATTCAGGAATCAGCAAAACGGACAGTGGCACCCGGGACCGGATACATCCCATGTCTGCTCAGATTAAATGAGAGGCTGACGATGTTAATTAGGCAGGGTAAATTTACATCAGCAAATTATGTAAGCAGCTAGAAGACTAACAAAGCGTGATACCAGTTAAGTCACAGCTTGGCCAGCGCTGCCCTGCCACTTCATGCTGATGTGGCCATGGTCGATCAAGCAGAGAAGCCTCAAATGCCAATTAGACATGAGTGGGTAATTGTGTCGGGGGGGGCTGGTGGCACAAGGGACTTTGTTACAATGTCCTGAGGCGCTCAGTGTTTCCATCCCTCTCCAACATAGCAAGTGACACGTCTGAGTTCACTGATAGGAAAGTGCCTCTCTGTCTCTCACACGCACACACCTACATGCACACGCACACAGGGAATGACTGTCTTTTGAAGAAGAGACCATTAAGAGGAGGAAATTCAGCACACAGTAATAAGCCGACATTTTTAAGAGATTTTGCAAAAGGATTTTTTAAAGGCATTTATGAAAATGAAAGCACCGGCGTTAGCCAGTGCCACTTAACAAATAAAATTCCACAAAACGCTGCATACAAATGTGTAATAGGGGATTACATACACAGTGGGCCTCATTCAGCAATATCTTCTTAAGAATTTCCTTGAATTTGTTCTTTAAAATGTTTCTAAAAAAAACTGTAAGTCAGATTCATGACACATTCTTAAATGGCAGAATTGTTTGCATCTGTGTTCAAACTCGATTTGTAGAATGAACAGGCTACATGACTACAGGTCCTCTTTTGCAGCATGAACCATATATCATCTCCTTCTACACATTAAGAGGCGAATTGTGAACAGAATCTCATTGATTGAAAAGTAACATTTTCACCAGAATATGACAAAATACACGTTTGTGTCACTCTTCACTCAACCGTGTTGTCAGTCAGTGCATGTTGATGAACGTGTAACACACGTGTCTTCTGGTTTTTCTTCATTGAGGAAATAACAGTTAACTGGTTGAGGGAGCTGCCTGGGAAACAATCAGTAAAATACATTCGAAAATCAGGCTTGTTGCACCGAAAGGAAGAGAGAGAGAGTCAGGTGCATGCAAACAGTTGCTCACAGCAGCTCACGTTAATGTGCGGAGAGGTAATGTATTTGAGAGGGGAGCAGTAACCCAGGTGGTGGAGCACATCATCCACTTACCCTCCACACGTCATTGGATTTCAATTTGTGAAGGGGGGGGGTCTTTTATTCCTGAAAAATTACTATTTTCTAGGTTATTAAGTCAAACTCTAATCTCCTGTGATCACCGTGCCTCCATGCTGACCACAGCCGCTCTGTGTTGGACAAAACTTTTCGTGCCATCTTTCAACTCGATCTTATGTTTTATTAAGAAAATACAGACCCTGGATATAGAAGTTGGCTCGAGTATGACTTTGATTGTCTTAGATACATATTTGTAGAGATAAAACTACTGCAATCTATACTTCTATGTAACAAAATACTGCTTGTATTAACTGGTCTATAATAACTCTTCATTAATCCTAAATATTCTATACCATAGCTACTTTTCAAAACACATTTTTATCGTTAAGAAAGACTGTATATTATATTCCAAATCAAATATACATGTCAGTATTTCAATCACATAACTAACATTTAGTAAAAAATGCATTTCCAAAGTATTAAAAAGTATTCGATATATTAATATGACACAAGAGAAAACTGCAAAGGCACAAGTTTCGAATGTTTTGTTGTTCTCCATCCATCCATTATCTATACCACTCATCCTTTTAAAAGTCACATGGGGCCGCAGCCAATCCCAGCTGACATTGGGCGAGATGTGGGTAACATCCTGTACAGGTCACCAGTGTATCACCCTTTCATCATGCTCCCTCACAGTCAAACCTCAGGTACTTTTAGAGTACCTCCCCCCAATCTGCATGTCTTTGGACTGCGGTTGGAAGCCAGAGTTCCCAGAGAAACCGCACCCAGACACGAGAACATAGAACAAGGATTCACCCCAAGAACCTTCAGCTGTAACCACTCAGCCCCCGTGCCGCCCCACTGTTGTACTGCCGAGCTCAAAACTAAAAAAACAGTGTCTCCCCTCTCCTCTATGAAGCACGACTGGTTTCCATCAAGCCCAGGCTGTGATGTCTCTGCCTCCTCCTCTCACTCACCCTCCCAGCAGGACTTGGTCGCCCACGACACCACCCCACATCCCCTCTTTCTGCGCTACCGTTGATTCTAATTGGCTCAGACCAGTCTTATGCCGCTGTAATCCCAGCATCTTAATACTCCCATGGTAACATTCTCTCACCTAATGGCTGCACACTGAGAGGCATTTTCAACCACATTACCTCTTATTGAGTTACAGAGCCCCATCGTTACAAATAAGACAAATTTAATTGATCCAGTCTATAAAAATCTCTGTGCTGCTGTGAAAGACCTGGTGTTTGAGTTTCTTTATTTATTTAGCCGCTCTGTTTTCCCAACTTGGAGTGTGAAGCCCTGCGTGAGGCGCGAGGAAATTAGGTTTATTCCACTCCAGACACAGAAAAAAGGACGGATGCAGGGGAGAAATTCTAAGGTTTCAAAATTAGATCAATGGTCTCAACAATCAATCAAAGGCAGGGTTCCTCATGTGTCAGCCTTGGTTGTAAGATCAAAATGAACCTTTAAAACAGCAGGTACCAAGTCCACTCTTAAGTGAACCATGCAGGGGCGGGACCCACGCTGTAGAAAAGGGAATAAAAAAAAAAAATATATATATATATATATATATATATATATATACAAGCACAGGACAAACTGGCAGAGGAAAGATTTTATATTCAATTATTGTCTGTGTGTGTCTTTTCTGACACGGTCTATCTTTATTCAGTAAGGAACTTGTAATGCTATAGAAGGCAAGCAAATTTCATTTATAGGTTCAAGTGCGAAAGATGTATATAAAATGTACGCCAGGCCGAGCTGCTCAAATGGACAGACTACTGTCAGTGCTGGTTGTCTAAAGAACAAATTTACTCTGGAAACTTTAACGCACTGTTTAGTGTAGAAAAAGTATGTTTGTGCCCCGACTTTCACCCGCACGCCGAACAATCCCGTTACCGACCACTGAGGATATCGAGCTCACTGGGATACTTAGGTGATTAACCAAAACAAATATCATATCCAGTGTAAAAGCTCGGGATTGAATAGAGCTGAACAATAAAACGCCGGCCTTAATCTCACCTGTTGAGAAGAAAAATGTGATAATGAGAGAAACGGTGGGCGAATACTGAGGTAATCCTACCAACAGAGTGCTTCCCCCCTGAAGGATTTAACTATTCCCAGCAACCAGATAAACCAAATGTTATATTCCCCAGTGTGTTGGTTTATGTGTGCATTGCAGTTTGTAGCGCAGGTATGTGTGTGCTAGAGGGGGCCTAACCTCTGTTTCCCATTAGAAACGCTGTGATGATGGAGGAGAGGTTTATAATTTGCCCGGGAGGATTTTCTGCCTTACCATATTTTGAAAGCAGCTGAATTAACTTTCTTGCCATTAAATCCTGTATTAGGATACATAATTCCTTTTCTATTCCCCTTTCTCAGCCTTTTTGAAAAATTTCTATCAATCTTATTTTACGCATGATTACAGTTTTAACGAATTATGGTCAGCTTTATAGCCGGGGTTAATCTCAGCTTTCTCTCCATAAATGCTGGTAACCGGGCTAAACACTGCTGATAAAGCTCAAGGCTGGTAACTGAGAAAAATGCAATTTGTCTTAAAATAATTTTTACATTATCAACTTATTCGGTGAAACCATTATATGAGGCGTGAAAATGTAACATTTAATTGCCCATCAAATATTCTGGCTTATCAAAACTATAAACTTTAAATCTCCCTCAAAGTATCACTTTCTGTTAAGTCAATCCCTGATTGAGCTGAAGACTTAAGTCACGACAGTAAATTGATAAATAACCAGCGCAGAACGAAGGCCTCATCTGAGGCTTGTTCTGGCTGGATTCAGTTTGTCACAGCCAGAAGTAGAAAGGTACTTAGAGAACACAAACCTCCATCAGTCCCCTTGTGAACAGATTATATGGATCTGAACCAATTTTCACAAACTTATAGCTATGGGGATAGATAGATGATTTAAGAACCTTGAATTATTCCCATTGAAATATTATTATTCAGTGAAAATCCCATATCTCATGATATTGAAGAGAGAGAAATTCCTTGATCTGTCTCCTGGTCCCTTTCCACACCAACATTTTCTTTCCGGACTCATACAGCAATCACATTTTGTGGTGATCCATCCAATAGTTATTTGTAGAATTCTGCTAACTACAAACAAAAAGATGCAGATGAAAACATAACCTCTGTGTAGAGGAAATAAACAACACTCCAAAACTAGTCCCTTGGCTGTTGCTTGTTCTGCCTTGATGCATCTTATCACAGCCAGAATTATCAAATGCATTTTGGCAAAGTTGACTTGTTGGTTTCTGATGCTAAACTTCCACTTTCATTTCTTTGTGAAGGTTGTTCAGTTTACAATAAACTGAGAAACTATACAGTTACTAATCATGTTCAGAACAACAGTAAGCAATGCCTGAGTTCAAAAAGGCTGAACCCTGCGGTAACATGTCTCCAAAATGTTCTTGGAAAATGACAGATTCTCCACTTTTTTGCACAAACAGTTGATTCCAACCATTTCAAAAGAAGAGAAAAAAAATCCCTAAAAAGATTTCACAGTGTGCACTTTGCACACTGTGAAATCAAGTCTGGGACTTTGTGTCTCTTGAGTCCACATGCATTCTCCAGCTCGCTATATCTTAATCTTGTTACTCTCAGAAACATCAACTGGGAGCGTTTTAATAGCTGGCAAGTTAATCAGTACAGTCAATTACCGATCTCATCAGCTAGCTGGAGTGGAGTGAAGTCCAACTTTTGGAACGTGACTTTTCAAGTGCGGTGTCGCCGTTAGAAATGTATTTCAGTATACATTTAGACATTAATACAATTTGGCTGCGAGTTTAGACAATGAATTTAAGTACGATAAAGTAGAATATCCTTGAAATCAACATTCAAATGCGTGTACGAGATGAATACTAATGAACCTTCGAGAAGGCACTGCTGGAAGAAATGGGGAATGGGGCAATTAAAGAATGCCTGAAGCAACTTTACAGAGGACAAAGCATCCAGGCTTTCTAATTAAATTCTGTGGCAGACACCTGGCCTTTCACCTCCTCCTCCATTTCCCTGTGCTCCCAAGTGGCAGTCACGAAGAGGGGCATCTCAAAAGCTTCATACTCCTCGATTTCACTCAGGCTGTGCGAATAGCCAATCGTATTCATGGACAAATGCTCCCAATAGATCTAATCAGCAGTGGTGGACTAGGGTCACAGAATAGATAGATATCACAGTTACTATTTACCACATACCCCAGGCTCCCACAGGATTATCCCAACCGAACATGCCTGACTCAGCAACTCAACAGCTGCCGACAATTGAAACTAGCCCTTTTTTTTTTTTACTTTCATGGTGGATCTTACTCATTTCCCATCAGAATTTCTATGTACAGCTGATCGAAGATTAGTAGTAAGTAAGTAAACCTTGTGTCAAAGTTTTATGCAAAGGTCCTCACGTCTGACATCTGAGATTGACACACACACAAATACACACACTATTTGTGCAGCGCTGAGGCACTGTGCCTGGCGATTAAAGGGAACACACAGTACAGGATAAGTGAGGTTCACAACCTTGCTCCCGGAGGGATCTTTTAGAAGTACAAGACAGTGAGTGGGAACAAACGTCAAAGGGAAGCTCCCTGGTAATGGTACGGAAGTTAATAAAATGAAGGCAGGTAATGGAAATTGGTTTTAAACCACTGGCCACATTCCTCCTGAGATAGAGATGGCCTGGGCTAATGAACCCTGACAGCCTATTCCACAGCAGTTCCACACTTACAGCACATTCGCCTCCAACACCGTCTCCTCCCGCCACCAGGACAAGCCAAGGTAGCGAGGATAAACTTTGAACTTTGCACCTATTAACTACTCCCGGTTATCTAGTTATTTAACACCCAATCACACTTGAAGGTGCGCTGTAGCAGCTTGGTCCTCTCGCATCAAATACGATTCCCTCATCTGGCACAGTCGAACTCCGCACGAGCCAAATGTCAACCTTTACCTAACGTTGAAGACAAGATAATATGGCAGCTTATCTTGGTTGTGCCGACAAATCAGCAACAGGTTAAGTTTGTAAACCTAAGTGCTAACTTCACCACTTACCACTCGCAGAACACAGTACAAAAGTGCCACAGATTTTTGTTATCCTTTTTTCACCGTTTGGAAGAAAGATGCACTAATCCTACATAGTTAACTTAGTGTATCTGTCAGCCCTACACAGAAGGTAGACAGACCAGTACACTGTTCCACATAGTACTGTGAATTTGGGGATGAAAAGCGGTAGTGGTGTAAAACTGATATATATATCTTGCACAGTCCACATATGATTAGTTTAGACCTTAGGTGATCTATTTACTGCGGAGAGATAACTATTTTTAGACAATTAACGCTTGGAGCTTACCTAATTTTTTTAATGAACATTCTTAGGGTTAATTGCATTGGTGCTATTGTGTGATAGAATAAGGGCAACCATGTCAAGGAGGAGGGGAAAGACTCACAAATCATGAAGAGAATCTGAAGTTGTACAATGTCTCTGTAGCTTGTGGCAATGGAATGGGATTAAGGATTAGCCAACAATTCATCCCAATTAAAGGAAATATTATTTCGATATGTCGATTTGACACCGGTGGCATTGGAATATTGTTTATCAGTGCATTTGAAAAACAAATCCAAGTTTAGGAGGGCAGTAAGAAGTAGATATCACATATTTGTATTCAATAGTGTAAAGCCTGTATGGGCAGCAGTTAATTCTTCAAAACATTATCACAATAGCTGATGTGCTTCTGTCTTGTGAAATCATTTGATGATATGTTATTTCTACAACTGAAGACAGAGCTAGGATCACATTGAAATGGAGAAGAAAAGGACAAGACAGAAGAAAGGGATATGAGTCGCAGTTAATCTACAAAACAGATAAGTACAACAAATATGAACAAAGAGAGAGACAGACAGAGATTTTAACACACTGTGAAATCCCCAAGCTTCCCCTCCTGCAGTGGTTCCTTCTAACCCCTCTTCTTCTGTCCAATTCAAGTCAATGTGGAAGTAATGTCTTGTTTATTTCCCCCCACAGATTATGTCTGAGCTGCTGTGCTCACGTAACCCATCTTTTTTCATCCACACCCAGGCCCAGGAGTGATGGAGGAAAGGGGCATGAGGGGCAAGAATGCGTCACAATGTTTCACAATGTTCTCCATCCATCTGAACAATGTCGTTTTTACTGTATATTGGACGATATGACAGAAAGTGAAGCCAGATCATCTCAATCGCCTGTCTATTGGCTGGCTGCAGTAGAGGTTTTAAACCCCGCCTCCACATTCATAAATTGGAACTGGGCAAAATTTGAAAAACTTTGAAGTGCAAGCTAAATTAATTATTATTTCCTAAAATGGTTTGAGTAATTTAAGCCAGTTCTCGTCACACCAATGAATGTCTAAAGTGCCTGAAAAGTTTGGTTTTAATTTGTTATTTGATGCTATAGAAAAAGGGTGAAACAATATGATTGACGGCAGAGACTGGCTTTTGATTAGTCGAGGTGGTAAATCTGCACAGACTCTGGCTCCAAATTAAGTCAACGTGCATCGCAAGATGGCTACAGCCATATCAGGGATATTTTGGCTTTATGTTTGAACAGCAGGAGGAAGTGGAGACACATTGTCCATCATTCATTTTCAAACATCCTTCAAAGGTTATTTGTTAATCAAGGAAAACCAGAATTCAATGTTAAAGTAAGCAATGCATGATCTGTTACTTTTTCTTCCACAATGCTAAAACTACTCTTCACTACACACAGTCACAAATATAAATTCATTAACATCAGTAAATTTATGCTCAGTCTGTTTAAACAGTGACTCTGCATTTTTAAAATTGATTGAAGAAAAGCCCCTGGAGACAGGCCCAACCAAAAGCTTTGGGTACAGACAGTTTCTCTCACAGGACGTACTCATGATCTTTCATGATTCTCTTGGTGATAAGACGTAATCTAAGATTGCATACACTGATGAAGGTCCTCCTGCACACTCTAGTGGAAACACAAGGGGACTGTTTGAAGTGGAGACGATGGGGATACTCCCGTCCCCTGATGTGCAGAACATCAGAGACAGAGAGAAATACAATCTAGTTCCAACTCCCCTGAACATTCATAAATAAAATATCAAGCAACTGAGACCCTAAGACAATCCCCACCTTGCCACAGTTGCAGAAGAAGCTAGCACGGCTGGTCGCAGGGAGGGCATCCAGGGGAGAGTCTCGCTCCCAGAAGTGTGAGATAGTTGTACTTAATGAATTGGAAGCAGGAGCAGTTTTGCTGGGTCCCTGTGCCCCAGGTTGGCCCCCGACTCAACCAGAGCCAGCCAGGAGAGAAAGGTGCTCTGTCTAATCTGGCCTCATTTTATGCCTCTTTAACCATGACCAATGTATTTAAATGGCAGTTTCTTTGACAGATGCTCACTTCAAATTATTCCTAACTGGAAATTTTCAGGAGTGATATTAAATATCCTTCAGGCCAGGCTGAAGGATGAGAACATAGCAACATCAAAAGGCCAAACACTTCAAAAAGTAAAACTAATGATCCCAGACCACCTCCAGGGAGGGGGAGGGCTTCAACTTTGTCCAACATGCCCGCGGCCACAAAAAACATCACTCCTTTAAGTGCAGATATGACCATTTGCCCAACCCTACATCCACTGCATTTAAAGGTGATTTAACAGGAAATACATAATGTATATCTCCCTATAACTGAACACACAGGGGAGCAATTGCGGTGAATATGCGCCGTCTTATCTGACACATCTCGACCCGTCTTTGCAAAATAAAATGTACAATATAGCCCTTTAAAGTGAGACACTGCAGATTGTGCTCTCTTTCATCTGCACTGTAGAATGTTGGACTTGTTCAGAGAATTTAAAAAAAACTTGTTTGCCAGGTTCACAGTCAGGGAAGTGCAGGAGAGTACTCACCACCGACGGAGCTTCAGCAGCACAAAGTGGCAACTGCATGTGGAGCAAATCTGACAAGGAGAGAAGAAGAGAAAGATACAGTCAGAAAAAAAAAGAGAAGAATAACTTGAGCAGGGAAACAGCTGGCAGCATTCATCTTAAACCCTGATGGAAGCTGACGGGAGCAATTTAGTAATTATATGCTAGCCAATCTGCTGTCGCGAGTGGTACGGCTGAACAGAAGCACCTGGTCAGACAGGGCAGAGGTGTGAGGTGTGACATGGAAGGGATGGAAGGCAGGGAGGGGAAAGCTGACACACTGCCCCGGTTCCCGTATGCAGGAGTGGACATATGAACTAATATGAGGTGAAGGACCGAAGCTAGAAATGTAAAGGCAAGCACTTCGTCAGAGGCACTTTTGCAGTCACATATCATACATCATTATTTTTGTTTTTGCTGAAATGCAGTGCTGAAAACATCTCATCTTAAAGTAGAAATCTCCTCTCAGTCCACGACTGCACATGCACCTATTCACTCTTACATGCAACTGTGAAATCAAAACTACAAATTCTCCTTCATCTCAGTAAACAATAGTACAAAAGAAAACATTTTGAATGGTCCTCAGAGTGCAAGGTCCAACAGTCCCCTCAATGCTTTAAAAAGAAAATCAGGATCAACATTACATTTTCTGAGAAATCAATGGAAAAAAATACCCTCTCTCGCAACGTTTAAGAAATAAAATGAAAAAATCCTGAATCTGGGCCTTGATCTAGATCTTCACCCAAATTGAATGGGTTCTTTCCTGACCCATATTGCATCCTTCCTGAAAGTGTCATGGTTATCTGTCCAGCAGTTTTTGCCTAATCCTGCTAACTAACTGACAAACGCAAGCATAACCTCCTGGCAATGATAATAATTGGGACATCATTGCCGCCATTGAAAGTTTTCCAGCATTTTCTCTGTTATTTTTTTAAACTCAAAATATAGTTTTTTTAAATCACTTTCCACTAATATGCAAAGATTATTTTCTTAGCTAGATTCCAAGAATATGCCATGTTCTTAAACAAGAAAAGTGAAGCACTGCTGTAAAGAATAACCAACACACACTTAGGGTTTGAGATATTAACAGTGAAATGAAATGGGCACAGTATGCCGGGCTGGATGTTTGTTCTAATGAAGTGCTTTCTTTCCAAGCAAAAAAGCCATATTTTCTTTCTGCCGGCTCTGGGCCATGAAACAAAAAGCAAATGTTAAAACTTCATCTCTGTGAAGTTGTGCCTGGCTTTGAAAAACAAAGCCTACACTCTGCCACCCGAAATCACCCGCTGCTTCATGAGTCAGAACGAATACCTACCCAGATTAGTGCAAATCATTTATGACACCACTATTTTAAATACTACTGACATGTTTTTGTTGCAACAGCCAAAGAGCCGAGAGAGGCAGAGAGTCTGACTGGACAATCTCAGGCAGCTAGTTTGAATAAACAGAGTACGGTTGTTTCAGTCTGAGCTGGTGAGGGAACAAACACACTCAGGCTGCCCGGCCAGTGTGCTAATATTTAGTTAGGTATGCCCCATAATGAACGACTTCACACAAAACACTTTATAAGGTTTTATTTTATACCATTACCTTTCTCTTTTAGATGCCAAATTTAAACTAGACGGATGCTTGGAGAGTCTATACCTCCGCCAAGGCTAAATCCCCAATCTCACCCTGTTTAGGAAAGGGAATCCATCCCCTTAATTGAATATGATTAGGTTCTTCCTTTGCCAATACCCCACCCTTCCTAAAAAGGTTCAAATAGGCTCTGTAGTTTTTGTATGATCCAAACTAACAGCAACAAAGAAAGATACACCTAATGTTGGCTATGCATGTTGTACTGCAGTGTTAGCCTTAAGAATGTATCCGCCGGATCATTTCCTGAATGCTGACCTCTCCGAGACTTTCACATACTTCACAGGTACTGCGATACACTTAAACCTTTGTGGACATCAGCTGGGGGCGAGTAAAGGAACGCAAGTGAGCATCAGGTTCCTTCTGCTAATCATCTATAATTCAAGTCTTTTCAGCAATTTAAAGTAAAACTAGTTTGCACTCTCAGACTCAAAGTATTCCAGGACTATGCCTGAAACAATCCGAGCTCTCAGGGGCCCCGATTCTATAAGAGTCCGGTTTCATCCAGCCATTTAAAGTCATCAATTCAACAGCCAATTATAGTCCGTTGCAAAATCTTGACAAAATTCAAGGCGTCACGCATGATGCATGTACCATAGCAACAACAGTAGCAGGCCGTGGATACCAAAACTAGGGTCAGTTTACCCTCAAGGAAATCCTTTTAAAATGCCCCCCGCTCTCCCCACCTTTCCAGTCTCTCTCTGCCGTCACCGTCAATAAAGCAGTAATACCAAAAAAATTATCTAAAAAAAAAAAAAAGCATAGCAATGGCTGGCTGGATGTGAACCTGTAAGTATTAACCCGGAACAGCTGTCCTCTAGCCCTCGGCAACTCTAGAGCCTGCCATCAGAAGAATAAGCCCACAGTCCTGTTAGCCACATGCCGCCTGTATTTAATTCTCAACATCTGCTGGCTTCATGCTTCTATGCTTTCCATTCCCACTGTGCATTCTTCACAAATTCAGTAGCTTCCTTCTCCTGCGTTTGTAAATGTTGTTGATTGTGGAAACCGTCCATGTTTACTTTGAATCCCTTGGCCGTTCCTGGGCCAGCTCTAATTACCTGCAGCTGTTCACTTTGCTGCTTTCATTGGCGCTAGGCTTTAAACACACGACCGGTGGTTTCTATGTAAGATGTCGATTTCTAAACACACTGGAGGCAAGTTTCTGAACGCTCCAAAAAGTGTGGCTTAGTTTTTATCATGGTACCTTCATGGCATTTAGTGGCATCCGTCCAGAAATTGGGGCAAAAAATTGGGTTAAATAAACTTTCCAAACATTTTTGTGCAACCAGCTACACAAAGACTTGGTTGATCTCTTGCTCAGTCAGAAATCAGTAGAGTGATCTAACACACCGTCAGCCACAATATGCAGCGCATACACTGCACATGCATGCTTGCCAACATCACAGTTCTTTATAGAAAGGAAAAGTCTACCCTGGAGACATCATCTGGACCAATACTTCTGTATATTACTTTGTCGGAATCTTGAAAAGGGTTTTTATTTATCCTCAAGTGTCTTAAATGTCTGACTGTGAAGAGGGAAGAGAGAGAGAGAGAGAGAGAGAGAGAGAGAGAGAGAGAGAGAGTCAGCTGCTCTTTGCCCGAGGACCTTGTCTGCTCTCACCTGCTCTGTTCGACAGCAGCGTAACAGTAAATTTGACACCGTCTGGGACACAAATTGGCATCCTGGACTGTGGTTATACCTCCAGTATAATCGAATTAAAAGACACTGCCGGTGGGAGAGAAATCAGAGCATTATAAAGTTTGATAGACAGACGGACATTAAAGTGTTTGCCGTTTCACAACATACTGGGCACAAGTGTAAAACTTCAGAGCCTTGGCTGGAAGAGATTTGGTCTAACTAAATTAGCCCAACTGCACGCTCTGCAGTGACTGTAAGAGAAACATTAGGTGCTGAAATATGATTTGACCATATTGCAGCTTTGAAGTCCGGCCAAAGATTTTGTGAGTGACATTAGATAACATTCCATGCAAGGATGAGTGAACTAGCTGCACTCTGTGCACCAAAGGTGGTTTTATTTTCTTTAAAAGCACGGGTAAGTATAGTGTTTCATGGTCACATTTCAGTTTTGACACTTGTGTGTAAATGCACTATTCAAACCCAGTGACAAAATGCACAACGTGACAACTTTATACTGAGGGGAGAAGCTGTGAAAACATACAAGGTCAGGTTAAGAGTGTCTGTTGGAAATGTGCTGGAGATACAATCTATTTCTCAAACAATTTACATCCATTTTAGATTCATTCTTGTCAAAATATATTCTTACCCCTGTATTTCTGCTCACAGCATGACAACAGCTAGAGTGTAACCAAGCATGCATTGTGCCGAAGACAGGTGCACAAGCTGGATCTGGCAGAAATAGACAATCACTCAAACATTAAGATAGTTTCTTCAGTGAGTCTCCAGCTTATCTAAGATGATTTTAGACGATTTTAGACTGAGGGGGAACATTTAATTGCCTTTTTCAAATAAAGATATAGAAATATGGTCAGACTCTGCAGAGAAAAAACTGCAGCTCACATGTTCGAGTATCGGCCAAAAAATGATATGCATGTGTCAGTTTTTCCATCTACAGTCAGGTCTTATTGTGAAGATATGTCAATAGTCCCAGTAAAAATTGTCAGAGTCAATCCAGGCTGATTAGTGTCCTGCTGTGTCCCACTGGCAAATTGTAATATATCTGCCATTGTCTAGGATCCAATTTACTTTTCAATGAACGAAAAACAACAATGGTCAGCCTAGCTAGCAGGCTAAATTGCTAATTATGGACACGTTTGAGAAAAACTATGAATTATCAACCAATATAAAGAGGCTTGTATTAGCAATGAGCAAAAGCTTCCCCCACTATTAGCCAGGCCACCTGTCAGCTCTGAACAGCTAAGGCGTATGCTGATTCTAAATGTTTTTGAAATCATTAATCGTGTTTGAGGAGTCAGTTCAACCTTCCCGTGGCTCCGACCGATCTTCAAATCTCAGTATGGAGAAGCAACACAGCTTCCACACTGGCTGCGATACAGGGTCCCACCTATTTATTGGAGTCATGGGAGTTTGGCCATCAGGTTTACCTGTTCTTTATGGGCTTAGAATCGGCCTATGAACCAGTCTGTTGAGGAATCTTGTACGGGTTACCAGGAGTATAAAGGGACATGGAGCCATCCAGTCTCAAGTGCCTGTATAACAGGAGAAAGAGTTGTGTCTACGTTCTCTGCAGGAGGTTAGACACATTGTCAGTGGCCTCATGTTTGTGAGTTCTATAAACTGGATCTAAGGCATCAGTATGCACTGGTGAGGTTTTCATCTGGGATGAGAGTCAGAACCACCAACTCTGGGACTGGTTTTCTGCTGCAAATCAGTGGATTTTGGCCTTTTTGTTCAGAGACAGAATTTCTTGTCCTGATAGAAGAAAGAAGATTGAAAAGTAGAGAGGTGTTGTAGTGGACCATTGTGGTGAGCTAGAAGGCTCTTACGTATGGCCATGAGCTTTAAGTAGTGACCAGAACATGAGATCATGGATACATGATCTGAATATAGACAGACAGATATCACTGCTACAGTTAGCTGCATTCAGGCTAAAGGAGAAGATTATATCTGTTCAGAATCCATTGATAAGAATTCACAGAGCAAGCTAGTGGAAGAGACAGAAACAAATACAATTTAATGTTTTAAATTATGTTTTAAGAGCGAAAGTACAATTCACAAAATGTCCAAGACTTTACCAGGTTATTTCCGAAGCCTCAAAGAACACAAGCTCAAGGTTTGTTTAAGTTGAAATAGAAGAGCCTAACTAACTGTGATCATATCTACTTTCTCCGACAGAGTAGCAACAATAGGCCCCATTCTATTTCAGTGTGCACTGTGCATGAATCTAAATGTGAATAAACTCATGTAACTGTGTCCTCACATGAAATCCATCAACATTGTGCAGATATTGTCTCCTTTATTCTATTCATAATTCCACATGGTGAATTTCCTGAGACCCTAATCAGAGAGAGTGAAAGAAAAGCGGAGCAAGACAACAGCTACCGGGTCTCCTCGGCTTCCCATTCTCCTCAGTCTATGCTACTGAAGGGTTTTTTATTAACTTTATTTAATTATCCCACAAAGCTTCGTTTTTTCTTTTTTCTTTTTTTCCTCTGTCCTCCTCCCACTGTGTGAGCCTCGTAATTTAATAAAGCCTCATTTAAGAGAGAAGTTGATTAAAAAAAAATTAAGCTCCAGTGATCAGCCCAGCCTCAGCCCTCCCCGTTTTATGAAAAGATCCAATATTTCATATTATGAACATGTCGGGCAGAAATTAGCACCGCAGGACAAGTTAATGTTTTCCATACAATCGTTTGACAACGACAGAAAACCCCATACGGAGAATGGCCCAATAAAATGTGAAAAATGACAGGAGTTGGAACAATATCCCTCCTTAACTGTAGGTAAGGCTTTTTTTTTTGTATCCTTGTCCCTGCTGTCTGTCGATCATCCACGTGTTAATTTTTTCATTCATAATTCATATTCTCCTACTTCTTCTGACAGCAGGTGACAGCCAGAACTTGTCTTACCCGGCTGTGAGGGAGATTTCGTACATTTCTACCTCTTTAGAGTGAATGACGACATTTGACTGCAATACGGGAGAAACTCCAGCCAACTGCCCACTGCTTGGTTTCGCTGTTCGAAAATTGCACCGAACAGTATAATAACTTATGCACATGCGGACTCTTTGAAACACAATCTCCCTAAGTTATCCCATCTGTGCGGCATACACACACGTATGCACACAAACTCACAGATATACAAAAATGTCAAAGCTGTCAATTCCTATCGGGAAAAAGGGAGGGGAAATGATAAATGCACAATCTACACTGCAGCATAAAGTCAAATAGCTTCTCACTGCGGGAGAAACATAATCCGCACAATTAATGCTTGAAAATTATAGCCTGGATCTAGTGGCAGTTTTGAACCATAAGTTATTGATTTGGAAATGAAAACCTGTACTCTCCAAGGTTAAACCCGGTCCACCCTCATTACTGCTCTGTCCTTGAGAGGCCCGCGCCAGGGCTGCTGCGAGGAGCAGCGAGGACTGCTTTAATGAAGGTGAATTTAATGGGATTTAATGTATCTGGGGGCAATGGAGCAGCAGAGATATGGTTTTAACAAAGAGCAAGGGACTAAGGGTACAGCCAAGAGAGCAGCCATTTTCCTTTCTTCTTATTTATTTCACATTTGGCCGAGCAGAGTAAAAGTGCACCACATTTTCGTCTGACTCAGCCCCAAGAGTCAGTGGTTAGATGTCTGTAGTCAGGACAATGCAAGCCTCTAGCTTTCCGTCTTGAGGTTCACACAGATATTGTATAACATGGCATCATTTTACCAGATGGGAATAATCCAACATGATGTTGGTATTAAAAAGTTTAGCAGTTTTACGTAACTGTTACTTTATTGTAGCAGGGGGCTATTTGGGCCCTTTGAGACAACATTTGAGGTGTTTCCCTGATGATGCTTTCAATATTTCATGTTGCTTTTAGCATTAAAACAATGGTGCCGGAGTGTTTTAATGCTGCAGGAAAAAACAAAAACAAGCACACTATTGACGGAGAATGTGATTCAAGATAATGTGATGATGCAGGCAGTATTGCCCATTCACAATCACACACATACAGCATATTTAGGTGGCCCAGCAGGGATCACCGTTAAGTTTTTGATCATCCCTACACACAAGTTACCGAGGTCTATTCTCTCGCCACTTACTGAGCAAGTGTTTTCATAGACCAAGCAATTGCATCATATCAGGCCTCTCCAGTTCAGCAGTGTGTGGGGGCGCCGTAGGCTGCTTAACGCCGAGCTTTAGGACGAGTAACGTCCTTACATCTTTCTGTTTTCATAACCTGGTTCTATTATTAATTTGTGTGGAGCTTTCACAAACACTGAATTCCATTTGCTCCATGCAGCTTGGCCCCTTCAGCTGCGAGGTCACGATCACACGACTGCGCCTTCAGCTTTTGTAAGCCTGATGTGAACAATGTGTTCTTTCTGCAAATAACATTAAATGGCCCGCTCCGAAAGTAATGCTCCATAAATATGCCAGAATCATGAAAAGAAATAAAAACTTGCATACCTGCTTCTGAAATCCCTGCTCAGCCATTCCTCTTCGTTTCCTCAGCCTGCTCTTTCTTTCTCTGACAGGGTGCTAATTCAAACACAAGGAGACAGAGGGAAAGAAAGTAGTTGTTGTATCAATTCATATTGATCGCAGAGGGCCAACGGTCAAACTATAAACTGGTCAAACCTTCCTCTCCTCTAATGATGGGTGCACTATGAAATCCAACTGTTCTCTAATCCCTCACCTTTTTCAAGTCTCATCAAGAGAACAGATCTTTCTCTTTTCTATTCGAAGGAAACTTTTTCTCCATTTTAAATGCTGAGCCATGCTGCTGATACACCTCTGTAGGTGGTGGGTTTAAAAGAGAATCTTCTCTGAAATTTTAAATAAGGAGCGCATATTTAAAAAGATTTATACCTGAAGTATATGCAGCGCATAATTAAAGCACACTTCTTAAAAACACTGACCCTCCGCCAGGTCCATGCATGTGTGGATTATGATATTTGAGCGCAGGGCACTGTAGAAAATCAGGAGAGGGCAACTTTCCAGTCTTTCCTATCATTTGAGAAAGAAAATACCACAGGACTGACTGACTGAGTGACAGGGATATTAACCCTGGATCAGGGATATTCAAAAAATTCACAATGCATAGTATAGCGCTTGGCAATATGGCAAAAATATATATGAGTATAACATATTTTTATTTCAGTCTATATCAATAATTAATCACAAAGACAAATTGCGTCAATATATAAGAGACTTTCAATGTTGTTATTTAGGAAAATCATGATTGTGTTGATTATTGATACTGTTTTATTGCCCAGCCCTACTCGTACAGTCAAGCTAAAGAAAACTGCACCTGACGGCAGGAACGTTATTATATGCAAGTGTTTTTCTAACCAGGTCATGAAAAGTTCACATATCTGCCTATATGATCATGGTGATTCTTAATGTACAAACCTAATTTTGTAAATTTCGTTTCAACTTACAATGTTTCAACATAAATGATCACAAAAGCAAATCATGTAATCTCACATTATTATGGATTTAATACAATGCTTGATGAGAAAACTCTCTCCTCTTCAGAAAAAAACTTCCAGATTTGTCTCCTTGCTAAAAATGTTCATCTTCATTTGGAAGTGGACTTAAAGAAAACTTTCTCAATGCCAGTCGATTTTTCACAGTAACTGAAAGTCTGCAATGAGTATAACGTAAGTCACATTGTTCACACATCTGCGTTTTCCATTTAATCTTTGACTTTCAGTGGTACTGTCTGTAATCCCTCAAACATGACTAATGGGAAGTGCAGGTACTGGGAACAAGTGGTTTTAATTAAAATGCTGCTTCACAGAGGACCTTGGTAAAGGGAGTTTTTGTTAATAATCCTTCATATGTTTTTCTTTTATTGGCAGCAGCGGACACACTCCAGCCTAAAAGAGACAAGAATTAAAAGCGGCAAGAAAGTGAGACAGATTCATATGTCATCATCAAATCACATTTTCTGCACTGGCACTTCAGAAAGGGCAAACACGCTAAAGATACAGTTTCAAAGCGTAATTAAACCTAGGCACCGACCGTTTTAAGGATGTTGAGTTTCCTGTTTAGATAATAAAGAAAGTCCTTAAAACAGATGGGTGGCATATGAAAGCATGTTTCCAAGGCCACACAGAGATTTGCTTTATTGATTCTGACAAGGAAAGACGCGGGGGGGGGGGGTCTACTTGAGTCATTCTTGAACTGCTGTTAGCAGGAGTCTGTTTCGACCCACTTCTTAACTTACTTATTCAACTCAAATCACTTGAAGATCAAAATCAAAATCTCAGGGTCACAGTGAAACAGACAACGAGCTGTGGTGTCCCCAAATTGTTCCAGATTACAAAAAAAACTACTTAAGGCAGAAATATTTATATTTTTTAAATTCATTCACATAAACCTAATAATCCTGTTCATCCAAGAATATCCTCATCTTCACCAACACTGAGACTGAGCTGCTCGCTGTACTATCCACTCATTGGTGCAGCTGTCAGTGTAGAAACCTCCAAGTGAGACACGTGGTTTGATTAATGCTTTGTTTGTGTTTTCAATCTTATTTTGGGATTGTGCAGTCCTCTCTGTGCAGCCCTGCATGGTGGCTACCAGCTAGTTGAGATAAGATAAGATAATCCTTTATCAGTCCCACAATGGGGACATTTGCAATATTACAAGCAAATTTAAGTCTTCTGTATTGGTCTACATTCCACGATTATGGAAACATACCCTGGCAAACATTTTTACCCATGTAGCCGAATATGATCACTGTCTGAATACATCTTTAATCATTTTCTAAAACAATAAACTTCCCCACAGCACGTTGACGGAAGGGGACCCACTTTACCCATAATAATATGAGACACTCAATGTAGAAATGGCTGTAAAAGATATATTTGATTAAATAAAATGTATCAAATAAATACTCAAATAATAATTTAAGCCTTTTATACACAAATGCATCCACTTCTCAAATGTGATGCTCTGATGCTTCTCTGTTGTTCCAGACGACAGTGAACAGAACATATTCAGGATTTGAATGATTCCATAAAACAAGACATGAGGATTTAATCCTGGAGACACAACACGAACATTAACAGCTGCAGTGAGAGCAGCATCCACTTGGCTGGTGGTCAATGTGATGAATGGAGGAACAGGCTCATTCAGCGGGTTCTTATCAAACATGCTCTGTAACTCTGTTGGTAAACAAACGGTGATAGACTCTCAGCGGTGTTTACCTGCTCCTGTCTGAGTTCTCCAGATGATCCTCTCTGATGCTCCGGTGTAAAGCTCTTCAAAGATGAACCGACTCATGGTGAAGGAGTTTCTTCTTTTTTTCTTTTTTTGATGAAGCAAACTTTTCGAACTGCAAACTGTTTAAACAACACGCGCCGGTTTCCCTCAGTTCCGCCTCCACCTGTTTCCCCACGAGGCTGCGGCAGGTGCGACACCTTCAAGAGCCATTAGAGGGATGGTTCACCCCAAAATTAAAAATTTCACTCATTCAATCACCACTATGCTGATGGGGGGGGGTGAAGTGTTTGAGTCCACAAAACACTTTTGAATGTGAACTCAGTTCCGAAGAAGGATTACTGTGGACATTGTGGCTAAAAAAAAACATGTTGTACTGTTTATGACGCCATTTCGAGTGTATGAATACCAGGGCTGATGGACCCTGGATGATACCAAAGGTGCAGTCACTGCAATTGTATTGGATTTGACTGCGATGCTGTTTACCCCTGAAACTCCCTGAAGTGTTTTAGACACTCAAACATAGTGGTCGGTGAATTTTCTGTGTTTTGGTGAACTATCCCTTTAAACTGACAGGACAACAGGAAATCACGGAACCATTTATTTATAGAAAAGTCATCAAAAAAATGGAAATGGAATATTTGTAAATGGAAAATAGCATCCAACACCAAATTAATACAATGAAATAACTAATGAATTAATTCATTTAATATCCACATCTGAAATAACTTTAGATAGCGTGTAAAAATCCTCAGTGTGCATCCCTCTGAACATTTCTGTTCCACATGAATAAAAGAGTTTGGCTTGTACTTTCTGCACCCTTCAACAGCTCCTGTCTGTGACCTTGAATAATCAGTGTAGAGTTATAGAATCTAGAACTAATTATCATCATTAATCATTGTGCTGCACTGAAATCTCTTTTTTCTCTCTGTTCAAGACGTATAATATTCTGCTCCAAGTTTCCTGTGTGCTGGACACCAAGCACCAGTGGTTCAGTGTGTGGGGGACATTGTCTCCTCTGTCCAGGCTGTCACCCAGTGGAACCTGTCCCCACTCACTGGACACCAGGTACCAGTGGTTCAGTGTATGGGGGACATAGTCTCCTCTGTCCAGGCTGTCACCCAGTGGAACATGTCCCCACTCACTGGACACCAGGTACCAGTGGTTCAGTGTGTGCGGGACATAGTCTCCACTGTCCAGGCTGTCACCCAGTGGAATTTTACTGCACTCACTGGACACCAGGCACCAGTGGTTCAGTGTGTGCGGGTGTGTGCGGGACATAGTCTCCTCTGTCCAGGCTGTCACCCAGTGGAACCTGTCCCCACTCACTGGACACCAGGCCTTTTTTTTTGTTGTTGCTGTAATTAGTTTCCCTGATAACACACACTGAAGGGAACCAGTTGAGTTTGACATGCAGAGTCAAGCTGTTAACAGGAGGTCTGGGAAACAATATCTGTGTGTTTCATTAATGAAAATGTAATGCCCCCAAAACTTCGTTGTTTGAGGATTTTATTCTTTGTTGCTGTACCATATTTGTCTCATTTGATTCAAACCAAATTTAAATCCTCTCTTAGCGTAATTTGCAAGTCAAACACGAGGGTCACGCTGTTCTCATTCCATTCCCTTTTACTGTTACAGTGAAATCTGAAGTTACCACAATAAAACTTCTTCCCATCGAGTGTGTCTCGGGCTCAAAGCCGTCCACAGTCTGCTCCTCTACTTTGTAGTTAACAACATCCATCCCTCAACGCTGCTGTGACAATGGAGCTGCAGAGACGAGGCACTCCTCACCCATCTGAGAGCCGCATGTGTCCATCTGGAAAAGACATCGAAACAAACAGGTTGTAAGGGCAACTGGAGTCTCTCTCTCTCTCTCTCTCTCTCTCTCTCTCTCTCTCTCTGCTTCTCTCGCTCTCTCTCTCTCGTCCTCTTTTTTCAAAATGCCTCCCAGAGCTGCTGGTGTCTGTGACAGGCCCTCTCCTGGTGAGCTAGCCTCCATGATGAATGGCCACCTTTCCACTCTTTATCGCCCCACTAAATCATGTGCTTACCATGCTTTTATGACCAATTTTTGCTGCTTTGTTTTACCTTCTTCAATTTTTTTTGCTGAATGAAACTCCAAAGGCCGGTATCTGTTCTTTTTTTTCTGTTTTTTGAAGCTCACATCGTATCAATCTTCTAGGTTTTATCACTGCATTGGTATTCAGGTGCCGATCTGAGATCCGGCCGTATTAGTGGACTTCACTGAAACAAATGCGTCAGACTTAGTTTGGACGGGAGAGAGTCTCTTGTCTGACACTGGAAAAAAACTTGCAGAATATATTATTTCATTCATTTACTGTTTCCTCACCTCGATCTTTTATGCAGCACTCTCGTCTTTTCTAACCAACAAGTAACTCGACAAATAGGCAGGAATGTGTCTATTGTACTGCTGGAAAGATATAAATAATTTATGAGCCTGAGCGTCACACACATGGAGTTGGTCAGAATAAAGAGACTGACAGGCAAACAGAGCACAGGGCCACAGAGGAAACCGTTTTAATCTTAAGGTATAATAAAATGCTGCATAATGGAGTTCATCCTGTGTTTGTGAAGGTGTCTCTCTTTTTCTGTCAATGATCATCCTGCATGTTTTGATATTTTGTAATTCACCAAGGGTAGTCTGCATGAGTTAGAAGAGAGTCGGACATCAGTTCTGTAAGATGGTGAGTTTAAATCAAAACAGATTTATCTTTTTCCAAGGTAATTAACATCATAACTTAGACCAAAAGAGATTTGTGCTACATTTCTCTCAACACTCTGTCTGTTCCATTCAACCCACGTTCAGTGGACGTTTTTAAAAAGCAGCTTAAATCTCATCTGTTTGATCTTCATTTGCTTTTAATGGAACGTGTCTGCCCGTGCGTAGTCTGTACTCGCTCTTTGTTTTTGTGTTTGAAGCACTTTGTGAATTCTTGAAAGGTGATGTATAGATACATCCATTGAATTATTGGTGTATTTATGAATATCTGTTCCAACTCGACATCATTAAAAACAAGTCAAATTAATGAAAAGTGGGTTTTCCAAGAGTCTGTACCTGAATGTAGAGCATGCTGGGAGTGCATCAAATCTAACAATGGCTGATTGAGGACAATATCGAAACACTCCTCTCTTTTGGCTAAATGCATGCGGATGTTGACACTTCCTGATGGTTTCATATATTATGGCGAAACAAACACAATACTGTTCATCAACACACAAATAAATATCAGGTAGATAAAACGTATAAAAGTGTTTTATAACTGATGAAGTCGCGCGGAAGCTTTTGCAACAGCGGATTCAAATTGAGGCTGGATAGGATGTACTGTGTCTCCCCCTAGTGGACAGATTAATCCTGTCATTTTATATCGTCTTGAGTGACACTCATCTGTACGACTGAATTCTTCGCCGATCGATGAGGCTGGACCAAATTAAATCCAAACATTTTTTGTTGTAATCGATTAAAGCATATTAGGTCGAAAGGCAATGTTCAGAGTTTAACTGGACAAAGAGGTTTGCAGTTAAAGTGTAGTACAGTAAATTATGCAGCGGTTGGTGTGTGCGTTCTGTTTATTTTGAGGTTTTTGAAATCACAAACTAAAACCATTATCCATCCGTCACTCTGCGCTGACAGAATCTCACAGGCCAGAGAAGCTTATTCTGCAGTCATCCTACAACACAGGGCTTTTTTTATGATCTATCAATCACCTGCACAAAGCTTGAGTGTGTGAGCCACTGCCAGGGGAGGTCTGACCTGCGGCCCAGCGTGACATTCAAGGAAGGAGTGCTACTCACCCAGGAAATCCCATTACACCAAAGTATGATGGATATCAGGACTGGCAAAGCTCATATGTGGGCTGACATATAATTTGTTATAATTTGTAAAAAATAAAAGAAAAGGTATGACCACGTTCACCTTTTTCTCCGTGTTTCACTTTTTCAAAACTCTGTCCTGAAACACACATTGACTTATAAGCCTACAACCCCGTACAGATGTCAACAAAATCTTTTTGGGGGCTAGGAGATTGTATCATTTACCTTAAAACTAAAAGCAAAGGTTATTCAGGGGGACTGTCCCAAAAGTTTCCTAATGTTTGTATGTCCTACATTTATTCTTCTTTACCTTATTGATTATTCACGGTCAGAGATATATATCTTTATGTAATTTTAACTTAAAGTTCGATAAAATACATCCCAGCATTTCAATTCTTTGGACGTGTCTTTGACTTTATTGACCTCCTCTTTGATGACCTTTAATTTCCCAATAAAGTGAACTGGTAATGTTGACATGTGAGTCACACATGTTTCTCACAGCTCTTATCTGTTCTCAGTCGTCACAGTGGGTCTTGTTTATCTCTTTCTGAACTCTCCCCTCTGTATGCTTTACTGATAAGAAGCAAGCAAACAGACAGCGGGCCAGATTTCAGCGCTGCGAGTGGGCCATCACAGAGCAGCCGCAACTGAATTAGGACAGACACTGTCGAGAAGACAAAAACTGAAGCTGCGAGACATAGGGGAAAGGAAGAAGGAAAAGGATCAGGCATCCTCATGGGACGCCTGTGACGGAGAGCGAGCGTGTGAAGTTACAGTAACAGTCGGTTCTGGTGGAGTTTCACATCCCAGTTAGATTTTTAAAAAAAACTGGAGCCTCGTCCGGGAGCATGAAGCTCACTGGGACCGTCCTGAAACTGGAGTTCTCTCATCGCAGCACAGAGGCCGAGCATTCAAACAACACAACGGTGACACCACTAGAAACAAACACAACAGGTGAGATGACAACAACGTCGCCAGCATCAATCTGGACCACACAAGTGAACGCTTCTTTGTTGTTCTCGGTTGTGGCCGAACAAGATTAAAAAGTTGAAGCAGTTATTCTTCTCAGATAGAGACAAACACGAGTTTTAGGGCTTCAACCAACAATTATTTATTTATATTACAAATATCTAAGCAGCGAATGATTTCAACTGAGAAGCTGCAAACTGCTAATGTTTGTTCTTTTTTTCTCAGAAATAATAATTAAAAAGATAAATCCATAATTAAAACTGTGTAATAATCCTCTGTCCTTCAACTAATCGCTCCAGCATTGGACACAAGTTTACAGTCTGATCTAATTTCCTTCATATTCATAGTCTTATCCTCTGTTATCCTGATAATTAGGGCTCCGCTGGGCTGAATCAGACCCTCTCTCTTCCATTTTAAATGGAAAAGCTTTACCAACAGGCCGCTCATCAAATCCAGATAACTGCGAGGCAAATGTATTCTAATCTCTTAATTCAATCTAACTGATCTTTGACCACAGTCAAGCATTTTCCCTGTTAAACTGTAATCCCTATAGCCGCTTCATCTCCCTAAACTAAGTATGCAATTTACATACATTATAGCCTGGGGTCTGTTCAGTACAGGCATCAGTGCAGGCGCGCTGCTCCACGAGCATGTGTTCTGACGGTCAGTGCTTTTTAGAGGGAGACAATCCTGCAGCAATCAAACACTGCTGCAGATGCAATTTAGAGAAACATTGAGGGAGAATTTAAACTGAGCAGCCGATGTAAAATCAGCCGGAGGAGAATGGTGGACTCACCGCCACTGACCTCCAACTGCCTTAATTACATCGGGAGTTTTCTCTTCTTCTTGGGCTATAACCAGCAGTTCTCCTCGGGGGCCTATATCGGTACTCACATAGTGTGGTGATAGCTCCACTTACACAACCCGACTTTCATCATCACCACACTGAAACTGTGTGCGTGTGCAAGGTTGTTCCTGTTCAAAGACATGGAATATGACACATTATTCACGTTTGTGCGTTGGCTGGTTTGTTTGTAAGCAAGATTACGCAAAAAACTACAAGATGGATGAACATGAAACTTGGTCGGGAAGAGCCCATTCAATTTTGATGCAGATAAGGCCACTGTGGTTAACGTGGACAAATAGCATTTCGCCATTTTCCAAGAGAATATTTCCTGTATTTTGATGAACATCAGACAAATTTAGGGGATTTATATCTATTAGGGTGTGAAACTTGGTGCAGTTTGATTGAATGTAAGGGATGTGATCGGTCTTGGATGCTTGTAGGGTTTGTTAGAAGAGACCCAGATAAATGTACATATGCATATGCAAATCAAATAAAACAAGCCGACCTTAAAGGTCAAAGAAAATCAATCAATCACATCACGTTTCCTATTAAATCAGGTATTTTTCTATACCATAATTAAACAAATCTTCAGCCATATTTGTAAGTGTTTACTCTACTTTAACTGTCAGATTCCGGAGTGTCAGCCCCATCACCACCACAGCCGGAGAGAGGCCGGGCCCAGTGCTCGATCTGTGCAGACAGAGCCACAGGGAGACATTACAGCGCCTCCAGCTGTGACGGCTGCAAAGGCTTCTTCAGGAGGAGCATCCGCAACAACCACACTTACAACTGCAGGTGAGCTCCGTCACACACCCCCCTCATTGCAACAAGTCACTAACCAATACCACGGTATTCACTCTATATCTTACAATCCAACAACATCAATATCCACACACCAGGAACACAGTGTGAGTGACAGGGAGAATTTAAAGAAAGGTTGTTATTCAAGGTGAGGTGAGAAGTCTGTGGTGTTATCACATTACACAGCAGGGGGACGTGCATCATATAGAAACTTCACCTTGCGATAGAAGAGCAGCCTTACAGAGTCTGGGGCGAGTCCGAGTCCGGGCACGGAAACAATAACATATATTTAATGACAGTGAATTGTAAATCAATGGTGAGATAGAGCTGTAGCTTCTTTTTCTTTTTCCCATGTGAGGTGTTGATTGATGAATGCTTTGACAACTACAGATTCTGTCATGTCTTAACTTGCTTTTACAATAAAGTGTCCACGGGAGCAGATTGAATCGTCAGTTCACTACAAGTAAATGCTCAAGAACAAAATATCAATTCAATCGTACTGTAGCTTCATGTTCGTCAGACAAATATTTTAGGTAGGTCAGACTTTTGTCTTACTACTGTTTCTGCATTTTGAATGTTTTATTTGTTTGTTGTTTTCATCACCAGTAATAACAAATTAAATGTGATGTTACTTGATTTGACTTTGAACTACAGCACTTTTCTTTTCAGGTTCAACAGTCAATGTGCGGTGGACAAAGACAAACGGAACCAGTGTCGTTCCTGCAGACTGCAAAAGTGTTTCAAGGCTGGAATGAGAAAAGAAGGTCAGAGGAAACGTTTCTATCTCCTTTAATTTAAAACTATCAGTGTATTAAACAAAACAAAAAAACTCTACAAGAACATGCATACAAGTTTCAGAATTAAACTTATATTCACTGCATACCATTTGCATTTCAAATTAGCCATCCCCTCTTCCAAGGCGAAAGGGGGGATCAGGGGTGGTTTATTAGAGAAAAACATATTTCTGTTTATTTCTTGGGAAACAATGAGAGCAGCTGTGCTGATTTTCATGTGTGTTAATGTGCCCTATGTGAATCTTTAGTCTTATCTCTCATTGAATTGCACAGTTGAGCGGGAGAGAGAGAGAGAGATGTGATCGGAGGAGCCACGAATAGTCCCCACACATGAATAATTAACACAAACTGAGCACGGGTAAATATTTGTTTTGCATTTTTCCTGAAGAGATGCTGCTCACAATCCCCCGAAGTGAAGGCTACAAATTTAAAAGTTTACTTCACTAATTTGCCTGGTTTGCATAACACGCTGCAGGATCAGTCTCACATCTCAGGGCAGCAGCAGGGCTGTGGTAGAAATAAAACAAGGAACAGACTCTGCATTTTCATTTTCTACTTGACCTCTGAAACTGTTTACTCCCCAATCCAGACGTGTAACTGATGATGCAGCCAAGTATCATTTGTGTCATTGTCATGCAGCACCATGTCACAGTTCCCCCCCCCCCCCCCCCCCCACACACTCCTGCTCCACTATAGTTTGATTAATACCCTGCTGATTGGTTGCTGAGAGGACAGCTCTGATGACTGATTACTCCCACACTCCGTTCTGTTGTCCAACACCGGAGGCCATCGACTGCTCTGCTCCTTGTTACCTGTACAGAGGGATCATCAACATGTGATGTCATCTCCTCCACTGAACATAATCCACTACATCAAGCATCCTGGCGTCCACGCCCACTTTTCTATATTGTCAGCGGCAGATGTAAGAAGCTGTTGTCAACATCAGAATATTAAATCAAGATACGCTGGTGTACACGACAATATTTAAACCTAATTACCTTTGCAAAGGAGGTCATGTTTTCTTCCGTGTTTGTTACCATGATTATGCAAAAGCCTCTGGATGGATTACCATGAAACTTGGTGGAAGGTTGTGGTCGAGGGCCAAGAGGATTCATGAGTCTTTAATGAGACGTTTTCATTGATTTCTCAGAGAATAATTATTGGATCTTGTTGAAAAAAATCGGACATGTTAAGTGAACGGATATTTATGAGTTTGTGCAAATAGAAATCTAGATCTAGAGAATTTAAATGTGGTTTCATTAGGGGACTGTTCTACAAGATGTAGTTTTCACCTGTTCATATCACCTCCATCGACTTCATCCCCAATAAGTTCACATTAGACTTTTCATTTTATCTACGATTTCACATCCCGCAACAGATACACTCACATCACCAAATAAAAGGAGACTTCAGTGGACAGGAGATTTTTTCTTCCCTCTCATTTCGGCCACATTTGGCAGAGCTAAGGTTGGCGTGAACAGCAACTTAAATGTCGCAGGGGACAGAGGAACCTTGTGGAGGCAAAGAGAAGGTCTCTTCTTTCGGAACATGTTTGCAGCAGAGCTGAGTAAAGAAAGCGAGTCCTGCAGAGGCCAAGAAACCTCTCTGACGGTTTTCTTCCTTCTTTAATCTCCAGCTGTTCAGAATGAGAGAGACCGCATCAACAGTCACAGAGCCAAGGGACAGACAGTGGGCACTCTGTCCATCACTGTGCTCCAGCGGGCAGAGGCCAGCGCGACACAGGTAACTGACCTACGAAGTCGCTCTGCAACAGAAATGGACATTTACTCATTTTCTGGAAATTGATGAGAGACAAAGAGGTTATAAATAATTTTTTTAAATTCTATAAAAGTTGTAGCTATTGGCTGAATTTAGTAACTCCTTGGAAATGCAGAGGGACCTACAGTGGTCGAGAGAGAACAACGCACAATTAAATTAGAAAAAACACATGCAAATACAGAAAATGACAACGGACATGTTTCATGGGGACACAAAGTGATGAACCTGGCTATAGTCATAGTTCAATGCTTCATAATTGGACAGTGTATTTGCAAATCTTTTTTCTTTCTGCATGTGTCTTCTTAATTTGAGCTCTCTCTGCCACCGTAGGGACCCCATCTAATGAATCTATTCAATTGCACCACAGGATCTGGGATTGTTTGACTTTAAATGAATGATAACAACCACATATTCCATGTATAATATATATATATATATGTTTGGTGTTTTTCCCATATCGGTCATCATGTGATCTCCATTTACCAAGTCCTCCTCTACCTGCCTTGACTTGCATTAATCTTCACATCTCTACTCCGAGTACCTACACACACTATGACCCCCCCCCCCCACATTCATCTCCCTGCCCACAGACACACTCGCACACCTCCTCCGATCATCACCTGCGTCCGCAGTGGACTCACACATTTGGCTTTTGCTGCTCTCAGTTTCCAGCTCCGGTCTCACCCATCAGTCATGACATCGACACCAGGAAGACGGCCTGTGTGGGTGACGTGTTTCACTCCATGAAGCAGCAACTCCTCCTGCTGGTGGAGTGGGCGAAACACATCCCCGAGTTCTGCAGCCTCCCTTTGGACGACAGGGTGAGAAAAGCAAAGAATATCCATAGGAACCTCACACAGCTACACTATACCTGAGCAGAATCCAAGTGACAATGCTCACTGTTTGTTTACATTTTAAAGCTGCACATGACATGAAGCCTGTGTGTGTGTGTTTGCAGGTGACCTTGCTACGAACCCACTCTGCAGAGCATCTTATTCTGGGGGCAGCACGACGCTCTTTGCCTTGCAACAATCTCATCCTTCTAGGTAGCACGGATTAGACTGGTTGTGTTCTTTATTTGTTTCACTATTCAGTGGTGTCCTGAACTATCACATGTATTTACTGTGATCGCTCTCACTGTTTCGTGTTTATCGAGCAGGCAATGACTTTGTGATCCCCCTGAGAGGCGCCCAGACAGAGGTGTCCACCGTGGCTTTCAGAATCCAAGAGGAGCTGGTCAAACCTCTCAGAGAGCTGGACCTCCTGGACACAGAGTTTTCTTGCCTCAAAGCCATCGTCTTCTTCAGCCCGGGTCAGTTGTGTTTCCTGCTCTGTCACATGACCACGCCACTGCACCAGATGTTCTACCTCAGATCTGTTCGTTTTCTTGGAAGCCGCATGTGTAGTTTGAGTCCGAGTCGTCTCGGCTCAGAGTGTTTCCTGGAAATTCTCTGATATTATCAAGATGTCGGAGGTCCGGCTGCTGAACCTAATGGCCCATTAACTTGAGTCAGTGGCAGTAGAGGCAGAGAGACCAGAGGACCAGAGGACTGTTATTTATTCTAATTATATATTGGTTTTTTTTACTCTAACTGGGAAAATGCTTATCAAGAATATTCTGTTATTCTCATTATTATCCTGCAGTTAATTGACTAACTGGTCTACACAATATTGTAAGCAAACACACCTCAACATACACTGATATTTGGCATTAAATGTACTGACAAGTTTGATTTCCTGCCAATATAGATTTTTTAAGAAAGTCCTTTGACAGCTTGGTGTCTTTGTTATTTATCTATCACTGATTTGATTTGTATTCATAGTCTTTCTGTTGTGGTGTCTTCCCTCCTCTTCAATACACTGTACATCCTCTTACCTCGGTCCTGCAGACTGTCCAGGTTTGGAGAGTCCTCGTCTCGTTCGACATCTGCGGTTCCAGGCCCAGCTGCTGCTGGAGGAGGCGACCTGTGAGCAGAGGGGAAGGTTCGGGGAGCTCCTGCTGATCCTGCCCGCCCTGCAGAGTGTGGCCTGGCAGATGGTGGAGAGGCTGCACTTAGCACAGCTGCTGGGTGAAGCCAGAATGGACAGCCTGTTGCAGGAGATGCTGCTGGGAGAAGGTACAGGTGGGAGACACTGAAGTCAAGCATACAGTGTGTTAAAAAGACATTTCCATCATGTACTGGCACTGAGCTCTGAAGCTTGTTCAGTTTGATCGTATGCTCCAGTTTCTCCTCTTCCTTCAGACAACAGTGGGACTCAAGAGCAGCAAAGAGCTTCACCCCCAAACCACACCTCTGCCATGTCCCACGTCTCAACATGTGAGCACTCACAAAACCAACTATCACAGCAGTTCTGAATTTGCACTCTCTCACAAAAATACTGTACATCTTAAGCAGATCTTAAACTTTTTAATCCTTATTTTTTGTTATTGTTAAAATTATTATTAAAAGAGAGAGAGAGAGAGAGAAAGAAAGAGAGAGAGAGAAAACACAAAGTTGGGGACATGTATTAAAATATGTAAATGTGGGGCCAGAGAGAGAGAAAGAAGGAGAGAAGAGCTTGATGTCTGTGTGTCTCTTGCAGCTCCTCCAGGCGGTTCTCCTGCTGCCCACGCAGACTGAGCTGAGGTGCACGGTCACATCAATGCTGCCAACGTGACCACGACATATACCAGTGGCACCTGTCTGCAAGAAACGTCCAAGAACAACAACTTGTCCAAGGAATGGAAGGGTGTAATGAGCTCGAGACAACACATACTAAAATATTCACACACATCCACATTGTACATACACATATAATAGAACCGTCACCCACTACTGTTTAAAAAATACTTTGTTTACTTGGATCTACAGGGTGTGATGCTATAATCATTCCTAATTTAATAATAATAATACAAATAATAATAATAATAATAATAATATCTGTTCAGTCTAATTTGAGAGCCAAATCATAACATAGTTAGATCGAGACCTTGAGTTTTTGTGAGAAAACTCAACAGCTTTAATCTTGTGTCTTTGTGTGTAATTGTGTTCATTTGTCTAAGACAACATATAAATAAAGTTTCACCTGTTTCATAAGAGCAAGTGAATCAATGGATCAACAACATTAAACGCATGACTGTAAATGAAAGTGTCGGACATATGCAAATAGGTGCATTGCTCTGAACTGTTTAAGCACAATTCACTCAGTGCAACACATCACAGTATGATTTAATTGTATCAGGAGCTGAAGTGCAACGCCCAACACTTGTCAGCAGAGGGCACTAAAAGCCTGTTCAGAAATATATTTGTTGGCCCATGTGGGAGTTGACTTTGCGAGGGTCAGGATCTTTATAGAAAGAGTATTTTTGATTTAATGAAAAGTGGTATCGATCTGAAGGATCTGACAAAATTCTAATGAAGAAACTGCTGGATACCAGGAGCTTTGGCCTCGAGCACAGCGTCCCCCTGGATGCTCACAGTTATTCGTCTTTCATTCAACAGTGCAGGTGCTCAGAGGATCTGCAATGACTCAATATCACCTAATGACAAAAGTGTGCACTACTTAATGAAACCCTCGTCTCTTTAGCTCTACTCTGTTTTCATAATTGATTACTGACTTCATACAAAAACAAAATTAATTCCAACTTTTTGATTCCTTCCTGAGTTCATTGGATGCCATTCCCAGCTCACGGTGTATAATCTAAACAACATATTGGAAGTGAATACCTCTGTACTGAAGACTGAGCGTTCAGGGTAAGTTAAAAAACACTCATGCGTCACAGCAATCAGTTTTGCTGAAAGTTGACGTGTTCTCTTTCCATTTGACTCAGTATCAGGCCAGTGGCATTTACACATGGCCCAATCAGATGAGGATCCCTGACAGTGAAGTACGTTATATAACATTATATAATCCCATAAGGCTAAGTGGTTCAATTCTCCGCAGACCGTGGAAGTCTTTTTCAAAGTTTACATTTCCCTCATACATAGTACGTGCTGGGCTTACTCCACTGTATTTACATATGTGCAGTATTTATATATGGACCAGTCAGATTCCTCGCAGCTGGAGAAAAATGAAAACAATGGGACACACTGCTGAAGGACGGCTTGGGAAAGATTGATGAGGCTGCATTGTACAGCAACAATAATTTCCTGGGATATCAGTTCTCCATGCACACAAAACATCTAGAGAAGTGAAATGTATTTGTAGCATTTTAGCATTTATGTCAATGTTATCCCTCTTCGCCCCTAATTGTCATTAAAACAACTGAGGCCTGAGTGTCAGGCAGTGGCTGCAGGTTCGATTCCGACCTATGCTGCACGTCTTCCCTGCTCTCACCTTCCCCGCTTAAATTCTGCCATATCAATGTTGGGACAGTGTTTCTGTGAAACTAAAGACCTACTCTTCAGCCTATATGTGTAGTCAAAAGCCTGAAAACAAGCATGGTCCCTTTGTTTAGGAGAACTACTTAAAAGCCAAGGAACTCAATCTCCCAGGATGCTGCAGGTAATTTTTTTTCCAACAGTTACACCTAGAAGTTTGAAAAAGCCACCAGGGTCAACTCCAATTGGTCACTCTGGCCCCATGACCTGTGAGGTCCCCGGGCCAATGTAAGGACAGATCTCCCCCTCCTCGCTCTCTTTTCACCAACCTTCCCCGGAGGAAGGCTGCTGGCCTATCTTCTCCTGCATCGGCGATGGGGGAGCCTGGCATCTTCTCTTCGCATCCAAATCTACGAGAGGAGCGCAAAGGTCTAGCTCCCAGCTCATCTTCTTAAGGAAACCTCCTCTCAAATCAAGTTCTTCCAAACTCCTAGCAGCGACTTGATGTCCTGCAGGTAAGATTCAACAAGCAACGGAGCCCCACAGCTCAACAGAACCGAGAGGACTTTGACCACACAAGGCCAGAAGACTTCACACAACCGGCAGGATGAACGGCTAACTGCGCAGCAACTTCATTTTCCCCTTTCCAAGGATCGGTAACAAATCTGGGCTTAATAATTATACTAAGCTAAGTAAGACTGTTTATTGGATTCTGTGTGGTGTTCATAAGTTTGATTTATGTGGAGATATTGTGGTTACAGTTATTTGAAAGTAAATGTTAGTTACATTCATAATAAATGTTTTTCTTGCACAAATGTTCTTTCATTAATGTTGCATCAGTGAATTTTGCCAACCTCTACACTGTCAAGAACTCCATAAGGTTCACTGTTTATTATATAATCTCTCACAGTAAATATTGAGATTTCTAATTGAACTAGATCTAAATGGGACTGATCTTTATCAATAAATGGCTATCCTCTTCCTTTGAAGGGGGATGCCCCGATGTAACTTTAACCAATAAAGTTATGATTTAATATTAATTTTTAAATATGAATTTTTTATATTTCATTTTGAGATGTAGGTTAAGTGATCTGCATTGAGCTTCATCCAAAGCAGGACAGGGAGGACTGAGAGGTGACATCCCTTCACTGTTGGATGCTGTCGGAGAAAAAACTGGGCTGGAAAAGGGTCCATGAGCAGAGATTCAAATGTCTCCACGGCCCAAGAGTTCCCTTATGAATCTACATGTAAATTCACCATATCTGTGTTTTCTTGATCAGCCCCCTAAACATGTCAAATTTGTTATCATCCAGATCCAAGAGATATTCTCCGAGACATCAAGGAAAATGATGAAAAACACGTTATTAACTATCAGACAAACAAACAATGAAGACACAACCTCCTTGGCTGAGGTACTGAATAAACCAGATGTTTACACAGTTTCAGAAAGACACTTTCATTGTAGTCGTTGTGGAGAGTCAAGTTCCATTTTCCGCATTGTCAAATAAATGTCTTTATATTGTTCATTACGGCTGAAAGTTGAGTTTCAAACAAAGGTCAGAGCAAATCAAGTGCATCAAAGACGTCTTGGCTTTCCAGCCCACTAAGCGTTCCTCAGATCACGGAACAGAACCTGGCTCCTCACCCACCACTCACTCTCACATTGACTCACACAAGTAAATGACTCACCAGCGACATGAGATGGTTGAAAACGGGCCTCCCTGTCATCCTCAGGTTTCACTGTTGGTTGCTGTTAAGAGGTTGAACAGTGATGCTGCTGTGATGTCGGTTTCCCTCCCAGGGCCCTGCTGTGATGAGATGAACAATCTATTGATCTGTCAGGCTCAGCACAGAGCGCAGGAATCGCTGTTCAAAGCTGAACACTCGCTCTCTGCTGCCGTCAGTGTAAGTGTCCACAGACAGGAATTCTGTCTGTACTGACCTTATTTTGCTTTTTTTAACAACGATAAGCAAATTCCCAGACCTGCTGTCTGTTCTGATTGTTGCAGTCAGAGTTGAGCACATTTCTTAGTATGTGCCGTCTCCAAATGCTGCCCACAGACCTGCTCGATTCTCTCCGCTGAAGGGCAAGAGAGGGGTTTAGATCTGCCGCATTATGATTTGATTATTGCGGAGAGGCAGCGTGGAGAGAGTGGGGGAAACACTGACATCATCAAATTAGAGGTTGTTGAAATCAAATTTGTTTCTGTCCAAGTTTGAAATTCGAACATTAGAGCCAAAAGGGACATCAGATCCTGGAAGGCGATGCACCACATGAAGCAAGTGAACGATAAACAGCACGGATGACTTGAAACCCATCTCTCTAAATACCGCGCACTGAGAGCAGACTAGAAGGATTCTGCAGTCACTCACATTTTCAAAGCAGAACAGTGCAGATGCACTGCCACAGCTCAAAATAACAATGGAAAATACTTCACAGACAGCAGCTGAGTACGACTGGTGGCGTTTCAAAGACTCAAAACTTATACGCCCGACTTTTTGAAAAAAGTCGGGCGTATAATCAAAATCCATGAATTGTTCCCTGGGAAAACTGGGAAAATGTTGTTTTAAAATTTCACAATGTTAAAAAAAGTTTTTAAAAATTCCTGGAATGAATCCTTGACCTTTCACCAAAAGGTCAAACAGACAGGGATTACCACATAACCTCCTGGGTGGAAGTTATAATATTTTATTTGTTTGAGCGGTACAATATTAGCATTTCATCACATTTGATTTTCAAGAGGATTCAATTTATTATTTAGCTAAATTAAATAAGAATCATTGAATAAGATCAACCAATTTCATTGTTAATGATAATCAAAAAAAGTTGGAAAAGACAAATATTTTGAGAAATGACTTAATTACTTTTCTGTTACAGTCATAAATTGAGGCTTAGAGAATATGAAGACTGAACCAGTGAGAGAGAAGAAACAAAACCAGTAGATCAGCCTGGTCTCTCCTGAAGAGGCTGACACCACTGAAGGTCAGGATGGACCGAGATGGCTCCACTGCTGTCAGTGCTCTCAGCAGTGGGTCGAGGCCGGACGCTGCTGCAGCACTGACACAAAGGTTCAGCTCAGTTCAATCTGGGGTTTTTCCACAGTTGCCCCAAACACTAGTTCACAAACCTCGGCCCGTCTCTGACTGAGCGACTCATATCGAGACAGCAGGAAAACCCAAAAGCATTCAAGCCGATGATAAGTGAGGAAGAAGGCATCGCTAATGAACATAAATATTCATCCGATAATAAACACTTCTATTAGGTGGTAATGAAAGACAGTGTGTGTCTTTGTGCCCGGTCGGGCCAGCGAGCTCCACCGTCCAGATGTTTTCACTGCGCTCTCAGGTCGCAGAGACAAACAGCATCTTCATTGTGTCAGGGATTTACGACTGGAAACCGCTCCACCTAAATATAGCCGTGCACAGCGCGGCTCTCACCACGTTCTGAATTTCAATCAGGGGCACTGCAGGGAGAGGTGGCACTTCAAGTTCGGACCTGAACGCTCCACCGTGGGCAAATTAATCCAGGAAGAAAGACGAACTCCTTCCAAAGAAAAGAAAAAAAAAGAAGAAGAAGAAGCTTCTTCTTCACGCACAAATAATTGCTGTGGCAGAGAACTGGTCAAGATAAGATCGGCTGTCAGTTCCCTGCAATTCATCCTCTTGAAGAGAAAATGAGCTCCATCTTTTACCCTTCGTTGTTGGAAGCGAATGCAAACACAAAGAAGGTGCATTCACCCTGGAACTGGTCCTTATTGTTTGCAGACTTGTGGACGTAACCAGGGCAAGAAGAGAAAGAATGTCCGCTTTCAGTACTTGCAGAAACTTAAGTGTACTGTACAGCCCAATAAATATTCGACCACTACAGGGATGGAGACAGACACAAACGGAGATGCCAGTGCAAAGTAAGGCTCCGCTCTGACAGCTATAAAGCGCAACTATAAACTGATGGCGACTAACGCTACAAAAGCTCTGTGGTCCTGATACTTAAGAGACGGCCCCAAGCAAACTTTGAAGCAGCTCTTTAGGCTACGTCCCGGTCGGTGCTTTAGGTGTATAAAGTTTCACAAGGCTCTTATGAATGTAGAAGGCAGAAGAGAGTCAAGTCAAAGTGCGTTTATAAAAACCCCAAATCACAGAACACAAGTTAGCCTCTTGGTGCAGAACAGTCTGTGCAGCATTATGACACCGACTGTCCTGAGACGCTCGGACCAGACACCGAAACATGAAGAAACTCCAGGACGAGCAACAGAGGAGGGAAAGGAGGGCAATAGATGTCATGTGCACAGAATTGAGCAGCAACGTAGATTTGGACAATTAGCACAATGACAAAATAAACTTTAAATATCATTGAGGAATGTGACCTGGGAGGACTTTGATCAGATAGGACCCGAGCCACGCCACCTTCTCGCCCCCATTAAGACCTGGAGAAGGGACAGATTACACCGACATACAAGGGCCAAACACAAGCTCATCACTCACACATCTGGAAGAAGAAAACAAATTCGAGTGAGAGAGACGAGGAGGAGGCTGGGGTTCCAGAAGGATAGAGATCCAGGTCCAACACATCTGGATTGAGGCCCCCCCCCCCGGCGGCCAGGAGAGGAAGAGAGGTCTCTGGGCGGCCGATGTTCCGGCGCAGAGAGGCCGAGAGACAAATGAGGACAGGGAGGACAACATTGGGAACAGAGAGATGTTTACACGCTTGGAAAGCTCAGTTATCACGTGGCAGGACAACACAAATATTGTTATACATTTTTTATCTCGACCAGAGAGTAAGTTGTGTTTTTATTTGTGTAGTTCGCAGCATTGCACACAAACCACTGGACACATAACTATATAAGTTAGTGGAACAATGTGATATGAGTCAGGTTAGAACCCATTGAATTTTGGTGTACGTATATGTACCATACTAAATGTATCTGGGACATTTAGGAGACGGATATGTTTGGTCAATGATGTGCACTGAATGGTAACAGGTCACTGACAGTTATAGATGAGTTATAAGTTTATGTCTCCAAAGAGTCAGACAGTCTGATCTGTGTGATCTGATATTTGCAGGGAGTCAATGATTGGAAGCTGAATTGGTTTTTAAACTCTCAAGTGTTGTTGAAGTGAAGTTCTAATCCTGGTTTTTCTCCAAAAGCTGCAGGACAGCATCAGGGAAATATGGTATTGCTCACTCGGTGTAGTAGTAAAAACTGGAGAGATGAGGAAATCATTGTGTATCTAATTTCATTTACCTCAGCAAAAGTGCAGTTAAGAGGCAGCTGCTTCTGAGTACGTTTATAATAGCGTCGTGTCATAAACAATCAGAATTGTGTTTATTGAGAGAGATGCTGCTCTAACAGAAAACAGAGCACTCGGTCTTCAGCAGGGCTGCTTCAGGAGACTGTGTTCTTCTGAATAAACCAGGGTCTGTGACTGTCTGGTTTGCGGTGGAGAGAGATGCAACTGAATGGAGGAGACAAGACAACAGCGATTTGAGTCACTGGTGCAATTTTCATCAGGGCCTGCTGCTGCAGTGAAAGGAGACACTAAGCCGAGCTGGAAAAAACGATGATGAGATTCTATTGATGATCATGGAACCACAAAGCAGTGGTAAATGACGCACATTCTTTGTGACGTGAATCTGTTGGCGTCCCATTGAGGAGACTTCACTGAATTTAAGGGTAAAGACTTGATCACAGGTTAGGGTAAGGTTTAGGTAATGGCAAGGGGTCAGAGGTCAATGCAATATCAACTGAAGTGATGCAAACATGACTCTGGGGACTTGTGTCAGCGTGGGGACTATCCGTGTGGTCCTCAGAAGGTCCTACTGTCTTCAGTGTGTTGTGAGGTCGTAATGTGGAAAAAACATGGACGTCATAAACAAAATAGTTTTGAGCATTTAGAAAGAAGCACATTGATACAGCTTTCTAATAACTGCATAACAAAGAAGAAAAAGGATGTACATTTAAAATGCACATTAAGAATTTAAATGTCTGTATTGGCGAAAAGTGTTGTCAGGCACTTGTAATAGATGGACGTGCAGCTTGCAAATCACAATAGAGCAAAATATGACAAACTCACATTAGAAGCTATTATATAGAGCTGAATTATGTTAATTGGTTTATAAGTGATGTCAGTTTTCAGATTTTTCAGAATATTCCCAAAACACTTGAATGCACAATTAATCCAGGTCCCAGTGGGAAGAGGTTTCATTTTGAGGGTTGACACTTAGTTTAGGGACTTGGGAATGCATTGCGTCAGTGTGTCCAGCCGGTAGACAGTGAATCGGGTGTGTCCTTGAAGCACTCGGTTTTATTCCTCCTCATAATTGTTTCCATAACAGTTGCTGGGGTATGAGCAAGCATTAAAGCTGTGGTTGAAGGAAATATTAAAGATAATAATAATGAGATCTAAGTCAACGATTTGAGAGCCACGTAAATGATATGTCATCAAACACAAATGGCCATAAACACAGTCATAAAAAAAACAATTACAATCAGTGGATATTATTCATTCTGACCTCACTGCTCATAAACTGCACAGAAACCTGATCAAATGGATTAAATTATATAGTGATTCAAGGCCATTGCATGAGTCACCACTATTTTTCATAATTCTAGGTGTGTTTATGTTGGGAGCATTGAATTTTATTGTACGATGATATCCCCGACAAAACCATATTCGGACACACACGTTGCAGAAGACCCAGCGCTTTAGCCTTTGAGCTCTAAACCAATGCTTGTTTAGCACAGCTCAGCATAAACTTGCCACTGCTGTGTTGACCTGCATGGTCTGTTTGGCAGAGGGAATTTTGGGAAGAAAAAAAAACAAAACAGCTCAGACACAGCGAGGTGACGTGAGGATGCGAGAACAGCTGTGTTTATGTGGACGAGGCGGAAATATGTGTTGAGTCTCTGGCCTGTAAACCCTCCAAGAACACAACGAGGCTTCATTTTAGCCAGACGTGTTGCTCCACTTGTGAATGAGTCGCACATACAAAGTTGGGTGATACATATGTACACACTTGAGATGTGTGGTGCCATCAAACAAGTGGAGACTGGATGAGAGGCAGCAGACGGAGTTGTTGGCCACCATTGATGGACTCTCTCCAGTGGGACCAAACCTCAACACAACGCCCTCACAATTTGGGTTTTTCCACTGCAGAGAGGTGACACGGGATGAAGCCTCCGTTTTTTTTTTTTCTTTTCTGTTTCACTGGGTCAGCACTCACTTGAAAGTCTTTGCAAAAGGTCATAATCAGCATCACATTAAGGTAAGGTGGTCCAGTCATATCCTGGAATTAAAGGTTGCAAAGACCCTAAGATGGGATCAAAGCAGATGATGCATGGATAGATGGAAAGACCCTATCTGTAGAGGGGTCCAGTTAGGTGTAAGACGTTTTCAGATATGACCTGTAGATAAAGTTCAGCGAATTGGATCCAGACTTTATCCGCAGTTTGCCTTTCACACAAACGCAACAAACACAGATGTTTGTTTTCTTTTTTTATGTCTGTCACGTGTTAGAAGTGTCATCAATCATCCCCTTGGCGGTGAATCCAGCCAAGGCTTCCCTGAATTTCTAAGGACTTTATACTAGGAGGCCAGCAGGAGAAAGACTGCAGATAATCTGGAGGCTCTCACTCGGACGTTAGCGTTCACACATGCACCTTGTCTAGAGAAAGTGCGGATATTATCCAGAGTAGCTGTAGTAAGAGACTGTGGGTCAGGAGGAAGAACGGGCCGTCCACAAACCAGACGGTGTGTCAAAGTGTCCTCGGGCAGCATTGATGCAGCACATTGCGCCATGACAGCTGTGGCGACGGTGTGTGAATGGTGTGTGACAGAAAACGCTCTGTATGGTAGTGTCGTGTGATTGTGTGGGTGTGACTTGTACTGCTAAGTGCTTTGAGTGGTCGATAAGAATAGGAAAGTGCTGTATAAAAGCCAACCATTTCCATTTAGTCTTTAAAAGTGTCTCTTTGCATTAAATAAAAGCTGAAGTTCACAGCTGTTATTTTGTTCAAGCACAATTTGCGATTTTAGAAACAAAAAGTGGCCACAACCAAACCAAACTAGAGCACTACACAATTTGTAAATCTAAAAATAAGGAGAATCTAAGTGAGTGTAGATATGCAGCCATATTAAAAGGAGACTAGCACAACTTCGGGAATCAAATTAGGACACTTACGTAGCTCTCGGCCATGAACCCACACAGTGCACCAATCACGTCTCTGCGTGGCAGACCGGACAGGTGTTGCTCATTATGCAGCTAACCAGGAGGAACATAGTCACAGGCAATCGAGCGGAGGAGCAGACCCACAAACCACACACGTTCCTACATCCTTTGACAGAAGCACACTATGAGACAAACGATTTCTGTGCAATAAATAGTGCAATTAAGGACACAGGATGCGTCCTATGGTGCGTTAAGTCTTCCAGTAGTTTTCACCAAATCAAAATGTCACAAGAATTAATATCATGGTTTAAGAAGGCATTCTCTCTGGTCACTAGTGGTGGATTTCTTAAATGTCAGATATGACAGACTAAGTAGTATTACATTTTGTGGTCTAGGCTCATCAGGAACACAGCTGGAGAACGGAGAGAGTTGAAGAAGCAGTTGAGTTTTTGGTCTTAGACTGAAACTGAGGATTAAAAGTCTATGGAAAGATAAACAAAAAAAGGAACGGTTCACTAACAGTTGTCCTTTAAGCACATTTTTTTAAAGTTTTTGCTGCTCAGTTGAGAAAACATGAGTGAGGATCATTGAATGTGCTATTCATGTTCAAAAATTACATCCCACAACTATTAAAGGACCAGTATATACGATTTTAGTGTCATCTAGTGGTAAGGTTTCAGATTGCACCCAACTGAACACCCATCTCCCTTACCCTTCATTTTTTAAGTGTATACATTTAAGGTGTGTTACATAGGAGCAGGTGAGGACCCAAATGAAGAGTGACACAATGAAAGATCCAATGAGAGTGTCTTCATCTTAACTCACAGTTTAGGTGAAGAGGTCGGTATTGGATTCGGGGAAGGTGGTGGAAAAAACATAGGCAAAAAGCAAAATCAAAAACTCATAGGGAAATAAATTCACAGGACGAAACACTGAGAAGACTGTTAGTATGTAGGGAAGAAAACTATTGTATAACTATTAAAGGACCAGTGTCTGGTTTTAGCGGCACCTAGTGGTAAGTTACAGATTACTCTTTCCCTCACCCTTCACTTTCCAAGTGTACAGAACCTATAGGTAAAGTTCAAACATTGCAACGTGGTGGCCTCTGTGGGAAGAGGACCTGCTTCCAACTTTAATATAATAAGCTCATTCTGAGCCTACACAAACTATTAATTCCAGATGATTATACACTAAGAAAAACATAATTATGAATATTCAATACAATTTCTGTCAATAAATACCACAAAGTCCTACACACGGTTCCTCTAAACCTCAGTCAAACAAGTCCACATATCTGACAGCAACATCTGTCTCAACTGTGATAACTCTGTCCTTAAACAAACCTACACATGGTATTATCCGATTACAAAACACACCATCACTCAACACTTGCCAATGGCAACACTAGACGTTAACACATCATTCTTGGACACTCAACAAGGAAAATAGAAGGAGAACAGGGCGTTATTAGCTCCAGCTCTCACTTTAACCCTGTGTGGAACTTTTTCAAACTCTGAGTGACACCTGACCAAGATCTGAAAACGTGTCTGCCCTTTGGCAGGTGAGTGAGTTTTCTAAACACGTAAGTGATAAAAAAACAAAAAAAAATTTAATATTCCTAAGTGACATCTGTTTTGGCTCATTAGATTAAATCAGTGTGCTAATAGTAGTCACAGTAACGTGCAATATTTAACAATTTGGTATAGATTGTGTTACAGATGTCTGTACATCATCTGTCTTTTTCAAGTCGATTCCAAACAGAACTTCACTTGACATCTAGTCTCCAGTGTGGAAGAAAACTTTCCACGTAGCCGAATCTTAAATGTCAATCAGATGTTTTTCCACGTGGACGTCAAGGCTCGGGACCATCCAGGAGCTTAGGCTGTCAGAATGAGTCATATTCCAGCTCTTCATCTTCAAACACATTTTATAGTTGTGTGTTTATGTGGTGAAACCATTTTTGTTTTATGACTACTGTATTTGGATTGCATGTATTATTCCGTTTTAATTCTATTTCAATTTCATTTAACTGTGTTTCTGATTTTTCCTGACCTTTAGCTTGTTATCAATGTCCCAGGCTGCAGCAGAACCAGGATTAGCTGAAGGAAATATAAAGTAGTGGGAGTACTAGCTGTAGTGGGAGCAGAAACAGTTGTAGTGGTCTTTTAGAGTGCCGAGTAGAACAGAGCAGATATGTAGATTCACTAAATTTATTCTTGGCAGAAAAATAAAAGCGAGTTTTGGTGTCTGATAAAGCCACTTGTTATCTGGAATGAGCAAAGTCGCACAAAACTGTTTACCACCTCCATCGCTGAGTAACATAATCACTTCAGAGACTCATTAATTCTAAATGGGGGGATGATGATAGATGGTGCTGTGATAGAGCACATCCAGAACAACGGAATCCACAAAAGCACCGGAGCTAACGGGGCGAAATGGAAGTTATGCTGTTTTTCTGGGAAAGTCTGCAGAGCAATGGAAAGATGAACGCAGGAAGAATATGACTAAGAAAAAAACTGAGACATGGTGGGATGACAGAAGCAGAAAAATGTGTTCATCGTGTGTATGAGACGATTTGAACGTCTAAACGATCCCTTTCCACTTCATTTAGCCAGAGGTTCATACTAATGGCAAAGTTCTGTCAAAACAATTATGTAACCTTTTTGTAGGAACCAGTTTCTGGTCGAGTTCATCAAGGTGTAAAGAAAGGGACAGTGGTCATTTCATTCAACAAAAGGATACCACAAAGAGTTTGGAAATGTCCAAACAGAAAAAAACAACTGGTATGTGTTGTTGAGCGGTTTTGGCTGTGGAGCATAGACTGCAAATAAAGATGGACGACATGACTGCTCCTCAAAAATGAAGCCAAAGCGTCTCAATTGCCACCTAAAGGGCTGGATGCTGTATGGGTCATAACTCCTGCCTCCTCCATGTTAGTGGATGGGACAAGGACCAATCTAAAAACTCACAGCATACACCGAATAGATTTTTCTCAAAGATGTTTTCTTTCACTTTAGGTCATTCTTATCACACTGATGTATGTTCAAATCCACGATTGCTTCTTCACAGACTCTGCTGCAAATGTAGAAGGTGATAGCAATTGTATCTGGGATATTTCAGCTTTGTGAGTAGAAGTGTCAATGGATTGTAAATCGATATAGTCTATGCACTGGAGGTACTGCATCAACTGAACCCCAATCTCAATGTATTTGGACTGTGGGAGAAAACCCACCCACACAGGGAAAACATACAAAATCCATACAGAATCCCCGGCCGAACCAGAATTCAATCTGCCCACAGTAACGTGAAACCTGAGAATTATTCCTGTATCAGAAACAGTGAGTACTGTTGGTCACCTGTCAAATATGGTGGAACATTTGCTGAAGAATGCAACGATGTGGATGGAGTCGCGAGTTCCAAGAAAGCATCCAGGCTGAGGCAGCATACATTGGTCCTCCTGAAATTGATGTGCGTCAGCAGGCCTGTCGTCAGGATGGCTTCACGCTCATGTCAGCACTCTGATCTCCTGTTACTGCTCACTACTCACTCCAAAAGAGACAACGCCACAATGAACAAGTCGGTTAGCTCAGACGTCAAAGTCCAACCACCACTCCCAAAACATAATTTACGGTTCTGGGAGGGACAGAAAGAAGTTTTTTTTTGTCTTTACTCTTCCCCTCTTATAGCCTGGTTGTCTGAATGTGATTTCAAATATAACTACACTTGTAAATACAGCCGTCCACCCACTATCATAATTAGTGAGTATAAATTACACAAGGAAAAAAGAAACCCTTCTGGTTTGTGTTTTAAACCATGATAACATATTGGATGACTTAACTAGAAACAATGTGTGTCAAATAAAGTGCAGATAGAGTTAGAGAAACATTCCTTTAGAGTGAAGGCTGTTCGTACAGAATCGTGCGTAATTACACAGACAAAAGCAAACAAGACGTACATCCATTACAGCTGTCTGAACTGTATGTGTAAAGCTACACGTAAGCCACTATCAGCCTTTAACGGGACCACCGACAGTTCGATTATTTGACCAGGGCTCACAAGCTCTGGAGTCTTTCACAGTTTATGTATAAAGAGATAAAATGTGGGAATCGTCAAATAAATTGTTAATAAAATTGAGAGTATTGTCTTTACAGCTCCCACAAGTCAGCTGTTCTAACCCTTACGGGGAAAAGGTCACCAAAAGTCGAGAAATCCCAGTTCGGTCTGGGAACCAAAACCTTTCCCAGAGCCCCTGCAGGACCATGGTGCAGGAGGCAGCTAGCAAGTCAAGTATAGTCTAGTAAAATAAACTCATGACCCCGAGCTGGGGCAGTGCAGGGCGGCCCAGGCTGACATTTGTCTTGGCATGAGTAGCGAGTACCAACGTGAAGTGCAGATAGACCAATGACATCAGTGAAATGGGAACAGTGGCCTCAGGGTATTCAATGAGATGCTGTTTTAATGTGGCTCTATGAGAAGCTTTATCATGATATAGAACTGGTCATTTGTCTTATATATAATGTAAAGCAGCTGTGGAGGATTTGCGTGAATGGACCTAACTACTCTGTCATATCCGACTGACTCTGTCAGTTAATGTTTCTAATCATCACGAGCTCTGCTACTGGAAATACAAAACTTGTCCTACAAGTATATAAAGCAGGTGCTGAGGAAAACATCAGCATAAATCAAAACAATAAACTCAACTGAAACAACCGGCCCACTAAAAATACTGTTTATTATGACCACAAATTGATGAGTGTTGTTGGATGACTCTGCTTTTAATCCTTTTCATCCCGAACTATAAGCCAAACTCAGTCTGACGAAGATAATAATTCACTCAATAAAAATAAATATAATTTTCTTGCATGGCTGTGTTTTTCTGTTTATGTTATAAAGATTCAAAAACACCTGAATTAGATATTCACTGAAAAAAGAGTTCTGTATTGGAAATATGTTAGCTTAATTCAAAACCTAAACATAATGTAGACAATCCTAATATGCTTCTGGAAACATCTACTGTATTCTCTGTATACCTGGAAGATTTCTCAATCACTATCACATTTTTGTCATAAATCTGTGTACGGCCTGTTATGTCAGTCATTACATAAGTGGACGTAAGGCATCAAGAGTTGCCATGACATTGGTGTCTGCGCACCCAGCACCATCTCTGAAGAAAGAACCATCCACTCGTCGTAAATGCTTAAAACATAAACTCTGTCTCAGCTCCTCTCACCTCTTCACCTTGATTCAAACTTCACAATTTGACAACGTGCAAAACAGTGGGAGTACTCAAAGGTGCTTTTTTTCGAAAGAGCCTGATGAGAATCTGCAGAGTCCAGTATTCTGATGGAAGTCTAACAAGTTCGAGCCAAATCTGGAGTGGAAACTTGGTCTGAATTTATGACCAGGTTTAAAATAATAACACGGACCTCCATAGACCCATTGGAAGGGATTAGATCAGCGTACTGTATGCAAAAGACTTTACACTATCTGTTATATACTGTAAAATGGACCTAATTCAAAATTGTGTGATGGATGCATCACATCTGTGCTGTGTGCTCCAAAGTGCCAAAAACGAATGGCCACGTCTTTAAATTGAGATTGGCGGTTACAGGTAGGGAATCCCTTTTTCTCAGAACTGGGAAAGGTCAAATGACTTGTGGGGCCAGTTTCCTAACTGGTGAAGCCAGAGCTACTGCAGCTTTTCGTTTTCAAAGGCTTTTTGTCTTTCACTCTTGAAAACAACTTGGCAGAGACAAAGGCGATTTATGACCTCCTCCTGGTTCCAGCACATATTGTAGTGTGTGACACTCTGAGCGGGAGGTGGTGAAGCAAAACAAAATCACTCAATGTGTTCACTGACAACATGCTGCAGGAACCTGTGGAAAAAAAGACATGTTTAATGCGTCATATATGTTAAAGTCAAAGAAACATATTTTTCTGCTTCATAACTACTTTCTGAAATATGTCCTCAATCTATTTCTTTGAATTCTTTCTCTTTTTAAACAACATTTCTTTGTTTTTTTATATTCACATGAATACTGTCATGGTATTATACTTTTGAACTCTTTGGTTTAATTTTGTTATTCTACAACTTTTTACTTAAGAATCAATAAGAAATAACTAGTTATTGTTTTAATTACTTCCCTGTTGTGTTGTTTTTATTCATTTGCTAATTTATTAAATGAAAAAGGAAGACAGATGCAAAGCAAAAAAAACAAATTAAATTTTTCAAGTTAAACTCATTCCAGCCTTTATCTCACGGAGCAGGTTTTTCTCATTTGTATTATAACCTTAGATACGCCCCGTTATCTGTCTGCTATTAATACCTCAACACTATCATGCAGCTGCAGAATATTATTACTTTATAAATTCTACGTTCAGAATGTCAGCGATTTTTGATAAAAGCATTTTTCACATTTAAATAGTGCACCACCATTGCTACATCCCGCCTCACTTCTTTATTGGCTGATGGTAGAAATGTTTGTGCTTTGTTTTGATCATGGCTGTCAGGACTTCAGACTGAGTGGACAAACTAAGAGCCCCACAGAAGGCCGGGGTCAGTTTCATCTAGACTCTAAGAGCCTCTCACAGAGACCAAACTTTAACAAAGTAGAGCTTTGCCAAGGCTGTTTACTCTTTCTTTCTTCTGTGGCTCCAAGCTTTTTAAACAGATACTAACGCTTGTCCCTCAAGCCTTGTTTACTTTCAGCTCGTTTCACTAATCCAATCAGAACAAAATGATGACAAACTCCTCTGCCACACATTGGATTCAGATGTTCACCCAGCAGGGAAATGACGGGCAGAGGGCACAAAGGAAGCAGTCAACCATTTGGCCGAATGTGATTAGGAGTCGGCGCCTCTGTTTGATGCTGGAGAACACACGGGTCTATGAGTGTCCTCTTTGTTTTAATGTCTATAACAAGGTTCTCTATATTTAGTCGAATTTCTGACAGCAGATTTATGTAACAGGGTCTCACTGTTTCATGTACCCGACATTTGGCTGATACCGGACTGATGGTAATCTTTTGAGGGAAGAAGCAGATGAATCATTCATTTGTTGTGAAAAGAAATGGGGGGGGGGAAAATGTGAGCTTCCAGGGGCTCACTTCCCAGGAAAAACTGAATGAATGCAGCTTCTGTTTTATCTTTGTAGTTTTTGAAATGACTACAAGTACACACATTTTTATATAGATGTCGGAGACTGCATTACCTACAAGAAATTAAAATTTGCATTTGATGTGGCTTTTGTGCAAGATAATATTAAATAAGTCTAAATAATTTTTTGAAGACAATGTTGGTTATGGAATAGTTCACCGCTAAAATATCTCTATTACTGATTTTTTTGAAATTCATGCCCAGGGTAATCAGATTTTACTTGTTGGTGCTCCCCTGGTTTTTGTGACAAAGCCACTGTCAAGTTGACCATCGTACTCACACGGGAAGGTAATCAGCGATTCAAAAGTTACAGGAAATCCACAGGCAAAAATCAGAAAATCAAAACTTACAGGGTTTTCGGCGGAAACTAAAAGAGACGATGTTCATACACAGAAAGGCAACAAGAGGAATGAATGAGTGGTGATGAGATGCAGGTTAATGCAGAGGTAAGAAACTGAATAATGGGAAGGAAGTGAAGCTGGAGTCCATGGGCAGAGTGAGTGAAAAAACAAAATAAAACAGGAAGCAAGGGTTTAGTCCGGGCAGGTCACCACATCCACTTCCTCCCAACAGCTCTCTTGTCAAAGCTACGTCCCCAAAAGAGAAAAAAAGTGCACTGATAGACGCCAACTCAAGCAGGTCAGTTAGTAACAGGACTTTATTTATCGATATCTGTCGGGATGTGAAGAAGAAGGGTTTCAGAACACAACGACCAACCTTTAACATTGTGATTGACAGCATGTCAGCATTTCAATGTTGTATGTTTCCATGTTGCTCTATTTCTGTCCTTTGGTCCATGAGATACCTCATTGTTTTCCAACCCTATCCTTTCTGAGATGATTAACGACAAACATTGAACTTCATGCTTTTGAAACACTGAAGAGTAAAGTTTCATTCATAATCTTGACCTTAGAATCAGTTCATGCGCAAAGTAAAATGCAGACAAAGTGAAATCCCTTCGATCGGGTCCAGAATCCGTGATCTAGTTATTAAAACCTACAGGAAACTCACTGTCTGTCCAAAGCTTATTCATTGGGGACCTTGTGTTGGAAAAGAGTTTTTTATTTTTTTACAATCACCTCATCAATTACAGACAGAGACACTTTAAAATGATTTTCTCTTAATCATCATCTATATAAATAAATTTGTCCTTGAATAGGGGATAAACTGGTGTATGTGTTCAGAACAACATAGATTATGGTTTATACCACAAAAACACTGACTGCCGACTGAGCAGTACGTGAATATGTCTGATCAATGTGCTCTGACTCTTCAGCTACACTCTTCCCAGAACAGACATGCGTCACGAGGGAGAGAGAAAAACTGTGTGTGAGGCTGACAGCAGCGAAATCCTTCAGCGCTCATCGTTTCAGACTGGTGCATGGAGCCTATAGATCTATCCAGGCTGTGTAAGTGTTCCAGTTATCAGTGGTTGACGCAGCATCAGCACAGATTCCTCATATCTCTCTGGCAAACAGCTTTTGTTCTCTGGCCTGGGGGGGGGGGGGGTTTCTCCTCCTGAGCCAGAAGTCAAAGGGATTCACTGCGCTGACTCTCCTGAGGACAGAAAAAAAGACAAAGAGGTCCCCGCTATGTGGAAAGAGAGAGCGGTAATAGAGAAGCCTGGTATTCACTGTGATCGTCATAATGTGGCAGACGCTGATGAGGAGACCGTATGAAAACATATTCTGTCTGAAAAGTGAAAATGATGTAACGTTTTAACAGCAAAAATGGGAGTTCAGGGAGCTGCAGTAACCGCTGTTTGCAATTTAACCTTAAGATAAAGCATTTATCGGCAGAAATGATGCTAAAAGACATTTTTCACTTTGGCTCAGACGACTTTCCTCCCTTCGATTCATAACATATTCCACATGTTCCCTTCAGATTGATGGATTTAGTAAAGGCTACAAATCTTACCAGGTTTTTAAGAAAAACACGCAGGTCTGACACAATCTGTCATAATGACCACACCTGCTGTTCTTTTATTTTGGAAGATGTGCTGCACTGTGAAGCCTGTCTGACCAAAACAATATCATCACAACCCTTTATTACTCTGGACTCCATTACTTATTATATGAGATTCTACCTGGAGGTCTGAGCTGGAGAATATGAACTCTTCTGCCCTAAGCTCCCGTGCGCCCTTCCAAAACCCCATTAATACAATTCAGAATATTACATTTTGGTATTAATACAGTTTGCACAGCCACACACGTGGCTCTCCCAGTTCAACCACCCACAACTGCCCATGAGAGCACAGAGAGGGCCTCACGGAGGGTTCGAACTTGAACAATGGAAACATTCACCACATTATGGTTTTATCCATTCATGCAAATCCATTTTTACACTCATTTAAATCTGGTTTCAAATTTTTGAAAGCACTAAGTATGGCTGCTACTTTTTTGAGGGCCATTGCTCACCATTGTTTGCCAGACCAAAGCCTTTTTCATACATGAACTGAGGAGGATGTCCACACGATCGGGTCTGGACTCAAGAGTTCACCTGTCACATCTGGTCAACACAGCAGGAGACTCTTTGCTCAGACAGGTTCACAGCATCATCAGAAATCTCCGGGCGTTCAGCTGCTGGTAGGGTAGTAAGTAATTCCACTGCGGAGATCACATGTTTTTGTTTAAAGCACAGTGACACTTGTATCTGCCCTTACTAACCAAAGCTCTATTTACACGGTTTGCATGTTCTCCCAATGTCTGTATGGGTGTTTTCTCCAGGGTACTCCGGCTAACTCCCACAGTCCAAACACTGTCCATCTAAGATTCAAGATTCCTTTATTGAATGTAGACACACAACATGCAAAACATGCAGTTCTCTGGTTTTGACCCATCCGTGTGAACACAGTAGGACACAACAGACACAGTGAGCACACAGGTATGGATGGAGAGCAGATGTCGGGACAAGGACAGTCCTCTCGGATCCATATCCAGGCATATTTTTGGCCTCATAACTTCAAACCAGTGACCCTCCACACTAATGTCCATTAATTGTATCACTAGTCCACTGCCACCTCCGAAAAGTTAGTGGCCAGTACGGGGATCTAACCAACTGAGCTAACCGGCCATTAGCAGTGACAAGCCAGTTGGTTATATCAAGTGTGAATGATTATTTGTCTCTCTAGGTTGGATCACATATCTCATCCAATGTCAGCTGGAGTTGGTTCCAGCTCCAGGATTTACAGTGCGAGTATATTTTCATTTTATCTCCATTGACGATGGGAGTAAAATAGTCATCACATGAGTTGGCTGCAGCTGTTTATCAGTGGGACGGCCTGCGCCCTGTCCAACCTAGGAACAACTGAAACTCAACATCTGCCTCGAATAAAAGAACCGGAGGTATGAAGAGTTATAAGTGCTCAAACACTTTCTCTTCTCTCCCTGCCAGTCGTCTTTCTGCTTCCCACGTCTCTACACCTTACACACCGTTTGTGTAGATTGGGCATTCATTAATGAAATATATATGAGTTGAGCTTGTCAGAAATGGGTCATTTTCTTTCTTTCTCTCCTTCTTTGTTTCTTTCTTTATTGTGAAATAATTCCACCATAAGCTAAAGCCACATATTAAGTATTGGCAGATCATGCACGCGGTTCTTGAATAAAAGCGATTGCTTTACTTCATTGTTCCGTTTTGTTTGGCTTGGTTCTGACCACAGGGAGAAGAGCCAGGTTAAGAACACGGTCAGTGATATTTGTCCAAAGATAATGGGCAGATCCTGGGCGGCCTGGGTCTAGATTTCATCCGTAATGCATGACACACAGATTCTAGGCTTATAAACTCTGGTCGAAGTGGGTTTATGAGCTCCTGTTACAACAGCTATCTATTCTTCTTCTGTTTGATGTTGTAACATTGTCCATTGGTTTGATTGTTTGTGTGCAAAAAGTACCATTTACTACCATATTTCAATGAAACAAACATGTTCTGTGGTATTTGTAAGCAAACTTTATTTTTAAATTGTGCCAAAATTATAAAACCCCATCCCACACCTGTATAAAAACCATACTACCAAGACAAATGACATAAATTCACACATTTTAATTATAATCTTACTGTTTAGTGGATGAATCACAATACAAATATCATAGTATTTACAGTTCCCATAAAACGACATTCCCCATATAGAAAAGACGTACATATTGAGCGCAGCAATAGGACTGAGGTAGAATAAAGAGATAACGTTTAAATATGCTGGAAGAAAAAGATCTACAAGTTAAATGTAATTTCCTCCTTTAACTTTTGAATCCTCAATTAGTAGAATAACAAGGTTTATAATTGTGCTATTATGAGTCTGGTGTGATTTGAACTGGAACACAGACCAAGCAGCCTAAATTGCTCTTTAAATGTATTTGATTAGTTTAAAAGTAGTATCAAAATCAAGGATTTACCAAAGAGCATAAACTACAGTTTGATAAGGATACCTCCAATCATGGCTTGGTCATGAACTCTCTGTACGTGAAACATGTGAAACATTCATATGTCTGGTGGGGAGGAGAAATTAAAAATGTTCATATATCTATACCTCATTTATACCTGGATTAAAATGTGTTTTGGGTGATTAGATTGCAATCTGCTTGAGAACAAGTAAAAAGTGTAAATGCATCAAACCAGAGGAAGTGACACGAGCTGGACAGAGCAAACAGTCCTCAATCGAATCTCAATTAAAACACATATTAATACCAGGGGTATTTTCCATCTCAAAATGACTGTGTGCTGTTTTGCTACGGTTTCCAGAATGAACATCTTTCCTTGAAACAGAGACAAATGTTACATTCTCACTGGTTTTGGTGGGCGTGTTTGAGCTGCCATACTAAAATGTAACAGGGTGTTAAATGAACAACATTTCCATTTAAATAAAAGTTTTTCTAAGTGTTGTCTTGGTTAATGTGATCGTATCTAGATACAAACTGGATAGGAGATGCGTTTGAATGCCAAGTGTAAATGTCTTAGAGAAGCAAGAGAAAAACCGAAACAAGGAAAGCACAAAGCAACAATAAATATAAACTGGTATATTACACATTACTGCTCATTATTATAAACATATCTGCCACTATTGCCACCATTCCCTCCTCAACCAACTACCACTTAAACCAATCAAAACGTTAGCAGTAACTGATCTGTAAAATATACACAACAATGTAACACTTTGACTTAATCCCACTGATGTGACACTTGCCTCCTGTAGGAAAACCTTGTTTCCCTGCTGCAGTGCCTGCTGCCTCTGTACACTTTCATTTACGACTCTGTTTCCTCTCCAACAAAACCTCCATGCTCACAACGAGCACATCTCTTAACACACACCATTTAGACTGAGATTTGGTTTCACAGTCTACATTCCCAGGAGCAGGAAAGCAAAGACAAAGGCCATTCAATTCAAAGAAAAACAATAGAACATGAATATGTTAATATATGGTACTCCATTTTTAAAACAAACAAAATATCATATAGTCTGTACACATTGATTAAATACAGTGTGATCAATATACATTCCTGTGTATGAAAACCGACATATATTTGTATAAGAACATCAATGTAAACATAGTACTTTCTGTAAAACATGTCTAACTTATAAACTTTCAGCACCAGCTGTTCAATGCATCATTATATATATAAAAAAACGTCTGTATTCACACATTTAGTATGTCTAAGAAAAATCGTTATGGAGTTAAAAGTTGACAAAAAAAATTATCCATTACTTTTACTGGGGGGGCTACTGTTAGAGAACTGAGAGGGAGAAGTGTCAATCGATCTGTTTCCAGTGAAGGCACATGGAGGAGAAAGACAAACAGCCATGGTTTCCAACCTGTGGGCACTTCCTGCTCTTTGAGAGCAGCCGAGGTGACTGTTGGTGTTTGGACGTCTGGGCCCACGTCTCACTCCCTCACCGCAAAGAGTCGGCACGAGCCGCCCTCTGTGTTGCTCTTGCTGCAAACACATGACAAGGAAAACATGTTACATTTGGTGGGATGGACGACATGACGTCTCCTTAAATGTGAAGTGAAGAGTGAAATTGAATCTTGATCGCCCCCTGGTGGCTGGCTCCAGAATAGCTCACGAACCTTGCCTCCTCCATGTTGACAGATGTGACATTGACATCAAATAAAAGTTTCTCAATGAGGGTTTCTGTGATTTCATATAAATCTTATCAATATTCAAGTGTTAATTTTTGGTAAGTTTGGTTTTAATTAGTTATTTGATGCTAAAAAAAAGAAGAGGTGAAACGTCTTGACAGCTGAAATTGACTTGGCTCTAAATTAGGTTAAGAGTGCAAGATGGCGGCGCCTGTATCCAGGATATTCTAGCTTCATCGGGAGGAAGCGGAGACACATCGTCCATCCTGCGTGCATCTAGAATTCTATAGCTACTAAGTATGCACATGCTGTAGTTTAGTAGTTACTTCAGAAAAGTCAGGGGGACTGCATAAAATGAATGGGAGATTGGAGGAAAATGGTAAAACCTGTTATTCTGAATCCTAATCTCTGTGTGTGGACAACGGTCCAAAAACACTTAGAAGTAACCCAATAGTTTTTTTATATAACACCTTCTGTTCTGTTTCTTAAATGTCAGATTCTATCAAACTGCACAACCACAGCTTGTAACACAGGCTCCAGTAATGTGAGTCTCAAGCACAAGCTGAGATAACACAAGTCGTGACATCATCACAGTCATATTCCCAGAAACCTGCTTGTGGAGCCAGAGGAGTCACCTCATAGCACAGTTCAGTGAAAGAGTAGAACTGTTATGATTAAACTGAAGTTCAAGTGTTAAATAGAAGGACTGCCCCTTTAAGTCAAATAAAAACACATCTTTTGGAAAATCCTCCGATCAGCCAAATTAAATTCAAATACAAAAAAAAAAACACAGCCGCCAAATGACACTGGCAGCGTGACTCATTGTAGCTGTATCCTGAAACCGACCTTTCCAGCTTCCACATGTGCTAAACCTGATGACTGTGTAATTAGTTCATTATTGGAGAGAAGTTGAATTTCTGCCATGATCAATAATCGTGATAGGCCGGAGTGATTGGTATCAGATCACAGATAATTGCACATATAGGGAAGCACTGACTAAGTGGCCGACAGCATTTCCATCCTCGAGTAATTGGATAGTCTGTGATTACTTCCCCAGTCGGGTCCAAGCTGCCCACCCTGCCTTGACGCTGCTGGCACATGGCACGGACTCGGTGGTCTGACCTCCTATCCCAGTGCCCTGAGTGGGGCCTTCGCAGCTCCGCTTCAGAGTTTGTAGATTCAGACTTGCAGCGCTTTTGGCCATTCAGCACTTTGCACACTCAATTGAAATGCCGGAGTAAAGTAAGCACAGATCCCGCGTGTGGCCCATCCACACATCAAACCACACCATCACTCTTACGAGCCCACATGCCAGCTGAGGCGGCCGCAGCAGCTTCTCTGCCTGAGCCGAGTGCGCTGGAGCCGGCCAAAGACATGAGAGTGATGTGAGGAACATGGTGTGCACGCAGGGAACCCGCTACACGCAGTATTACAGGAAGCATAAATCAACAGGGTGTAGTGAGTAAAAGAAGCTTTTCTGGAATATTTAAGACGCACGTGTTTCATTCCAACAATGGCGAACATTGTATTACAATTGTATTGTATTACAATGTATTACTGGGAGCTTCTTATAACAAAGGAGGTTTGGAGTTTCACAGCATTTAAACAAATTGTTACTTGCTGATGGTCTTTTTTTTCCCCGACATAACGTCTCTTAAATACTCCACAATGAGACTTCAAGGAGCTTAATCTAGGAATATAGATTTATGGGTTTCAGGCAATCTCTAATGTCCATTTGATAAATTGCCACCATTCGACACTGTGCCTGATCCATCCATCTTTGTACCGTTTGTTATTGTGCAGGAGTCTGGGAAGATCATTTCTGCAAAAAGTGACCAAAAAAAACAACTTTGCAGTACCTTTCGGACTGGATGCCATTTTTCAGGACTCCGACGTAGCTCTTTCTCTTGTCCAGTGGCAGAACGTCCACTAAACCTCCGTCTGCGCCCGTCGCCCCTGCGTGGATGGCTGCTTTGCAAATACTGGAGCTCTGTGAGGCGAGAGTGTGTCGGAGGAGAAAGGCTTTTAAAAGATGGAAAACAACTTCATCACCATCACTTTGTTGTAAATGCCTTTCACAGACACATCACAAACACGATGCAAAATGCATTGCGGCAGCTCGCGGATGCACTCGAGTGTTTGATTCACAGCCCGAGCCAGAAGTCTGGCTCCGGGACAACAGACCATAAGCTCTTATCAACAGTCTGGAGTAAAATCATTCATTTCTAGTCCAAACACGGATCACACTGTCCATGCACCACTCCAACATTTCTAAGCAGACGGTTTTCAGCTTCTACACCAGGAACACAGTCGCTGCCTGACACCGGCCGCAGCCCTCGGGCACGTTTGCATCTCCTACCCTCGGACTGCGGGGTCACACGTCCCTGGCAGACGCTGGCTTGCCTCACCATTAATCCCATTCTCCATGACCCAAATTCAGATGGTGATTCAACCGCTTTCCATAACTACCGCGCATCACAAAGCCTGAACACATCCAGGTATCCTTCCCTTTCTGTCTCCAATAATAGGCCATAATAGGCCCAGTGTGACTCATGGTACGTTGGCTAAAGTTCGTCCAGAACATACACAAAGAACCTTTGAATTACTTACATCTGTGTAGATGTTGTTCCCAATAACCGGTGACCAGTAAGATGGCTGACTCTTGCAGTTGGTCGGGCAGAAAACTCTGAGGAGGAAATCGGACGTCAGAAACAAGTCTTTCATCAGAAACCGTAACTTTAACAGTTTGGTGCTTTAGTGAACAACATGATGGTGGATGGGAGACGGCACCTCGGGCAGTGGGAGTAGGGCTTTTTGAAGGGACAGATTTCAGCCACCGTGGTGTAGCAGTCCACAGTCATTTCTGTCACAGAGAAGGAGAAGAACTCTTAACACACTGGCTGTGTGAATCTGTTGGATCACGACTCAAAGCTTTAGGTAGAGGGAACAATTCACTCACCCTCCACCTTGGCTATCACAAAGGCGTTGCTGGGTTTATATTTACTGTAAAAAAGGCATTGTGTCAGAAACATCCAGTGTTATTGCACAAAGTGTGAGTCACAGCTGCATCGGTAAAGGGGAATTCCATCCGCGTTTCATTTATCTACCTGAGAGACTCGATGCCATTCTTTGTGGCTCTCACAAAAAACGGTAGCTTGTCCATTCTCGTGATGTCGACCAGTCCTCCGTTGTTGTCGATCACTCCGAAATGAATAGCAGCTCGGCAAATACTCGATTGCTAAAACAATGGAAAAACCCGCAGTTATAAATATTCATGGACAGTAAATACAATAGATGACGTGCAGCGTTAGTTGTTTACGCTGGACGGACTCACCACATCGTAGAAGAGAGTTCCCCAGACTTTCCCTTTCTTATTCATGCAGTTGGCCGGACAATTATATCTGTGGTTGGAAAACGAGGAGACAAAAATGAGCTGAAGAAACCGGCTCACAGTAAAACAGAATGTGCAGTTCATATTTACACTGGAATTCATTCAAATATCCTGACCTGTTGCAGGTCGCTCCTCTGCACTTATCTCGCAGTCTGGTCTCACACTTAATGTTTTGAGCTGCAAGACCAAAAATAATCTTAGAGATGCACACAAACATATCAAGTTTGGGGATATTACTAAAAACAATCCCTGTAGATACCTAGGTTAGGGTTTGGGGTCTTAGAAGATGGTGCCTTTGGTGGGGTGGGTTTTGGAGTGGAGGGTTTGGTCGCTGGTTTCTTGGGAGTGGAGGGTTTGGGTCTGGGGGCAGGTTTGGTGGTGGTGGTGCGAGGCGGCAGGGGAACCTGAGGCTTCTCCACCTCGTTCATGTCCTCTGTCTCTGAGCGCTGAGTGTCTAAAAATGGATGAACAGATGGAGTTCAGGTTGGTCGTATATCTAATTTTAACATGTTTAAAAAAATGATGTCGATGGTCTCACCTTTGTAACACAGGTTATTCCTGCATCCTCCTCCGTAGCTGGGAGGGCACTGGGAACAGGGGCGGCCATGCTGGTATGGGGCCTCTCCAATCCAGTTACCCCTGCAGAAGTAGTGCACATTGAACAGCTTGACTAAAATGGAAATGAATCATCAGTCAGGCATCACTGGGCTCAAGGCCTTGTAATTACTTCAGTACCCTTTTCTCACTCCTATAATAGACATTAGCCCCACACTCCTCTGTGTCTCTCAGGCAGTTACTTCCTGTGGGCTGTCTGGAAAACAAACGCCTGCTCTGCTCTTGTTTTTCTTTCCCCGTGCTTCATTATTATTTTTCTATTCTGAATCCTGGAGGAATTTTAACGGCACACACAAAACCTCTAGGAACAATTAGAGCTCCATATCTACACTTACATCTAAATCAGGCGAAGGCAATATAGTATTTGTCAGCACTGTATGGGGGGGGGGGGGGGATGCATGATTAAGTCAAGAGAGCAGAGGTGATGATGATCAGTGGAACTCGGAGGAATACTGATCTTACTTTGGGGAATAGTTGCACACAAGGTAGATGGCGTTCTCCCATACTTCCCCCCACACGTTCATCCTTGGACACATGTGCACGGCACAGCCCACTCGGCTGGTGGTTGCCCAGACCAGCTGTGAGGAGGGAAATAAAAAAATGGGCCAAAGTCACCAAAAAAAGTATTGAATGAACAGACACAAGGCACAGTACTGAGCTTTAAGCCGGGAAGCCGTAGCACTCATTCCAAGCAGCCTGTGTTACTCCAGAGGGAAGAAACTAGATTAATGAGGGCCACTGGGACATCCAGGAGTGTCGGGCCTGTTATTCTGTCAGATGCACATCATTTATAAACCCAGTTTGCCCTCTGTGATGCAATCATAATCATTTTCATCCTCCTGTTAGAGGGGGAAAAACCCCTCTGCAGAAACAGAGGTCAGTGTCGGCACAAAACGGTCCAAGGCGAAATAAAACACCTTATTAAACGGAAAGCTGCTGCGGTGGTGTTACAGATGAATGATGTGCCACTTGACGGCGAATACAACACAGCATGTTCCATAACTCCTCCTCACTTTCCTCCCAAACTCTCAAACATGTGCACTCTCCCTCCTCAGGAATGTTCATCTTTTCCCCTGCTGCAGTTACAGGCCACTGGAAGCAGTGAGTCAGCACATTGACTGATGTGTGCTGAATGCTGGTAGCTGAGCACTGTACGACCTCCGGATCCACAGGGTCTTCTGGCCGTATCTCTCCGGATCACCAATGCAATAGCGTATCGAGAGAATGAAAGACAGAGACAAGAGGATGATGCTGATATCTGGCACTGTCCCTTTACACTGCAGCATCCTCACAGGAATCCAGGTCAGGCAGTGCGGGATGTCTGCTGTGTCTGGAAATGACTACCAGATGGCAGTGATCGGGTTTCAGGGGGAAGGCCGAGGGAGGAGTCTGGATGTTTCTGTTAACTCATCCCTCAGCTACAAAGTAAAGTCTAGGAGAAGAAGATGCCAGCTCACCCACTGCTGTTTGCTTTTGATTGATTTTCTCCAATCAAGTCTCCAGCTCTCCTCTCCGTCCCCAAACGTGTATTTTTCCGGTCAATTGCCTCTGGGTTTCTGCTAAAGGGATAGTTCACCCAAAACTGAAAACTCACTCACTGTCTACCACGCCAATGGTGGGTGAAGTGTTTGAGTCCAAAAAAGACATCTGGAGTCTCGAGGGGTAAACTTTGTTTGAGCAATACAGTTGAAGTCAATGTTGAGTCCTTCTTCCGACGAAATGAAACCACAGAAAAACCATAACATGCCTCCATACTGCTCCTGTGATGTCCTCCAAGTCTCCACAAGCCCAGGTATTCAAATTCAACTCGAAACAGCGTCATTAACATCGTGTTTAAGCCTAAATGTCAGCTGATATCTTCTGACGAATGCATTTGGGGACTGTTGGAAAAGCTAACGTCCGCTAGCTCGGCCACATTTGTTGGACTTTTAAGCTAACAACACAGTGGAAATGACCTTGTTTCGAGTAAATTATGAATGTTGGGGCTTCGGGACACTTGGATGACACCAGACGAGGAAGATGGAGTCATGTTGTTTTATTACGTCTTAAGATAGGTCACTAATCAGCTACACTGATGCCCCCCCCTCCCCCCAAGGGCATTTACATTTCTGGAAGAACTATCCCTTTAAATCTGGGACTTGCTTGCCGCTGTTTCTTTTACACCATGAAGTCTTCTTACTAATGCCTACGTTACCCACAATGCAACTCGACCACAACATCTTTAGTTGGCAATTGTGGACTTGGTTTTCCTCAACGCAATTTTTCAGACTTCATGTTTCTGCTGAACTCTTTCACCTCCCCTCCTCCTGCCTTTATTTATTGTTTGTATGTCTCACCTGTGTGTAATGGGTGCACATGGGCCCGGAGCAGCGTTCTGGACACCAGGGATTGCACTCGTGGGGGTAGGGATAAGTGTAGTCTTTCACCTCATCGTACCAGGCCTGGACGTGGTAGGCAGGAGAGCGGTGTCTACACACAAACACAGACACACACACAGACAGTAGGCTCAGTCACAGGCCATCCAGGTACCAGGGGCAAAAACAAATTGTGGGGCTGCCAGGTGCTTTGGCTTGACTCCCTGCGCCTCCCCCTCCCTGCAGACCTGCAGAGGTGAGTCTGAATATGACCTGCTGCCACACAGACCTGCAGTCTGTTATGCTCCATAACAGGGAAATCAAATCAGGTTATACAAAAAAAAAGAGAGAAGAGGAATCAAAGCATAAGTAAACATGGCTCCACAGCAGAACAAATCAGTCGTACCTCCTATTATAAACATTTCTTTTTACGGTATTGAAAAGTGCTGATCTTACAAATGGGGAGTAGAGGGGCGGAGTGAAGAAAAAAAGATTTGTTGGCACACGAAGAAAAGAAGGAGAGAGAGAGGGAGGAAAGGGGCTGTGAGAATGAGAGCAGATTCCTGGAAGGGCACCTGCTGCGATAGCTACACACTGTCATGCACAGAGGCTCACTGTGTCCCGTGTGTACTCGCACACAAACATCGAGCTGAACACGCTGCCACAGACGACCAGTACCTGAGCCTGCTCTTCACATGGGCCAAGACTTTTCTGAAGGAGCAGATCAGTTCAAACTAATTTGTTCTAAGATAAGTTGTCTTTCCTGCCAAAGGTGAACACTCGTCTCTAGTTTGCAGAACATGGTTTCATTCGGTGCCAGTTCTTGTCAGTTGATGATAAATTGACTGACGATGAATTCAAAAAAGTTTTCTACAATAAAGAAACATCGTATTATTCAATTCAAGGATTCAAACAGTTGTATTTTGAGAAGGTACATGTAGAACTAAAGATGCTCTAGCATCGTGATAGAAGTGTGTCACTGCATCTCACCTGCCCCAGTGAACACCCAGGTTTTGTCCAATAGTCATGAGCAGGTCCTGAGGGCCGTGGTCCCACTGACACTCCTCCGCCCAGTGAGTGGCAGACCGCTCCAACTCATCGTCCCAGACCTGCGCACAGCGAGTAAAACACAAGGAAATTACTTTTTTCATACGAATGGTGCCGACCACTTAACCTTCACCTGCTGTCTCCACAACAATATGGAGCCGCATAATTCACATCTTGTCCTGACTCAGAAGATATGAAACCACAGCCTGTTCAAGGCCTCTGCCTCCTGCACTTCCTTCCATCCCAGCGAGCTGAAACCGAGCTGAACGAAAGTACAACATTAACCTAAGGCGGTGTCATTCGAGTGGAGCAGCTGGCGCCTGGCCCCGATCCATCACAAATCTCCAGCAATCACAGCTGAATCATCCACGTTTCCTGAGTGGGTTTCTTCACGGCGGCAGGAGAGGAGGCTGGGAAGCAGAGAAAGACACCTGACTCCCAGCGGGGAGGGGGCGCTGTCAATGGAAGGAGGACAGCGTACGTACAGGAAAGCACATCTCCTCAGTGCCTCAGTAAATTTCCAGCCTTTTGGTGGTCGCTGCAACACGCACACACACAGACTTTGCTGTAAGCCCAAACACAAACACACACACACACACACACACACACACACGCACTGCCTGTTCGCTGGAATTTGAGAGAGCACTGGGCAGAGAGAGTCTACAGACACTTTCCTCCCAACCACAGTGCACAGACACGTAGGCCGCCAGCGCGTCTCTCAACCCTCAGGGACATTGTGGTTTCCAGTAACTTTCTGTGTCTCAACAATAATCCCTCTCCTTCTTCACCCATTGATGTGCCACAGAACGTTTCCCTTTCGGGGCCTTATTCTCTCCATCCTGCTGTCCCCCAGCCTTCCCTCGCTCCCCTGTCTTCTCCCCGGCGAGGAGCCGCTTGCAGGTAGAACAGGCTCAGCATTATTATCCGCCTTGTTAAAGGGCAGCACAGCAGACTGGCAGGAGATCACCATCATGACTGCATGTTTCCAGCCGAGAGAAAAGGTTGTTTTTATTAAGGGAAAACACCTTTTTTCAAAGCAAAATAAAACCTTAAACCCTAATTACCAGACTCGTTTCAGTGTTGCTGACACATTGGAACTGAAGCGCCAAAATGTCTTGCAACAGCCTTTGTTTATAAAGAATTATGCAAGAATGAGTGATTGGTGGGTTACGGGACATGCCTCACCATGTACTCCATGTTTGAGGCCGTGGGGTAGACGCCCCCCCTCAGCTTGTTGTGCAGCTGGATGATCTCCTCGCGGTCTGACCAGCGGACGGCTCGTCGGGTCCTACCGCCGGCCGTGCTGCTGGTTCCATTCCAGTCTGCATCCTCCTCGTAGTGGCTCAGAAGCTGCCTGAGCTCCTTGGAGTCAGGCAGGTGGAGGGAAGCCGAGTCCCATATGCACATCAGCAAGATGGAGAGCACAGGAAGCCAGGAGGTGGTGGCGGTGATCATTCTGACAACTTGGGCTGTGTGGGTTGGACTGTCGGGCTGCAGAACAGACGGGGGATTCTGGGTGAACGCCCGCTCCTCAAAGGCCTAGACACAACCTGCTGGGAGGAAATGTTTAATGAGTCTTTTCCCACTGTGTGAGTCAACACAGGAGGGCACATGTTACAAACTGCAGGCACAGAGGCTCTAATGTGGGAGACTCTGGAAGTTTATGAGACTGGAAGTTCAGTCGGTTTACACATGCAGGTTTACAAAGGATCAAATGTATGAAAGAAGCAAAATGTTGCACAAATTCACTCACATGCTCCACATGTCAGCAAATAGTAAAAACCACCCCGTTCAACTTCCCATTACAGAAACCACAGCCTTAATAGTGACCATAGAAATGAATATAATGTCAACACAAGCAGATGAGTATGAGCTTGCAGAGGTGTTACACTGGATTGCATCAGATTGTACTGGTTTAATGAATAAACTGGTGACTGTATTGACAGTGTAAGCTTTTTTGAAGAGTTATCCTCATTGAGTTTGACGTCACGATGACTGTGTTGTAATATACTGTGCGTCATTTAGCTGCACCATGATACTGAAGTTATTTGAAAAACATATTCGGTGAGTGATACTCAGATTATTTATGTATGGACAGTAGTTGTCTGATTTAGAAATGGTTCAATTACTTTCTCATAAACACACACATATCATGAACTGCACCACAAATAACACACCGAGAAACTTTTGTTGCCAAAGTCTGACTTAATGATTTTTCAGGAATCAGTGAAACTTTATTTTTCCCTCACTGTCTCACAAGAAGAAATTTAGTTAGAAGTCCTGTAAAGAACATTTCTAAACATCCATGATGAAGCAGAACATATATTGCTTACTTTGCTTTGTTCCTGCTGCCCTAAATTATGATGTATAATATTCTGAAAGTGCAACGCTTCATCCTCCTATCCTGATTATTTTCTAACCAAACTGGGCAGCAGGGTAGGATGCAGAGGAAGAAGACCTGAGTTCACGTTGACCTCGCTTCTCCCTGACAAAGCATATTAGAGAAAAACCACTGCATTCCTGACACATGCCTTCCGACTCTCAGCCTCTGGAAGGCAGCAAGCTACAGGGAGGACGTCCAAGACTAAAGATAAACCAATATCACAAGCTCTCACAGAGACAGAGTCAGTGTGTGATCGGAGAAGAAACAACAAACCCAGCTCCAGCGCTGGCTGCTCTTCTCCTTGAATCCCCTCACCTCTGGCTGCAGAGACAGCTTGAGGTCTGGCCCTGGCTCTGTGTCAAGTCAACATGCTGGGCCAGCTCTGGGCACCGAGAGCCATGTGGGCAGCCCGTGCTGCACCACACCCTTCTCCCTCTGCCCCTTCTTTCACACTGCACCTCCACCAGCGTCTTGTGCCCGGGCCCTTCTCACGGCTCTCGTGAATTTTATACCCGAGTGACAGACGGAGCAGGAGAGTCGGACGCATGCACACGTCCACGCCTCGTCTGTGGAGCCTCTTCTGATCTGAGGAGGGGCTGACCTCCTCTCTACCCCAGCGTGAGGCTGAGTGTAAACACGAGTCATGACACAGGAGAGATTGTCTGATTCTCATACGTGCTTGATCACTTCTGACTGTTCATGAGATTTTTAAAAATTGATAATTGGACGTTTTCACAGTTCTTTAGTGATTTGCATTTTAAGGGGAAATTTGGCTTTTTATTGTATTTAAAACTTAAAATGTGTCATTAGATTCTTTGATACCTGTTTGCAACTACTGCTAATAAACATATGTCTAAACATGGTATTTTCACATTTTCCTCATTAAAGAGGCTCACAATGAATGGCTGTGTGTTTCCAATCGCCTCCTGTACAGTGGCATGGTTTGTAACCCACCACTGAAATGTCCCTACACTGTCGGTGGCATTGAGTTCATATTGTCACACAGAGTAAACCAATGAGTCTGACACCACTAAGTGACAAAATTATGTCACTCAGTCTGACCAGGTACCGTCATCATATTCTAACGAGGTGCATTATAAGACAGATCCCATCTCGACCCCCTGCTTTACATGAAGCCACAGTCCAATAACGTGTGAATAAATGTGTCAGAGTAACTTACCTATCTCCCAGTGGGTATCCGGTCGCTGGGCTCGTGAGTTCCCTCAGTGCGCAGCAGCAGGACGCACAGGTTTATTCCCTTGTGAGCGCAGGAGCCTCGCTGCTTGTTGGCGCTGATCCTGGAGCGCATAGAGCTGTGGAACTCCTGCAACACTCCGCTCGCAGCGCCTTATATAGAGAAGGAGACCCCTCATGACCAGGGGAAAAAATGACTGTCTCTCCTCACTCCCTCGCCAGCCTGCCTCCCTGAAGCAGCCTGTGTTCTTGGCACACGACGCGCTCCGCGTGCGTGTGTGCGCACGCTGACGCGCAGCCCCAATGTCAGCGGGAAAACTGCAAATATAGTAAATCAGCGGAGAGGGAAACCAGTGATGTGCAGCTTCTCTGGATCACCCCTGGATGACAGTTATTACCCGGACATGTGTCTCCACATGCGGCTACACACGCTCGGAGCATCAGCCAAGTTATTTTGACTCAAAACTTCCAAAATTGTTTAAATGATAGAGAATAAAATCTGCAAAATCTCAGGTTTGAGAAAAGTTGTGTCAACTCAATACATGTCTACCACCCTGGATTTTTCACAGTAACATGAAATAGCTGCATGAAGTTGTGCCCATACGACCTGAAACAATTCCCTTTTGGACGTTCAAATCCACTTCAGGAGACAGAGTGGAAAGATGAAAAACCTAAATTGGGGCAAATTCTGGTGCAAAGTGTTTTTACCAACTTAAATTGTGTATTGAGGTCAACTTCACACAAGAAATAAAGTTAGCTGACGCAAATTAGTTTGTAAGACCCCTGTATTATTTTTTTTCTATTATATTCTGGTGAGCATGAATTTGACATTTAGTTTTTTACAGTGAAATAGAGCAGCTTCTCACCAGGGTCCATCATGTGGCAGGGTCCTGTCTCCTCACGGGGACAGACAGCCTGCAGTGTTGTGACCCACATAGTTCACATTTTATTCCAGCTTCAGCTTGATTTCAGATATTTTCAAGAGCACGGTCCCTCAGGAGGAATGCCAGCAAACTGAGGCCTCAGACAGTTCCTCTTCCCACAAGGACTCTGCCAGTCTGTGCTTTGCACTCAGTCAAAATACATGTTTAACAGGAAGTCTGGCCCATCATGCATCTGCTCTCTTTCTTAAACGTCCCGCGGAGATGCTGGCGAGGGTGGCTGTGGTGGAGAGTGAGATGTTCACAGGAAAGTATCATCTCGGAGACATAAGACAGCCTAAAGATCACACTCACAGCTTGACCTCATGGGCTCCATTTACATTAGCAAGCAGACTACTTGGAAATCCTTCATATTTTGACTGACCTCAAGAGAGAAGCACCACACTTTGCTTCCAGTCCTCTCATGCTCTGCTCTGTTTAGACTATCAGACATGTTGTTTATGTAGGAGAAGAGAAGAGAATAGAGTAGAATATAAAATACGTTGTCTGCCTTTGTCGAGGCAGAAACTTGTCTTTGCTTTCATGTGTCCATTACATTTTGATGCGGAGTCAGCAATTTTTCAATTCCTTTAACATTACAAGACATATTCTATAAGCCTGTGGATCATATTTAGATGCATCCAGATGTCTAAAGGAGACCAGCTGCATTTTCCTCCAACAATATGAGGACAGTGTTTAGCGATTGTGTGTTAGCTCCGTCAGGGACCTCATTCAGAACAGACACAGAGCCATTATGGTCAGCGATTGCACAAGGATGCATTAAACTGTTTATCATTTTACTCCGCCTCTGCAGATTTCCACGCTGGCTTCATCCTGGTGTTGATCACACTCGGGACATGTGATGATCATAACAGCATCCAGGTCCTTCAGTCTCTCAACACATTCCAGTTCAACTCCTGCTCTGTTAGTACATTTGGTCTTTTTGTTTTTCAACGTGATTATCGTCATTATATCATTCTCTAAAATATTTTTTGTTTTTCCTGATCAACTTTGCACTTGTCACACCCACACAATCTGGTTCTGTTGAAGTATTCCATTTAGCACATCAAGGTTTCTCCAAAAAAATGCTATTCAAGGTTTCCTCAAACCACATGCACAACACTGCATTCTCAAAAACCCACTCATAACCAGATGCAATGAGTGTGACTGAGAATCTGATTCAATTCAGAGATGATATTTAACGTTGGAGCTTCCTGGCGTTAAAGGATTGTTAAAGCGATTTTAACGCTGGAAGGGTTGAGTTGTGTGGCCCTGATATTTTATTAAATCCCCCCCCCCCCAGCACACATTTGATCATTTTGACTGAACTGAGACCCTTCACATATACCAACCAACCAATTATTTGTGCTCTAACAAACTGTTATTACATGTAGGGAGGTTATGTTTCCATCTATTGGTTGATTATTTTTTCAGAGAATAATTCATGGATCTTGATGGGGGCTGATATTTATGTGTGTGCATTTTGGTGCAGACCTAAATACAATCTGCATGTGGTCAATTTAAAGGTGGTGTAATAGTGGGGCTGATCACAGACATCTTGAGACACTTGCACCAGCTGTGTCATTGTAAAGCACTTCGTAACCTGGTTTTGAAAGGTGCTGTATATTTTAGGTTATTTTGTTTTCAATAAACCAGAAGCATCAGTACATTTTGACCTGTTTTCTACTTTGTCAACAAATAGATGCTCTGTTTATTTTCCCTAAACCTTGAGCAGTCCCTTGTGACAACAGCAAGTAATCACGTTTCTAGATGTCCAGGAGACAGGTATTTCCTCCCCAGGAGCACCATTCATCACTCGGCTGCACCAATCCAAAACTCATACCAGGCCAAGTGGAAACTGGAAACTGGAAGCTTACAACTTGGCATCAGTTTCGGTTGAAGAGACAACAGGATTACACAGTTCAAACCTTTCTTTTCTTTGTTTACTTTCTGACATTATATCATCAGAAACAGGTGGAACCCGAGTTTTTCTTCTTGTAAAGGTTCAGGGGGAACCAGCGTCCACTACACACACACACACACACACACACACACAAACACACAGGGCAGGACTTGTCTCTGTTCACAAAGCCCAGCGCTGGTGTATTTGGACAGGGGCTTGAGGAGGTCCTTGAAAACTCTGGTTGCCACGTTTTACTTTCCGTAGAAACCGAAGTGAGCTGGTGAGTCTCTAAAAAGAACACGACACTGAGATGCAGAGGGGAGGTAAACTGGGGGAGAGTGAATGAAGAGACCATCTGGTGCAAGAAGGAACAGGAAATGCATTAAAATAACTGACAGTATAAAGAGGTGATGGAGGCTCAGAGGAGTCAAATGGAAGAGTTTGAGGAATCTGTATTCGGAGGCCCTGTTGGTTTAAATGGAGGACTGGTACCAACTGAGGATATGCCAGTTCATATATGTCATGATAATAAACCAGTCAGTGACGCATCTTATCCTGTGTGACCTTATTTATTCATATATTCATTTGTTTACTAAGGGATTTCCTATTTCACCTGCCTGTGCGCTGGTAAACAGCCCATTCAAAACGTGTATGAGTCATAACCTCCCAAGATTTTAATGTTTCAACCTCAACACATCAAAACAGGAAGTTAGCTGCTAAGATCTTTAAAATGTAATAACCTCTGCCAAGGAAATGCTTCACCGGTCCATTTTTTTGTGTGTAAGCAAGATAACAGTTGGCAATTAAATTTTGTTGATCTGGATCCGAGGGCAGATCCAGGATGTTTTTCGCTCACATTCATAAAAAATGCAAGACAGGATGTTTTTGGTTGAGGAAAAAAATCGGACATATTTAGAGGACTGATATTACTGTGTGCAATTAGGTTCAGACCCAGTTTAAAATCCAGACGTAGGGAATTTAGACGTGGTTTCATAAGGATCCTGTTGGAGGGTAAACTAATCAGTGCCCCTCTGGCATCAAATAGGTGTTTGGAAACAGCAGACAGTGGTAGTATCACTCTTAACAAATACTTCTGACTCAGTCACTTAAGATAAAGTTTCAAGTGATAAAAGTTTCGTAGATGAGTCACATGTACGTCTGTCGTCTTGAGTCAGAAACAAATGTTAAGATGAGCCAGAAAGAAGAATCCCAGGTTTCCCAGCCGGTTTGAATTTGACAGATCATGTGACATTGGCTTCAAGGATCTGAAGACGTTGAGCTGTGCTGGTTTCTGGTCTTTTCAGCTGCAGGTTTAATGTTGGTCTCCTGCAGTGAAACAAGTGACTCAGCCCAGTTAAGAGGTTGTGTTGTTTGTGTGTGGAGCAGATAGGTGCCTTGAATCCTGAGTTTTCATCTGCCGCGACATGGAGTTTGATTTTGTTGCTCTGACAGGGAACGAAACTTGATTTATTATTTTTGGTCCTTGTTGCTTTAAACACCTCAAGTGACCCAACATCTCATATTAACAGGATCGCTAGTGGTCTTAGCACATGCTATGATCATTACTGGCTTAAAATCACTTGTTATGCACCACACTGTCATATAAAAGGCCCTTGAGGTGGAGGCTAATATACAAAGCAGATTAAAGGGAAATCCCCAGAAAGGCTTAAACGAGAGATTTGGTGTTTTGGTGGTGGAGGAAAACACGGTCTGACAAGATGCTCCTGGATTCTCTTGTTCTAGTGACGGTTTATGATCGTCATGATTTTCAAACCCATTCAATGACCGCTCATGCTTTCTCCATTCATTATGTTCTATTCAATTTGACATGTTTGCACATTCACCGCTGTCCCTTACGCACGGCACACAGACACTTGCGTGTAAAGGTGGTCGGTCAGTGGGAGTTCAAACATGTAATTTTCTCTTCGGGTTGTGGGCCTGTCAAAATAAAAGGACGCTTGTTGTTGCCTTCGGACATGAAGAGGGTTTAGTCCCGTCCCAAAATCCCCAAATGTTGGATTGAAAGTTGAAGAGTGAAGCCACATTTCAGTCGACGTCAGAACTGTAGTAAAGAGGGAACAAATAGCAAGGAATACTAAAAAAAAGGGCAGAAAAACCTTACATGGCAAATTTTTCAATGATGGTTCTGCTTCCCATCAAAACAAACAGCCACGGCCTGAAAGGGCAGTGTGGGCACCGAGGCAGCCAGCGAGACCACAGCAGGGGGAGATGAGACTCACAACACATAGTATATATTGACATGCAGGAACAAGAGCGTAATTAACAGTGTGTGGTACACCAAGACTCTATGGATTGTTTTGTTTTATTGTGCACATTGTTCAGGAGGCCAGTCTGTAGTCTCAAGACTGCAGATGTTTTCAGTATATTATGAGAAAGCCAAGTAGTCTTCTGACTGCACGTCATTAGCAAACTGCTTTTTGCACAATCCTTTATTTGAACAATAAACAAAATCGAATGCTGGAGGCTTGAAATTAAAGACAGAAGAGATTGTTTTTAGGTCAATATACCAACAATTTCCCAGCAGACAATATAGTGTTAGGAGCACATACTGAAAGGAGACATTTGTTGAAGCGTTTCACCAGCACATTTCCTGACCAGCTGCGAGAGAGGGGCTGGGATTTGACTGTACAACAGAAAGCTCATGGTTTCCATTTCTAAATCTCAACTTCCACACATTCTTTAAAATAAAAAAAAAGGGGGGGGGGGGGGAGACAAAAGATGCAAAATCAACAATTTGTTCAGAAATGACCACAAAGCCAACAGCACAACTGAATGGTCATTTTAAGTTCTACAATGTATGGGCTGCCGAAGCAGCGCGCCGTTTTCTGTATGAAATGAGCTGTGGTCTGTGACGACGGTGATATGGCAAAACGGCGTCAGATGGAGAAGGCAAAAGAAAAACGTTTGAATGCGGATCGAGGGAACGACGGAGGCCGTTCAGTTTCCTTTGGTTTAGCTGGAAACGGGTATTTATTTTTATACCACAGAAAGTCAATATGCATCACGGTTATATCACACATGGTGAAAAAATCTGTAATTTTGAAATTCATTTTTCTTAAATTAATTTTAAAAACAAAGAATGAACTTTTCACTATTACCAAACAAGGGACATTTTAAATAAACTTAAATGCATGTGCTGCTCTTGAATACAGGAAAACGTTTGCACATTATATGCCGAGACCTGAAGCCTTTACATGTAGCATCACCACGTCCTCACCTGTGTACCCTGATGGACAGATGTACGTGTGAAAGTGATGTCTGAAAACGTTGAGGAATTGTTTTTAGATAAGTCAAAGAACACAAGTGTAAATCATGAAGAAATGTTGGAGCTGACATTTTTGCAAAGTGTTAATACTGAGATTGTGGCACTGGTGGTTAGAATGAAATGGGTCTAAATGAATAAAAGAAAAATATGAAGAGAAAATGACAAAATGGAAATAAATATCAAGCAAAGAACTATCACTTTTATTCATTGTTGTGCTTTAGCCTGTGTAATTTCTTTTCAAACACCAATTCAAATGCAAGCATATTTTTCTGTAGGGAGCGAGAGCAAGGGGACATCCAGTAAATGATCAATGACAAAAAAAAAAAATGAAAATATGACAGCTTTTAGTAACTCAAACAAAATAAAAATCATTGTTATCAATGAAAGATCGTAAAATCATCATCTTCAACAAAAGCAAACACTATATCCTTTTGTGTCGATGTCGGGGGGGGGGGGGGGGGGGGGGGGGTCCTTTATGCAGAGCGCGGCACAGGTGTAGTCTCGTTTCCCCTCAACGCTCAGTTTCCCTCAACTGGGAGGAAACGCTGAGACACAAAAGAGTCAGGAGGTGTGGGGTTCATTCCCCGAACTCGTCAAAGAGGCTAGATTTGCTGTTGCTGCCTGATTTTGGGGGTGACTCGTACACTAAGTGGAATAAAAATAAAAAAATGAAAGAAAATATCACACGCTGAACCGAAGGCAGCCCCCCACTTTCTGCTGAGTTGGGGATCAGAGGGGAGATGTGGCTCAGAACTACACTGATAAGCCACCTTTACACAGGTGGAACCTTTAGACGAGACAAAAGAAAAAAGAATGGATAAAGAAAGAAATGTACAAAGTAAACAAGGGCGGGTTTTGCAGTGGAATCTGTCTTGATTGCTTGCCATCTCTCCAGTGCAGGAACTGAGTCTAAAAACTAGAGCAGTCGTTTAGGACGCAAACAAGTTTTCACTCAGCTAGATTTCATATTTTTTTTTAATACATTTTAGTCTAAATATTTGCAAAATATGCATTTGCCTGTCATATCATAATCATCAATCAGTTTATACTTTGTGCACAGAAGCTTATTTGTTATTAAATTCTAAGGCGCATAAATCTTTTTTTTTTTTTTTTTTAGATAAGTCTTTCTAAACCTAAACCCAGATGCCATAACAAGGGTCTCTCAAACAAGGATGCTTTTCATCACACATTTTGTGTACCACTCGTCTTTTTCTTTCCTGTTTCTGATGGCTCGAGTACCTGGATTTAAAAGCATCGTAAAAGTGAGGAAATGGAGGACTTGTTGGTGTTGGTGGCAGCGAAGACGACAATCTGGCCTTGGAAAGAGACGCGTGATAATGCTGGTGTCGGGCCTTTTCAATGCATGAGGGCAAAATTCAAACAGGAAAAAATTCTTTAGGCCAACAGTTCTCCTTTACTAAAAGGCAAACACTGATGTTTCAGGGTCATTTCCTTAAAAAAAAAAGAAAAGAAAAAGGTAATTCAAACAAGAGAAATTACCCCAGCAGTCCACTTGGTAGATAGTTCTTCCTGTGTGAGTGAGTCCACTGTTTGCTATCTGAGCCAAGCTGCGGGCTCGGTCAGGTGAGTCTCGGCTCATCACCTGTGACCTCAGCCCCGCCTGTCTATTCAACAGTCCTTCGTTGCTGCGTTAGAAGTAAATCATAAAATGAAAAGAAAAAAAGAAAAAGAAAAAAAAAAATAGTGGTGCACAGAGAAGAGAGAGCAGTCACAGGGAAATCTTTGTGAATGCAGCTTGTTTCTCTTCTTCCGAAAAGAAAAAGGAGACGAGGAAAAGTGTGTTGGAAAAGCTGGTTCTCAGGAGAGCAGGGAAGAGGAGGAAAATCTTGCACGGGAACAAGTTGGGCAGTGTTCCTGTTCATCGGTTTGGTGTGCGTGTCCATGTGTAGATGTACTGTACTGTCAACGAGTGCATTTTGAGCTTGTATGCATGTGTGTGTTTGTCAATACATTGGGGTATTCTTGCGTGTGTGTGTGTATTTTCGTGCGTGTGTTGGGGGTAGGTGTGTGTGTCTAAAGCAGGTCGACGCGGCGGTAGTACAGCAGGTAGGCGGTGCGCTCAGAGGTCTGCTTCACCACCTGGTACTGGTTGATGACCTTCACCGTCTGGTCGTCAATGCGCAGCCAGCCGTTGAGACCGATGTGGAAGACATCCGTGGTGTAATGACCGCCTGTCGCACTGTTCCCATGGTGATAGACAACTGGATGAGTAGAGAGAGAAAGAAGGAGGAGATTAATGTGGAATGTTTTACAGTACTTTAGTTATTACTCATGCAGTACTTTACATTTGTTTCCTGCAGTTTTGCATCTGATGTAAACGTACTAAGATAACAAACACTAAAACTTAAATTGAACCAGACTTATTCCAAATCCCCTTTTATATGATCTCAGAGTATTTCCTGGTGTCAAATGAAAGAATGTGCTCAAGATTTGAGACAGATGGATGCCGACATTCTTACTGTAAACTTCTAAGCACCATTGTCATTTTTGATCAAGGAGAAGATGCGGAACATTTTGCAACGAGACTTAGAAACATTAACAGCAAAACACAAGCACACCTGCAAAGAGCCGGTAAGTTCTTTGGCCTTTCACGACTTTGCTCCGGACTCCAGAGGACAAGAGATCTGAAAAGAAAAAACACATTTATAAGACCAAGACCATCTAATCCATGTATTAAATTATAATTAAATACAGAATGGGTTGCATCATGTTTTTGCTGCACAACAAGTCAGTCTTCAGTGAATTCTGCATTCATACTGATGCAGGCTACAACCACAGATTTCCCAATAATCAGTAGAACATTGTTTCCGGGTTTGTAAAATTCAAAAAAAGCTTTTATAAAATGAGACAGTACCAGCACATTTAAATGGTACATGTTGAATAACTGCAGCCGCAGTTTAATTATGAAGCTATTCTTCTGTTTTATCAATCAGCGTAAAATGTACAGACTGTTACCTTTTCATGTGCAAACTCATTGATTTAGATATTTACAGGTAAACTTAAGAAGCCTCTTGATGCATGTTCTCAAACTTTTTTAAGGCTACAGTCCTGACGATTGGAAACAATAGTACATGTGTCTTAAACGCAATAGTGTTATCACGACTTATGAACAATATATAAATAAAGTGAGCTTTCATTCAGATTGTGGGTCCGTACCTTTGCTGATTTCCAGGTCAACGGGGTAATCAATGTTCTTGATGAGTTTCTGGCAGCCTCCAGTCTTTTCAAAAACAAATCTTTTCAGATGGAGAACCAGCACAGGGGGCAGTTCTTCCAGGGTCACCCTTCGGCTGATCTCAATCTGGTAATGAGGACAGAGAGATAGACAAGTTTATTTGAAACTCTAGCTTTAACAAAAGCCTAATAAAGTTCTACTCAACACAGAAAAGACCAAAACAAGTAAAGAAGACGAGGTAACAATTTGTTTTGTATTACGAGAGCAGCTCGCTGAACCTTCCAAAGAAGAGACACGTGAATCACTATGTTCTCTGGCTTTTTATGAGGACAACAGACAAGTGTCAGGCTCTGGACCAAACTTAAGTGTTTCTAAATATGATAAAGATGAGAACGATACAATAATGTCACCAAAACACACTTCAAAGATGTCCATTACACAGCTGTAGAGCAGATGTTGCATGCACCAGTTTGTTCCAGCTTCATGTTCACTGTCTGTACGGTTTCCAGTCATGTATTTTCCAGAGTGGTTAAATCTTGTGCTCTCAGACCAAAGGCAACATTTAACAAAATTGAAGGTAATTAAATGAATACAAGGGGCCAGCATTATTCCTCATTTGTATCTTCAACTGTCAGAACACAGGCCAAGCAACAAAACATATCAACTAAAACAAAACATCACAAAGACCTTTGAGTGCTCAGAAATTATCCGGCAATAAATAAAGTAAAAAACAACAAGAACACAAAAACAGCCAATATATTTTATGTTTTGTAATGTATCAATAAGTAGTTTTGTCTTTTTGCCTACCTCCTGCTTGGTTTTAGTAGTGTAGCCTTGGACCGACTCCCTTGCCACCAAGGTTTCTAGAGCCTCCTGGACAGTGCGGATCTTCTCTGACTGGATGTCCAGCTGCAGGGTAAAGAAAGGCTGCAGAGTGGCCGACTCTTTAGAGTTCTGTTGATAGACCACAGATCTGACAAAGAAACAAAACGCACAGTTAGAAATCCTGAGGAAATACAAGTTATACATCTAGGAACTGTAGGGCATCTTCAACTGAGGCAGGTTCATGTTTAAAAATGTCAATATCGGGGTCAATGAGAAATTCCAAAACAATTCAATTTTTAACAAATTTCTTTGCATCAAGTATGTGATCCAAACAGCTCCTGATGAATTAATATGAAAAGTGAAAGACATTTATAGGAAAACTATAAGAAATAACTTAAAATTATTGCACTGATTCCTTGAGACAAAGCAATTACTGACGAGTGCCCATAGAAGTTCACAGATTAAAGCCAAACTCAGTGGGTGTACAGACTACCCTCTGTAAACACACACTCCTGTATTCCATTCTCTTGGGTCGCAACCGTTTCTAAAAAAATAATTATTGGAGACAGTGTGCAACCAGTGTCGAGGAGGACTGTGCCAAGCCAGAACCACAGAGCATATTATTTAAGCAAGCTACACCCTTACAGGTTCTTAACTTTCCGATTTGTCTGAAAGCTAAGACCTTTGTTTGTGGATGGGTGCCCCATGTCTTGCTTTCCAGACTTCTGACCACAACAGACCCACAGTGGCTGTTATTTTGCAGGACTCTGGTGTTTCGTTGACAAAAGTGGGACATGGTGGCTGGTGGCAGACTGATCCTTGATGACCAAGAACAGGGGTCAAAATCTTATAGTCAGAACCCTTATTGAACCAGAAATGTTCCTTTGAGAGGAGAACATCACTTTTTTCCAAGGGAGACATAGCAAAGACAGCAGAACACATAAAAACTCAAAGTTAGACAGAAAAACAAAAAGACAAAGAAAAAAATCCAGACACGAAGAACCCATATTTAAGCTCTGTAACAAGGCAAGTTAAAAACAATGACTGTATCCCATGCCAGGGGTGCAAGAAAACCAGAGCCATCACGATTCTTTCCCCTAAATACAGTGGTGACCAAAAGTCTAAATCCACTTTTACCGGAGATTTTATAAACTTCCCATTGAAAAATGTTTGCAACAACCTGTCAATGTACCTGATGTGACCACCGAAGATATCAGTGATGGGTGTACGGACAAAGTCAGCTTGGCGAGTGATGGACGTCTTGTTTCTGGGACCAACTTGCTCCCACTCATCTTCGCTTCCTTCTTCCTCCTTCTCGGCAACATCTACCTCCAGAGGTGCCTGTGACTCAGGCCCGTTGGGTGTTGACGCTTCGGTTGAGAAAAAAAAAACATTAAAGATTAATCACATAAAATAACCTACATATTGAAAACTGGCTTGAAGTTAATATTTTGTTTTGAATAAAAAAAAAGAAGAAAAAAGGAAACTGTGAATTAAGTGGGAAATGACACAAGTTTCATTTTAAACTGGTGAACTAATATTTACAGGAATAGTCTGCATCATATCCATAAAGTTCCTGTTGACTGTACCGACACAGATGTGGAGTTAATCTCTCATATATGAAGATCAATCGTATGAATAGTTTCCTTTAGGTTAAATAACATCTTTAATGGCCTTATCTCAGTTATGATAGTTTGGAAACAAAAGAGGTAAAAAAAACCTGCTTACTCTCATCCTGAGGCGATATTAGTTTTTTCAATGCCAGCATCTCCTCGTGTAATCCGTTGAGAGTGAAGCCAAGATACTCCTCTGCATCTTCTTGTCGGCCCTGAGAGCAGCGCATTAGGACATCAGTACCAATTCAAAACACGTGTGTGCACATATGAATGTCAATGAGGTCAACAGACAGGGAAGAATGCTTTACAAGTGAGAGAAAACTAGATTGAGTCTCATTATGTACAAAAATGCCAACATCTCATTCTTAAGATTTGAGTTATTTCATTCATTAAAACTGAATCGGAATTGACTCAGCATGTACAACCCAAACTTCCTTTCTGCCTTTCAGGTGAGTTGTAAATATTTAAGAAGGAAACAAGAACAATTTCTTCGAGTACTGTCTGTTCCAGAGGAAGTGTCCAAACACATCTTGAGTCACTGCTTTGAAGTGAATGAGTAATAAATGAAATCCAGAGGCAGCTTTAGTTACCTTCTCAGAGAGACTGGACTTGATGAGTGTGAGGAGTCTGTAAATGTAAGTGGGCTCAAATGCTGCACCAGGCCGGACGTCTTTCATGATCTTATCACCAACGGCTGAGGACACAAGTTTCACAACATGAAATTAAGAAAGAAAATGCCTGTGTCTTTTTTAAACATCTTCTGTATCATATTTTACAAAAAACAAAAGCCCAACAATTACAGGGCAGATCATTGCAATTTAGGCAAAAATGGGAAGAGGATCTGGAACAAGGCTATTGAATTAGATCTTAATCATTTATTTTTTTTAAATGTATGTCAGTATCTTCCATGAAATGTTTAAAAAAAAAAAAAAAAAACGGACCCGTCTTACCTTGCTGTTTGGCTTTAGAGGGCACAGGCATGTTGTTGAACTCATTCACAAGCCTTACACTGTCAGAGACAAGGAAACAATGATGACTTTTAAGTAAAAATCACTTAAACACTTTGAGAGCAGCTTGCTGAGACAACACTTACAAGTTGTCCATCATGGGTGTGGAGGTACAGGGTCTCTGCGTGTCCGTGTGCAGAGGAATAGACTTCATCAGGTGATACATGGGGGGACATGCAATTAGGGCCTGTAGGGTCTGAGTGTTGAGAGTCAGGGAGAAAAACAGTGCAGCAAAAGCAGTACAACAGACACGTTTTATCTTTCTTATCTGGTACAAATAGATTGATATGTTCCGCTATGTTCAAACTACGTTGAAGTTTGGTAATTTTAATTAGTTAATCTTCGCAAAGTACAGAAGAGAAATCTCAGTCTTCAGTTTTCATTTGGACTGTAACTAATGAATATTTTCATTATAGTGTTATCTGCAGATTATTTTCTTGATTGATCTTGCCAATTAAATACCTGAAAATAGGACTATTTTCTGCAGTCCAAGAGTCTGCAGAGTCTGATATACTGCGATATAAAACAGAAGCTGGAGATTCCACCATTTTAACTTAAAAAAATGACTGAAATATGTATTCGACCATCAAAAAAGTCTATTTCAGCTTTAATTTCCATTAAACACCTACGAAAACGATTAGTCACTCATAACATGTTTTTTAGCTTTCCTTAAAAGAAAAATGAAATTCTAGGACTTTTCCTGGCAGAGTTAAAATTCACTTCTCCTCAAGGTTCAGCCAAAGAAAAAAAACTGCATTTCAAAATAGCACACTATTTTTGAAACACGTGTCTGGGACCTGACTTCACCTAACTAATCACGTTAAGAGCATTTCATGCAGCCAACAGTGAACCAGAGAAAAGACTAGACACGGTTCAGAGGGATTCAAAGCAGTAGGTGACAAGTCGGAGTGAAAGGATACAGCATTGATATAGCACCAGTTGCCCCTGTTGATCAGTCCTCTCGGCTGCAAAGACACTGGTTTATGTATCAACTTCACATTCTCAATAAGTTCTGGGGATTCAAAACAAACAAAATGGTCTTTAACACGCAGCCCGGTCACAACTTCCAACAATGTAAAGCCAAGTCAGTAAAACGTTTTGAATGAGATATAGTGGTGAATATTACAATACAGATTTTCGTTCCGCAATCATGAATAAATTTCATTTTGAACAAAGACAAGTGTTTCTCCTTCAATCCCTGCCTCTTGTTAAACAAGACGAGAGACAATCTGAGAAAGAGGGAGAAGATTCTGTACCACGCCTAGGAAGGGAGACTGTCATTTAAAACACAGCTCCCATGGTAACGTGGACATTTACACAATCGCTATTTAAGACAGGAAACAGAAAACATAAAGCTTTAACTACATGTACAATTACATACACATTATTCAATACAAACAGATTAGCACATTCAATCCCCCTGTACCCCCAGTACGTACACAGAACCTAAAACTATTGCTTTACAAAAAGACGAAGCTTTATCAGAACAGGCCAATCAGTGGTGGGAGTTTACTAAGCTCACTTTATGCTGGAGCAACCAGTTTTAATGTATGTGGCTTTGTTTATTATGACCTGCCTTTCCGGCCAGTTATTTACCGTTTGTTTCACATAACATGTCTTAGTGTATCAGTTAAACAATAATGAATAATTAAATATTTATAGAGTATTTATAGTAATAACTACTAATTGGTAATACTGAATGAAAGATCTCTTTCAGGAAAAAGACGTGTTACAGAGTTAAAACTGTACTGAAAGATGCATGTTGAATCACAGAACTGTGGGATCTGAAAGTGGCTCTTTGCAAACAATCATTTACTTAGTCATTTTAGACCCGTGTTCAGTACATGACTATATACATTTGCTTGTGGTCTCCATTTGGAACTTTATACACCCGTGACCGTTTCTAACCATTTAAGGCACTCATGCGATGCATGGCTTTAGTTCTGATGAAGTTTAAGACTTCATCAGCTGGTTGGTAGCTGCATTTGAACAGGTCTATTTTTGCCTGCCTGCAATATATAGTGCTGATTATGATGTATAGTGTTGTTGAGCTGCAAAATGCTCCCCATAGAAAATATTAAGTCTGTAGGTTCATCATGACCCAGTAGTGCTTTTCAGCGGTGCTAGTGGTTTTAAGAGAAACACCGGGACTGATGCATTTCAAGATAAATAAATGTCTACATTTCAAAATACAGCCATGAGCTTTTTGGGCTTCATTAATATGCATAAGCAAAATGTTCCTCTTAATGGAAGGAACATAAAAATGAACAATGTGGATCTCTAGTTACGCCTGATAAGTGCTGGGTAGTTGAAAATGAGCAGATTTGACTGGAAGGTTTTGGATTCTAAGTGGAACTCGGACCAAAGTGTTTGGGTAGACAGAAACCATTGAGGTCTCTGGTAAGTTCCCAACAACTCAAGCATGTTCATACATGCAGCATTATCAGGTTTATCTAAACAAAGAAATCTAAAACACTGCACACTTCTTTAAGAGACAGAAGAAAAAGCAGTTCACAATGAGTTGGGACAGCAAAATACTTGTCCCAGCAAAATGCATCTTGTATCTATTAAATAATGATCCTCAACGTGATCTCAAATCAGACTTAACTGTGCTTGTAACTGATCCCTCTACATACGAGGCCAATCCACAATGGTTTGGCCTCAGTTTATTTTCTAACCCAACGTAATCAATGAGATGTTTCAAGAAATCATTTTTCCCTCTTTTGCCTGACGTGATAGTTTCGTTTAAGAAAACATTGAAACTCTTTATCAGCAAATATATTGGCCTGTGTTTTGTTTGATTTAGGTTATCATATCCCTACGAATCAATAACAGGTTATATGCAACGTATTATTTCACCCTTTAAACATCTGAATCCCTAATTATATTTAATTTGCAGCTATGAAGGGAAAGGTCTATCCGTGGATGTAAATATTTTATGGGAATCTATGCAGGAGCTTGAATTATGGCACTTGTACCTTCTTAACCATATCTTGAAATATAGATTATATACTTGCACATCACATATCGTAAGTCTCTATCTAAACATCACACAGGGACAAGTGTACGTTCTCAAAGATCCCTCTAACAAAAAAATAAAAGAGTCCAAAAACCACCCACCTGTCCTTCAGCTCTCAGAGGAGCACATTCTGTCCTCACAACGTATTCTCTTACTACTTATACTGGTGTTGGGTTGTGAGAAATGAATAACACAACTGTGACTAATGACTTACTATCCAAGAGCTATTCTGGATGTAATACCACCATCTAGTGTTCATTTTTTTGAATTTCTTGAACATAAAACATGTCTGTATTTTTAAATTACATTCTACATGTAATAAGGTGTTATCGAGCAATTTAATCTGCTTAATTCAATTAAATACAGGATATAAGGTAATCAGTAGCAGAATATGAAGTTTGGCCACTTACTACTTAAACATCAAATGTTTAAAAACTTATACTCAGGAAAACAAGGATTAGGAACCGAGCAGTTGACTCAATACTGCCACTAAGTGGACTAGAAGGGAATTTAGCAGCAATGCACATCTCTCCTTTAATCTATAACATAAAAACTATGTGATGGTTTGTTTCTCAACATGAAATTAAAATCTATATTTAATACCTGCAAGTTTAGGGGCCATGGGATCCTCTGATACATGGACAGGGCCAGCTTTGATGTCCCCAACTTTCTCGGGCTCCTCTTGTGTAGCGAGGGTGGGTGACACAACCTCCACAACATTCTTTACCTCCACAAAGGCCTGAGGGCCACCAGGCAGAGGCTTAGAGTTGTGGAAGAGGCTAGCCCAGGACTTGGGAGGGTTGGCAGTGGGTGCAGCTGGAATCACAGGCGACTGGGCCTTGTCTGTCACTACCGGCTGTGCAGCAGAGTCTGGGGAGATCTGCAGAGTCTGCTCCCCACTCTCAGAGTCTTCTTTATGTCCATCTGCAGTGATGGGAGTTTCACTTTCCGCTAGCCCATTGGCCACCCCACTATCTGCTACCTCGCTTTCCTCCAGTTCAGTAGTTGTATTGGAAGTGGCTACAGAGGGGGTGGCCACAGCAGTTGAAGCAGGAAGAGGTGATTTGGAGCAGGGGCTGTGTGGAGTATCTGAAAGTTCAGGGCTCTGAAGGGCCAAATGATCTGGTTGCTGATCTGCAGTCCTCGGCCCTTCTGTCATCCCTCTGCTTTGAGAGGAGGATGAACAGGAGGAAGTTGCATTGCCATCTGATAAAGAGGCAGCTCCACTTGTTAAGTCCAAATAAGAGTCATCAGGGCTATCACAAGTCCTCTGATTGGCAGTGGATGAGGGGGAAAACTTGGCTGCAGCCACAGCAGCTGCTGCCATGGAGACAGGTCCAGGGGTGGAAAGTTCAGCCCCTAACAATGCCTTACCGTCCACATCCTCAGCACTGTGGTGGGGGCCACCGAGTGCATGTCCGTTTACCAGTGCTGTCATAGGCGTCCCCTCTCCTGTATTGCTGATGTTGCCAGTTAATGGGTCCAGGTAGTTGTAGTACCCCGGCGGTCGCTTTTTCTTTTTCTTCTTCTCTCGCTGTCCCAGGCTGCCAGGGAGTCCGTCCATGTCCTGGCAGGCCTGATTGTCCATGGCCGAGACCTCAGAGTCAAGGCCATCCAACGAGTTGAAGTCGGTTTCGTCAGGGATGTCTGCCTCCGGAGAAGCTGTCTGTTGGGCTTTCTGGGCCGACTGGCAGCCCAGGATGAACTCTGGAGCCTGGGGATTGAGGGTGCTCGAAACCTTGAATAAAGGATCGTTCACCCCAATAGGCTTGGAATCCATCACCTCGTCAACGCCAAACTCAATGCGCTGATAGTCTTCTGCTGCAGATGAAATTTCAAAATTAAAATCAAAGTTTTGCCTCTAAATACAGCACAAATCATACTTCAATCAAAAACACTGTTCGTAAATGACAACTGGAGAGTTCTGATTGAATTGTTATTTCTGAACAAATAATCCATCAATCAACAAGAATTTTAGGAGCTTGCAGTTATAACAGTAAAAACAAAAGTGGGGTGATTCAACATTAGTATTTCCAATTCAGCACAGGGTCGAAAAGAAATTGTTCGACCTGCTTTTCTAAGGAAAGTTGTATTTGCCTAACAAGTAGCAGCCGGCTATAAAATGACCAGACTTGAAAGATGTGTTAATGTGGGCCTGGACTTTATTTTTTTAACTGCTCCTATTTTATCAACATTTTGTGAAAACAATGTTAATATGATGCGATAACAAGAGAATTATAATAAAATGATAATTTGGACAACTCCATTTCTGTTATTAACAACAGCACATTTGATTCATCTTTACCTCTAAAATCTATCCTAAGAAACAATGCAAAATTAACCTGTGCAAAATCAGTGGAATTGCATGCTTTCTTAATTTTTTATTTTATTTATTGTGCAATGAAATAAATTTAGGCTGAAAATTAATTTCTAGTCTTAATTATCTTAATTTTAGAGTAAGGATGCTCCAATTGATCAGCCACTGATCGCTATTTGATGATGTCCTTTTATTAATTTGATTGTCGATCTCTATAAACGCAGATCAGGAAGCATAACAAACAGCTGTCACTCAAACAGAGGTGAGAAGTAATTGAGCTTGCTCAATTATTTTTTTTTTCAGTAAAAAAAAAATAAAAAAAATTGTATTCTCACTACTTTTGAGTGTTTCTCCAAAGCTGATGTTGCTTCTCTTCTCATCTTTGATAATCGTTGCACACGCGCAGTATGGATTAAAACGAAAGTGGCTGAATAGTGGGCTTCACTGGTCTGACAGTTTTTCAGGTGTTCGCGTTCAGGTGTTTCGCAATAGGACCAGGCTCCCTTTAAAATCGTGTACTTTTGGAGTTGTTGAGAGAAGAGAAACTTTATTATCTTTGTGAAATATGGTCTATGACTAATTCTTTGTTATTTGAGCGTTCTTGGAAATTCTGCAACTGTTATACCTTGAGCTAATTTATTTTTTCTTTGTGTAAAAAAACATTTGCGTGTGTTTGTCCCAGTGCGGGGATGCTTTTATTTGCATATAGAGCGGGGGAATCTATCATGAGTGGTCTGTCTGATCGGGTTGTTTAGCGCCTCTACTGCAGTTCGCTGAGTGCGACTCCCGGGTGAGAGCCTGTCACAGCCTGGCAGGACACACAACTGTGACTGCGGTGCGAACAGGACTCACATTGTCTTTCTCTGGTATTAATACCTTTCTCTGTCATCTATCTGGGATGTGAAAACATCAGATTTCCACACAGTCAGAGAAAGTGTGTGTCCTGCTCATACAGTTCTGAAATAGAATCCAAGAGACTTTCACTCCCACAGGTGAAACATGTGACACTGACAGGTTTAATGTGGCACTGAATTGAAAAAAATATATAAAACACTAACAACTTGACAGTGTTAATGGACATTTACTGACAATGTAAGAATTCTGAGTAGGATTCAGCCCTGTAGTGTTTATTTGCATATAGTGGGAAGAGAAATCAGATCATGACTGGTCTCTTCGATCACCCAATACGCATGTTAATGAGGCAAAAACAGGGCCATAGACCCTGTGATTGGTATTGTATGGTACTACTTTTAACGATCAGTGATCATCCGCCTCAAAGAACCTGATTGGAACGCCATTATTTTAGAGGCATGCTTAAAAGGGACTTCTTCATTCAGTGATGTAGATAAATATGTATAATTTCTTAACCTTGTTGCAGCTACACACAAAAACAAAACAAATTTTATTAATTTGTTACGGTTTGTTGTGTAGCAGCTTAAATATAAATAACTGCAGTGAGAGATGCAAAGTGAAAAGGTGAAAATCATGAAACATTAGTAAGAGCAAATCAGAAAAATCAACCAAGTCTTTCATTATGACACAGGTCACCACTGTAAACCCTTATGTTCAGCAGGAGTTAAGAAGGTATGAAAACAGCAGTTACTTCCTCTACTGTGATTAGAAGATCTTCTGTTAGTATTATTGGAATCACACTTCATGACTGTAAAATGCATTTGCAGTAAAATCATTACAATTTAAGGATAAATACAAACATGTTAGCAATCACATAAAACCATCACTGTACCTAGCAATGTGATTGGTAAATGACATTGAACTTCAATCAGATTTAATTCAACCCTTCAGTGGTGAAAATGCATTGTATGCAAGAGAAGATAAGATACTTAACAGTATCTTGAGCATGCAAAGCTCTACAGATTTTACCAACAGGCGAGAGAAAGAATACAGGCGCAAGGTTTAGAAAAAGCCACCAGTTTTGGAAACCTGGATTTTGAGTTTTACAGCAAACGTACAAAAGCTAGTCAAACCACAGGGTGTCGGACTCCTCAACTCACCGCAAACCTGCAGTCCCATAGACTCCATAATATAAGGTACAGCAGGAGTGCAGTAACTTCCTAAATAATCAATACAAATCAAGGTAAGGCAAATATCATGTGCAAACGAGAACCATTTCAAATAGAGGTGCCTGCTATTACATTTTTCTATGGTGGCTCAAAATCTTAAGAATAAAAATGTTGCAGAAACGTATTGTTTTCAATTATTAAGTTATTACTCAAGATCTACCAAGATCTGTAAAAATGTTATACAACGGTATCTATAAATATATGGAAATATAAATCAAATGAAAAGCATTGCTCTGCCAGGTAATCGGGTCAGATCCGCCTGGGCTTCAAGCTTACAACTTAAAGACCTACAGTGATATAAACTAAGAGCATGGTATAATAGTCAGCTCCTGACAGCCGGCAGGGAATTTTGATGAATAGAAATATAAAAACACAATTTACTAATGTAGGGTTAATGGAGTGTACATACCAGAAGTCTGACTGACGCACTGGATTTTGTCATTGAACGGAGGAAGCTGAGAAAAAGAATTACAAATTAGAAGAGAAAAAAAAAACACACATTTAGAAATTCAACCTGTATAAGAATTACCAGAACCTTTTATAGAAAAAAAAACATGAATCAAAATCACCCTCATTTGACCAATATTTGAGGGCAGAATATAATTGCTTTATCTATCTGATTTCTGTGAGATTTATTGGATCCCAAAGTCTGAAGGTTTCAAACATCTTTTACAGGAAGTCATTGTGGTGGACCCGAAAGTCAACGTTGAATAAAAAATGTCACACTGCCCTTTTGAATTATAAGAGTGGTATCAGTGCGTGACAAAGACCCAACAATAATAAAAATGGGCTATTTCACAATTTTTAACAGCAGAGTGTAAAATAACTTTGTGGTACAAGTTACTTAAATGGTCTAATAAGGCAAATGACTAGGCTCCATTTTCTTACCTCAACATAACATCGTGGTGTCACAAAAAACTGATTGATCTCGTCAGGGCTGAACTCCCCGAAGATGTACTGTGGGAAGAAATGAATGCAACACTTAGTAATCAAAATCTGGCCATGATGCAAAATTCTAAAATAATCCTAAATTACCGAACATCACAGATATAAAACATATTAAGCAAAATGTATATACAAGTCACGCACCCAGTTCAGACCTGGCATTGAACACACCACAGTATTGATAACAGATTAAGATCCAATGACTCATTTCGTCCACAGTAAGTACATCTGTTTGAATAGGTTCTTGGCCACATTGAAGCACCGCCAACTCAATTTCAATTCTCTGGCCTACTACAGTTTCTTTCAAAAGCAAAAATCGTACACACTTTCACGTACATATGCATTTGTGACCATCACCACCATATTAACACTCACCAACACATACAGATTTTTGTCTTTTCTTTCAAATTAGTATAATCGTCTCATTTCGAGCTTTGTTCAACACTGATTCAGTAACTTAAGGGGTCAGCAGCTCTGTCAAGACAGCCACGGTAGCATGTACAAAGGTAAAGCAGACCATGAAACGATGAGTCATGCGGCGTAATACATGAACACAACAGCTCAGATTTGATTCCTTGACTGTTTTCTCTTAAGTGAGGTGGGTTTTAGAGTCGAACAAAACAAAACACAAACTTCATCTTCAAAACAAGCTAAAGCAGGTGTTTGTATTGTTTTAACTTCACACACCTTTTTGATGAAAGGAAAACCAACAGAGAAGAGACAATTGACGTGATTTTTAAACTCTACATGGATTCAGACAGAACCTATGTTAACTTCACTCCTTATGTGAGCTGGAAATATGGATCAGTAAATGGTTAATATTTAAATGATGACTCAATCATTTAAGATAACAGCATTGGTGGCTGTTTGCTTACACATTAAACACCAATACATTTCTCAAAGATGCATGATACAAAAATAAGAAAAAGTGAACCCACTAGATTGGTCTTAAAGTTTCCATATTTTAGTAATTTAAAAGTTCAGAATTTTAATTTGGTGTGCTACTAGAAAATGTTAACAGGTTGTAATGTCTAAAATAAATAGTATTTGTCTCACACCATACATTGATCTGACTGGTCCACTGGCTGCTCGGATACGGAAACTATACGCCCATTACCCAGAGGCATCCTGAGCAGGTTTAACAACTGCTGTAGAAAAGGCAATTTCAGTCTCTTTCTATTGCTTAATGATGTGGAGGCTTTTAAGAAAAATAAATACATTCCAAAAAAAGAAGGATCTGCAAAAATCAAGCAAGCCTCATGGAAGAGATCAAGGAATCTGGAAATGGTCACAAAGTAATTTCAAAGACTTTGGATATTAATCCGTAGCCACAAGTATGGTGTCAAAGGGAATTGCAGCCAGTGCAGTGCAGCACAATGGAGGGAGCTTCATGGTTTGCAGCAGCTTTTACTCCTCTGGCGCTGAATAATATTATCAATGGGAAGATAAATTCCCAAGTGTATGTGGGCCCGAACAATATTATCATGGGGAAGATAAATTCCCCAGTTTAACACAGTATCTTACAAAATAATGTCAGGGTGGCATCTCGCCAGCTGAACTGCAGAGGTTGGGTGTTGCAGCAGGAGAATTATGCTAAACATGGAAGTAAATCTGCAGAAATTCTGAGAAATGACCTCAAGACAGCGGTCATAGGAATATGTCGCAATTGAGGTTTTACAAAGAGGAATGGTGAGCGATTTTCAGGAGGGTCACACTTTCTTCCCACTGATTTTTTCAAAATCACACAACTGTCCATGAGAATGACCAGTGAACTGACCTGGCCTCACACCCCAGGAATCATGATTCCTAAGGTGTGAGGTCAGTTCAGTATTGAGTGCAGTATTTTCATTCAGCAATTTTACTTCATAAAAGTGTTTCAATTCAAACTGAAATATGACTTGGCCACAGCAGTGAGTCACTTCTATTTCAAAAACTGATTAACTCCGCTGCAGTTTCTCATTTTTAGCCGGTTCCAAGTCGTTGCTGCTGGTTACAACAACAAACGTTACGGTTTGTCATCTGCTGTCACTAATTAAACTTTGCTCCTGTTTGTGTTCACTCAGAAGTTTCATAAAATATTGTTTTTTGAGACAAGAACCATCGAACTATAACATTAACGTACAACCACGGTTGAACGATTCTTCAGTTCCAACTAATTTAGAGTTACAGATCTTTTTTTGGGATGAGCCATGTGGCTGTCAGCGTGGGAATTCATCTAAATGATATTTTCATAACGCATCATTAATTCAAAAATACAAAATGTATATTTTTGAACAATAATCTTTAGTATTTGGCTCAAGAAACTCTTAAAAATGTAATGCAGAGTAATTTCAATGTGTCAATGTTATATTAACCTCAGAGTATCAGATGGGGCCCAGTGTCAGCAGTAGTAGTGTTAGTAAAGAGTAAACAGACTCTGGTTTGCATTAGGAGCTAAAAACCTGATCAGGACATCACTAATAAATACAGTTTGAGGCAGAAGTGACCTACAGCCTGAATGGAATATTAACATGTGGCTAAAAATAAAAGAACATTTGATTAAATTGTGGGCTCAGGCTCACCTGAGGCTTTTCCTCCACACTGCGCATTAGAATGCAGAGTTAAGTGCTCGTACCGATTGGGTGAACGGTCAATGTACACACGTCAATTACCACTCAGTTGTCTGTGTGTCAAACCCTAATTACCAGAGTGTCAACAAGCCAATAACCGGCCCCTGACTGTATAATTAATATCAGGCTGGGAAGAATTGCACAATGTGCTACACACATTTAATCAAAAAAAGGACTCAAATGCAATATCCCTCTACCGTGATTTCTCATTACTCCTAATATTTATGAAGTAGATATATAATAATAATTTAACCTTTTATATCTTATTAATTGTGCAATTGGGCTACACCCCTGTCACATGACCTCTGGAGCTTCAGGGGAAACACCACACTGTGCCCCCAAGTGTCCACATGAGCATGGAAAACAAAGCCACCCGAGAAAAGGTGAAATTAACTCACTAGCCATACCTTTAATCCTCTCAGTGCAATAAACAGAGGGACGTGAAAGGGGAGGGCACAGAGAAAAGAAAGTGCAACTCAAGCACATGTAACTCTTTGCAAACGAGGCCCCACGCAAGGGCCCACAGTGCTGAAATGGCACTACACACAACAAACAGCCAGCCATAATCCAATGGCCTCAGGACTGCTTATATGATCACAACAGAAAGAATGTCTCTTTGATTCTTTCTGCAGGCGTGCCACACGTACCACACTAAGCTTCCCTTGCCGTTTGTTTGGACTGAGGATTACAACAAATTAGCCATCTGTATGATTTCCACACAGTTAAGTGACGACACCCAACACACACACACACACACAACATGGAAAGAGGAAGGGCCTAACATAACAGATAGCTTGGCTGCAGTAGTATTAGAAATTGGGTTGTAAAAGTATGTGATTTTGGAAGTGTGATGACAGTTTTAGAAAATATCAGTTACACTGTATTACAAATAATATTCCTTACAGGAAAGAAAGCACAGCACTGGTGGAAGTATTCACATACTTTACTTACGTATAATGAGTAATACCAGACTGATACATTTACCACTACAAGTTAAAGTCCTGATTTTAGTAGTAGTTTAGTAGCAAAAGCAGGATTTTATTGTTGTAGTTGGTTGAGGTGGAGCCCTTTAACATGTTTTTTTCCTTTTGTTGTGGATTTTCTCTATCATTTATTGCTGGTTTGGTCTGAAAATATTGAGAAAAGCCATCACAAATTCTCTATTCTTTCAAAATAGTTGTCCATTTATTATGTGTGTGAGTGGGGAAAGTATATTTGTTTCTTTATGAGGTCAGATAAGGGCCAGTGTGCCTGTAAGTCAATGGTTACCAACCAGAGACAACTGAGATGTGGCTGGATCGGTGACTTGGTAAATCATTTCGATAGCACATTTTAAGTTGACTTTAAAATGTAATATGCGTTTGTCGGGGATTATGGTTTTAAGTGTAACACATACTTTGATCTGCATGGAGTAAGGGCATTTCTCCATTATGAAAGAATGTTTTAAATGTGTTTAAAATCTACAGCTACTTTGCACAGATGGTCATTTTTGAGACATCCAAAATTGATTGTCATTAGGGCTGCTCGATTAATCGAAATTTAATCATGATTACTATTATGGGGTCAAACGATCTCCAAACTGCTATAATCGAGTTGAAACGATTATTTGAACAAAAATTCGAAAGAGGTGCGCATGCGCAATTCAGTCCTTCCCCCAAAGCATTCAGCGGACCAGCTGACTGTCTCTCACTCTCAAGCAGCAGTAAGGTGAAGGAGGCGAGTTGTGTTTGTGGTGATCGGCGGTGAAAAAAACAGCGCGAGTGGAAAAGCAGGTAGGACTGCAGCACACCATGAAGCGGCCGCATCACGCACCGCTATTCTCAAGCGCGCTCCCGCCTGGCTTCTAAGACCCGACTCGCATTGCTCCGAGCTGGTCTGCCGGTCATAGAGTATTAAGGTTGCCATCATTAAGGGTTTGAATAACCGGGCACCGTTCTCCTGGTTTCACGGAGGAATAAGACAAGCTTCCGTCATCGGTGTTTACCGGAACCAGAAGGGATTAAAACATTTTCAGAATACTTCAGAATAAGGGCACATATTAATAATTGTTTTAATAATCGTGATTTTGATATTGTCCAAAATAATCGTGATTATGATTTTTTCCATAAATCTTCTCCACACCTACAGATTAGGGATGGGCATTCGATTAAATTGTCTTAATCGATCGGCGGGAGAATTAACAATAGAATTTTCAATTAATCATTAATATTTAAATATAAAAATTCACTCTTTATAGGCTATATTAAAATGCAAGGAAAATTTAGAAAACACAGCGTGTTTCCTCATTGAGATCTTTATTAAAAGATGAACAAAATATGCGCTGCCGTAATCTTAAGCAGCGGAGCCGACAGCTAGAAGCCGGTGCTACCAAACACATGTGACCCTCGTTTTTTTCTCTCCAAAATAATATAATATAAAAAAAAACAATAATGTTAAACAACGACTTAACCACAAATATATAATACTTAGGTCTGACAGGCTTTGCCAGATGTAACTCAAAACTATCAAACAAGGCACTGAGTCGAGAAACCTTCATAAAAATAACCAGTAACTCACATACAGCCTCAGCACTAGCCTACGGGTTTTTGTTGAGAAAGATGAGCATGTTAACATTCCCCAAGGTCAGACGCGAACGCAGCCTGGTGACAGTCAGTCCAGCCACCGGAAAAACTCGCTCTGAGGGGACTGACGTCCTCGGGATACACAGGTAGCTCTGTGCTAACTTCACTAGCCTGGCCACGGCTCAGGTGTTTTTGCTTCCCTTGTCCGTGTCAGACAACGCAGGCTCCTCGTCTCCCCAGTCTCGGGGATGGCTTCGCAGTATTGGCGGTGAACCAGGTCATTTTTTAACTCAAAATGGTCCCACGCTACACTTCGCCATGACCTCTTAATGTTTACTTTGGAAATGGAAATACACGGTAACTCGCAGCCGCAGGTAACTGAGTAAGCCTGTGGCGTTTTTTTTCAAACACTGCCCTCTGTGGTCAAATGTGTAACTAGTGAATTTCTCGATGACAAAATAATTGACGAAATTCTTAATGATCAATTAATCGATCGTCGATTATTTATGCCCATCCCTAATTCAAACGTGCCTTTTAGCCCATGACGAAGGATGGTATTGGCATGTTCATATTGCCACTAACTTACTTATATCCATATCAGAATAAAGATTAGTGCCATTATGTTTTAGTGATAAATTACAGAATCTGTAAAAAACATTTATGCTTTTCCAGAGGTTAAAAAGGAGGAGACAAAACCACTTTTACAATCCTAAATTCAATAGTCCATAATGACAAAGATGGCAACTGTACAACACATGTTCCATCACTCTTCCAAAACAGTTATCTGTCTATCCGTGTAACATAGCAAGCCAACTATGCATTGTTCTTTTGTAAGCGCAGAGTTGAGACTTGCGACACTTTAAATTTATGGTGGGCAGCGGACACAGAGAGAAAGAATATAAAATAAAAGGGTTGGTTCTTTTAACTTTACACATTTTTGATCGGACCACTTCCTGAGGACATCCACTCCAACAATGCACCATCTACATTCCTGGGACATTAGAGCTATATGAATGGATATTCTACTTCCTGTAATACATTTAAACTGCAGAATAACCCCAAAGCATGTAGACATGGGCACCTGCCCCAATGCCGAAGCACCAGCGGAAACCACCCTGCAGCACAAGGTCGTTATGCTGTACTGTAAAGGAAAAGGACAAAAAAAGAAAGTATTTTGGCTTCAACTAAGTAAAAAAGTATTGGTTCTCGTGACATCCCAAGTACTTGTGTTGTTATATAGAAAAGTTGGACATTTGATCTGTAGGTGACACCATATAGAGGAGTAAGGTAATGCTGATTCATGTTTAGCTTTGCTTCTGGTGCATTTTCATTCAGTAAGCATTTGGCCATGACTAAGCAGAAAACTTTGGGCAACTTGAACAAATGTTGGATTTGTTTATGCATATTAGGTTTTGTAGTATTCCCAATAATGGTGGTGAATATTACTATCTCACTCAGAATAATGTTTTCAGGAAAAATAGCATTACAAAAATAAGGTGGATATCACAAAAGCAGAGTTATTCATCACTACAATGAACACAGCATATTTGGTTTACACTGAAACTTACGTTTGAATCCATTTTTGATCAGAGCAGAGTAGATCAGACAGTTATCAGTAAGTACAATCTGCCAAGGATGTTTCCTGCTTACACCACATCAATAGACTGGTGAGTCGAATTATATACACAGTTGTTATGGACTATGCGATAAAGATGTAATTTTAGTTCAAGGTGGGATTTTAAGTTTTTGGAAGAGCATATACAAAGGCATAAGGACATAATCTAATGCAAATGCCTGAACTAAACCAATGAGCATATATGTGACTAGGGAAACTGTTTTTTATTTGCTTTGACAACTTTGGCAAATATCCATGTCCATGGTGACATTTGCATCGACGTGATTAATCACATTACTGACACTGTTTCAAACTAAACAACTGCATTGCAGTTTGTCTATATATTTCTAATTGTAACGCAATAGGTTACTATAACTCAGATACTATACTAATAACTATTTTAACCAATTAAAAAATAAAAGTAATTTGTCTGCAATTTTCGCAAACTGTGGCCCAGCCTTGCCATATAGCTGAAAAATAGACAATGTAAAACAGACTTGTTTGAAGAAGGAGAGATCATGGATTAGCAGGATAGATTACCATATGTAGAATATTAAAATGTTGTTGATGAATTTTTCATTTGTTAGACAGGAGCTTTATTTGCTGCTGCAGAAACAGTACAGCATTTCCAGAATGACCAGTTTGGCTAAATTCACTCAAATAAATGGCAAGCCTTCTGCTGCCGGTGTCTTGTTCTGCCTCTGATATTTTGGCTGCTCCACCTGTTTAACAGTTTATCATTAATTTGAGTATGATCGTCAAATCGTTCTTAAAGCTACAGTCATAAATAACTTGCTTATATAATGATAACTTCTGACAGAGTAAATAAATGTGACAGGAACACTCTCATTTAAATATTTGTTTAGACAGTATTTTACAGGGGGGGAGCTGGAGGAGTTTTTGTTAGACATGAAACAGTCGCCAACAGAACAGTTGATAGGGGCCGAAATGTGGTTGCCTGGGGAAATTAGGCAGTTGACAAGAGTTCCCCTGTGATGAGCAGTCCTTTCTGTCCCTCGTTACATTTGACTTAGTCGAAAATCTATTGCCCACTTATCCTCTCCATATTTATACAGAACAAGACAATAAACCAGCATCATGGTAGTAAATGTTTCAACATAAAGTTGGAGCACGTGTTGTTCATTCATTTTTAAGAACAGGAAGTGTGGAAGCATGCACAGTTAAGTCTTTTGTCAGGTTCTTACAGTCGTTAGCCACGTTGGCTCAGAAACTGTCAGCCGCGTTTGAAGCATGCATCTCAGGATTGTTTTCATTTTTAATAATGTGGAGATTTGTTTACGTTTCATTCGGTCAACTACCAGAAACCCCGGGCCTGGTGTGTCCCTGCATGCACAGCTAGACTTCAAAATGGGCCTTCCCACATGACAGCTAACTTCCTCCCATATAACACCGAACTAGCTAGGTTAACGGCCGCTTCACCCTCACAGGTCCCGGGTATAGAACCCCACACCCGCCAAGCAGCGTGCAAGCTCCCCCGCTTTTCTGGTAGTTTCCATATTAAAGAAACGTTCGTTATGAACCGAAGGCCTACTGTCGCATTTCTGTTCAGCTAACCAGCTAGCGGGCTGACTGCAATGTGCAGCCACACCACCTGTGCAAAGCTGTTAGCTTACTAGCGGCTAAAGGACCAGCAGGGAAACGTAGCATCCGAGACACCAGCGGCTTAGAAACTGCAAATAATTAAACGCAAAACACTCCACAAACTCGCCATTACGGCTCCTGAATGACCACATAACAAGTGATAATCAGCTGTGAAGATGTGCGCTGGTGGAGGCCTGTCGCAGCCCCGACTGAGCAGGTGGGCCATGCAATACACGCAGCAGTTTTGTGGGTCCTTTTCTCTGGGAAATCACACATGACACTTGTAGCATTTGGCACCGACGAGTCGCAGACTTTGACTCGATCACAAGTTTCGTGTCTTTCAGAGAAACGGAGCGGTCAAGTCCAGAAAAACTGCAGCAGTAGCTTCCGCTGGCCCATTTGAATGGAAGGACCGAGGGCCTGTTAGCTGCCATGCTGCTGCCGTTTCAATGAGGCTTAAGGGGGGCATTAGCAAGCACTTTTCAGTCCTTACGTGTTCAATGACACGAGGAGCGACACGTTACATTTAACAACGCGGCGCTGACATGTGCGACAATAATGTGGCGCTGATTTGTGTGTGACTGTTGAAGAAACCCGCGGCTGCAAGCGGCGCTACACGGCGTGCGGCAGGGGTTGTGTGGCAGGCTAACGTTAGCCAGCTAGCTTAGCTACCTGGTTACTGTGAGAAGCCATGCTCCCGGTGAGGTTCCCTCTGCTCCGCTGACAAGACGAAAACTCCCCCGGGAAGGTGTCGTGGGTTTGCGGTGACAGTCACGAAACGTGTCCTACTTCGACGCCATTGTCATTTTTCCAACGGTGTCCTGCCAGTCGTGAGTGTCGCTCCGTGTACCGCATCAGCACTTCACGCCGCTCGCCTGGCCGTCACCGCCATTTCTGTCTGCCATCTTCCTCGCTTGCTAGCAGAGCCAGCTCGCGGTCGCTTGTAGCAGCAGCGTGAGCCCGACACGAGCCACAAACACTTCCGGTCAGGTTTCGCCCCCGGATTTCACAATAAAGGTCTCTTTCCTCCCCCCAGAGTATTCCCTTCCAGTTATTTACTGTGGGTCAGAAGTATTCGAGAATTAAAACTAAAAGAAAGGTACCCTGTCAGTATTTCACTATTGTGTACTGTTATATAATAATTATATTATTAATCACACACTAGCTGGCCCATCATAACAGTTAAAATAGTTCCGGATAAGTCAGATTCCCAAAAAGCCAATTTTATTACGCAAGTATTATAAATAATTTACTCACAGGAAAGTAAAAAAAAATATGCCATAGTCAGTAATAATAACATTAAATACATTATAGCTGAGTTCCTGAAGTAAGGTACAGGGTAGCTTCAACCATTGGTCTTTAGTGGTATATCATTACATTACTTGGTCATTGCTTGAATTTCTGAATTTGCTAAATACACCGACTGAATGAGCACATGGTCGTCACAAGAGGGACACACATCCAACGGTCACACTTTTAAGACACATTTATTTTGAATTGTGCATGCCAGACCGGAAACACCATATACGACATTTACTACTGGCTTCACGAGCGTGACCGCGTGCGCTGTGTGCGTTCACGTCCGGGTTGAGGCATGATTCGCCAAATTTTTTGTTTTTGGAAGTTGAGTCTGACTGCGGCCAACATTTTTTATACTCTTTCCGGTTTCTATTGACATTTAGAGACGCTCCCTGTCAGCACTTTACACTCCAGTATGAACAGAGCAGTGGATTCAAAGACGTCTGGTTTTATTCACCAATAATTAAACAAAACAAAAACGGGTTTATAATCCGAGGTTTAACATAAACTTGATTCATGTATTTCATTAACCTTATGATATAATGTGGAACAAGAACCTACAGAAAGTAAAGTTGAACTCCCAGGTGTTAACTAGTGGGCGTGGCACAGAACAGGTGGATGACGGCAGGAGGAAATATGAAACCGGAAGGGTGATAAACTGAATTGTTACTTTCTCGGTGTGTGGACGTAAACAAGATCGGATCGAGGAGAGACTCTCACAGTAAGAAATTATGATTTATATTAGTCTTCTGCAAGAGCCGTCGACTCTTTCACTTTCACGTAAAACATTGAAATACACGGACAAACTTTGTGAGAGGGGAGATCCGACTGTTTCATGTCGACAATCCTTTGGGCTCCCACGTTCACATGAAATCACGTTAACGACTGTTTAGATTTTTTACTTTATATGATCAGATGTATAACTATGAAATCAAGCGTACACAAAACTGGAGATTCTTAATTAAGAGACCTCGATGATTTAGTACGAGTGAAATGTTTGTGGCTGCAGGAGTCTTTTCAATCTATCCCAAATCTGACAATTTAAATAAGCTTGGTCTTATCAAATATATGGTTAAGCACAGTCATGCTTTTTTTGTGTGTTCCTTTTGTATACATTTTATTCTATGTAGGTGTGTTGTCTCTTATCTGGACCCTGAATCTGAATAATTACTATCATTATGTCTATGTCTTCTGTATGTGGGCCCCCCCACACACACACACAATGGTTTTATCTCTGGGCCATACCGCATCCGTCCACCAGCTGTTTTTTTTTAATCTTGCCTACAAACAAACCAGCCAACAAATGCACAGGGTTGAAATCGTACAGACCTTGGGGGGAGGTAATGGAGAAACCTCTGTGTTTGGACCTTCACCTAACCCAGCCGTTCATCGCCATTAATTAACCCTTAATGCATCTTTACTGTCCACAGTGGCAGCAACAGAGGCATAAGCCAACAATCCACTTAAACTATTAGTCTGTAAGAGGATTCATGTCCACATCTTCTTTTGTAGGCAGAAGATGCCAGAGAGGGGGAGACACCAGCAGAGGAGCGATGAGTACAGGAGCAGGGAGAGGGACCACTCATACGATGGAGACCATCACCCTCCCTCCGGGGACAGAGGTCGCAACCAGAAGCCCAGAGACACGGACAACAGAGGCTCTGCTGGTGACAGGAGGCCCCAACAAGACAGGCAGAGGGACATGACATCTGCCCCTCAAAAGGAGCCACATGCTTATAGGGACCACAGCCATGGCCGTGCAGGACCCTCCACACTGTAAGGGACCTGATGCTCTCTGTAAACAACGGCCAGCACTCGCTGTCGTGTCTTTCCACACAAACTGAAGAGCACCTGGGGCAGGGCTATCTAACATGCTTATTTGTATTACATGTGAAATTAGATGTTTTGCAGAGGAAGAATTGATTGTAACTCAGTGAAAGCAAACTGTATTGTTTTTACAGGTCCAGAGAGACACCAGTGCCTCACTCTGAAGAGGAGAGTTATGAGCCACAACACAGACGAAATCTTTACAATCTGAAATACATCTTAACCAGTAGAGGCAAGTATCTTTATCACAGGGTCCTTCTGGGAAATGTTAAATGCAATCAAAGCTTCAAAGTAAATTTCTAGAATTTGTTACAATGGCCCCTGGATATATTTAACAATATTACATTTCAAGTTATTTTTCCCTTTTTGAAATCACCCACTAAAAGTTCATCAGAAGTGCAGAGCGAGCGACGAGTCAGAACGGAGCCCTTGTGCTATTCTGTGTTGACTTGTGAAATCAGTTCCACGTTCTCGGGTCTATGTTGAAACAGTGCTTATTCCTTCAGTTGATAGCTTCACAAAGCACATGCTGTAGCTCCACCAACACCCAAACAGTCCCCTCGAACTCATTATTTCAAAATCAACAACCACCAATTATTCCCTGGGAAAACACCCCCAAAAATTCCTACACTGTACAAGAAAAATGAAAACTTGATCCGCTCCCGGTTCTTTGTGTAACCATGCTTACGACCAAACAAACCAACAACCAAGTGCACAGGAGTGAAAACATCTCCTTGGCGGAGGTTATAAAGTAGCTTACTATTATGAGCTTCTTCTTCTTCAAAAAAAAAAATACTTCTGATTCTGATTCTGAAATGCTGGAATAGGAAAACGATTTTTGATGTTTAATAATTTTGTATTTAAAATGTCAGAAAACAGGAAAAAAGCATCAGATTCATCCAGTGTCTTGGATTTAATCTTTTTTGTTTGGAAAAAAAGAAAGTCATTATCATTTATGACAAATAAAAGCAGCAAATCCGCTTATCAGAAAAAACGCTGCTTATTTATTTTGAATATTTGAAATTCTCAAAATAAATGTACTCATTGTTTAAAGCTCTACATTCTCGTCAGTATAATTTATATCCTGCCTCCAGGTCTGTGTCAGGTTATGGAGGTGTTTGTGAATCTGCTCCTCGTCATCTGTGCTGGGGTGCCACACAGCAACCAGGGGGGTTACCGGGACCTGGCCAGCCTGGGCGGCATCTACTATTACCACTTTGGTGGAGCCAATGCCTTCACCGGGGCGGACGCAGACAGGGTGAAGGAGCTGGACCGGCTGTTCCATCAGCTCAAGCTGCCCCCGTACGTCTTCACCATGGCCTGCGGCGGATGTCTTATGGTCTACGCCTGCATCATGCTGGGCCTGGGGATTTTCCGAGTCCCTTACCGCTTTCCCCCTGTGCTGCTGGGGGAGGCTCTGCTGAACTTCCTGATCGGCCTGGGCTACATCCCTGCCCTGGCCTTCTACTTCATTAAGCTGCAGGAAACCTACAATAATCCCATCTGTACGGAGAGGGAGCAAATGTACAAGAGCAAAGGGCACAAGGGCTTTGAGTGCAAGTTCCACGGGGCGGACATCGCAGGAGGACTCTTCGGGGTGGTGGGGGTGGGGGTGTTCATCTTTGGTACGGTGTTAGCTATCAGAGCTTTCAGGTCAGTGCGAGAGCTAAAGAGGCAAAGGACAAATGAGGACGATCGTTTTTAAGCTGCCTTTTTTCTCTACATATGGCGGCAGTGGGATTGGGAAAGAATCCCTGTGAGAAGAAACAGTGTTAATTTTTTTTTCATAATAGGTCTTCACTTCTAGTATCCACTTTTTAATACTTTGAATTGTTTACATTTTTATAAGGGAGAATACTTTTTTATTTTTTTTACCTCTTCCAGTTTCCATACATGTTTGTCTTTTGTGTGTAGCTGTGAAGTTATAATAAACAACTCAAATAGCATTTGATTATTTATTTTATAATTAATTACTTAAGTATCACTGTAAACTGATTGACAAAGGTGATAATACCATTTAATTCCCTCTGGAATAGGGTGTGTAAGATATATCAGCATTTTTTTTTTTTCTTTAATTTTAAGGACGAGGTTAGCTGATATGTTTTATAGGCCGATATCTCATAGGTCAAATAACTTATAATAACCTTGATTGTTCCTGTGATTCATTTTCTTGACCTGAGAATAACAAAGAACATCACATCCATAGGGACCCTGGCAAATACCACTTCCTGTTACATAGTGTGGGTATTTAAAATGAATGACAACACACTACAATCCACATCATATCTTATACTGACCAAAGACAGAGACTTTGATCATATTTATTGGCATGAAATCATCATGGAATGGTGAGCAAAATGGACACCGGACAAAAAAAACAACTAAACAAATCACAGTTAAAAGTTTATTGCTACTTGGCTTAAAGTTAATTTAAAAACAGCTTGTCTGCTTAAAACTAAAGATAGCAGCATTTCAAATAAAACGACAACTACCTTCCACTCTCAAAATTCAAGGGAATACAGTTCTGTCTGACACACAGCGAAAGTGCACATTGTTAGTCCTTCTACTAAATAATAAATCCTTAAACATAAACCTAAAAATTTAGCAGCAATCTGCATGCTAAAATACAAACCCCAAAAATATTAGATATGATTCCATTTTTGTACAAATAAAACCCATTTTGTATGTTTTTAACATGATTTATATTAAGGGCATGCTTTGAACACTAAAAACAGTTATATAATTAGTACCTTGAAATAAAAGTACCATCATGAGAAACCGTTTTATGTGGAATCCCAGTCACTTCAGATTCTGTGGTGGAGAGAGAAATATAGATTTGCATGAAAACAATGAGGTACAAAAATAAACGTGGGCTTCTTGGCATTGTGAAAAAAATATTCAAGCATTTCTAGAAAATAATGCGGAGAAAGGAACTGTGAAAATCGAACAACGGCTACTTTGGTCACATGTTAAACAACTGGAAAACCTCTTCAATCGGTTCCATTCACCACGTTCACACAGAATTACAGTCGGTCCATTATTCACACGAGCATGCATACACTTACTGTACGTGTGCATTTAAGCTTCAGTTTACATACACATAAAAGACATGTGGCAACAGACTGTAGTTGTACAAGGAGCAGGTTATGTTGTGCAGACCGGAAACGATCCTGTACACGTAGTAAATGATGCAGAGGTAAAAAAAATCAACAGAGACTCTGTGGTCTACTCTTTTTCCAAATTCGGTGCCGGAAGGTGGGTGATTAGCTTTTTACCACTGGACCCCTCCACTTAAGAATTAAAGGGAATATTTAAATTCAATGCCGGTACCCTGTGCTCCCTCTTCCTGTATCTACGCACACTGTTGGCATATGTACATGCACACTGATTCAGATCCTAATGGCTTGTTTTATGGAACATGCTTCACGTTGGAAATGTACAGGAGACAGGACCGCAGGTGAATATGTGATGGCAGCCAGGAGACCGACAGTAGAAATGGACAGTGAGAGAACTGATGTGTAAAAAAAGTGACCCAAGTGGTTTTAGAGGAGCACGAAATGTGCGATACAGTCGACGCCTGCCTTGGCAAAAACTGGGCTCATAATAATAAAGCTACACTGCAAAGTAGCACAAAAAGAGAAAGGAGCAAATTACATACAACGCACATGTATCATACACACATCAGTCAATATTTATTTTCAGACAAATTGAAAAAAATGATTTTTGTGGATTCAGGTGATGGAAAATGAAACTCTGGTTTACATTTATATTTATACACACTTTGCATATTTGTATGGTGGAGTTGGCAACATCTGTTGCAAACACCACTACTTAGTATGAAACCTTTAGGGAAGTTTAACTTCTCCAACTCCAAACTCACTATAAACAGCTCAGTTCCCCAAACCTTGTTTCAGACGTGTACTAATAGTATTCACAATCATTTGTCTTGCAGCTCTTTCTAGCTCCTCCTGTGGCCTGTGGCAGGTGCACCCCCGGTGGCCCCCAGTGTTTCACCGACATCAGTCCAGACACCGGATAACGTGTGTGGGTGAAAGGCAAAGAGTCAGAACCACACAGAGTCGCGGGAGTTTGGCATCTCAGACACTTATCAATATAGTGGCTGGAAATTAATGATCAGCCTTAAATTCCCACTGGTGAATTTAGAAAAAGAAAAAACAACCTACAATTCAAATAAGTGAATAATTAAAAAGCATAAGGAGGAAACTCATTATCTGTTACTAATTAAATGAGAAATTTCCAAAACCATTTCCATATAGCTCTACTGGTAAGGTATCAATTACCGTAATATTTTGATCCAACTTTAAACACTAGATATATAAATACATACATAAATAAAGGTATGTATGTTTCTAGATACATAAATAATGGTAAACATAACTGTTGTCATTTTCAGCCAGAAGGGGGCCCAATCATTTAGTTTTTACAGGCAGATTACTGTAGTGTTAGTGATGTTAAGGATGCTGCTGTTTGTGGTGCTGTTGTTTAAACTTTAAACATCTGTCAGGACAAAATTGTGATGAAACAAAATCATATTTACTAAAATGGGAATTATTCATTATACTAAAAATGATCATAAATGAATTGTCATGTCCCTTTACATTGTCATCATTCTCCCTGGCTATGTATTCTTAAAGAAGAGGTGATATGTTGGGCTGAGCGAAGCCCTAATAATCACATCACACCTTGTTGATCACTATCTCATATATTAAAATCACTACTTTTTTTATGTACAAAGTGCTTTGAACAGTGTTTTATCCTTTCAAGAGACAAACATTTTAAATTGCAGGGTAAAGATTCAGACTCACACATCAATTAAGGCTTCAGCAGCGACTTATCACTCATTCCTGTGGAGCAAAGACAAAAGGAGAGAGGGGGGTGGGGGGGTGGAGGGGTGCTTTAATAAAAAAACTTCTCCTCAGAGCTGAAGAGTTCAGTAACACACTGAACACAGGTGGATGAATCGAGGGGCTCCATCTTCTAAAAACAAGGAGTCGTGTTTTACTTTAAGGCTTAAAGGGAACACTGAAAGGTCCAGCTGGGTTTCAGCTGAGGAATGCCAGAACTGCACCACTACCAAGCTGGAGTGCTACATAAAAATATACATCTAATGTAGAAACCACGAGCTATTACCAAACGTATGATCGTCATGAGCACAGCCGCCAAGCAGCAGAGCTGACCTCTCTTTTGGCACAAGGTGGGGGCAGTAATGTCAGTTATGTAGATTTTGACAACCCCCTTTCAACTGAGATGAATATGATTGGTCATACATTTTTTTAAGGAAATAATTAGGAAAACACAGCGTGTAACTAAATAGTGAAAATAGAGCACATCCTCTGAATCCTTCAGAAAAATCGTCTCTAGATCAGGAATAAGGATCGATGCAATGTTTCTGAGTGACCAAGAGTTGCTATATCAAGTTATATGAAGGGATAACTTCCTTCTATAATTCAAACTAGAAATGTGGGACCTGCTCCAAAATGTGTGACACCTTGTGTGCACAGACCAGATCTTCCAGGAAACCAGACGAAACCTTAACAATAATGCACACTGACAATCACCTGGGTTGTGCATCGGAGAGGTGAGCCGAAGAAAAATATTTGAAATGAAAAGTTCAAATGTCATTAGCTCCCAGGGACGTGGGTGGATGTTTAGAAATGTAAAAGTGAAGCAGCCTCCAAAGTTTGGATAAATACTAAAATGCACAATCTTAGTACTGGGAAAATATTTCATAATTTTCAATACATAAAAAGATTGCATGTATCCTTCATTTTGTAACAATACACAGTGGAATATTTTAGTTTTGTGCATCAACTGGTTTGTTAAAAAATAATAAATTAAATGAGATGATTATTTGGACACAGTTACAGGGACAATATTTAAACACTCATCCTTTAAAGACTATGAGTGGACATCTAACAGGTTGACTTCAGACAGATTTAGCATTTACCTTTTTAAATGCTATTTTGCTTGACCTTAATTATGTTTTATATATGTTTTAGTTTATCTTTAAGTATTCTTCAAATATTGTATATGTTATTATTCTATATCCTTCTTTATTTTCACTGTTGTTTGGTTTTTAAATGTTAAACTGCAATACTTTACGTCATATGAAAATAAATTAAACTTTTTTTTCCTGTGTAGTTTTGAAGATGACCATGTCTCAGATTATACTGATCACAGGATTTTTGAATCCACGACAAATCAGCTCACTAGAGTTGAATGACATTTGTATTATAATTATCAGTTTTCAAAAATACAATTCTCTTAATGGAAATACCTTTCAATCTCAGTGTCAGCAGCTCAACCACACAACATCAGCTAGAGGCTGATTATGAGTGTGTATAATTAATTTATCTGATATGAGATTTTCGATCTATATTGTGTGGGGTTATTCAAAATAAAACATTCCTACTATGAAAATGTAATGTTTCTGGCCATGTAAATGCAGTTATTTTGTCCTCGCCTCTTCTTATCCGATGAGCCTTACAAGCATTTATACTGCGTGTTCCCTTTGTAAGCCACAGGAAGAGGAGGAGAGAGAAAGCTGTGCCAGCGCTGGTCTCTCGGAGACACGGTCTGTCCTTAACTAACAAGCTCACATCCCTAAACACAGCCTGGAAGTGGAGGAGCTCTAGGCTGGATCGTAGGCACTTCTTCAAGTTTCAGTCACAGGGCTTCTCTCCGGGACCTGAGAGACCACAGAGTCCCCGGAGAGGAGATTTGACCTCACTGAACACCATCTGCACGTACACACCCTCCAGATAGCTTGACTTTCCAAGTAAAGGGAAATGTTGCTGACAGGTGCCCCATGTCAGGTCAGGTTGGTTTTACTCTATAGAAACCTGCATTCTTTTTCACATCGTGTTATGAAGCAGGAACTTGGTCACCCCTGTTTTCTTGGATTCTCAGTAGTAGTAGCCCGTGACCTCGACTTAATGGTTACCACATCGCTGATGACGACTGTCAAGGTCCCACAGGTTTGTCTTGTCCTCACAATGGATCTTAATGGCAACTTGAATTGGAATATCCCACACGTGTGAGAAATATCTCTTCCTCTTCCCTGGAATGGCACGTTCAGAGAACTGCAGCCACATGCCGCTCTGCTGTGTGTCCCCCCCCCCCCCCCCTAGAGGGCAGTATCGTAGACTTCCTGCTGTAGAAAGGGAGCTGGGCCTGGACCTGGAACCATGTTGGAGGGAAATGCAGGCGGGTGTGGATGATCCCACACAGGCTCTTTGAAGGAGGGTGTTAGGGAGGAGCCTGAGACAAGTGGGCTCTGGCCTCTTAACTGCTCCCTGACCTCCTGCTCCAGACTTGGTGGAACAATCAGCTGATCCTCTGGGTCCTGCTGTGCTGGGGCATTGAAGTAACCAGACTTTTTCTTTGGAGCCTCCAGGGCCACTTCAATAAGATTGTGACTGTCCTCAGGAGCCACCACGGAGCCATTGGACAACTTCTTCCCAAACAAGCTGCACGTGGAATTGGACTTCTTAAGGTCAGCGATCTCTCTCCCACACACAGCCAGCAGGCAGCCGTTTGTGGCAGAAACCACCACGCTGTTCTGTCTGCGCATTTTGCCGTGGGGGTAGTCAGAGTTACGCTTTTCAAGGTCAAAGTCTTGGGCGCTCTCGGTGGACCCTGACCGTAGCTGGAAAGCACAGCAGTGGATGTCCACCTCTACCTCTAACTTGCTGCCATTGGAGATGACCCCCTCGAGTGGAGCCTCATCGTCACTGTCCAAGCCGTTGTCGGACTGGTTACTCGAGAACGTAGCGCAGGAGGGCTGACGCTGGAACAAGCCCGGGTGGGTTCCTGAACCACCTGAGCCTGGCACCATGATCCCACACAGCGTAGTGGCAGGGTGTAGGCTGCACCGTCTCTCTGGGCGGGGTGCGGGCCCAGATGATTGGTGCTCGTCTGAAGCGGTGGACCCCGCCTCACTGCCCACCTCTGAGGCTGACGTCTCACTGCTGAACTCAGAGACAATACCACTGCTGGATGAAAGGGTGGCCGGTTCACTGGGGCCCGGGGTCACGGTTCCGGGCGCAGGGGCCGGAGGGGCACCGCAGGGTTCAGTGGTGGAGACTGGCGGCTCACAGGTGCAGCTGTCCTCGCCGATATGCAGAGACACCACCACAGCCCCGATGTTGTCCTTGCAGCCGTAACTCTGGGCGAGCGTACACAGCTTCTTGGCAGCAGCACGTGGATCACGCACAGCCTGCACGGTGCACACGGCCTCCTGGTAGGAGACCGACTCGAACAGAGCTCGATTACCCAGGATCAAGAACTCATCCTGGGAACAGAGCGGCTCAGTGTGCACCCAGGGCTTTGGAAGCACCCAGGGAGACAGGTAAGAGCAGCCCAGCAGCCGAGAGCAGCATGTCACTCCACTCACTTTGTTATCCTATAAAACAGGAAGTGCAATTAGAGTCGTGAATCAATGTGAAGCTTCGTAATAAAGTCTGCTATCTGCTGTCAGTCTCTACAATACCATCCGATAAACAAATTGAATACTGCACTGTACTTATGTCACTCTACTTATCATGACTTGCACTATTTCTAACAGAAAATGGTATTTTGCATATATATACTGCATATACAACTTTCTATAGTTTTGCTATATTAAATATACAGTTTATATCTATGTATATGCCTACATTTATATATAAAGAGCATGGTATATTTTTTTGGTATACCGTATCTGACTTAATAAGTACTGAGGGTCTAATCTGCACATATAAAGACAAATCTATCTAAATATCTCTGCCAAATATACACTTGCAGCTTTAGATGCTTGTGCATTCATCCTGTGCCATTACACTTTCCTCAACAACAAATATTCAACATTCATTATTCTCTCTATAGACTTTTTATATTTAGATCTCATTCAGACTTGTTCGCTGCTGTAACAAGTGAATGTCTTCAGTGTGTCTATCAATATAATTGATCTTATCGTATCTTATCTTACATGTTCTTCAGAATATGAAGCTACACATTAGCGTTTGATCATACGTTCTACATAAAAGTTCTAATGTAAACACACAAATATATGAGCTGTTCATTACCTCCGTAATTATGGCTTTACTGAGTTTAACTCTCTCCATCTCCTCAGTGCAGTTCTCCAAACTGTAAACCTTAGAGAGAGGTACGGGTCGGCCGCCCCGACACAGCACTGCCTGGCAGGTGCCCACGTTGGCCACAGTGAGGCTGAGGTAGCCTCCCGGATCTGAAGGCTTGTGGTGGAAGTAACACAACAAGGCAGAAGCACCCAGTTTCTGTCCAGTCATTCCTAGTTTCCTGTCCCAGTCCAAGAGAAACAAACTCTTAAAGTCACCAGTTACAGCCTCACACAGCAGCGACTGCAGTTTCTTGATACAAAAAGGTTTAATGAAGACTAACTAAAAACCCTTCTTACCTGTGTGAGGTGAGGAAAGTGTTGCACATGTACACATTGTCGATACTGGAGTGCTGAAGCTCCTCACACAGCACATCTCCCATGGTGCACTGCAGCAGCCGAGGCACTTCCTCATTGCGGTCTCCATCAAAGATACCGTAACATGCCTCCACCCCGTCTCCAAACCGGTCGACAGTCAGCACAGACACACACAACCTGTCGCCAAAATGATATCCACTTTAACAAATAGACCTTACACTCAGAGTTAAAACGCTTCAGCATGCAACACTGCTCCTCCGGGTCAAGGGGGTGACAGCTGATATAAGACGCTGCTGTCTGGGCCCCTGTGGTGCCCATGAACCTGGAGGAGCAGCCGGGCTCTCAGCACTAGCACAAGCATTGTATTGCATTAAATCCAACACAATTATTAGGCCCCACTGGACCAAATAGGCTTAATAAAGATCCAATGACTGTCCTGATGCCAGAGCTATGTAGGTGCCTGTCAATGATTCAGATACTGACTCAGTTGTAGACATCTGCTCTGTGTTTCTATGGGAACATCCAGATAGAGACCTATACATTAAATCAACGCACAAAAACATTTTGTCAAGAGTTATTATATATTTGACAAAATAATTACAGGGTAACAGACCCCATGTAGACAAAAAAAGACACTGAATGAATAGTCAAGTGTCCTAATTTAGGGGATATCAAATTATTTACTTGTACACGACATTTATTTGATATATGTAGCTCTATAGTCTATCAAGAAAACAAAGAAAACACACAGGAACCCAAAGCAGTGCTCACTTGTTTCTTTGACCGCTCATTTCAGAATAACCATGGTTCCACGGAGTGGGGGCACTCAATGAGTCCCCGGCTGTCGTGGTGGGTTTCTGGTCTAATTTGAGGGTTGTGATGTGACTGAAAAAGGAGAAGGAATACAAAAGAAGGATGAATGGAATGGATGCACAACATACATACACCACACATGTTTTACTTCAAGAATTACCCCATATACTCCAATTAGGTCTATAGACAACTGCACAATCTGAAACCAATGTGTTCAGAAAATGTCCAATCATTTTTTTAAACAGGGTCAGGTTTTTGTTACTCACCTGAAGAGGTTGAGGGTTTTGTGTTCCAACATCAGGCTGTTGTTGCCCGTCAGGTCGAGATCCTGCAGAGTAGCAGGCATCGAGTCGGGCAGCTGGATCTCAGTCAGCTCATTACAGCTCAGATCCACAAGCTAGAAATGTTTTTCAAAGACAAATTAGCTGAAACAGGCAAAACGTGATCATACACTAAACAAGTCAGGCTGGGGGAAAAAAAAACTAACCTTGATCTCAGGCAGGTTGAGGATCTCTGGGAAGACAGTAATGTGGTTGGAGTGTGCGATGAGGGTGTGCAGTCTCTTACAGCTGGACACGGTGGAGGGGATCGTCTTCAGCTTGTTGCCACTCAGGTCGAGCTCCTCCAGCAGCTCCAGCTTACTCAACTTGCTAAAGACAGACAAACATTAGAGGGACAAAGGCCAGTGAGTGGAAACGAGTCAAAATACTAACATTACAGTACCATCACCTCACTGGGTACAACCACATGACACTGTACAAGGGCTTAATTTAGCCCTTAATTTGACCATTCATTTAGATAAAACATACAGAATGATGGCAGAAACACGTAACAGAAAACCAGTGATGCCAAATATGCGAACGGATCAAACGTGATAAGTTAAGGGACAAAAGAAACAATGAAATATAATGAATTGTTCCATTAATTTGAGGAAAAGATAAACAGAATAAAACGACAAAAAGCCATTACAAGACAAACACTTTATTTAAATTATTGACTAACATGAGATCAAAAGCAACAAACCTGGCAGGGAAGGAGAGCATTTGGTTGTAGGCGATGTGAAGGACCCGCAGGTTCTGGTGTCCAACCAGCAGAGCACCACAGTTCTCGTTCAGGTTGTTCCCCGTCAGGTAGAGCTCCTGGAGCGTGCTGAGGCTCTCCTCTGATTGGCTGCTAGGAGGAATGCTTTCCAGGGCATTGGCTGACGCATTTAAGAATTTCAGGCTGCGAGGGGAGACAAATAACAATAGAGAATGACAAAAGCTACAGTAGAGAACATCGCCAGTGTTTCATCCAACACTGTATCAAACCGTTCTTGACTGTAGGGAGTTAAAGCACAAAATTAGGGATCCCAAATTCTGTTTCTCAGTTGTAATCTCCGAGTCGGGAGGAGCAGCTCATTTTGGGCAAAAGGCCGGGTACATCCTGGACAGATCGACAACTATCCCAGAACTGACATATAGAGACAAACAATCATTCAATTTATAGTATACATAGTGTTTAGTCTTTGGACTATTAGCGGAAACCCATTGAGACACATGGAGAACATTTAAACTCCACACAGAAAGGCCCTGGCCAGCCAGAAACCTCCTGTGAGACTACCACTGCCCGTTTTCCCCTCTCTGAATCCATTTTTAATCATCCAGGACAAAGTGGGTACAAACAGATTAATCGCTGGATGTAATTGAAGCTGACCTCCGCGTCACCAGTGAAAAGGATAGAGGACAGATAGTTTGTTGGTGGGAGAGGATACTTTTAAGAAGTATGCTCATAGGCCTGCGTAGAGTACGAACAGTAATTTGAGCTTCGGTGGTGCTTGTGCTGTTGTTAGGTTACTGCCTGTGTGTTCACATATTGAACAATAATAAAACTTGTCCTTCAGGCCCGTGAACAAGTGAACCGTATCCCGATGTTGCTTTAAAACAAAGTCAGGCATCACAGTACCTGTGCAGTGATATATCTGCAGCCTTCGAAAGAATGTTGACGTCGCCCAGTGTCTTCACAAGTATGAATATGATAAACCTGGTTTTCTGAAGCCACACTCGTACTGTTTTCATCAGCCCTGCGTGTAACCGCTCTCCCTCGTAAGCTGCACAGCTCTTGGAAGGAGGATATCAGGAAACCCATCATGCTCAGAACAGTTACTGCCATTAGGTCCCTGCATTAGAGACGGTAAAGCACATTTGAGCTTCTGAACTGCTAATGGGTGTTAAGTGATTTACCACACAGGAAATTGGAGCGCAAGCGAGGCTCCAGTTACCGTCTCAAATGCACCGCTGATTTTGACCACAATCCCTGCATAGATACTGTACATACAAAATATACTTCATTATTTTAGAGATGAAATATACAATCTATATTTTATACTTCCAAAACAGTCAGATGCGATGAGTATTCAGCTATAACATAGCAGGGAACGCAATACAAGTAAAAGTTTCAAAGCAGAGGAACGAGCTGAGAACCGACTTCAAGTAATGGCATAAAAAAAAGTTTAGGAGAGAACGGAAAAGAAAAACACAAAGAGAAAAGGGAGAAAAGGGGTTGGGGCACTCACTTTAAGGCTTTGTAAAAGAGACTCTCAGGGAGTTCAGCCAGCTTGTTGTGCTGGAGGTCCAGGGCTTCCAGAGGGACGTGGTCAAGTAGGTCAGGCACTCTCTGCAAACGATTGTTCCCCGCCAGCAGCTTTCTCAAACTCAAGCTGTTGAGCAGTCTGTCCGAGGCCAGAGGAGACATTAGAGAGCAGGATTAGGACAAGAACAAAAAGGCAAAGTATATCTTCTCCCAGAGCAGACTGGACCACTGTGAAGCAGAGGATGGATTCATCAAACATGGCAAGACATGCTAACTAATCCATCAAAGACCTTTGCAGCTTGGCTATCCAAATAGAACAACACAGCAGCCTTTTCTTCTCTCCTCAAACCGTCTCAGAAGTCATGAGGTGGAACAGTGCAGAGAGGAATATTATCTCATTTGCAAGAGCTTTTCACGTGTCTTATTCAAATGCAAATGCCTTGGCTGAGAGCTGGCAGTGACTGATGGACAGTCTGAGCCAAGCACTACAGCAGGCCACGTTCTACTGCTGCGACCAGAAGACAGATACTGCTTTTCACAAATTGACTGATAAGGGCTGGTTTTTGTTCCTTGTTCTTTCCAGGATTCCGCCACCATCACAAAATCTTCAACTGGGCAATCGTGAAAAGCAGTTTGGCATTAGCTTGAGATATGAAAAAGCCTGACCATGTGTACTGAGACTCCCGATCTCTTATTTCTGCATGGTGTAGCCAGCTGTTTGGTGCACAAGGCTGAATGAATTCATGTTACACAACATAAGACGTAAAGCAGAGCAGAGAAGGTTCAGGACTAGTGAGAGAAAAGGCCAATAACCTGGAAGGAAGCTCAGACAGGAGGTTGTGTGTGATGTCCAGCATCTCAATTTTTCTGCAGTCACACACCCAGTCCGGAAGGTACTCCAAAAGGTTCCTGTCTCAACACACACACACACGCACGCACACACACACACACACAAAAGCGCACACACACATACAGATACACACACAAACCTCAAACTGAGCAGAGTTGACATCTTGAATTCCACTGTACAGATGAGCAAACCATGTTGTCATTAAAGTAAATAGGAGGCAAATCTATTATTTTCCAGGTTACATTATTCTAATATTAAATGATGGATTCCGTATGTTCACAAAATCATGGGAAGTTTAGTGGGAAAAGGAAATTCTACAGATATTTTCTACACCTGGCATCTGGTTCAAAAGCAGCTTGAGGCAAACATACACATAATGAGCACTGACATACTGGGGGGGCATTTTCTGCATAATTGCACAGTAAACCTACAGTCACCCAGCTTTGAATACATATAATAAAATAAAGCAGCCAATAATTCTATGTATAGGGCAACGTGTCTACCAAGTCAATCCATTCTCAATAAGGGAGGAGGACTGATGGTCACTATTGATTATTATTATTATATATCGTATACATGATTGTTCTTCTCTTCCAACAAGTCTTAAGAGTTTAGCTATCAATTATACAATTAATCTTTCAAATTTGGCTTCACCATCTTTTACCCCAACTAGAATAAACTACTTTTATTTAAAGCACAGAACTTCTGTTCAAGAAACAGATTATTCCCAACCAGAACTCACTGTGATAGCTCCATGTGTGTCAGCTGGTTAGGGACTGGATAGATGTTGACTGTGGCGAGGCCTGTGGACAGAGTAAAAGTGCAATCAGCAGCTCAACATCTGGACCATTTGTTTTTATGTGTGTGTGTTTATGAGATGCACGCATCACTGGGGAGAAAGGCCCCACACAAACAGTCAAACAAACAGTCGGGCCATAGTAGTGGCGAGTTGCCACTCTTGTCTTACTCACGGTTGCTGCTGGCGTGAAGCATGCGCAGTGTGAAACCGCTGAGCGTGAGTGTCACCAGCTGGTTGCGCTGGCAGTGCAGAGTCTCCAGGCTGCAGATGGAGCTCAGGTCTAACCCGGCCAAGCAGTTGTCCCGTAGGTCCAGCTGTGTCACCTGGCTCGCCGCGTCTGGACTCTCACTCTTCACCCAGCGCAGCCCATTCAGCCTGGATTAACAGAGGAGAGCACAAGGGATTAGATATCATCGGTTAAGGTGACATCTGACAAAAGTCTCAGTGCAGGAAGTCTGCTCTGCAAACTGTATTTAACTGAACCATCTTCAGTTACAAATAGTCTGAATACATGACTGGGAAGCAAATACAACTTCTGTTTACTCTAATAAATGCACTGTTTTCTAAAATTCCCAGTGTGAACATGTGAGTAACACATATTTCTAGTTACAGGGGACCATGCACAGTCATAAAATTAATTTCACTGAATTACCTTAAAGCAATTTTTGATCTGCATATATCATCCTGTTTTGTAGTACCCAGAAGCAATAACACACATTTCTTTGCATAATTACTGTCAGAAAAAGCCACAAACTCTGTTATACTAGAGTTAATGTGAATTTGAAAATAAACAATTACTCATTTAATGCTAATTACACACATTTCTACCTCGGGAATGAGAATCTACTTGGGGCGTCAAAGACTTTGTGTGTGTGTTTTTTTTAATGAAAGATGCAAATCCATTGAAATCCATCATGTTACACTGGGGGAAGCTTCTTTTAACATTTAATTTCAGTTTTGACTATTCAGCTCTAACAAAGAGTGTGAGTTTATGACTTTATGACCACTGTGAGATCAAAGCTCTCCTTGACCTCATTCATCCAGTTAATAAACAACAATTTCTCTTTTTACGAGAGCTGCCATCCCACTAATCCACCACAGACGCACCTTGCCCTCACAAATATAGCCTGCCACTGCCAAACCACAACTCCACTCCTGGGGTTGAGTTACTAGCTGGCAGTGGGCGGAGCAGCCGTAGCTGTTCTGATCTTCACACTGGTGGAGAAAATCAATGACCAAAGCTTTTCCCTCCATCATGACCTACCGCAGAGGTTCCCTTGAGCAAGACACTTAGCCCCCAGCTGTTCCTATGGAGCTGCTACCAAGCCAACAACCGCATATGACTGAAGAGCAGGGCAGCTTCCAGGTGGGAGCATAGGTGTGAATAAAGGTCACGCAGAAAATAAAAGCCATTCGGGATCAGCAAACCTGGCCTCTACCAAACCAGTAAAAAGAAGAGTCTTACAGGAGTGGTGGGGTACGTGACAGGCGATCAGTGTGTTTCTTTGGGGGAGAGAGAGGTAGAGCGAGGCAAAGGGAGCTGTCCTCCTGTTCTTTTTGATTCGTTGGGTTTCACCGTTTAAAAATAGACTAGATCCCACGATCTAGTTAGAAGCATTAACTACAGGGTTCATACACATTTTGACCAATGGATTACCAGGACTTTTCAATAACTTTAAACAAAATTTCCATGACCGAACATTTTGTGAAATATCGGTGTATACGCGATAAGTCACAAAATGTAGCATTCAAACTAACAATGAGAATTCCAAGGCTTACATTATACCTTAAATGACAAAAGTATGCCTGCTTATATTTTGAGAGTATCTCTTTAAATGCATATGAATTATTTAAAACTCAGTGTAAATGAACGACATGAAAATATGAATATGACAAATTTCCATGACTTTTCCAGAACATTCGGGAGATTATTTTTTTCCATGAGTTTTCCAGGCCTGGAAAAACACATTTTAAAATTCCATGGCTTTTCCAGGTTATCCATTACCGTACGAACCCTGTAACTATCAGATGCTCATCTACACACACAAGTTATCTATGTACACACACGGCCTTCTCTCTGGTAGGAGATGTGGAGATCGCGGAGAGGAGATGGCAGAATCTACAGGGTATCAATGAGGATGGAATTTTGGGCAATTTTGGTTAGAAGAGGATGCGTTCTCTATCTCTTCCTGGTTCTCATTTGTCACCTCTTGACTCCCAGCGGTGAAGGCTGTCAGTGACAGTTTCACCTCATCATCGCTCCAAGAGAAGAAATCCCTCAACGTACTTTTCACCCTAGTTGTTTCTCAAAGGTATTATTTTCTGTATCAAGGCAACCGACTGCAGAGTAGACACAAACATGCACGGTGTAAGTGATCGGTGACGTGTTTTTCGGGTGTGATAGTATGAACAGTGTTTATTACTGATACAGAGCTTAAACGCCTGTATGGACAGATATAGTTTAATGACATATGGGAATTTTGAGAGAAAAGAACAATGAGAGGATTTGAAAAGAAAGCGACAGAGAGACTATGAACTTTGCAGAGGTTGGGAGCTGTGTGTCTCGTGGCCGGGCCTCACCGGAGGTCGATGTTTTTCAGGTGGCTCATTTTGGCCAGAGTACACAGCTCCAGAGTCTCCACTCTGTTCCCAGCCATGGCCAACTTGTCCACTGCACTCAGCCGCTCCAGCACAGCAGGGATGTGGGAGAAGTTGTTGAAGGAGAGCCCCAGGCTGTTGAGCTGGGACAGGTCACCCAGCTCCTCGGGCAGGGAGCTGAGGTGGTTTCCATCCAAAGACAGAGTCTGCAGGCTACGAGACAAAAGGTCAAAACAGTCATGTTTTACTTACTGTTACTTCAAAGAGTGGACAAAATATCCTCTTTGTGGATACAGTCATTATCTGCAGGGAAACAGCCGACATCAAGTTGATACACAGCATGAACATGTGAGCGATTTAGCATCCTGACCTAATCTGAGTGCATAACCCAATTTATTCTTTCACTGACTCCATGAAAAAAATGTAATGATATGAATTATATCCCCAAAAATAATCTGACACAATAAAATTCGAGTTCAAGATCACAAAATATTGAAATAAAAAATATAATATTTTATAAAAGAAGTTAAAGAGTAAAAATGTTGTTACTGAATAAATTATTATCTTAATTCTGACAGAACACAGATAAACTGAAATACAATTTTTTTTTATGTTTTCATGGTTGTTTCTTTTCTGTTGGTTTGCACTGGAATACTGTTTTTTTTGAGGGGTAAGCTAAAATAAAGAAAAATGTAAATTTGTCAAATTCTAATCAAATTGATATTAAAATTAGGTATTTTCACATTTTAGCTTAATGCAACTGTGGGGAATCTGTGTGACTGTATAGTTTGCCATTTACAACTTAACTCATTATGTCTTCTAAAGGTGGCAACAATTGCAATGAATGGAGGGTTTCACTGTGTTCTTTAGGATTCAATCCCTATGGCATCTATTGGTTCAGTTTTACATTGCTGCTACAACGTCTAAATCATGAAGTGTGTACCCTTTGTAGATCAGTATCCCAACGCATCTATTGTTTACTGTGTGAAGTCTGCAGTGTGTACATGGTGAATGAGTCTCACCTTTGAAGGTTGCCTATCTGTACTGGGGCCACGTGGAGGTTATTGCAGGAGAGGTTGAGCTCGGTCAGGGTGAGGATCTCACACGCACATTCAGGGAACACACCCAGACGGTTGTGAGACAAGTTCAGACTCTTCAGCTGGGAAAACCTACACAAAGACAGACCAGCACAGAAGACCATGAGCATTTACAGGTTGACGGCAAAGACATCTGCAAAAACAAAGGAACGTTTTAGTTTTTTGCAAAATAACATTATAGCTGTGTTATGAATGCAGTCCAAAGAAGTGTAATGATTCTGGAAACGATTTCCCACAATCTGGAAACACTTTGTTGTGATTTAAAGTTTTGTCCTTGTGTCAAAGAAAATGTACATTTACAAAATGAAAAGCACTTTCTTTAACCTAACAACAACCAAAGGCTGCTTTCTGGACTGTGGGAGTTTTGTTTTGTTATTTTTGCTTCAGGCATGTTATTAAGACACTTAAAAAAAAAAGCAGCGGGCAAGAAATGAGAGTTCACAATGGAATGGAAGTATTAAAATTACCCCCAGCGGTGCCTTAGTATTACTAACAAATGATGGTTCTAGATTTAGACCAGGCAGTCTTACACTTTAGTGCCTCTAAGCCAACAAGAGGAACAGGAGGAAGCACTCTGCTGATGTTTGTTCATCCATTAAATGTATTGTCACACCTGAGGTCTCAGCTGTTTCAAATGGGAACACAACCCAGTTCAGATGTGTGTAACATGCAGGAATGAGGTGATGAATGCAGTGGTGCAGTGCGTGTGCACTAGTCAGCCAGATCATTGATATTATGTTCCTCTTCTTATCTGAGGGGCTGTGAGTAGTGGAAATGGCTGCCATGAATCACAGTACTTTTCAAAGAACAGACAATTTCCTTTAATTCATGCTTCCTCTTACTAAATATGCAGACAAGCAGGAGGCAGCAACAGAGGGGTGCAAGACAGTTAGGTGTAAATCTTCTTCTTAGCAAGTTGCAGAATAGGTTCTGACATCATGCTATATATTCAGCAATACAACACACACACACACACACACATACACACACCCAGCCGAGCTCGACAGCTGGAGGGATACAACGGGGACTGGCGGGGTTGGAGGTGATTAGCTTTTAATCCGTCTGCTGATGAATCCTACTTTCCAGTGCAGAACTGGACATGAAGCTGAATCGTTGTGTGGAAATCGTTTCCTCAAATGAGAAGAGATCATAAGCTCTGTGAGGTGCCTTGGTGACCTGGTGCTGCACAAAGAGCCTTACAAAAAGCATGTCATGGTGCAACACTGAAACAGTTGTAACCTGGTGATCATACCTGTGGAGAACCTGCAGTGATACAGTAGCCCTCTTTAAGAGCTCGAGAGCATATGCTTACATTATCCGTGCAGGAAATAGAACAATAGATATGCTGGGGCCAAAATGACAGAGGTCTGCAGATATCACAAATCATGGGATAATACTGCACTCACTTAATGAACAAATTATCAATCAATCAATCAAATTTTATTTGTATAGCCCATATTCACAAATTACAATTCATCTAATAGGGCTTTTACAGGGTGTGACATCCTCTGTCCTTAACCCTCAGCAAGAGTAAGGAAAAACTACTAAAAACCCTTTTAACAGGGTAAAAATATGTAGAAACCTCAGAGAGAGCCACATGTGAGGGATCCCTCTCCCAGGACGGACAGAAGTGCTATAGATGCCACGTGCAGGAGAACATCAAATGCAATAATAACTATCTGCATAGCTCAGGCAAAGTTTGACTGGTTTGATTGATGACAGCACAGTATATCAGCTCCAGAGCAGCACCTGAAAACACATTCAGAATATTCTCTTGAGCAAAAACCTTTTTCCATAACACAAACCCTGTTGGCCTCAACAACGAGATTCGGTGATTCTGATGTTCTCGGGCTGAAGGACAACTTCCCTTGTTCCATTGTGTCATGACGGTGTGATTACCTGGGGAGGTTGAGCAGCCCTCCAGGCCCCTGCAGGCTCATGAAGTTGTGTCGCAGGTTGAGGTGGGTGATGTCCTGACTGTAGAACAGATACTCAGGCACTGCTTCCAGACTGTAGCAGGAAAGATCCACCATGCTGACTGTCTGAGACACCACCTACACACACACACAAACACACACACACGCACACACACAGGGAGTTACGAGGATTTAGATGAACTTAGATGTACTCTCATTTACTGTTTTGTGTGTCAGCATCACATCCTCCATATCATATGCTGAGATGAGTGCACATGTCCTTTAAACGCCTTCTGAGATGACTGTTGCAACAGTGCATGTAGAGCAATTCACAATTAAGATGGTACCCTGATGGTATAGCTGCAGGATTATAAATCCACAGACTATTTTCTGAACTGGTGCAACAAAAAATGACTTAAAAGATATTCCCAAAACTAAGAGCTATGGCACTCAAGGTAACTTTGGCTTACACCTGCAGCTTTAATAAACAGTTAACCATTAGCTATGCTATCAGTGTCAGACCCAATCAAATCCAATCAAGACAGACCGCAACACTCATTTCCTTCTTTACCTTTGACCAACACAGGCAAGAACCACACTAACACCACGTGCCTTGTGGTGAACTCCAACCCGACATACACCAGTAGTTTCCACTGCTTAAAGAGTCTTTATCTCAAGTGAGTGGAGACAACGGAGAGTGAGAGCAGCTACACTGGCCTCAGATTATGCTAAATTCCAGCCACTTTGCTAAGAAATTCACTCACTCACACTTCAGACAGACAAAGCCACAGTCTCCAGGCCATTCAAGTTCCTTTTAGACTAACTCTATTTAATGGTCATTAGAATCTAGCATTTTGCAAACGTGCAGACACACTTGCATTGAGATTTCAGCATAAATCATCAGGTTTTTCTTTTTTTTAAACAGTTTTTTGAGAGGACTTGATATGAGGTCATGATCATTTTGAAGGCTCTAGTTTGTCGTGTTGTTGAGTAGTACGGTGTTAGGCCTGAACAAATCAAGAAAATAAAAATGCTGGGTGCACAATGCTCTCGCGTTGGGCCGCAGTAACATGTGCGATTGTGCTTGTTGTGGCACAGTTCAAGTCTCCTCCACTAACTACAGGACTGCACACTGTGCAGCAACGCAGAAAATGGGACTGCCGCTCAGCAGAGCGTGACATCACATCACTGCTTTAGAGACGACAAAGACTACATCCGCTCATCTCCATCAACAACGACTGATCTGCCAGCCACTTTAAAAATCATCTCCTCTTTAAAAGGAGTAATTAAGTGAGGTTGAGAGTGGGCGATGGACACAGGCTGATGGAGAAGAGGGAGAAGGAAATCAGGACAGATATGTGGTTTTGGATGATTAGCATTGTAATTAACAATGTTCAGTTGGAAGGGAATTAAAAGGCTCTAAAGGAGGTTCAGTGATACTCCAGTCTACACATACAACAGTGCTGCTCCCTGCAGAGCCAAGGAGCCAGGGCAGTCTTGTTTTGTGCGATTAATAAACTTGAACAATTAGCACCGACCAGCATTCTTGTCCGCCTAGTGATGTGTATTCTGGTTCATGTACTATCAGGGTTTGGAATTTTATTGACAATCCTTACAAATATCTGGACGGCAAAGTGACGCAGGGGTTACGACTGAGGCCTTAAAGCACCATCTTCCTCCCACAGTCCAAAACCATTAAGATTGGTTTTAGGTTGATTGGAGACTCTAAATTGTCCATATGTGTGAATGGTTGTTATTCCCTGTACGTTGGTCCTGTGATAGGGTTAGGGTTATGGTGGGTTAGGGTTAGGGTTGGGGGTTATGGTGAACTGTGTCCCACCTCTCACCCAATGTCAGCCGGGATTGGCTCCAGCCCCCCGCAACCCTCAAAGGGTAAGCGGTAAAGATAATGGATGGACAGATGGACTTAAAAATAGGTTAACAGCACTGTTCACAAACCGATCAACCGGCCACTTGTGTGCAGATTGACCTTTTAAACACTGAGGAGGATGTCATGTCGTCCTTTTGGTCTGATGGTTCCTGGAAAATTAGTTACACCATACACATCCTTCACTGGATTACTGACCAACACACACTGATGTGTAGTTGGGTCTAATGAATATAAAAAGAAATGAATCTACCGAAAGGAATTACACACATTCTGATTTCCTATAAATATAAATGCTGATATGCTGCTCTATATAATGTATCTCTACGCTCCAGTATTCAGCCTCATCCTTCATGCTCATTTTGCAGGCACAAATGCACTTGCTGATTTGCTCTCTTTCTCTCTTAAACACACTCACACACACAATTTATGCAATGTAGCATAAACAGTGGCCCAAATCCACCAAAAAACTTCATCAGTCATCATCCCCAGTCTCCATAGAAACCTCTCAGAAGAGTCGCAGCCTTAACAGAGAGTGCTTACAGGCAACTCCAACCCAGTAATCCATACCACCATGCTGGAGAGAGATCCTGGATTTAGCATGAATTGGCAACTAATTGGATTTTCTTTTTTTATGTTGGCTCGCTCCTTCCACAGCGAACTGTACGCCGGCTCTGCCTCAGCGCAGCCGCTCATAGAGGCCGCTCGGCTACAGGACGGAGCTGCAGCACAATGGCCAATGATTAGGATATTACAGACAAAACGAGCTAAGCAGAAGAGACACAGAGCCGCTGAAGACCTGGCAAAATGATCTGCAAGACACAAAATACGACACAAATACACAACTGTGTCATTTAGAAACTTCTAATCTACAGTGACGTGTACTGTTGAATAAAAACACTACTGATGAGGAGGAACATTTTTTTAAAGATAAACTGTGTAAATACAGGGGAGAGTTTATCTCTGGGGAGCCAATCAGATGCACCCAGACAAGCGATTTCTGATTCGACGACTCACAAGGCAGGAGGCAACTGTGCTCCCAGCATCTGATCTGAGATTAAGTACTACAACACCAGAGGGGCCGACTGGAAACAAACAAACTGTTGCTAAGAGAAAACACAGACAACAAACACAGACACAGGAACACAAACACACTCTGTCTCCTGCTTACTTTGGACGCCTGTCGATGCCATCGCTGGTAGTCTGCCAGGGTGTCAAAATTGACAAAGTACGTCTGGGCCTGGGATCCAGCTGAGCTAAACATCAGACAGTGGAGCCTCCGTTTCACCTCCTCCACCTCAAGACAAAGACAGTACACAGAGTCACTGAGGAGCAGCACTGAGAGAGACAGCACGAATGGAAGATGAACATTAGATAGATAGACAGATAGATAAATAGATAGATGGATATACTGCATCAATCTATGTTGTTTCAATATTCATTTAGTTATTGTGGATGTGCTGAAATTTACATTAATATCAACTTTTACTGTGCCTGTCACTGTCTGAGATCCTAAATTTGCTAAAGGACCCCGAGAGAATATGTTCAAAACTGTTCAGTACAGCTGTGTGAGAATATTGTAGAAGAGTGTGAAGTTAACAGTGAAAAATCATCGAGTGGAGTGAGTAAGCAAAATGTAACAGCACAGAAATATAGGCTGCGTAATTTTTGTAAAATTGTTTCATTATTCAATGTGCACACACATTTTTTCCTCTACGTTCGTCAGACTCATGATGGATGGATAAACATGATGGAAATTGTAGAACAAAACGTACCGACCTGGCCCTTTCATTACCCACAATGCAACCCGATCGACAACAGTTAAGGTAGCCTCAAGCCACTAAGCTTAGGTAGAGCTGAGGAGTGGGCATTAGAAGTCAGGTAACTTCCTCCCCCCACTCTTACTGATGCCACACAGATTTTGTATCACTTTTATCAAATTTGTAGTTTTTCGCTCTAACCAAAACTGACTCAAGTTACATGACTTGAGAAAAAGCTACGTCTGGATCCCCCAAAAACTTTTAGGCCTTTTTTCCCTTATTTAAAGCCTCAGCTTGGTTTAGATTTGGAATCCAATGTTTTCAACAAAGTATATTTTTCAAAGACAAAGAGTTTAAAGTTTTTCATTAAAACCAAACACTCTCTCTATTATCTACCCCTTTAGGATTCAAGGTGATTAGTTAAGTCAGCATCTGTTTATTCAATGCTGTGCGGCCTAAACAGCCTAAAAGATTGCGGTGTGTTTCTTTGGATGACGTAGCTCCCCATGTGAAGTGCTGCATCATCTTTCTAACTCCATCCAGCTGTTCAACCCAGCTGTGTTGTTGTATGGGGAACTACACTGAAACATGGACCCTACCCCGGGGATAAGTGAAAGGTCAACACCTTGTCAGGTTGTCTAAACGCCAAACTCTGATCTCTCACCTTCCCCCCCACCAGGGGTAAGATGTGCAACTTCCCAGTCAGGCTGTCTTTCACCGAGGCCACGATCAGACAGGTGCCGCAGAGGATGACCTTCCGCTCCGCCCACTTGTGCAGCTGTGTCTTGCCCTTCCTGACGCTGAACACGCCTTTCAGCAGAGTGCGCTCCTGCTGGTCGGCGTTCACTGGATGTTCTAGAAGAAAAGAGTCCACATCCGGAGGTTAGTGTTGATCTATAGAAGTCGATCTGATTCTGAAAGCACGTCCCGCCTCTCCTGTGATTAACACATTCAGCAAATTAATGGAAAATGATCGTCAGTGGAGGATGAAGGGTTTCAGAGAATGAAGTCATGTAGAAACTCACAGGTCAGAATGATATCACCCATAGTGTAGTGTACTCATTAACGTAGTAATTCTAGGAACTGGTCTGACATCAGCACTGAAGCTGTTCGCTGTCCCATTATCTCATAAACTTTACATCTGGATACATCTCACTGCTGAATAATTGGTTTTACCTGGTAATGAGACGTTTATCCATTAAACTCCAATATTCAAAATCCAATCAATTAAAGCAGCGTATGAGCGCTGCTGCTGCTGAACAAGATATTTGGGTCATTTTGTTGCATAAAGCTCGACTCAGCTGTTTCACTATGAATCTAAAGTATTTCAATGCTTATCAGTGTCCAAACATTGAACTATTTGTGGCCACCACCACCGAACGATATTCAAATTTTTTTTATAAACATTTATTTCATTCTGAAGCCACATACATGATTCGCTCGGTCCTTCCTGCATGGCTGTGCTCTCTCCTTTAGTCCTTTACTCCTTCTCATCCCAAAAGGCCACCGTACTGCTCGTGTGGCGGGGCTTACAGACACTCGGATGACACCACAGGAGCAGTGTGGAGGCATGCTATGTTTCTTTTCTGTTGTTTTTTTTTTACGTGGTCACCAGTTACTTTAATTCCAACCCACCCTCCATCAGCATAGTGTCGAGTGGATAATGAGGGAGACTATTACAAGCTATTACTTTAATAGCTCACCCAAAATGAAATGATGCCAACTTGCACAACACACAGCCACAGCTGGCCCGTGCTGAAGGACACACCCGGCATGAGCTGCTGTCTGTGCCAGTTTTCAAGTACACTCAGGTTAATGGCAGGTCGGATGAGCAGAAAGGAGACGCAGCCTCAACCTTGTGTCCTCTGTTGTTAAATTTTCCTCAGAACAGCCTCTGCTGCCTCCCACTCCTTTGCAATCTGCTCTCTCTCTCCTCACTCCCTCGATACTGCTCTCTTCCCTTTCCCTTCACATCCAAATGAAATGAAAGCCTCTACATGTTTTTCTTCGATGAAAAACATGTAGAGACGATGAAGAAGCCAAGTGCTTCTCACAACAAACTGGCTCCCCCTGGCAGATCGATAACAGCGGCTGATCCTTCAGGGTCCCCCTGACTCAGAGGGGAAATTAGAGACACTGGGTAGTATAGAGATATCTAAAAAAGGAAACACCAGGACTGTTTGTCAGTACTTCAAAATCAAGCAAAACACAAAAAAATGTAAGTACCAAAAGTTGGCATTGAATTCTTGTTCATACTCTTCTTTATTTAACCCCCCAAAAAAATCATGTTTTACAGATTTAACATGACCAGTTCTAGATGGTTATGTGTTTGGGCAAAGGTCTGTTTATATTCCTCCATTATCAGCTGTCAGATACCAAACCTCAGATGTTTTAATCACCCTTTCCTATGTATCATAGTGAAAATCTGAGGAGTCATCGTTAATACAGATTTTTAAACCCATTCAATGAATCCACACATACCTCCCATCTCCAGAATACAGCCGACAGCTGAAAGCTTAAGTTATAATAAACCAAATATAATATATTCATTAAAACAAGTAATTATGCAAAGCACCCGCCCACTGCTGCACGTCCATCAATAAACTCATCATCGAGCGCCCACAGGCCTACAGGAGACACAGGCCTACAGGATCCCCTCGCTGGCTTCACAGCACATCACCGGCAACTGGTCCACTCCACACCAAGCCTCGATAGGCTGTCCAAGGTCAAACACAGGATACTTACACTCAGTCTGATCCACCTCATCGATGAGCTGAACAGCTTCAATGCAAGAGACAGTTATTAAACAGCCCTAAAACAAGCTAGAAGTGATTTGGTTAAACAATTCTTACCTTAATCTACAAGCTATAAACTCTGTATATAATCGTTATAGCAATACATAGCTCACCATTGTGATGAGGTCTTAATGTTGACATTTGGTTCCTTTGTACAAGTATGTATGTGTTCTTCTTCCCAGACAATTCAACCTTAGTTTCACCCGTCCACAAAACAGTCCCTTCCTTCAGCTGTTGTTGGGTTGGTTCGCTTTCAATGTCAAGTGCCATGAGTCTGGGAAAAACTTGACTCATGGCACTTGAGTAATTTGCCAGGACAAACGTATATGATAATACATTTTTTTATGTTCTACAGCATTAAATTGAACATCTGATGATGTTCATCTGCAGTGGAACATTGTTAAAAATCAATCTGGTAAAAATAGTTATTGGGAATGTATTTTCCAAATATGTAATTCAGGAGGGAGAGTCAAGAACTTGTATGGTACTGATTGTGCATCATGTGCAAAGTCCTTTTTTCCTATGCACACAACAAATTGCCCTCCCACATCAATACAACAACTACAACAAAAGAGCCAACTTCTAAGACAATCCCTCAACGTCTACAGGGCTGTTAATTGCTTGGGCAACAGCTTACAAACTAAATCAAAGTCCAAAGAGAGTGTGTAAACTTCCATCACGTCTCCAGCAAACTGTAGCTGCTCTGCAGAAAACCAGCAAACCAATCCCATCCCACTGATGAGGAATATTGGTGACCGTTCCCAATGGCTCCAAAGGGGTTTAGTGACGTGGCCGTAAATTATGTGTAAAAAAAATTCTGTAAATGCAGTGGGAATCTGAGGGAGAGGCCAGGTTGCCTCCATTAAACAAATCACCAAGCTGCGGCAAATGTCCTCCTCGGAGAAGCTGCCAATCCACAGGGACAGTTTGACAAGTGACAGATCAGAGAGTTGGTACGACTTCATATCTCTGAAGTGTGGCAGCAGCTTTCGCTCGCCTGCAAACTGAGTGACATCCCGCTTCACAAGGCAATTCCAGACTGGCAACACGCCTGCGACAGGTCAAGTCCTGCTCCCTTTTCTTTGAAGAACAAAAGTGGACAGAGAAAGAAGGATGGATATGGAGGGAAGAAATAAAGGAACTAAGAGTGGTTTAAAGGTGATGAAAAGTAAGAGAGGAAGTGAACTGAGGAACTTGAAGAGGGAGGAGGAGTACAGAGGAATTGGTCAAACGGAAACAATTTGTCAGAATAAAAATGAGGTAACTCTGTGTCTTTACCTCTATAACGGTAATTATGACGTGATATATTCATTAATCCATATCACTTCTGCTCTCTTCATAGATAGAGCAGCAACGATTATTTGACTACTAATGTGGACTAGCAGAAAATCAATATGCAACTACTTTTCAAGCAAATGATTAATGGTTCCTTCTTTTTCTTTTTATATGCTCTGATAAACTGTGATAATGACTTTGATTAAGTTGTTTGATGACTCATAGACCTTGTAAATTAATTGAGATAATAGTCTGCACCTGAATCGATTAATGTCAAAAGGATAATATGAAGTAATTGTTGGTTGTAGCTCTAATTCAAATGATAAAGAACAGGAGGTGTATAACTCAGAATGGCCCTTGATCAGCTGTGTGGCAGTATGCATAATATATTTTACCCCAAATCCCTTTTCAAAGCACGTCTGTGCACTCAGTCAGCATCAAGACAGAGTTAGCACCACTCTGTTCAAGGTATCTGTTCTCCTGCAAACCACTTTAAAGTAAATGAACGCTTCAAAATGCTTCATTTAAAATGATTTGTCATTATACGGAGGATCAGGAAAATTACTTTTTATCCAAAACTATCAAAAAAACGTGGCCATTTTGAGAGACTGGAGGGTGTTTACTCTCTTTTATTTGTTTTTAATCACGTATTAGAGTATTTCAATTATTGCAACTGTTGAACACTCATCCCTGGATCCCAGAGCTTTAAGTCTTGCACAGTTCGGTAGCCGGCGTTAGCATGCAGTAGGGGGTCGGTGGATGGAGACGGACCCCTGGTCGGATTTGACTCAGAACAGCAAGCTCTTTTTGGCAACAAATTCAAATTAAACCCACCACCCAGATGCCTCCTCTTGGTGGTCTGCGGCTACCTCCATTTGAAAAAACTCTTTGTGTTAGAGACTCGATACTGATATCAAATATGGAGAGCCTGCACTGCGCAGAGCAACAGATGGAAGACACACAAAAAAAGAAGAGTGCTTGTGAATACAGATGACAGTAAAACAGACCATTAAAACGATGAATGTCTCTCAGCAGCAGTGAACCATCTGACTTGAAAACTGACCAAGAGTCTGGAGACAGTCTGCCAGTTTGAAATGGCAAACAGGAAATCCTGCACAGAAACAGAACTCCATCACAAAAGCATCATTTTATGGAGGAGCTGGCAGGGAAACCACGGAGAGCCCTCTCTCTGCAGAGCTGCCTTGCTCGGGGCGATTCTGTGGGAACCCGGGTCTGAATAGAAATTCATTTTTCTCCTACACTTCATTCTGACTGCTTCTCCGCTTTTTTCATCCCTGTGAACCAATTCCTTCTCCCTTGCAAGCGTAAAATGAAGAAGCAAACTTGTGCTGGGTTATCCTCCTCCAGGAGATGATTATTACGATGAACTCCATGGCCTCTTAGTTTAAAACCTGACTCCGCCATCCATGTCATAACATCTTGGGACATCCAAATGCCTCATTTAGGTTTAATTTCCGCTGGTAAATCAGCACCGGCCAAATCAATAACTCATTAGGTGACTTCAGGCTGCTGGGAGATGACTTCCTTCTGCTCTGACATGAGCTGTGCACAGCAGCTTCAGCTCTCTGAGCTCAGAGACAAAGATGTAAGAGTGAGATCACCCAGGCAGAGGTGGACTGGGGCCCGGTGGACCAGCGCCAGCGCTTTCAGCAGGCCTGGTCTGTGCTGCAGCTGAATGGGCCGACACAGAGAAACCCTGGCCCTCAGGACTCTGCGGTTGTTTTCACTAGAAGAGTTTTTTGATTAAGTCGGCATTTGGAAGTGTTTACTCGTTTCGCCATGTTTGTTTTCATCTCATCGGTGCACCTCAGCAGGAGGGTGTTTGTATGGGAAGTAGGAGGGTGGGGAAAGTTCAAGATGAGTTTCCTGAACAAACAAGAGGACGGTGAAGTTTTAATCAATTACCTGTTGCACTGTGAAACAGTGGAAGGGCTCGAGAGGAAATGTTGAACTAGTTTGGGAATAAATGGGTAGACGGAACACAAATATATAAAATAAAAGCATGGCCTCTATTCGCAAGCAGATCACTGACTTCTTATAATATAATACTTATAACCCTGTGCAGGTTCCTTAGCCAAACGATCCACACGGCTAGATTCTTATCAGCCTAAATGCAGAGCTGACACGCACAGTGCACCACCAGTCCATTCTCTAGCAGAAGCTGTAACGAAATAAGGATTTTACGTAAATCAGGGACCACAATTCACACAAAGCGGCCAATTATACGTCAAAAATCCATTCACAGTGTCTGATTCAGTAAGGTTAAGTCACTCCTTGTTTACTGTTAACTCAATAGCTTTTAACAAAGTCACAAATCATTGAATATATTTAGAAAATTGTTCCTTGTTCAAGCATATTATGTTCTTCAAAAAAGCTTCCAAGATAAAAAAGCACAACAACTTGTCACACTTATTGTTAGTATTGTTCATAAGTGACAACGGTTTATTAAAAAGGCTTCAGAGTCCGCCTCTGAGCAAACAAAGGCCTTCCTGAGGGGCCACAGTTTTCTTTTATCTCCTTACTGAGATCATTAAAACTGATATTTTCAAAAAACTGAAGGCTGTTGTTGTGTGTTTTAACAATGCAAACAGAAGCTGAGTGACTGATGAGCTCCTAAATAGGTAGTTCTATATACTGAGATAATACAAAACAAGCATAACAACAGGCAAACTACCAGTTCATTCTTCCCCAGTTCTTTGGGAATCAAACAGCCAAAACAAGTTGTCTACTTGGCGTTAGCTGGCTATTGAGAGTGTCTGAGAACCAGTCATGCTCCCGGTCCTCTTTTCCCATGAGTTGACAAAAAGAGGCAGGAAGTCTCCACGGAGCCCAGACTCCAGCCAATGTGGCCTGGCCACAGATAACAGCCAAGATCCGTTGTTATGTTGGCAAGAGGCAAACAACAGCTCCACTGGACACATACAAGCGAGGAATAAGACGGAGGTGAGCAGGCTTGAGATCTGACAACTAAACAAACACTCCGTTTTCTGACCCAGCAGGTAAAAAGATGAAGAGTCAGTCTATAGTGAGAAAAAAACTCAATAAAAACTGAATAAAAATTCATTTTCATTCAGTTTCCCAAGTACTGAGCAGCAAAAATGTGAGAGAACTCACAGTGTTATCAGATATATTACATTTATATACATCTTTCCACAGTCAGCGCTTGTAATGTGTCCTAATGTGTCCTCATGTGTCCTCATGTGTCTCATCAACCAGGGAATTTCAACACAGAGATTTGTGATCAGTGTGTACATCCATTCATTCCAGTTGGTTGTGTACTTTAAGTGAGGGGAATTACTTGTGAGCCCCTCAGACAATGTGGTTTGCTCAGTCTTCCTCTGGCACAGCAGCACCTGAGCAGCTCCAACCCAAAGCATGAGGAGTTCCACTGACTCAGCAGAAACATCAGTCAGTTAATTAAGTGAAAACACATCACACAACATCATTTTTACCCTTATGGCCAATCCCATAATTGCCGCTACTGTATGAGTATCATTAGACCAATGCATAGGCTCCCAGGAGGGCTGCAGACGTCTGTGGGCTGTAATAACATACATCGAAGTCCTGTGCACAGCTCCTATCAGGCTTAATGTCAGTGTCATCCAGAATTTTTCACATCCATTCTGTGACTGCATTAATAAATCCCTTTCATATATCACACCGACACATTTAATCACTCCAGTCCTGGGGTTATGGGAGAGTGTTGACAGTGGCGGGTGAAAAGCAGCCCACATGGGGATGGAGAAACACCAGGATGAAGGATGGTCACTCACCATGAGGCCATGAGGGGGGAGTGTTTCTAGTCCGGGCTATAATGAATATTACAGAGTGGCCTAAGAAACACATTACTTTACTCCTACTACTTTACTGTTTGCCCAGAGGAAAATACCCACTGCGTGCACAGCATGTTTTGAGGCCTTTAGGTCCGTTTTCAGAGGACGACATCGGGCTCCCAGTGAGCAGCATCAGATGGGGAAGACTGGGGATGATAACCCCCCGTGTGTACTCACCGCTGTAGAACCGGATCAAACAGCTGAGGTCGGAGTTTGCTGCTTCTTGCTGCACCCGAACAGGGTCTGCGTAGCCCATAGACGCCAGGTAGTCGTACAGAATCTGGAGCGGACGCTCGGAGGGGTCCAGCCTCCTGACGGACAAGAGAGAACACAGAGGAGGTGTGATGATGACCACCACACAAAATGACAACACTAGTTTCTTATACGGGAAATACATGGAATGAAACATTACAATAAAGGTGGACGGTTTGAAGTTCATTAAAAGCAGCAGACAGTTTTTGATTGGCAAAGCAGAAGAGTCCGGGTCAACGTTCCCGACGACTCATCTGTTATAATTATTCCACTTGTCCAACAGGCCTTGTACCCTTTATCTTGTTAGTAGTAAAAATGTATTTGAGTTGAAAGTGATCAAGCTACAGGGGTCCCCGAACCCTACTGAGGTTATGTGTGATCTTTCAGAACCAATCAGAGAGTTTTTCTGGCCCCTCATCATAGAGCATGTAGAGCAGACATGAGCAGATCAGATGAGATTTGTGTGCACGGTGGCTGGCTTCACTTTACGTGTCAGCGTGAGGAGCTTGGGGATTTGGCAGGCCCGTGGTATCAAGCTGCTCTGGAAGACGCTCAGGGCATGACAAACTGCAGGGGAACCCCAGGGACACCCAGGACATGTCAGAGCAGAGGACAGATGTATCCCATTCCCCTCCCTCTACAGCACATTCCCCTGAAGACCACTAGGGCCTGCCACCTCTGAGGGACAACCCATGCAGTAGGTCCTCCCAGCTCTCATATAGGCAAGTTGCACTGTCTCCAACAATAGTCTCAAAATGCGACTAAATGGTCGCAGCCTGGAGCCCTGCCATCCATCTTGGAGGCAATTCGAGTTCCCCGTGGAAGAGCGTGGGAAAACGAACGATTGTTTCTGTTCTCACCCAATTGGCACTGAGAGTCTGATCTGGATAAGTGACTCAAAAATGTGTGAATGGGTGTTGTCCATCCACTCAGTAATTTAATCTTAAAGGGGAGTTTGTGTGACTGAAAATAAAAACGTTCCCATTGCAGGAGAGAAGCCAGACCAAGTCTTCCTGTAAGCAGCACATTACTACAAGCTATAAAAAGAAAATCACTAAAAACAGCTTCCATCCCTTCCATCACGTCCTTACTTACAAATCCTTCTTCAGCTCTCGTCTATGGGCTGTCACCAGCTCTGTGTGCCCACTTGAAGAGTTTGAGTATATATTGTCAATCACAGTAACAAAACGTACTACACATGGACTTTCCCCAGAGAGAAAATATAAAACTAGAGGTCAATTTAAGGTTAAACATAAATAGAGTTCTTGGGAGTGTATTTTCCATTGAGATACTAATACAATGCATTAAATGGAACCCTGAGTTGTTTGTACTGTATTGCTTATGGGCCGTCTGTAGGAATGTAGACATTTCTTTTTCTGAACAGAAATCATTTTTCATCAGTTTTCTTCAGTCTCCGTTGGCCTGTTTTGGATGAAGTCTTCTAATATTACATTTAAATCCACCTGATCATATTCACAGACAGACTGCGATTTAAGCTCAGTGCTGCTCGAGGATATCCTGAACCAACGCAGCCTATCCACAGGCTTACCAGAAGCCTCTCATTTAATGCCGTTCTTCATCACTCTGCAGTGCCTTCGGCTTTTAATCAGCGTACATACAACGAACTGGGTCCATATGCTGTTGATTGATCATGACACACTGCAAAATCATTACCAATCACCAGTCATGTGTCTGTGACTCGACCTTCAAGCTACCGATGCTCACTGACGCAACCTCTTACAGGTCTCAGCCTTAAATTCACCCACTGGCCTTATTGTTTCAAACCCACCTTTCAGGAGATTTTATGATTTTGCCGCATCAATATCCCACATCAGAAAAAAAAGAAAAATGGAGCAGACAGTGCGACTCACACAGAATACGCTGTGAGCCACTGCAATTTAAGCTATTGCGGTTTCGTTATTTTAGACTCTCCCGTCTAATATCTTGACGTTGGCTCTCTCCCAAAAGCAAAAAGGAGGAACGGCCCAGATTCCTTGGTCACGGATCAGTGAACCGGCTTTTTATCCTTTCACAAATAATCAAGGGGTCATTGGTTATTTCTGTCTCCATATGTCTCCTCTCTGGCTGAGAGAGGCGTAGAGTCATGTTCCCTGAGGGCATCCTGTCTGCGACGCTCTGAGAGCATGGGATGTTACGATAACTGCAGCCGGTCCCCGGCGCTGCGTTTTGCCCACTTTGCAAAACTCAAGCCTGCTCATGGTGACATGTGGGATTCAGGGACAGGATATCAAGTTAATGCTATGGCCTGGTGTATTTCTTATATAACATAAATGAGAACAAGATGTGGATATTGACCGAGAAACAGAACTCTTCTAAATTGTTTTCTTTGGATGTCAGCGTATGTCATGATTCCCGTCTCTGTCGTGTTTATTTGCCTGTCTAATGGAAGAGATCCGCTTTAATGAATGCAGCTGTCTAAACCTGCTGCGTAACAGCTCATGTTTCCCTCGCGCTAAACACACACACACACGCACACACACACAACCACAATACACACACACACACACGCGCACACACACACACACACACACACACACACAACCACAACACAGAGCAGCTTTCTACGCTTGCTTTATTTCTTTCACTTTTATTATTATACATTAAGCTGCAAGCTGCTAGCTGCTATGAGTGCACAGGAATACTGTATTGACTGCATGCAATGATGATGCTAATGCAGAGCTGCAGTTGATGGATACTGGATGCACGTGTTTTCCCATTAAGAGAAGCTGATGCAGTTTTAACCCACATTACGGTGCTGCTCTAAGAAGGGCTGTAGGGTACAGATCTGCACCGAGGACACTTTAGATTCTGATTCTAAAGTTGGTCTCTAGGCAGCCATCACACTTTTTTATTATTATATGCCAAATTACTAGCATTGATCAGAATTATAAGATATGAAGCATAACTTATCTTAAACGACTCAATATGGTGTGTCCTTACCTGACAAGGTCTCCGTGCAGCTGAACATAAAGTCCCTTTCCGTCCCTCTGAGCGCACAGCTCCTCCACCGTGGTGCTGGTGGAGCAAAGCACCAACTGCAGGTCAGTCTGAGGGGCGGTGGAGGCCTGAGGGCCGGAGGCAGGAGGCTGAGGGTCCACGGTGGCGCCATAGAGACACACACAGCCCCGCTGGGTGTCCCCCTTCAGCCAGTCCCGTTCTCGTGACCCAAATCTGGTCTTTCTTGTCACGGGGCCACGACTCCCATTCCGCTTCATGTTGCGCTGATGACACAGAGAGAGGCATTTCAACAGAGACAGCCATGAGCGTGTCTGACAGCCTAGAGAGCTTGAAGGGGGGTTCAACATGTCCTCAACACATCATCTATGGTGGTAGTTGCATCTGCCCACAACTGGAATAACAAACTGGAGCAATACCTACGCTGTGGAATTAAGTGAATTTGAAACTGCCTGATTTGGTGCAGTGGTGTTTGGATTATGAAGGAGAACCCGTCCTTCAGTGTACCAGGACACAAATAATCAGTGTATTATGATCACAATTTAGTCATCGGCAACTGTGCAACAAATACTTCCCATCTTCTGCATCTTGATTGAATTTAAGGTGGAGGTCGGGTCTTTGCGCGGTGGGCGCCCCATCGAGTGTCATCATAGCTTTCGTTTGAATTATTTTGTGAACCTTCTCCTCCCTGTTGCGAAAACTTTCACTTTCTCTACTCAAATCAGTCCGAACTGGAGCAGCGTCATTCCAGTTAGAGACACAGAGGATGTGACAGTGCAGAGGTTACGAAGTTCCACAACTGTTGCATTAACCGTGTGGCCACAGTTTGAGTGACCTGCCAGCTCCTGTCGAGGAGTATCTGAACGGAGCACTGGGCCTCAGTCGACGTCAGATGCAGCAGACAGCTGTGACCGAGTGTGAATGGGAAACAGGGTCACGCTGAATAAGAGCATGCATGTTCAACCAACCAAACCTTAATCAGGAAGAAGAAGAAAGATGCTGTGTATTTTCCTACCCTCCTGAAGAAAACCAGGTTTGTTAATGGCCGCCCGGGCTCTGTTTCTCATTTGGCTGTGGAGGTCCCTCGTGGACTTATTGATCTGTGCAGTGTGTACGTAACTAAAACACAAACTGCATCTGGCTCATCCGCAAATCAACAGACCTCGACATCTCTTATCATGAGGGAATTTCTTTAATGCAAAACACTGGAGTCTTTTCTGTCTTTGTTAACAGGCAGAAAAAATAACTATAAATATCACTTTCCCCTTCACTATTGACACTGACACGAATTATGGTTTCACAGCCAAGAACTATGAGCAGAAATACTGAATGGGAAAATCAGCATTTTAGTTATGGCCCTATGAGCTTGTTAACAGGGTGACCTATTTGACTTTATGACTTTCGATATGCGTACACATTAAACTGAATTGCACAACTGAGATTTTGTGTGCGTGTGTGTGTGTGCGGTCCAGGTATTACGTGTATTGTGGGGACCTCAATCTGTTAACACAGTCACATTATGGTGGCAAAAAAACAAGTCACCATAGCGTAAATCATTACACATAAGTTTTTAGGTTAAGGCCTCGATTAGGGTTAAGGTTAATGATCGAGTTAGTTTATGGTTTGGTTAAGGTTAAGGGTCAGACAAGTAATGGTTGACGTTAGAGTAGGTCTCCAGAAAAATCTATGTAATGCCGTAGAATGTCCCCTGAAGTCATGGAGACACAACTGTGTGGTTATGTGGTGGTGTGTGTGTGAGAGTGTGTGTCCTTTAGGGACTTGTATGTTACAAAATCATCTGTCTTGCCTTAAAATGTCACAGACAAATTGCTCAGAAGTGCAGGGCCTCCCAACGAAAGCTCTGACAGCCTTCCCTGCGTGTGCGTACGTGTGTGCATGTGTGAGTGTGTGCGTGTGTCTGCTACGTTCCTCACTGGATGACAGTCATCTCCGGATCAATCATCAACCATTGGAGATCGTCACTCAGCTGACTCACAGCACGTTACATAATACTAATGCGAATATGCGTTTGAGTTCTGTTTGAATAAACCACCGCAGTGACAGCGACAAAACACACAACATGGAGAAACGCTCCGGTGGGAACCAGCCGCTCGCTCCTCTCCACTCACCTTTAACACTCGGATCCCCGTCGCAGCTCCCGGACCACTGCGGCTGCCGCGACCCGCAGCCTGATCCAGCCCCGCCGGGTGGACCACCTTGTCCGGCTGCCTGTCTATGCAAGCCCCGCTCCCTCCCACATCCCCTCCCTTCTTGCTGGTGCCTGTTTGGCTGTTGTGATTCGCGACGACCGCCGCGTTAACGTCCTCGTCCTCCATCGCCATGTCTCGTCCCTCCCGTCAGCAGCGGCCGCGAGCGAGAGGCGCGCTGCGGGTACGTGACTGGCAGATTCCCGCGGAGCAGCGAGGACTGGTCCGGGGTCGGTGCAGCGCCGCCATGTCCACGGTGACTGTGAGCGCTGTCAGCCGGGCCCGGGAGAGCCGATCGATGCACATGACGGGGGCGGGACCAGGGGGCTTGTCCGGCGGCCGCTGCCCCTTTCTCACCGCGACACATCCACGTTCATGTGGGACGTCAGTCAGAAGTCCACCACGGTGACATCACGACGGGCCATCGTAGGGTGTGTCTACGGCCGATCACACGTTCTAGCTCTATTAAAGGGATCGTTCACCCCGAAATGAAAACTCTCTCATTATCTATAGTCACCGCGATGGCGATGGAGGGGTGGTGGGAAGGGTTCGAGTCTCAGGGGTAAACAGTGCTGCAGACAAATCCAAAAGAATTCTTCAAACATCACAATCCTTCAAACTGCTTGTGTGGTGACATTCAAATTCAACTCGTAACATTGCATTTACACCAAGTTTTTAGCTAGGTCGATTTGAATGTTGGGCTTACAGACACTTGGATGACACCACGTGAGCAGTATGAAGGCTAGTTGAGTGGTCACCATTCACTTCAAATATATTTGTTTTGGCTGCAACGCTGTTTACCCCTGAAACACCAACAGTGTCGTGTGGACACAAACACCCACCACTTGACTCAGGGAATTTTCATTTTTAGGTGAACTGTCCCTTTAATGTTTTATTTGAATCTTTCACTGTATCACGTCAATATTGATAGACTAATATGTAGTGTCATTTTCTAAACCTTCAGTAAATTGCAACGTATTTGTCTAATAATTTCAAAAAGTGTATAAAAATACAAAGCATTACTGTTATGAATATTATAAATAATGTCCACCTCCACTGACACGTATGTCAACATATTTTTGAGATTTAATGAAGATTAAAATTTGAACTTTAGTTGTATTGCTTTTGATGACATTTTTACTTCATCAGGTAAATCTACTCTCTAGTATTAGTAGCTCGAATCTAAAGTGCTGCAGTTGATCTGGATTTATTGTCGACAACCAGTTATTTATAATATCAATAACTTTATCAATATTTGTAAAAACAGGATTATTTGTTTCGTGTATATGTATAACCGATACGTTTCTGGCTTATTAGAGGAGAAAAGTCTGGAGAAGCCCACCAAGCGCAGAATGCTGATTCATACTTAACTTTATTTCTCAATACCTTTCTCAGTAAGAACCTTTGTGACGCTACTGGATGAAAACTAGAAGCAGCTTTATGTGTCACGATAATGTGACAAATGAACAATATCATGGATTTCAATCTGTCATTTATCTAACCGTACTTTATTATTCCATAAAATTCTCAACATATCTGAACTTACTGCCTCTTAATAATAAACAGCAATCTAACAAAAATCTTTTAAAAGCTTTCATCAGTATAGCTGAGTAGTATGGCATACACAGAATGTTGTCTATACAGTTTAGAGAAATACAAAATCTATTGAACTAGGGGTGGGCAATCGTGATTAAATCTATCATATTCATTTATATTGCAATACTTTGCATGTTCAGTAAAGTCAACTGATGAACTTATGAACAAACAATTTTCTAGCAAAAGCAGCACATTTAAAACCACTTTAACACATTCATGCAAAACTCAGGTCAAATCCTGTTCTTCTAGTTAACTGATGTCATTCCAACTACTTTGGTGTAAATGGTATCATAAATCTTGGTTGACAAATTGAAATTGTCTCATACTATGTGTCCTCATATTTTCATCCAGCACTCCTTTAAATTAAATCAGATTATTACACCACACCCCAAACAAAAATAAAAAAACAAACTACCATACTTCAACTAGTTTTTTATTTGACTTTATTCGCTTGATCATTTTCTCCAACCCAAAGACAAGAATACACAGCATAAATTGAAAATATCCCATTTAATAGTTTACAACTTCTCATCTTTAATCATCTTTTCATACTTTCAGTCTGACATTCACACTCACCTTGACTCCATGGAACTGCTGTTCAGCTCAACATGTCAAACTCGACTGGGAAAAAAAAAAGTGAACCTTACATCTCCAACATTCCCCCCCCCCCCCCGACAAATCAGATACCATATTGTTTTATAGTCAGGACTGGGTGGGGGAGGGGTAACAAACGTTTTTTTTTTTTTCAAAATACAATGTTTGCATTGTTTGTTTAAACAGGGAAACTGAACACAGCCGCAGTTCAGATGCTCTTCCAAGCCCTTTACACACTGAATTCAACCCCAACCAATAATAATAAAAAAAAAAACAGCTTTCCAAATAATCCAAATGATGGATGTGCACTTTCAACATTAACAGTATTGTGAGCACTAGCTGAACAACATCCTATTGTACATGTTAGTCCTGACCCATGAAGGTGGTGTGACCAATTTGTATCGTTTGAACTTGTCTTGCATTTCAAAAAAGAATCTCAGGCCAAGAGTAGAAATGACATTATTTACACTGGTTTTTCACATGCAGCTGAAAAGCTGAAAGTTGAAATTGCAGCCCAAAAAAATGATGTCCTATCTAGTTAAAAGACATGTCACACACCCCCTCTCAAGCATCACTTCTTCTCTCACACTCTCACACACGCACACACACACACAGTAATATAACTTCAAACGCTGATCACACCGCTGATGGGTATTTGTTTCCGTTTCTTTTCTTCCTTTTAAGTTACACTGTCCAAAGCACTTATGTTGGGTTCATTTCCATTTGTACATTTAAAACGGCATGGATTACAGTTTCATTAGAAAGAACTCAGATCAGATGTGATTAACAGGGGTACATACTGGATGAATAAGACAGTACAAACAACACCAACAAAAACAAACATTCAGGAATAGATGTAATGAAACTTCCTTTCCCATCCTATCGGCCTTCCGTTTTGCACAGCCCCCCCTTGTGGTTATAGCTTGTAGCATAGGCATGTCCCAGGTTTGTTCTGAGCAGCACTCCACAATACAAAACAAAACAAAACAAAAAAGGAGAAAAATAATTGCCTTCCTACTACATACTGTGCTAAAATAGTGAGGGCTCAGATTAATCTGATATGATGGGCTACAGCCCCACAATTTATTTTAGCAACAGAGAAGCTGCGAGGTGTGTCATGCAGGTGATAGAGGGATGAAAGTAAAGAAAGGAAGTAAAAAGAAAACCCTGCACTGTTCCGACCAAGGGAAGGACACTGCCCCTCCCAACATGCATATGTGGAACCACCTAGGACACAAAAAGCGCCACAAGAATTGGCTCTTGTCGTGATCAAACTGAATTCCAATGCGAACACACAGGCCAGAGTAAATCACAAGTGAGGATAGAAACATCTGCATGTGGCGTAGAGACACGAGGCTGTGAGGAAGATACTACATGCCAGACAAAAAGGCAAGCTTGTAATCAACGAGAAGAGCCGTGTCACCGACGAGGGGCATCGATTCACGGATCAATTTGTGGGTAGAAGACAGTTCAAGTGATGTGAATTGTCGAGAGAGCGCAGGACACTAAAGCGCACACAAGGCCAGAGGGAAGAGTTAGATCCTGGCAAGAAGCCTGCTCCTCTCCAACAGAGGGCACGGACACATGAGGAGTTTGAGGGGCAGGGAAGCAGAAGAAGTAAGGTGCCACTACTGCCGCCGCGCAGCACTGTGCTTAGGTTTCTCAGTAGTACAGTACATTATTCAGACGGATTCAACCCTCATCTCAACATCCAAGGGAACCCAGACAAGTAGCCTACCGACGAGATGACACATCTGATCGTGAATGAAGAGTGAAGAATAGCAAATCAAACAAAATCGAGCTCAATTGCATCCTTTTTTAAGATTCTGTTTTGTACATATATGCATACAATTATACTTCCTAGCTAATCTCTTAATTCTTCATGTGGGTTTTATTTATTCCGATCAGATTTGTTTGTTTTACAACTATATACAATGTACAGGCAGCAGATCATATATCTTTTACAATGGGTTATTGATGATACAGGGAAGTCTCAATAGACTGATGTTGACTGGATCGATTAAGACAATATACATCGTGGATATTTTGGAATTTTTAGAAAATGGTATCTAAAAAAAGGATGAAAGACAGTACAAGAGACAAAACTGTAAAAGCCCTCAATATATACAGAAAAAAAGCCAATATAGCCATTTGTCAACAGAAAAAAAAGTCCTAACTGAAATAATTTCCTCCAGATACACATATCATAGCTCAAAAATATTTCCAAAGCTAATAGTCTCTCTGATTTGGTCAAAGAAGTTAGAAGATCGTGAAGCATTGTGAAAATAAGTACAGCCTGATGAACATCTGAGGATCTCAACACAGCATCACGGGGCTGCTCAGCTTGTTCAATACTTAACGTACAAACTACCACTAGTCTCTCTCTGGTGCAGACGCTCCCCTTGATTGCAATTCATGACTCAACAAAACGGTCACTCTACTGCCACTGACGGTTAACAGAAAGAGAATATCGTGAGGCAAGAGGGTTCCTGTAGCCGACCGTGTGTTCAGAATCGGATTTAAAGAAGATGAGAACTAGTCCCAACAGAACAACCTGTACCTCACTGTGTGATCCACACTCACTTCAATGTTTGTCGACGATGACGCCTCACCTCAGTCTAATATTTTATACATTTTTCAAAAAGACTCTACACCTCAATGTCAGCTTATGAAATGTTTACATATAGTAGCTGCCGTAGTCTTGAAGATTTTCCTTGTTTTTAGGACACGTTATTAATAATATCCAATTTGTTTATTTGTAATTCTGCCACACAGTACAAGGGAGAATGATCAGATTTGTGAAGCTGTAATTTAAGCTTTCTGTCAAATCCGAACCGTGGACATCCGAGTATGTCACAGTGAGCGAATCACTATTATTAACTCCTAATGAGATACAGAATTGAGAACGTAAAACTTCTGTGACGAAGTGATTCATCTATTCAAATCAATCAGGGACCCTTTCTCTCAGACTGAAAACACAATCAGCACACGAGCAAACTTACAAAGCTCATACAGAGCTCAAGAGTTTAGGGGCTTTTATCTGGCTAAGTCAGAAAGGCACATCACTTCGATATCAGGCATAAATAATTAAGTCAAATTACTGCAGAAATATAAGTTTCACAAAAATAGTGCCGATAAGATGAGCGTCCCCATCAAAGGAGACAGCCATGAAAAAGAAGACTTGAGGGAGAGAGGGGGAGAAAAAAGCATTCAGTGCATGTAACTACATTCATAACAAGCTTCATTTACATGTATGTGCATGGTGACCAAGTTCAATCAGGTTCAATTAATCTGAATGGGTCGAAATTGCAAACTTGACTGTGAGGACAGAGATGCAGTAAAAGGTTTAAACAGAGATCCCCAACACAAATGCAATCAACATGTCTTCAGATAAATTTCAGGCGTGGATTTAATCCATCCCGACGAGTGAACAGCATCAAACTATGCAAAGCAATTATCTGTTGAATTAAATATACACATCTAGAACTAAAGCTACAGATGAGATGATTTCAGAGAGAGCTGTGTGGACTGAGTATCGTCTCCTAAAACGTCCCGCGGGTGATCAAACCGGGCATCTCGGATCTGTTCATGCTCGTAGCGTCCATCGCGCCAACACAAATGTAGACGACTTCCTATAGAAACATAGGGTAAAGAGATCTACTACCAGAGAACACCCTCCGAGCTCGAGTCAAGGTGTGATTGTGATCCTAACAATGCTCAAACATGCTTTAAGCAAATTAATGTAATTCAAAATGTATACAACTCTCTGACAAGTTATATCACTTATGATATGGAGTAAAGGACTTAACTCAATAGACCTTTCAAAGAGTCTCTCCGCTGCCATCACGGGACTGAAGGTTCGTAGAAAAAGCCTGAATGCAAAGCCAATCATGAATAATGGAGCAACGTGTTTATTTGAAGTTTAATCATAAATTTAAGTAAATCCAAGGTTATTGCATTGCTTGTAACAGGCAACGCGTTTTCTCTCAACAGTGACTTGAGTGGTAAAGTGTACCACAGTGAATGGTGTACATACTGTATATGTGCTTTTGTGGGTGGTGATGGTGCAGGGACGGGGGGGGGGGGGTGTTTGTGGAAAAGAGTACGGACTAAGCAAAGAGATCATGGAAACCGATTAGGAAAAAGAGAAGATAAAGTTCATTGATTGATATGTTTCCCCAATTATTCTGGTGATGCCCACAGGGTCTTTGTAACATCCCTATTTTTCTCCTGTGTTAAGATGCTCTGCTGCTTCCCATGCAACTCGAGGGCAGCGGTCTGCATTGTCGTCACAGGGGGATCCATTGGAAGAAAGGAGGGAGGTGAAAGAAAATCGTTTTCATAGTTCCCTTGGTGGGGCTGTTAAGAGCAACCGGCGCAGCTCATCACTGCCAGGACTGAGGGGGGAAATTATTAACCTCAGCCAGGTCTTGCACGGGCGAGCCTTTGAGGGTGTACGTCAGCTTGATCCTCATTCGTAGCTGTTGCTGAAAAGTTGCAAGGACGGTCATGTTTATAAAAAAGTAGAAAATTCTGGCAAATCATTCAAAGCTGCAAATGTCTTTTTTGTCCTTGGCGTTTCAAAAAGGACAAAAATAACAGATTCAAGACAATTTGTGAAAAACAAACTCACCTTCTGTGGGTTGAGGACTCTGATGACCTGTGTGACAGATCCCTGGTTGAGTGCTGGGACGATGTTACTGCTAGGGGAGAGGAGCTGCAGCTGGAATGTCTGAAAAACAGATATTGGACAGTTTATTAGAGGACAATTCCATGGACATCAATTGAGAAATGGCGTTATTATAGCCGGATGAACCAGATATGCTCTTATTGATTGGGCGCTGACCACAGATGTTCCCTTCAAATTACTCAATCGCACTTCTATCGATCAGATAAGACGATTGTATAATTGGTGATGTGGGTAAATGAACAACACTCAATGGTTTTGGTGCCTGAACCGTCATCTCAGCCAGATATTGATGACACATATTTATGATTTGTTCTGTCGAAACAAACGCAGACTTGTGATGTTGTCAAGTCTACAATGTTTTGTGATTAATAAAGCGATTCGATTCTTTATTGGTCACAGGGGCGGCTGTGGATGAGGAGTAGAGCGGTCGTCCTCCAACCTGAAGGTCAGCAGTTCGATCCCCAGTCTTCCCTGCATGCCAAAGTGTCCTTGGGCAAGATACTGAACCCTGAACTGCACTTTTTAGAACAACAAAGTGCTGCTAATAGATGCGCTGTATGAATGTAAAACTATACTGTCAAGAGCTTTGTGTGGTCATCAAGACTAGAAAAGCGCTATATATAAATACAAAACCATTTACCATTTAAAAAAGTTAGTGATTAAAGCATCCCCACATAAATTTAGGAATAACCAAACCAGTTAATTATATGGTTTATTTCCACTTGTCGTTAAGATGAATGTTTACCACATTCATGAGGTTATGGAGACATAATCAACATATCAGTGGCATTAAATGCTAAATAAAAGTCGCTTCATTTCAGTGAGTGTGCCTGCTTACCTTTGGTACTGCAGCCTGAAAAACAAATTCTGTCATATCTGCCTCTGTTGAGTTGGAAGCATGAATGGTGATGACGGCGACGTTTGGATTGGGATTAGCTCTTTCAAATGTGAAGTCTATTTTCAGGCCGTTCTTGTTGTACGCCGTCATTGGAGGAATACCTTAGCAGAGACATCAGAGGAGCAGACCATCAAAAGATTTAGATATATAGCTCGTAACAATTCACAGCATGCGTTATGGTAATCCAAGGAATGAAACACAAAATAACTGAACATAATCTTTTAATACAAAAGACCAGAAGCAGAGACTATTGTTTATATGGCAGCAGAGGGTGAACGAGAGCAACTGACTCTCACCTGCAGCTGCAATGTCATTAAACAGGGGCTGTGAGGAGAGGCCATCCAAGAGGAAAGGAGGTTGGGAGGAGGGCAGAGGGGCAGGGGCTGGACCTGAGGGGGGGGAAGCAACACACCAGGGTTTACAAGGACACTCACACACACAATATTATAAATCCTACTGTTTCCATGTTTCCCCTCTTAAGTTGATTTATAGCTGGTTTGACTTATACTGCAGAATTTCGCACAAACACCTTCCAACTTACAATATGTTATTGTCGTTGGAACGCAAGAACCAAACAAACAATACATTTGTGCTACACCTGGTTTGAATCAATATTCTCAACAGAACTGTCAAATTCAAATCCATTAAAAGTGAGCTCTATGGTGTTGATATTGGAATGATGAATAATGAGGAGCTGCTTCATAGCTGCAAAAGACATTACTTTGTTCAAGCATCTCTGCAAGTCATTTAAATCAATTCCTAGTTGAAACGTCACCTTGTATCAAAAAGTTATCATATGCTCAATGTTTATACAAAAAACAGGCAGTTCAAGAGCAGATGCATCACATTCACACTTGTGCAAAACACAGGTTTATACAAGGTCCTGGCATTGCTCTAAACAGGGTGCTGCAGAGCCGTAAACAGAGTATCCTACCACTTAGCGAGAGGTCACCAAGCAGATCAAGCAGCTCTCCTCCAGCTGAGGCGGGCTTGGTGGGGATTGTGGTCTGGATCACCGGCACCACATCATTACCACCCAGCAAGTCTAATAAATCATTAGCCTGGGGGACAGGGACGACATGAAAACATGACCAATTACTTACAGTGTTCACCACATTAATGAATCATGTAAAATAAAGAATGCATTCACTGGTTCCAAAAAAAGATGATGAACGTGGAAGTTTAATAAACTTTCGACATAAAGGAGACAAATGCTGTCAGAATATAAATGGCATCAACATAGTCTGTCAGACGATGGATCACTCATTTTATCATCATACAGCAATTTAGCACGAGGCATTGTCTGTCCCCTGTAGAGCAAACAAATGATCAGCTTGGTGCAGGTGTATTTCATGAAACAATAAACATTTAAAATATATAGCTATTTATTATCAGTATAGGTAAATTTAGCTCAACCATCTATTTTCTGCTACTTACCTTTAGTCAGATCTTTAAAATTTAAAATAATTAGTGCAGTCCATGTTAGGTTTTTAGATCTCACTGGGAAAAAAGTATCCTGCTGAATGCTTATCTAGTTAAAATATTCAAGGTGTTATTTGTTCATTTTAAAATAATGAAAGCTGTCCTCACCTGGTTGGTTGGCTGGGAGACAGGAGGTGGATGCTTCGGTTCCACACCAGAGGGCTCTGTCTCCCCATTTGTCTGAGCAATCTCTGTGGGGCCATTAGATGCGGATTTCTCCATGATGGGCATTCGCTCGAGCAGAGCTGGCCTATAGTCAAGAAACCAGCACAGAATAAGGAGGGAGGCAGAAAATGCTCCAAACTCAACCATGTGAGGATTTTCCAAAATCTGCTAATTGGAATGGTGTGGTTGTGATGGATGTTATGATGGAAGGTAGGATTGCATATTCACCTCATGTGGTCATATTTCTTGAAAAGCGCGTTGTACTCCACAGCTCTCTGCTGGAGCTCCACGTCGATGCTACTGCCATATATCGAAACCACCTTCTTGATTCGGCTAAATATTACAGGTTAGCAAAAGAGAGGGGTTTTCGGTTAATTAACTAAATCACTTTGGCAGCCAAATGTTTACAAAGCTTCACAGTAAAAGATGAGTCTAAAAGGTTGTTACTCACCTAACACCACTGAAGCGAGTCGACAGCTTCATGATGGCAGTGAGGGAGTAACCCCGGGTCACAGGTGTGGACATGTTGGACACCAGGAGTCCTTCTAGCACGTCCAGAACTTCATCTTCAGAGACCTTGATTCATCAGGAAGAGAAGAAAAAACTCACAGATTAAAGGTTTGTCTTCAGTTTGGTTGTGTGTCTGTGTGTGTGTGTGTGCGGGATCTTTCAAGGTGTACCTGGATGGGTTCCTCCTCTTCACATTGTCCGGATACTAGCAGGTCTCCATACTCTCCTATGCACCAGGAGGCCACCTGCACTAGAGGTTGCTAGAGAACACAGAGTAACTCATGTCAAACACTGATTGAGCTGTTCAGCCACCTGGAAACACTGCATTACATAACCAAAATATACGTGTGCTCCATTAATGAAGATGTCTCAAATCTAATGAGAACTGCTCTGACCTGTGAGATGTCATCCAGCAGTGCCTTGTAGAGTCTCTGAACTGTGTAGGCATGCATCTCCACACTGTTGGTGATGAGCTGGATGAGGTTCGGAACGGAATCGTCTCGCACATAGCTCCCTGCCTGTGAGGAAGAACAGAAGCCAATCAGAAATGAAAATGAATCCTGAATAAATTTCTAGATTTGAATTCAAAGGAAAGCAAGTGTGGACTAAGGTGTGTTCCCAGATTTGGTGAGAACATTCGCGTTTTGTGGGGTTATACTTCTGTTGCTGAGAATCCAAATCAAACAGCATTAGAGGTTATTTAATATACGTACTGTTGTCAGGACTCTCATAATGGTGTCTATGTGCCATCTTTTCGAAGGGGCATACCTGTCAAACAAAAAATACATTCATTGGTCCCAAAGAAGGATGATGGGCGTGGAAGTTTAATAAACTCTTGACATCAAGGAGACAAATGCTGTCAGATTATAAATGGTATCAACATAGTCTGTCAGACGATGGATCACTCATTTTATCATCATACAGCAATTTAGCACGAGGCATCGTCTGTCCACTGGAGAGCAAACAAATGATCAGCTTGGTGCAGGTGTATTTCATATTGTTCATAAAACCTCTTCACAGACATAACTGACTTTCATTCTACATGTATGGAATTCATGCAGAAACAGTTACTCTTAACAAGCTGTATCAACCTTGAACTCTGTGCTGCAAGTATTAGCAAAGAGCAAAAGCTGAGAATCATTTGCAACCTTGCACATGACAAGGTCACACAGAATGTGCTATCATATTACTACAGAGCAGCTGTACATTTAGTATGTGTAGGGAGGTATGTGTGCCAGGGCCATACTTCTCGGCGGCTAGAAAGACTCCTGATGCACAGTCTGCTTTGAATTCCGGGTCACAGGAGTCCAGGAAATAGAGCAGCTCTTTCATCATGCCTCGAATGTTGTTGCCATTCACCAGGGCAAAGCTCAGCTCCATTGCACGTCTGCACAGCAATGACAAAAACATCTCAAGGTCAGAAACAAAAAGACTGAATAATAAGTTAAAATTCAAACCGAAGTGCAGTGAGACAGTCACCTCTTGATGGACACATCCAGATCTTTTAAACAATCCACGATGGTGCTCCGGTGCCTCTGCACTGCATTGTGGTCCGTCTGTACCGTCTTTAGTAGGGAGGTCAATGCAACGTATCTAGGAGAGTGAGTTTGATTACAGGAAGTCAGAATCACATTTTGGAGAACCTCCTGGCAGGGTCAAGTTCTGTGGGTGAATTAATTACCTTATATTTTTGTCATTGTTAAGAAGGAAGCGTCCTAGTATGTTAATGGCCAAGACCTGGAGGAGAAAAGACATTAAGGTCATGAAAGAATATTTCAAACTGCTCAGACCAATGCAGGCTCATATGTTCAATTAAATCCAATCAGCTTACCCTCAATCCGCTTTCAGACTTGATATCCATTATGGTCAGCACGGTCTCGTACAGGATTGCGTTGCCTACATTTTTACTCGTCTCAGTGTTTGTTGCAACCTGCAAGTTTAAACACAATTAATTAGTCAGAATGACATTTAATCCATGAGCGCTGAAGTGAAAACAACGACTGAAAGTGCAAGTCTGACCTGTGCGAGAATGTCATTCATTGCTTCACTGGAGTCGTCATCACTCTTGCCTAAAATTCGCAGTAGTCTCAATATCCGCACCTGAGAGAAAATAAACAATTTATTTGACAATCGGACAAGTCATCCCTTATAGGAAGATTCTGACTTCTCTTGAATCATCCCTTGTTTTCTTCTCGTCTGTAGTCACTCTTTTGCTGTTATAGGTGTGCCAACCCACAATTACTGTATACATATATACTGTTTGTAAATTTGACCGTTATCTCGCAGTTTAACTTAAATTAAGTTACATCAGGATCAGGATTTACTTTTAGATTTTTTTTAACTTCCACACGGCTGTACAAATCTCTGTCCTGATACATGATGTTTAATGTTGTCATTTGATCCTCTGGAGTTCTGACTGCTCTTGGTATGGTAAGCATCAGGATAAATTGGGCTCTGCATGTTAAGCATAGATAGCTCACTGGAAGAAAGAGGGAGACTTACCTGCAGGAAAGGGTCGCTTATGCCTGACACATCATGCTCAGGAGAATATCCAGACATGATTAGGTTCTTCAGGATTCTCACCAACTGTGGAACCAGCTACAGAGAGATCAACAACACAAGACAAAAGACGAGGTGTCACAATATTTGCGTGAATCTCACCTCAACTTTTCAAGCTAATAATTATTCATTCACAAGGGAAGCCATTTAAACTACTGTCAAGAGCAAGGGGTTAAAATATTTGTTCATTGAAGTAGATCGATATGGATTCAAACTCAAGATGATTTCAAATTTCTGGGGTTGTAAAAATTAAACCCTCTGTCGTATAGTTATATTGGGTTAGAATATTTGGCTTAGAAAGGAAAATCTAGACACCCTCTTATTTTATAAATGAACATGGCTAAATAAAAGTATTGAAACCTAGAATTTAATTCAGTGCAAACAAGTACTTTTATTGTATTAAAAACCTCTTCATTACCAATGCAACATTAAATCTTAAGATTTGAGAGGTCTAAGATGTGTGTAGTTTTTTTGTTACAGGATATGTAGATACGAAATTAATATAAATCTTTTACTCTGCCTTTGGTGTGAGGACAAACTTGCATCCTGAAACGCCAGATTTTCCACATATTAACTTCCTTGTTGCTCGTTAACTGTCGACTTTTTTGATGGCCAATATGGCTGTAAATATTCTTAACAAATGAACCTTAACAAAAAAATGGAATAAAGTAAACTCTACAAAACTTTTGTCAAACTCTTAACTTTTGCTCAAGACAGATAAACACCTCTTTAAAGTTAGTTATAAAGATCTTAAATGGTTACTGTCAGGACCCATAAGCCACTCCCTTACGATGACACAGATACAGTGAAGATCACCTGGTCTTAGTGACAACGTCCTGTGCAATTACGTGGAAACACACCCACCCAAATGCTTTTAAGTAGACACTGATCAAATGAGTTGCATATATTTACACTGAAAACAATAGTGAAAAATGTATCTGACAAATGGACCAAAAACTCGTTTGTACAATTCAAAAACACTGACATAGTAATGATCACTGTGCAAGTTAAAGAAATCAAATTGTAAATCAAACACAAGATGACATTACTCAACACAAATTTGGTTACGGCTGAGGTGACTGAAGAGTGATTACTATTTACAGCATGCACCAGCTATGAGATCAGAATGTACTCTTACCTTCTCATTCTAACACAATGCAGGAATTGTAACAAAGACAAATGACAGAAAAAATATGAGGTAGATGTTAGGGAGGGGAAACTGGAAATCATTCACTTTCAGAGAGCTCAGAAATTAATGTTTAGATAATGAGCATGAGGAGTGGTGCTCCTGGCACAGTATTTGTCACACCTAGAGGAGGAAGAGGTACAGCAGTGTTTGAAATACATGAGGAAAAGACAGAGGTAGGAGATATAAGATTGAGACATACTTTGAATGTAGAGGAAACCTGTAGCACAATCTAAACCTCAAAGTTCGACTAGCTTAGCGATATCAAAAAGAAATGTGTACGCAAAGGGAGAATGAAATGTGACATGAGCTAACGACAAATGCGGAAGAAATTCCTGAGGAAATTTAGAGCGTAGTATCCATCTGTACCTTTCTGAAGTGGGACAGCATGTCAGGACTTCTTTCACACATTTCAGTGAGGAGGACAACTGATGTATGGAGAACACCTGAGGGAACATACACAGGAAAGGTTATGTGTTTTGAACGAATATGTTGGCAAGATATCAGGATATTCAAACCTAAAAATTTGAAAAAGAGAATGTATAGCCAATATAACCAGATATAATGTTAGAGATATGAATTATAAAGAGGAACAGCCTGAGTAGGAGACAAGTTAAAAAATTTCCTGGACTAAGTTTTAAAACTTGTCATAGCTGAAACACTGCATTGGGATTTTACAACTTTAAACAATGTCATGGTAAAATGATATCCTCTGTATGGACATTTGCAAGGTTAACCGCAGAATTAACCTCATGTTATTGAGTAATCTTATAGGAATGTGTACTTGTCTGCATCTGATTGGTCAACACAGTGAACATGGAATGCGGTTTCTTTTAGAGCATGTGCCAGCAAATTCTTTATGCAACTCTGCCATCACGCCCAAAGCAACATATATTTTAGACACGTCATAGTAGAAAAGGCACATGCACAAATATGATGATTGAAGCTGCTTCAGGCTCTTGGTCATAAAAACTCTTGCGTACCAGCTGACTGTCACATGTCATGTCTTACTGGACCACTTAAACTGAACAGCCAGTGTTAATGTTATCTCTGATACCTGTGCTTTCCTTACATGACAAGAAAAAATGTAAGCTATGCAGCGGTCTCATAGAAATGAATGAATGTGCTGTGTTATTGCCACGTACTGCCACTGACATAACAGATACGAGTCAAATATTAAACTTTTCTTAGTGGGTTTTTGTAACAACAACATATTCTGTATGACAGACAAGTTAAATATCTGCAATGTTGTTTTTAAAATGTTTTACATACATTGCAAAACATATGTGCAAGTACGCAGGCTTTGCTTTTGTAGTACTTAGTACTGGCCAATCACAAAGGAGTCTAAGTAAGATGTCAACAATTATGATGAACTAGCATACATATGATTAACCATAGAGGGCAGCAGGTGACAGCCTCATGAATCTGTGCAGGTTTATCATTTCCTGGTGACCTGAAGGTTGAAAACACATCTGCGGGATTTGAGTGAAAGCAGTGGTGGGTGAATTCGGAAGCTACGTGATGCATTCTTCAGTATGTCACATTTTTAACTATGTTGAAACTCTAACGTAATAATAATGTTTTCTATTTTTAAATCACTCAGTGAGCAGGTTGGTCGCTGAGTACATATTAGTGGATGTTACGACCATGTCACACCATCCTAAATTTACACTTTATTCAATGACGTTTACTGAAGGACAGACATGAACTGCTTCTGTATATTTTCTGATTATCTATTTTTAAGCAAACATTAATGCATTGCCACACAATGTCAGAGAAGGGCAAGTTAGTTCAGCACAACAGCAAACTCTTCTTGCAGCATATCTCCCCTAGGTGGGGGACACACACCCCGAATACTTTATGACAGGCTCATTAATTCTGCTCTCCTCTGCAAAGGACACCACCAAAAGGACACGAGCCGTCCAGCTGTTATGAGCGAGGCACTGTGAGTGGCAGTAAATAGGACAAAGTCTACATTCGTGTAGTAGAACAAGCACATGAGGCCGCAACGGGGACCTGACAAACCGTGTACACTCACCATGATTCTTCTCGCTCAACAGGTTTTTTGTGGCTGGAAGGAACATTTCCATGAGTTCTGGAACCTTCCTGATGACATGAACTGCACACAACGCTGCCTGTCAAATATTTACACATGAGAAAATCCATGAAGAAAAGTTCTGATCTGCAACACTATATTGTACTTCAGAGAATAACGCATGTCTACATTTTCTATGACATTGCATTCATTTAAAAATGTAAACATGACAACAGTGAGGCTTACTTTTTTCCTCAAGTAGGAGTTAGATGTTTTGAGCAGCTTCTCTACCTCCCCTGCCAGGTCACGACACATTTCTGAGGAACCCATGCAGCCCAATGTGCACAAGGCTAGACCTTGTACATACTGTGTGCTGTGATTTAAGTCACTGGTGTGGGAGAAGAGAGTTGAATCAGCCACGGAAACAGACAAGAGTACATACAAAAATACTCAGGGAAACAGGAATTCAGTCGAAAAGAAGTTAAACAAGTTGGGGTGGTGCCCAAATAGATATCAACTTAGAGCACAAGTCATAAATCAATAAATCAATCATAAACAAATCGTTGTGCCTGTCAAATGCAAATAAGCAACAACTTAAAAGCTGATTATTAACTTTATTAACCAGAAATCTTCCACTTACTTCTTAATGCAATTTGTCATTAGTAGGTGGACGTCCTGCCTCTCATCCAACAGCAGCATAGCTCCCAAATAACCTATCCGTTTGTCAGTGAACTTCTGGGATGCGATCAGCTTCAGGCACTCCAGCTGGAAAACCGATCATCATGTCACAACACTACCTAGGCTATAAAGCTATGTTCCGATAATGTCACTGGAAATCTAAAAAATACCCCCCCCCCCCACCACCACCGTGCCATCGCCAAACATACCTGCCCAAAGTGTGCTGGGTAGCCCAACATGTGCATATAAAGTAGCTTGGCCACATTTCTGCAACGGTATGTGTTGTCTTCCTCTCTAAAGGACGAGCGGATAGCAGCACACTCTTTCTGGATCATCTCACGCTCCTCGGCCTGGGTCCGTGCTGTCCGGATGGTCCGGATTAGCTCCCGAAGTCTAATCGGAGCTGGCATTCTCTGGAAAACATGAAGAAGAGAAACAGGTTGGCACACATTGCCTCAGAATGGGACAGAGACCAGACCACACAAAAACAGAACAGCTAAATGTGGAATGGACAAAATGGAAAAGAGTCACACACATCAGCATGGGCTCAGCAGTATGGTAATGAGAAGGAAATTAATTTGAATACTGGCCACCTGTTTAAGAGCCGCTTCTCTAATAGTACTGATGTGCACGGGTGGATGAGGTGAAGGTGAAGCTTTAAACAACAGGTGGAGGTTATATAGTAAATAAGCAAATGCTTAGTCATAAGAAGAACTTATTGGGAAACAAATTTCTCAGTCAAGATGAATAAACGCTTTCGTGGAGAATGACAAGTGTGCGGTTGTGTGAAAGTGTATATATTGAGCTATTAATAAGTTCTAATGGACAAGCAAATACAACTTACGAGGAGATAAAACAGTTCATTACAACAACACAGAACTTAATAAAAGTCAGTGTTTAATGATAAAAACATTTAAATTGTTTTTGAATCCACAGGATGATATGTCAGCTCCTTGGATGCGTTATGATGTCTCTTAAATTACATTTTGTATCATCTTGTTCAGGGTCTTAAACAACTTCACCATATCATAAAATGTTGTTCGACAACTCCAATAAGTATGAAAGCAAGTTGTTTTTTTCTATAAGTGGGACCAAATCTGTCTGGTGGTTAGAGCAGATTTGAGGAGTGACAATGAGAAAATGTATGATCTACTTGAATTAGCAATGAAATTTTACCGAAAGGGATGTGAATATTACTCCTATAAAACTGGAGGGTTATTAATGTTGGCTTCTCTATGAGAAAGGGACACATTTTTGTCTCCCATCTCCTGGAGCATTTATCTGGTAACATGCCGCACATGATTAAGCTGCTCCAACAACAGAAACAACGGTGGCGACTTGTCAACAGATCTATTTTCTCCAAATAAGTACTGAAAAGGATGATAGACAGAGAGAATACATTTTGTCAGAGTAGGGACCTTGAAAATCGAATGGGTGAACTAGTGGATGTTATTGCCGATAGACAACTGTTCTCATAAATAATGCAATTCTTCTCTTCTCTAAATGTGAGCCTGCACTCATTAAATCATGCCTACAACTTGCCCAGACAGGCTGTCCAAGGTTTTTACAATTCAGGGAAGGTAAAGGATTCAAATTATCCTGGACAATAACTTCTCCACCGGAAAAAGTGTTCGACGCAGGCTGCCTTTGCTGATATATTTTCTGATTTTTTTGTAGTTTAGTTAACATTTATATCTCCAGCTAGATCGCTGTCAAGAGGAATAACTCTCAAAGTGGGGTATTAGATGTGTTAGCTTACTGATTTTCCTCCTGTGATTTTCCCTGACACGCACAGGAGCTGCTATAGTGTACCACCCAAACCATCTCGTCTTGAGGCTCTGTTTAACTTCTTTTTTTTTTTTTTTATGTTGCTGACTGTTATATTGCTACTATTGTTCTCACTGGATATATTCTATAAGACGCCTGGAGATCTTGAGCTGGCTAATTGCCAAAGAACTTTACACGGAAAGTCAACTCCAGCTCCTGTCCCCGCATGACACACACTCTGATAATTGACTGTGCATTTTTAGACAAAGGTGACTGCAAAGAACAAGCCTTATTAATCACATGAACTTTAAATCTCCTTTCAGCATACCTAGCTGCCTTGTTTTAAGCCTGCATAACTGTGCAGGTTGTAGTATTTTTACCGGGATGTTCAGTGGAAAAGCTCACTGCCTACTTTTTAATCATTAACCATCACTGACGAGATCAAGTGAAATCATTTGAAACGCTGCCAATCTACTGAGGGAAATAAGTATTCAGATATACAGAGAATGAGGACATCCTTTGTTGAATGAAGTGGTGGTTTGTAGAGACTGTGAGAATTCAAGGTCATTAACGGAATAGTTTTCAGCGTGGCCTGGGTGCTCGGGCAAGGCTACAATTTAATAAAGCCAGAGATCTACTGTCTGTCTTAACACCATTTAAATTACCTGAGCTGAATGGACCTAGTGTTGGGCTCCATGAAAAATGGCTCCCCGTCTCCTGCTGTGCTTATAATCAAATGTGTTCACATTCAAGAAAGTTAATCCGGCCTTTGCCGAGTTTAATTAAATAACAGTTCCTTGTTCTGTCAGTCGCAGTATAACTGCACATTCATCTACAATCAAAAACATGTGTTACTATCTATAAGAGTTATTAGTTTGTATTAATATTCATGGGAAGTAGAAGTGTCTTTAGCTTAAATATAAAAGCTACAAAAAAGGGGGGGCACACATAGTAGGTGGGTTGTAAAGACCGTGGGATGGGGAGCTGTGAGTTTATTTAATTGTTTGGCAGCAGCAGTGTAGGGTTCCAGCTTGGCATCAGCAGACAAATTCACATTAGCAAATGGATCTGGAAGTTCTCGGTTGATTTTTTAAAGTTTCCAAGCAGGATTGTCAAGGTTCAGACCAAAACGCCTCAGGACACAACTTGACCAATTACAGTAACATAAAGTTTGATGTAACATATAAACAAAATTCAATAAATGCATTTCTTCTTTCACTGAAAGTTGACTATCCACTTCATTTAATACTGTAAAGTCAGAGGATTCAACAGACCTCTCCACATCAGTGGCAGCCACCTTGGTTGTAACGGATATTGCAGCACTGTTCTGTCAATTTATTAAAACCGGCCCCTTTCAGTTGAATGGTTCTGATTGGCCCAACATGTCCCTGGAAGGATGGGAATCTGTATGAACTGCAGGGGGGAAGGGACAGGACCTATATACGAGAGTAAATAAACTGAGCGTCCTGATTGGTCTTGTTTCGAGGCAAGTGGTCTCTAAGGTCCACTTCACTACAAAGACAAAAAGGCTACCATTATATCACAGATAAAGGGAGTGACCAAACACATGAGTCACTTCAGCTATTATAGATTGCGTAAAACTAAACACCTAAGTTTACCTCAGGATATCTGGAGTGTGACTATGACAAAATGTGCTGCTCTATGTGTTGGCCAGTGCCAAGGAGGACAGAAATAGTGTAATGAAACACACCTCAAAAGGCAAAGTACAATCATACGCAACAATTTATGAGATATCAAAGTGATACAAAAAGATGTCCACAAAAGCCTTGACATAAACGTACAATGAGTTAATGTGGATGCATTTGGAAACATAATCTAATATCAATAACACATCTTTCCTATATAGGCCTACTTTGCATGTATTCTGAAATGTTCAAAACAAGCTTTTCCTCTCATGAGATGTGGAGAGCCAGTCGAGAGAAGCTTTCAGAGCCTGACAACCAGCAACAAGCAAAAAGCTTTTACCACAGGGAGCATTCAACCTGTTGAGTATGAGACATAATACTTGCAGCATCAAGAGATAGAAGACAGTTTAAATGGTTTTACAATAGATAAAAGAAAGCTGGCAGGAGTGCATGCTGAGAAACTTAAAGCACAGATGTGCTACCTTCTTGGGTGGAAAGAATTGCACTAAAAAAATCATCAGATGGCTGCAAGATGAAAACATACCGAGCTACCACAGGGGAGAAGCATTTTCCCTACTCAGTTTTGCAGGCTGTTGGAGCCTGCACTTTGTCTCTTCATGTTCTCTGTGTACTCAGTTACAGTATGTACAAATTGAATACTATCGAAGAAGACTTATTTCACCATCTCCAAGTGACCAGCTACGCACAGCTAAAAAATAACTGTCACCAAATATACAAACAAACATGTCGCTTTTAAATGTTTTTTTTATCTTATTGATATAAATTAAAATGTTGAGTCCTGCACCTTAAGCCAGGCTCAGAAGATTTGAAATACCTCACCAATTTGGAAATCATATTATATCCCGGACATATTGAGGTACTTCTTGAAGACATTTTAAATGTGCCCGAGCTACAAGGTTTAAAACAATGACACATCACACACTACAGGATATTATAAACATTAGCATTCCATTGGGAGCAATCAAGGAGCAGTACAATGCCTCCTGTATTCCCACGGGATCTGATGGGAAAGGAGATGTAAACAAAATGGAGACAGGTGCAACAACTTTCTCTTCTGTTAGTAGTATCAACAAAAAACAAAAGCATTATGCTTAACTAGCCTACGTTAGAAGAGGTCAACACTGTTTGTCTACACTTCATTGAGAACTGGAGGTCAGTTTTAATATCTGTCCTAAGATCTATATCAGCATTAGTTAGCCTAAAGGGATAGAATGTTTACATTGCTCGGCTTCACGCTATCAGCCGAAAGAAGTGATGCGAACATTATCTTGATCATCCAGACTAGATGTTATTTAGTCGGCCCCAATTGGTTTTTGAGCCTGCAGGTTTAAGACTGACTAAGTAAACACCTCACTTTATCAGATAATCTAAACATTGGTACCGACCAAGGTCACGGACCAGATTTCTTCTCTGATTGTCAGGAGGGTGAACTCCTGGAAAAATCTGCCCAATTCTCCTCCGCCCAGATGATATTTAATGTATTCCATTGTCAAAATATCCAGACTAATGTTGGGTTGTCAAGATTCAGTTTTTGTCTGTTTGCAAAAAAACAAACTGAATTCATTATCTCTTCTTTTCAAGCAACTATAAAAGGTGGATCAAAAAGATGGTCAGATTGTAACCTTTAACACTGTTTGCAGTAAGCCCCGTTCCTCATCCTACCAAGTTCCACAACCACATACAAATGTTCAATATGTTGAGAACATTGCTCAATATATGTGAACTTACTTGAAGCCTGTGCTCAAAGCCTTTACGAAACTGAATGACAACTGCTTGTCATCCAAGGGAATGTGTAGTTGAACATGAAGGGGCTCTCCACTTGCACAACAGGCCCCCCCAACCGACCAACAATGGCAGCATGATGGATGTCTAAGAAAGAACTCGCTGTGTGCAAGGATTATGACATCACGTCCTAAACCCTGGTTATTATCATATTTTTTCTCTCAAGATGTTGGCTCGGTTAAGCCAGGCAAATAATTGTTTGCTTGGTTTTGTGAGGTTGTAAGATAGGCAGCAGGAAAAGCTCAAAAAGCAACCGCCTCTGTTACTAATCCTAACTCCGACAGTACTCTCTGTACAGGTGGTATACTCTGTTCTATCCTGATAGGCTGCCAACAAAGTGAAAATATTGAAATTCAAAGTCAAAAAGAGGAACATCACACAGAAGCATCACCTGCTAGGATAAGCATTGGGTTACAAACTTAGTCTTTGTTGCTAGAGGACATGAAAGTTAACTAGTTTTAATCAAGATCCTAGCTGTCTTCTTTCAACCATATCAACTTGTAATGTTAGGATCCTGAGAGATTTAACCTGGAAGGACAACTGAAGCTTCTGTAGAATCCTGGGTATTTATTCACTATGGGTTAATAATACATAACAGAGTCATTCACATAGAGAGTAAGACATAAGGAAGAGGCTGACATTTTGGAATGGCACTTCGTAAATATGTAGGATCAGGTACAGAAGTACAGGCATCACGCAAAAACAGTTCACGTCACACTCATGTGCACACTTCCTACTTACAGCCGACTAGCTTAACGTCAACTTATGCGTTGTTACGCAAAAAACATTTTTTTGGGGCATTAAGGCGATGAGAGGGCATCTTCGGGAACGGGCACAAAATGAGTCAACTTTCACCAAGACAGGAAGCCTCCCATCATTGAAGCCACGGCTACAACCACATGCAACGTGAACTAACCACTGACAGGTTAACTATTTGTCAAATGTTAGAAAAGTCTGACATCCCTTAGGAGAAGTAGAGTTAAACATGTACCTTGTGGAGCCATACGTCCCTTAGCAAGCGCACATTACACCTTGCAAACAGCCAGCTAACCCCCAGCTAGCTCACTCTGAGAGAAAGGGCAACATATTGGGTTGGCACCACAGCAGTAGCTTCACCTTGGCTGACAGGATTTAAGGATTAAATGAAGATTCAATTCAATAGCAGCATAGAGTCCTGTGTGAAGGTGTTGAGGCCATTACAGACTGGATCCCATCGCCGATAGATCGGGACCTGATGCAGTTCAGGCCCTCTTGAAGCATTTGGATTATCAAGCTAGCGAGTGCCCTCCGGCGTTAGCTAGCTACCTGACAGTTTCTGTCATACTTACTTCGGGTACTACCTAGCTTTAAAAAACAAAAAAAAGTACAGCGGCACAAATGTGGGCTTTCTGTCAAGACGTGAAGTGTCCACTCGGGATAACACGCTGTCACTGTGATGGTGACCCGTGGGGCGAGAACACAACACGACTGTCTGAGGAGTTTCACATCCCTAGCACCCAGCAGGTAGTTAGCCGGGCTACAGGGGCATGCTAACCGCGCTAGCTCCCTTAGCTGCTGACAGGCGCAACCCCGGCGCACTGAGGGGCTGCGACTTCCTCTGCGGCGCCACAGTGAGAGTTGTCAACGTGGATGCGATCGATCCCCGGGCGGCCGGCCCCGCGTACAGACACTATCGCACACTCGCACCGACATTTTGTACCCGGGAGATACTTACGAGCCGTAGTGGTGGCAGAAAACGACCGGATTCGCCTCTGTTAGCAATGGAGGGAGGAACACACTAGACATGCAAAATGGTGGCTACTCCAGCCTCGGCGCATCGACGGCAGGCGGAGGGTTACACTGAGGGAGCGCAGAGGTTTTGGGAAAGAGGCGCGGACTGGCCGTCGCACCGGGCTCGACCTCCTCACGCTGACCGCACACTAACCGCAGCCGTGCCCGGGATCGCACCTGATATGCCCGTGTTCACTGGACACCATGGGTAATGACCGATCCGCGTCTTCTTGTCTGTCAGAGCTGTAGCTAGTCGATCGCCATTTGCTATTCATTTGCTAGTATTGCCATCTTGCTAGTGAGCGTCTCCTCCACAATAAAGGGCTAACGGGCTTGATAACGTTAGCCAGCTCGCTAACGTCATCTCGTTGATTGCATTAGTTATCAGTGTGTTTATCGGTTTGCGCGTTGATGTGTGTCACGTGCCACTTGTCTCATTTAAATAGAATGACACGAAGAGATTGTGTGTTTGTTTTGTTTGTTGCGATGCCGTATTTTCTCTCCATCTCGCGGAGGAACACGTTTCCAGCCCTGTCGAGGTTGTGCTGCGGTCCGTTTACTCGTGGCAGCCAGTGATGACGACTGCGTGTGATGTTGTGACATTATCCGTCCAGTGGTGTGTAGCGCCCTCTAGTGTTCATACCGCGCTGTTGAAGAGCCACTGATGCTGTAGGTTGGGTTTAAAGGTATTAACTCTGTTAACTATACAGATACTGGACTGCATCAGGTTTTGTTTTATGTGTAAGTAGCTTTTAGAATCTCCATTGATATAAGATTGAGATTAAGGTCGAAATAAAGTTGGGTTGAAGTCTGGTGGAAGTAACATACCATTCCACTTAGCTGTAACAAACGTCACAATAACAACAAATGAAAAGTGACATAACAAAAAAACAATTTGGTGTCATTGAATGTAAAAAATTCCAAATGTTCAAAGGCTTTTAAAAGGTATCTAATTTACTCCTTTGTGCGGAGGATTAGATACAGTGACTGTTGTGGGATGTGAGGATTTCGAGTTTCAAGTTTTATTTGTCATATGTAGGTTAGCACAGGGTCAACAGAGCAGAAATCAAATATATCACAAAACAAAAAAGCTCTATACATTTAAAGGAGCAGTGTGACAATCGTTGCAAAGGAAGGAACAATTTCAACTGTATGGAGTGTGTGTGACTAGTTATTGCAGCGTGTGTATCAGTTGTTTCCCATTTTTCTAAGTAAAGCGGATGTGCAGAGGGTTGTTAGTCATGAGTTGACTTTGAGTTTAGGAGCCTGATAGTTGAAACTGTTCTTTCATTCATTCATGTGCTCGGGCCTGACCGTCGTAAAATTATCATAAACCTGTCAGAGACGAGTTCTGTGTTAAATGGTAAAAAAATAAACAGGGTTTCTGTTTGTGAAGAGATAATGTGGCCTTTCTTATTGGAAATACTTTGTGTAGCCTCAATACTTTTTATGAATCATGCAGCGCTCTTTCACGACTCCTTCTTTTAAGATTGGTGTGCATGAATCATCATTAATGGTTTCCAGTGCTTGTTCAAGCCCACACCCATCAGGTCACCTTTTCATATTTTTGACTGGCCCGCCCATCGTCTTTTCATCTGGGTAAACAATCAGCATTCCTGCTCATTCAATCAGTGGCCTGTATCACACATGCATACAATACTATGTTACCCTGGCAACGTTACCGTGTAAAATTCAAAGCTTGAGAGCGTAGACTTAAATACAAAGGGTCTGTTCACAAGTCACAAAGTAATAAGTGGTAAGCAGCAATGCTGATGAGTTTGGTTTAATGGGACCTCTTTGCCTCTGATATCTACTTCAGTGTCTTGATCTTCTGGTGAGCGGTTCTTCAGCCTTCACCAGGGAATATCTAACAGAGCCTGATCAGAGGATTTAGAGCTACTTTTAGTTCTGGGGAGAAGTGACTCAGAAGCTCAGCCCGGTAGCTCCATATGCCATATCACGCAGAGCCTCAAAGGTCAACAGTGAAGTTTTAATATAATTTCTAATCCAGACAGGTTGATAGATGCTGAACATCAGGGAGATATGTGTTTGGACTGAACAGTTTGTGCAACATAAGTCATCTACAAAGGCAATATAATGACGTGTATTCAGAAATTATAGTAGGAAACAGCTTCTTGTTGTGTTTTATGTCTGTTTAGTGACTGACAACCAACACAAACTTAAATGCATCACTCACCAATCAAAAGTGCTTAATCATTAAATAGTGGTAAAAATATGCTCATTGATTGCCTACATCTACTATTACTGCTGCTACTACAAATATAAAAACATATAATTTCTAGAGAAAATATCGTTTATGGGTTTTATTATATTAATAACTAAGGAAAAATGTTTTATTCCCCAAAAAGTTTGATGATTATTTTGCCGTCTTCAGCAGAGATCTTTGATTTGAATAAAATATAAAAAATATTCAATTACATTTTTGTATGTATGTAGTATATTAATATATATTACAAATGAATTATAGTATCGAAATATACATTATATGTTATTATATATATATATATATTATAAGATTAAAACATATTTTGTATTGAAATAGCAGCAGATTGTAAAGAAGAGGACAATGAAAGTATATAATAGAATAAAAGAAGTAAATAAAATAGGCATGAAAGTATTGAAAATATGGATATATGTACACAATATAGAAGTTTTACTACAGACATTTCAGTCTTGGTGGAGAAAGCAGTATAGCAAAAATATAGCAAAGGATGACTGATCGAATCAGGAAGACTATAACAAAATTCACCAGTATAAAAAAAGGTATAATGTTGTTTATATTGTTGCATAGTTTCACTCCATCGTCGCCTTATCTCCCACACGCCGTGAACGCCGCAGCACAGTATCTTTAACATCCCCTGCATATCCCATAATCCTGTTCGGCGGGTTTACGCTGGAGATCAGCTGAGCTCGTGCATCTCTGCAGTGAGCGCGCGGGTGCTGGCGGCGGAGGATCGGAGCGGCTCGGCTCGGCTCGGACATCGTGTGAACCCCCTCCCACTCCCCGCCCCTGCTCGACCGGAGACGGGGTGTGATTCCCGGCTGGGAGAATGTGACGCCTCGGTGTCTCCGGTGTTTATTTTTTTAACTCATTAGAACGAGCGGCGGAACGTTTTTTCTGTGCTTGTGTCGATCTTCGGTTCCTCGGTCGTGCCCTCGCTGCGGAGACACCTGGACGGAGCCGGACGGGCAGGAGGAGATCCGCGCGTGTGGCTGATCCGCGGTTCTATAATATGTCCAGGAGAAAACAGACCAACCCCTTCAGAGTTGACTGTAGGTATCCCGGGTTCCAGCTCGCTGACGGGTAGGGGGGGGGGGGGCGGAGTTTACACCCAGCGTCCCCGGCACTGATGCGTTCGAACCTCCTCACATAGCATCACATTCTCATGGTGTGTCCCGGCTGCAGCTGAGATCTGGAGACTCTGCAGGTTTCTCATGTTTGGAAGGGAAACGCAGGAACTCACCTTTTATTGGCTGAGTCATTATTAATTTGATTTTATATTATTCATTTTTCCCCCTCTCGAGGATTTAAATGGACAAATTTACAGATGAATGGAAATAAGGGGAAGGATTGAACTGCAACTCAAGTTAAACCTGATTCAGTGTGAAATGTGCATCAAGAAAACAATTTGTAAAGCAGTTTTTGCTGCTTAATCAGACTCAGAAATGCTTGTTGGTGTCCGTAGTATTTTCAAACATGGTTTTTCCAACACAATCTCTCATTTCAAATTGATTATCTGTGTAAACTCTGGAGTGCTGCGCTGGGACCAGAGTTTATAATACCTTTTACTTTCCTTTTACTCCCTCCAGTCATTCTGTGGCGGACCCTGTATCTGATCTCTGGGTTTTGTTTAAAGTTCCATCTCTGCAGCATATCTCAGTCACAACATGTCCCAGGTTTTAAATTAGACACGGTTTTGATTCGCACCATAACTCCGCTTGATAGTAAACCGTGATCAGAGCGGACTGGCATGTCCACTTTGTCCCAGTGTGGATCTGCCCTTTACAGCAGCAGCTAAATGTTCTAAATGTGTGCCATTCCTTTATTTAATTTTACATGATGGTTTCTCTGAAAATCAACAGTGCTGCTACTTCTCCCTTTCTTCCTCTGTGCAGTGAAGTACCTTCAGTGTTTGTTGCTGCACTCACACCATTCATGTATGTTTGCACCGATGTTGGGCTGCAGCAGGCGGGTGTATTGTAATCGGGGCAGTCACAGTGATAACTCAGGCAGTTTTAATCTAATTTGGATTAAATTTGGCAAATTGATCGCAGGCAGGGTCAGGACCTGTGCTATCGATTTTTTTTTTCTTTTTTTCTTACCAAATCCATCAAAGGTCAAGGTCACAACATGTGGTCAAAGTTGAAGTGGTGGTTAATGCAGTTACAATTTCAATTTATTTGTCAATCAGTAAAGTCCATCTGTGCTTAAGCATTTTAACAATGTAGAACAAACTGAATATTTAAGACTGCATGCAGCGCGGGCTCCACATCTTTCTGAATTCATTTCTAGGTTCCAACTAAAGCAATTACCCAATTCAAGAATTTGTCAATTGACAGCAAATGGAGTTGAAATCACCTGGAAATCTCCACGCGAAGACACCAAACATCATTCAGCTTCTTTGGTTTAATGAGATTAGTAATGTAGATATGGTAGTAACAGTCGGGTGTATTGTAATTGGTGGTGTGTATCTGCTTGTCTGTCACAGCCATGACTTGGGCAGTTATAATCCAATTTGGATTCAATTTGTGAAGTTGGTTGGGTGCAGGGTCTGGACCGGCACTATTGATTTTTGTTTTCTCAAATCAGTTAAAGGTCGAGGTCTCAACATGGGATCAGGAGTTTTGTCCTAATGCATTTTGGCTACGACACAGAATGCTCATATACACACATGTACATGTGAAATTGTCTTTATAGTAATAATGTGGGAAACTATGAAAAAGACACAGTGCGTGGGAAGCGTGTCCCTGAGTGCATTTCGGATTTGTAAAAGTTTTGTCTGTTTGGTCCGATAGAACAAACTGTTTTGAATATGTCATCTGAGCCTTTGGGAAATCAAATTTCCCTGCCCGGACATTTATTGTCCCGGTGATTCATCGGTTATTTGATCAACAGAATCATCAATAACGGAGATGAGCCTTATTTGAGGTTGCAGTCTCACTGAATAACCTTGATTCCTCAAGAGGAGGAGAATACATTGGATTGAAACAGCAGGAATTCTAGGGGGAGCCCTGATGTAGATCTATTGTTGGTGTCATCCCGTCGCGTCCTGTCCTGCCCCCCCTCCCATTGTGGCTTTGCCCCCTGGCCCTCTGCCCCCTGAATCCCCTTGTTGGTGGACGGCCTGCTGACCTCAACACGTCTCAGACCTCAGGAGGGGATTTCCCTCTGTAATCTACTGGAGGTGTGTACGCTGCCGCCCTCCTTTCTAAACATAGTTTGTTTAAACTGCCGTTGAAATACATGTTGCACTTGTGGCTGCAGTAATCCCTGAGAGCTAATGAGCTCATTTTCTGCTCTCGAACACGTCTCCTCGAGTCGGGAGTGGGAGCTGAACACCCACAAGAGGGGATCGTGTAATGTAGTGCTGGCTGGTATCGTGAGTGCACCTCACGCTGCGATAAACGGCATAACAACATTTGGACTGACAAGCGGTACCCCCCCCCCACACACACACACACACACACACACACACACACACACACACACTGTGTCACCAGAGTGTGAGTTCACACAATGAGTTTTCGTACATTGATACTCTTGTCTGCTTTAGCTCGATTCTTTCACTTTATCTTTTCATTCGAGGTATGAGCTGCCCCCCCCAGAAGAGAGGGTCAAAACCAGACAGACAGACTGACAGACCAGACAGGCAGGGAGACAGTCTGACAGGCAGGCAGGCCGACAGACAAAAAAAGCACACACACACACACACACACACACACACACACACACACACACACACACACACACACACACACACACACACACACACACACACACACACACTGAGCATTCCAGACAATAATACAACCGTGCTGTCTGTCTTGCCATTTGTTTTCCTCCTTGACTTTGATTTACAGCCACACCAGGAAACACAGCATCATATAGAAGTTGATGAGGACTTGGAGGTGGTGCTTCCATTGGGTTAACAAATAAATACAAATCAGTTTGTTTAACAGTTTCCAAGTTTACATCCGGAAAAACTGCATTTGAACTAAAAGAAGATGATCTCCCCTGCATGCTCACACTTGTCTCGGTCTTGTTGCCAATTGAGTTTGTACAGGTTTTAAGGTCATGGTGTCAAACTTTCTTCTGGAAAATTTGGTTTATCACCTCATCTTCCTTTCTATGATGTCAGGTGAGCTGTGTCATAGTGAGAATTGATCACTTCTGGGCCCCCCCACTCTTGCTGTGCTCGATGTGTGTGTCTGCTCAAGACGGGGGGGGGGGGGGCAGCATTGCCTGCAGACTTAGTTAGTGTTGTGTGTGTTTTGGACGGGACTGTGGCTGACAAGGCGAGGGAAAGGGGGCTTTGAATTCATCAGGACCCCCATTGCTCGGTGTTTGAGTCGAGTTTTGGCATTCTATCTTTTGTCTGTTTTGTTTTGCGCCCTCCCCACCCTCCCCACCCTTCTCTTCCTCCACCTCCTCCTCCTCTTCGCTCCCTCTTCAATGTGTCTGTTGGCTGATGAGTTTGTCTCTTTGTCTGGATTCAGTCAGACACTGCGTCACCTCCTGCCTACAGACACACAGACTCAGAGATAACATCACAGTGGCACAGACCGGGTGGGGGGGGGTTGTTCTAGGAGAGACAGATGTACAGACAGAGCTCTAGCAGCGGGGGGATGGGTATCTCTCACACATCAATCTTTGGCTACGTGCCGTCCATGCAGCCAGCTTGTTGTAGTATAGTTTTGATAGTTCTGACCCACTCTGCCAACGCTAATGGGATGCAATGGGATGCGTGTGCATCTATGGGAAAAGTGCTAAACTGGGTTCACACACCAACTTCTCACCAGTAGCCCGGGAGCAGATTGACAAACTTCAATATTATACCTCACACACACAGAAAGAGCCAGAGAAGTAGCTCTGGATTGTCATGGGGGCTGTAATTACTTACTGTCGGACTCAGGTAACTGAAGTCAGGATCTCTCTCCTGTCTCTGATCTGTGTGGTAACAGAGCTCACCAGGGACGAACGATGGACCTCAAGATATGGTTCATTTAAGCTTTCTGAGGTGGGCGGCTCTCGCGTGCGGATGCCGGAGGAGCTTCCACTGCATCCGTCTCCACCGAGGCAGTTTATTACTTGTTCTCAGGGTCAAGTGTAATAATGACAAAAGGTGGAGGTATTTTGTCTCCATCCCGCAGCGGCCAGCGCGACTGTGAAACAGAGGGTGGCGTCACAAAGACTTAAATGAGCCACATATGGGCTGCCATGGTATGAAGCTTCATCCTCCCTCTGTGAGCCGATGCTATAGATATGGAAGTAGTCAGAGCTCTGTACAAGCAGGGAGGACAGAGGGCGAGCCAGGCTGTTCATTGTGTGGGTGGTACTGAGCGAGAGAGAGAGAGAGAAACAAACTGAGTAGCTAGGCAGTTAGCTGGAGGAAAACAGTGCAGGCTGCTCCCCCCCCCCCCCCCCCCCATGGGACTGCAGCATGGCTGTCGAACAGCGCTAGCATGTATCTGCGAGTGTATATGCGTGTGAAAAAATGGGGGTTGGGATGCAAATGAAGTGTGTGCACGTATGTCAGGGAGCTCGCCTCGCTGGATGCGCTCTCATTATGCTGCAGTGTCGGAGGGTTCACATGGAAGCAGCAGAATCCGTGAAGACAGTTTCCTGGAGCACATATCGGTTGAATCCCAAAAGTCTTGAGATTAATGTGAAATTGTATAAATAGAGTACTTTTTTTTCCCCCAGAGGTTTTTGTTGCTATTATGTGTTTTTGTGACTAACCAGATTGGGAAATGTTCCGAGAGGCCTGGATACATGGTGCGTCTTAAAAACGTTAAAGAGCCTTATGAGCAACAGTAGATGCTGTTTCTATGGAGATAAGGCACTCACGCTGGAAGAAATGCATGTCTGGAAATATGGCTTCTCGTCTTTTATTATTTATACTTTTTTTACTTGATATAGTGATACGAGATTATTAGCTCTATCGTTTGAAAAGCAGATTATGTATGAAACCAGTTGCTCATACCAGCGTGTGTCTGTGCTTCACTGTGTTCAGGAAATTACAGCGTGTTTCCATAGACAGAGGCAGACTCCTGTGTTGTGCAACTTCATGGAGTGGTGTTGCTTTTCATTCATGTGTTCAACAGCTTTTCATGCAACTGCAAACATAAGAACTAGTTATTATTAGCAGTTTCAATCTGTCAATCCAGTTCTTGGAATTGTATTCCTTCATTGTCGTACATCAACCATCGATCCTAAGCCTTTTCTCAAACAATGATGCCAAAGGGTTTCTCCGTCAAACTACTTCAGCAGATTCATTTGAATTCGTTTTTTTTTAAATAATAATCCTCTGTTACTAAAGGTATATGTAACTTCCTATTAATCATATTAGTAGATATCACTGTTTACTGTATGGGGATAGAATACATTTAGTATATAATCATTTAAGGACTTTTTCATGGATAATCCAGATGGTAATGACTTGTTTTGCTAATCCAGCAAACTACACATCACACTGATGCAGAAATGATATTAACACTTCAAACAATATACTTAACACACCCAAATTATGAATGGGTGCATATGCATACTATAAGCAGGATTGCTAAAAAAATATGTGTGGATGGTATTTGGTAAATGCATCTTTTCTATATACATATAATGGCAACAGTTATACTTTGTGTGGTGCTCTTCTAGTCTTACTGATCACTAAAAGCGTTTTACAGTTCAAGTCATTCACCCGTTCACACACACATTCATACAGCGCCTCCACACACAGCACTCTTTCTATCACAGAGCATTCAGACACTGTGGCCCAAGGACACTTTGCATGTGTACTTGATGAGCCGTGGAGCGACCCACTGCCTTTCTGACCCGCTCCACCTCCTCATCCAGAGTCTGTATTGTATTTCAAACTAACCGTTATATGCAGGCTGAGATTTTTTATATATTTTCATGTAGGTCGAGTATTCACAAGCCTCCGACCCTAGTCACCTGTCCTACCGGGGGTTACCTGACTGGCATCACTTTTCTTCCCCCGTCAGAATAGTCCACTTACGCTATCTATTGTCTTTCTTTCTCCAGGGCCATTCCACACTTCAGGCATCACAGGAATACAGCACACTATTAACATGGACGGCAGGGACGAATTCCCCGAAGACAGTGAATGCTGCAGCAACAACTCCCGGGAGGTCCAAGGGCAGGATAGCATCACAGGTACAGGATGGAGGGACGGGGCCGGACTGGCCGGAACTCTGTAGGAAACATCCTCGGACTGAGGGGTGTTAGTGAGAGTAAGCCCTGCTCTGTGTTCTGTTGTCCGTCTGTATTGATAGGGATGTGTTTGCCTCCGTAGAAGACAGCGACAGTGACCTCGACAACCACGGGGAAGACTCGTCCTCCAACTGCTCCGCCGACGACCACATGTCCACCAACAGAACACCGTGCCGCCTCCAGGGAGCGGGAGTCAAAGAGGTGAGCGGGCTGGTATAATGATAATGACATACACAGTAATCTTGGTGTGTTTTATTTTCATATGTATTATTTATAAATTGGCCTTTTTGGCCTCGAAAGTGAAACAGAGGAAGCGGGGGGGAGAGAAGGGGAATGACATTCAGAAAAAAGCCCCAAGTCGAGGTGGGAACTTGAGGCTTTATTATGCTCTACGTTAGATAAGAGCCTTCTGTCCGCACTCTGTTTAAATTCCATCCATACTTGTGCACGTCCGTTACTGTCAGGTAGTCTTGACTTTGGCACAGTGGAAGTACGTGGGCAGACGCATCGTTTGAAACCGACTCGTTTAGTATGTAAAGGTCAAGTAGATGAACCTTTACTGCTCGAGGCTTATGTGCCTGAACCCTTTGCCATTGCCCCCCCCCCCTACACTTTCTACTGTGATCTTATTGTACTCCTTTGTGCCACTGTCGTATTTGCTGCAGCTTTAACAGGTTTTAATCTTAGTTACAGATCCCCTTACCTCGGGTTTCTTATCTCATGTGTTGCACATGTGAGAAGAGTAGCAGATCATTTGTTGAACTGTGAGTTCAACTCCAACAGAGGGTATTGTTATCGGTCATGTGACATTTCCTTCTCATCTGCTAAAACCTTCCTATACTAACTGGATTTCAACTACAGTGAGCAGAGCCACACATCTTCAACACCCATTCGGAAGTGCTTTTGACCATTTTTGTAAACTGGTGGACAACAGCCAGGTGTTGTCCACCAGAACAACACCTGGGTGAGGTGTATGTGTTTTCTGCTCAGACCTTCTGTTTGAAAAATCGTCTATATTTCGTCTCGTGCGTGAGTCACAGATGTGACAGCAAACCGCATCATCGTGACACTCGTAGTGAGTCACTGGGGCTTGTGAGGATGTAGCTCATTCATCCACTCAACACATCGCCATGCAAGACCTGCAGAAACGCTTCAGCTGGAAAGAAGTGAGGCGAATAGTGAGAGAAAGGTCCGTCTCAAATCACACGATGCAAACTCCCATCTCCTACAAATGAGTGAAAAACGATTCTATAATGGATCAACCTTTACCTTTCAGAAATGGTTGTGAATTGATATATAAACATGGATTTGATAACATTGCTTTGGAGTGAAGGTGATGTTGCAGAAACACTCGCCTACATTATTGGATTTTCTCCTGAAGTGTGTGTTTTTAATGGTGTTCTGTTTTCTACAGGAGAGTGAGGACGGGACCGAGCACATCAGCACCTTTGTCTGTCCTCTCTGCCCGCTGGATTTCAGCAGCCCTGAGAAACTCATCTCCCATGTCTACCAGGTGAGGACAACCTCGTCTCATCTGTCCTGATCTAGTACAGAACTGCAGTTTGTTTCTAACAAGGCAGCACGTTTAAAAGCCCCTCAAGTAGCTGTCGGCCTCAGTACTTCAGTGCAGGGCCGGTTTAGGCGTTGACTTGTAGGATCTAATCTAGTGCTTCTTATGTCATGTTCAACTGTATAGCAGCCTTGCAGTTTGCAGTGTAAGGGCTTAATTAAAGAGAAAACAATGAATTACTTTCATCACAGTAAACCAGAGTGAGATGGTTTACGAGTTAATAAAACGTATTAAACCAAATCACAATAAGTGCTAAATCTTTTTAAGGCAGTGTTAATTAACGTAACGAAAACAAATTTTTGAAAATAAAAACTATGACTAAATCTATTTTAACTTCCGCTGACGAGACAAGCCAAAATTGTTGGTGGTTGACTAAGTCACAATAATTTTTAAAACATCATCGTATCAGGCCGTCATGAAGTATCAGGAGCGGGCGAGTGAGTCTGTGTGTCTGTGTGTGTCCTCGCTCAGAGAGACACAGTGAGATCAGAACTCGTTCACGTGAAGCTGTCAGTCACTGACTGACTGCTTCTTAACTATGGAAACAGTGAAAACACAGATTTTCTCTGGTCTCAGCTGATCAGAGATCAGCGCAGCAGCTTCTTGATCAGAGCAGAAGCTGCAGGTGGTTTCTACTGAGCTGCAGTATCTGTGTTCGCCTCCAGTCTGACCTGCTCTCCCTCTTTGTTTTCACATTTCAAATTAAATATATATTTTTAAGCTATTAGGCTGCAGCTGTATGTTTTTATAGAAAAATAGTTTAATGTGGCTATTAAATGTGACTAAAACTAGACTAAAACTAAGAAGGATCAAAATGACTAAATGTGACTAAAACTAATATGCATTTTCATCTAAGACTAAGGCTAAATCCAAAATAGCTGCCAAAATTAACACTGTTTTAAGGTTATATATTTTAAACTTTTAAAAATTCTTTCTTTTAAAATGCTGCAGTTGCAAATTGATCTCTTCTTCCAAGCTCTTATTTTCTCTCTGTTTCCAGTCATCGTCCCTTATCAACACTAACTAGGTTTCTTCTCTATAATCTCAGCACTTGCAGAACTCGCAGCCTCGTTTTTTTCTATTTTGCAATTTCAGGCAGTTTGTGCTGTAACTGTGACCGTGGTAATTTATTAGAGATAAAATAATTAAGACCAGTTCTTGGTATGTATTTGAATGTTATTTGAATTATGGTAAATTACCTGTCATTTGAATTTTATACACAAAAACAGGGTTCGGCCTTCAATTTTGTGTTCAACATTTCTCCTATACATATAGAATGGCATTTTTATTTCATTTGGCAGTCAAGACAAAAGATGTAATGTTCATCAGATGCTTGAGTTCTCTTTTGATGAAAACCTAGTTTGCCTAAGACCTCTACAGTACAGTATATTAGAATATATATGTTTTTTTCAATCATTGATCATCTATATTTAAAAACAGGTTACCACTCAGTATTTCACAGCCTTATTTCCATTGTTATCTTCTCCATCATGGTTGGTCATGCAAAGAAGCTGAAAAGTAGTTGATTAAACAACGGTATATATAGAATGATTTTGGATTACGATTGGTTTCTGTTTCTTTTTGGAGAACTGACAGTTTTTTGTGGTGTAATTTAAACGTGTCTTTCTTTTTTCCCCTCTCTTGTTTTGCCTTGTCTCACAGCACACGGCCATGATGAGCAACACCAAGAGCTACGTGTGCCCGGTGTGTGGGCGGGCCCTGAGTTCGCCTGGCTCCCTCGGACGCCATCTTCTCATCCATTCCGAGGACCGCCTCTCCAACTGCGCTGTCTGCGGCGCACACTTCACAGACATCAACAACTTTAACAGGTTCGGCTCCGACTTTTCCTTACGCCCCGGAAGTTTCTGTGTTTTCTGCAAATAATCGCCTGTTATCAATAATTAACCAGTTGGGTTAAAAATGTTAAGTCGGCTGCTTCCATTATTTTCAGGTAAATAATAAATCAATATGAATAATTTGAAATACTCTGTTTTGTTAGGGATCGTATTTTAACTTGTAACTTTAACTCATATTTAACTACATGTGAGTTAAATGTGGAATGGCTGAGTTTGTCATTGTTATGGCTGTAATACACTATGAATATCTGTCAGCTCTCAGGCCATTACCAGTGGACTCAACTCTTCTTCACGAGACTCAGTGTGTGTTTATCTCTGAAACAATTATTTCAGGAACTGAGTCAGATGAAATGAGTCCCATTAGAATAAAATGGTTTAACGTCATGTCAGTCATAGATAAAGACTTAACCAGCAAACTAAGTATGTGACTAACAAGAATGCAAGGCAGGAAACTAAATGTTTAAATATTTCAAACGATACAATGATTGTGATTTGTAAGATATAGAATGTAGGAGGTGACTGTTCCCAAATCGACTGGTGGCTTGAGACTTAAAAAGGAATTTAAGACTAAACCCATAATAACACTGACTTTTTAGCAGTTCAATTTAGTTCAGTTTAAAAAAGATCCTTGAGCCGAACCCTTGAGTCGAGGATCTAATGCTTCTAAGAACGACTCCAGGTTGCTCTTTTTCTTTGACCAAGCTGATTAATGCTGTGTCCTGTCACAGGGAGAAGCTTAAAGACGTCCTCGAAACAAACAGGATGGATGTCAGTGGTGGAAGGGACTGCTCCATGTCCCCGTCCCTCTCCAGCAGCCCCATGGACAGCCCAGGCTCCGGCCCTCGCTCCTGCCATGGACCAGGCCCCAGCCCGAGTTCATGTCAGGGTCCGCGCCCGTGTCAAGCACCTGACCCAAACCCCAACTTATGTCAAGCCCATAGCACCTGCCAGGGACAAGGCCACATCTCGAGCCAGTGTCAAGGCCCCAGGTCATGTCACGGCCTGGGTTCTGGGTCGTGCTCGGGCTCCGACCAAGGACCTGCCTTCCCCTCGCTGCCCGACAGTCTCCTCTCTGAAGGGCCGTCACTCGCATCTATCCCCGATGCGCTTAACTCCTCTTCCTCAGGCCTTCCTCCCATCCCCGACATAATGAGCCCCATGCCGGTGTATCCTGCAGGGGTGCTGCTGGTGTGCAACAGCTGCGTTGCCTATCAGCAGCTGCTGGAGGCCCAGTCGCCGATGCGGAAATGGGCTCTGCGGAGGAAGAACGAGCCCGTGGAGGCTCGCATGCACCGTCTGGAGCGCGAGCGCACGGCGAAGAAGAACAAGCGGGCGTGTGAGACGGACGAGGAGAAGGAGCTGAGGAGGCTGCGGGACCGCGAGGCCAAGCGCATGCAGCGGATGCAGGAGAGTGAGGAGCAGCGGTCGCGCCGGCTGCAGAGGGACAGGGAGGCCATGCGTCTGAAGAGGGCCAACGAGACGCCGGACAAGAGGCAGACGAGGCTGATCCGCGAGAGGGAGGCCAAGAGGATCAAGCGGCGACTGGAGAAGATCGACCCTGCCCTGAGGACCCAGATAGAGCACGATCCCGCCGCCATGGCCGCGCTCACAGCTGACATGAGTCTCTTTCAGTTCCCCTGCCCCATGCCGGTCCCTTCCATGGATAACGGCCTGTTCATGAAGCTGCCCTGATCGCACCAGGCCTCTGGGGGAAGGGTTTTATGACAAACTGGCTTCTGAGCAGCATCACTAACCTCTGCCCTCCACCAACACGCTGTCGTGGTCACAGCAAAAAACCACCATTCCTCGCTGGTTTACTCCCAGCGTCTTCTGTGTCTAACAGATTCACAAACTGTGTGGTGAATACAGTTAAAAAAAAACGACATCAGTTTCTAATTTATTACAGCGGAGGAAACCTTGGAAACAGGGTTGAGAATGTTTCATAATGGATGGATGATGACATAAAAGCATGTTGTAAAGAGATTTATCTTTTTTCTGTGGACTCTCAGATTTAACACAGTTCATTCTAGAAGGAGCAGTTGTACTTCCTTTGAGGGGAAATTTCTAAAAAAAGTCTTTTGCACATGGACCTTCAGTAAAAGGGAACCGGGGACTCTGTAGCCCCAGCGCCCTCCTCTCTGGTCCACTCCCGCCAGCCCAGTGACTCGGGTTTACCGGTAGCTACACCTCTCTCTTCAAGCTGCCACCGAGGGTCCCTGGGAAGTTCACCTTCAGTAAAAAAACGACTACCTCAGCCGGGGCCGTGGTCCCGTGGCTCACCGCGCTCCCACTCCCAAGCTTCCAAAGCTCTACACGTACTGTTCACTACGACAGAGGACGGGTTGTTTCCCCACAGTTTGTGTTTGCATGGATCACTCAGGCACTTTAATAGGACACAAACATTCACAGGGACGAGCGACTGATGTACAGAAACACACCGGTACTACACAAACTTCTTAGGGTTGATGGTAATGTTTAACAGACACACTCTGAATGTTTTGTCCTATTGAACTCGCCCCGTGTCGAGCAACATCCCCCCCCCCCATCTCCTGAGTTGTACATTTGCTTCTTTACATTCTCTTTGCCAATATTTGTTTTTTCTTTACGCTGTTAAACCTTTCGCCAGTGTCATGAATAATTTTGACTTTGTGTTACAGAGGATTTCTCTGGCTCTCACAAACCGCTGCTGTTCTTGTACTGTACAATACATTAGTTACCTCTTGTGTATTTGGGGCTCATCACTCACATTTAGGAGTGTTGTGCTTAAATGTTCTGTTCAAGTGGAGCAGCACCGGAACACGTTACCCATTACTTGAACTCTGCCCATAAAAGATGCATTTTTTGTTTCCCTGATGACGGATCAATGACGATATGAAACAGGACCACTTTCGTTATATTTCCTCTGTCCTTTCCTCAGAAACACATCTGTTGAATCACGACAGGCGGGAATTATTTTAACCTCGTGTTCCGATTTTAATTTTGTATTTCCCCATCTGCTACCGAGCACTGAGGCTAAATCCAAGTCCGTTCTGGGAGAGATTTTATTCATCGGTGTTCATTAACCTCATTCCAGCACATATTTATGCAATATGATGTGAATATATTTTTCTCGTGGAAATATTTGGGTTGCTTTGTTTTCCGTCAAGTGGTATCAAATCATTTCCATGAATGTGTTGAATTAGAGGCCATGTTTGGATGATCCCGTGTTTTAATATCCTGCCTGTAAAGTTACCTCCAGCTTGTTTTGACTTCACCTCACCAGATGCAAATGGTCATAGCGTCGGAGATGAGCGTGGCTGAAACACTCTTCTACAACTATCAGAGACGGGGGGACGAGTGCTGGTCCTGTTTGAGTCACTCCTAGACCAGAGTCCCTCGACCTGGCGGCTTGTTGCAGAAAACATAACGAGTGACGATGAAAACAAATTGGGATTTTTTTTTCTTGCGTCTCATCCTCAGAGACTCTTCTAGGAGTGCATCAAGCCTCTATGCAACAGATTAAGGGAAATTAAGTCACTTTTCCCCTGAAACTATGCAGAATGCGACTTTAATTCAAACAGACTTCAATGTTAAAGAGTTTAGCTTCTCAGGCAATTTAACTCAGTGAGAGGGTTCAGAGCCTCGATGCAACACCCTGGTCCATAAGAATCATTTAGAGGTCGATCACACGATGAGACGGAGACGGGCTCCGGAGACAGTCTGCCTCCTGAGATGTGTCCCCTCTCTGCGGCTCAGCACACGAAAGCAACAGGGTCTCACTGCCATCCTGCTCATGACACACCGAGGGGAGATCAGTGTTCTCGACAGGTGTCACTTGTCTCTTCTCTCAGACTGAATTCTGGGTATTCTCTCCGAGGTCGCTCTCGGAAACTGCTGTGATCCCTTTGGTCCCCCCCCCAGCAGCAGAATAACGGGACAGGAAACGTCAGCATCCGAAAAATACTCCCGCTAAGGAAAGTAGGAGGAACCCGGGAGAGACGCTGGTCTTTTTTACAAGCAGTACGCTCCGTGTGGATTAAATAAGCACTGCATGTCGTGAAACTGCACTTGTCCTAGAATGGTTCGATATGAGCTTGTGTTCTACTGTTAGTTTATGCCTGCCTGTTTTTTACAGTTAAGTCAAAAGAACGATGTTGTCGATGACGTCGGCCTTTCTATAGTAATTCTATCAGGATTTTCTCTCGATGTCCATGTTTACAGAACAAATCTCGCTGAACAAGGCCAAATGAATGAGCTAAACTGCAAATGAGAACATTCACGCTCGCCGTGATATCAATGCATTCTGACTGGATGGGCCTCTGGGGGCGCCATCCTCTGTTACTGGATTAACAGATGTACAGACCACGATGAAACATGAAGAATGTGGAAATAAACATCTTTACTACAATGAAGGTGTCCAGTGTAGTTTTCCTCCTCTGTGCCCTTTGTTTCACACAAACCGGGGTTTTATTGGCTCACTGTCACACAAACAATTCTCAAACGCTGGCTGGTCTTCTCTCAAAACTGCAAGTATGGATGGAGTTTCAATTTTGTATTCCAGTTCTTATTAATTCTTTAAAATCAAAACAGAAACAGGCCCATAACAGCCATGTAATTGTTATGGATAAGCAACTAAATGTGATAGTGAATTTAAGTCAGTATTGAATTTGAATGTATACCATTTTATTCTACTTAGAGAATTTATTTTAAACTCAATATGAAGAATTAAGTCTTGGCTCTATTTTACTACACATTCAGTAGTAACTATCATACAGCAATTATAGTTTTTTTATATGAAAAAATGTGCATGTACATTTTTTCCAATTAAAGATCTCAATTGTGCTAAATTAACTTGAATATATAAACTTCATTTGTTACAGATTTAAGCATTTTTTAAGTTGGTGCAACACTTTTCTTTGCAGTGCAAGTAGATTCAATATTTGGTTTCAGTATCAGTAACTAATAAAAAGTAGGTGAATGAGCTCTTTAATCAGCCCCAGCATCAAAACCAATCTTTCACTTTGTGTCTGACCTTGTTCACAAATAAACTAATGCACTTATTACTACTTTCATTTTAGTAAAACATTAATACTTCCTCCACCTCTAAAAACAAATAAGAACATACATTTGACTAAAGAAACACAGCACACCATTTGGATAATAGTTTATATTTATATTTGTATATATATATATATTATATTGTGTTTACTTAACAAACATGATATATGCAATGTCTCCAAGTTAGCTGTAACAATAAAAATACAATATCTTTGTGTCCTTACATAGAATTAAAACAGCAAAAACAAAAGAACCAAAACCGCCCTAAGTAGTTCACAGAGAGGTACAAATATACAGTACAAATCTATTTTATTCAAAAAGGGTACAAATAAAAATGCAACAAAATAGAGATATTAATGCTTTGTTAAAGTCAGGTAGGTGAGGGGTATTCTAAGGGAGCACTTTGGGTCGACAATTCTAAGGCTTCTGATAAAGATCAATACATATTGGTACGGCCATACGATATTAAAACTCACTATACAAAGTTCATACAACCTGGATTATACTTGAGGATTGAATGTTACACATACATCATTGCATATATTTTGCAGATTTAGGCATTTAGAAAAAAAAAAGAGAAAAAAGGATGCTGTTTTTTTTGTTTGTTTCGTTTTTCAATAGTTACACATCACATAAAAAGCAGTGTCACTTTGTGCCAACAAAAAGTACAATGTCAAATCTGAAAATGCAGACTTCTTTAAAACTTTAAACCGTTCGATTCTCCTGATTTGAAATTCGACATCAGAGACAACATAACCGTCCTAAATTCACCTTTCCCAGTTCAGATACTGGGTCAAACGTCACGAAAACATTAGAAAACCATCACATTACCAACAAGTGAACGCTACATATCGGATTTATGCAGCCGGCCTGTCGCTGAATTAAAACCCAACCCTCTGCCGTCCAGTGACTGTCGGACAAAACACATGACACCAAACACAATCCATTAATTCCAGGGATAAAATTAAAATAAAAAAAAACTACAGAGCTTGTGCAACAATTAAAAACAACTAATGTGCATGTGTGTGTGTAATTAATGGACTGCACTCCGTTGCTGACTCTCTCGGCATCGTCTTGTAAAAAGTGCAAAGGAGAGCTTCCATTTACTTCACTTGCACACACTGAAAACTAGAAACTAAATGTTAAAAGTATCTAGAGTGTATGAAAAAAATCAAACATAGCAGAAAACAGAACAGAAAATGAAAAAAAAAAAAAAAAAAAAAAAAGGAGGAGGAAACCCAAACACATGAACAAAAAGTTGCAGACCTCATTGTTGAATCATCTTGGGACCAAACAAGATTCCCTGTCGCCCTTTGAGACATCTGAATAAGAGTTTCCACTGAGAAACATGAAAGGTGTGGAGCCTGAAAGGGGAACGCCGAGTCTACCAGAAGCATTATTTCAATTTCACACATAGTACACAGCAGAATTTAAGGCATTATTGACAAGCATCATCCAAACTATACAAAAAAAAACACGTCTATCTACAGAAACACACAACCGGTGATTTCTCCATGATTTTGTGTGCTTTTCATTTGGAAAATCTTCAATCTGTTTTTCAGTTTTAAAAACACTGTGAAGGAGGGTAGTTTAGTGCAATTACAGACAGCGACAGACTACCAGAGATGTAAAGAAGCTTCCCTGGACATCTTTGTAGAAGTCGAGCACACGCTGCTCGAAGCAGAGGGCTCATGGCTGCACACCATGGTTTTGCGGTGAGAATTATCAGGAGGTAAAGTCACAGGAGGCACTGCTTTGCACCGTTTGAATCCCATTAAATGCATCTTGACCTAGTAATACGATGTTGAAGTGGCTTGGCAGTTGGACCAACACAACGCTGAGTACACAAACACACAAACTAAACACTGGTTTATATTCCTATTTAAGAAAAGTCGTTTAAAGTAAAAATCCTATAACCAGACATTAGCGGGAAATGACTGCATGTGGCAACCTGCCCTACAGCTTCAAAGAGCTGTACTTAAGACAATGACGGGTACAACACTGAGGTTACTGCATAGAACAAGCCAAGACTACATGAAATGATTTCAGGTTTATGCATATTGCTTAAAGCATGACAAAATAAGAAATTCTACAGGCTGAGCTTTCGATTGTAAGATTTTTAAAACCGTTTCAAAAATATTTTAAAGTTCAAATGTTTCACTTTGATTTGACCAAAACAATAGTTGGTCTTTAAGTTCATTTATAGAATTATTTGTCATTGTAAACGTTCCTCTTCTTCACATTGGCCTTTTAGGGATCTATTCCAAATGGGATTCCAGTTTAAGTGATGGGGAGAAGCACAAAAACCCTTAAAGTCTGAATTCTGTGAGTAAACCCATCGACAGTTGATCTGTATCTGATCAGAAATATAAGCAGGAGTACTTCAAGAAGTCACGTGTGTGAATCATCTGAAGGAAGTAACTACATTGGTTTTTTAACGTCAGCAGGATCACACAAACACTACTCATCAGATTTCCACCTAAATTGATGGATGGATGGGACGTGGGTAAAGAAGCAGCCACTGACATGTTGGCAGTGCTCCATACAAAGGGGCATATCAGGAATGTTTTTCTCCTCTTTTCAACATTGAAAAATGGGGCTTTTTGATGTTTTTTGCATTTTCACTATTCGATGAAACACTAAATCATTAGTTTTTCCTCTTAGGAGTGATTTCTACGAGTGTGTGAAATTTGCCGCAGTTAGATTTAATGTACTGGGGCATTTTTTGGCTTGGCCGGATATGTTCACTTACCTAATTGCCACTCCAGTTTGAATATAAAATTCTGCTTCCTTGCTGAGCTGCAGCACAGGGGCAGTAAATTAAAGAGTGAATTTCGTATTCCTGATAACATTGGAAGATCGAATCGTCTGCGACTGCTTCGGTCTCATATTAAGTGCTTTGCCAAACAAAAACATGAAAGCTGGTTTAGTCCCAAATCGCTTATTACTGGAATAACATCAGGAAGGAATCTTTACGCAGCCACTGAGCGCAGGAGGAATGTTTACAGCGAGCACTGAGTCTTTATGGGCATGTGAGAACTGCTTTAAAACAGAACTGGAAAAATGTTGAGCTATCTCTTAAAAGCTGCTCGTAGTAGCAGCACCAGAGGAGGAGAGTCTACCGGGGCCGGTTCAGGTTACCCCGTCTGGTACGTCACCTCATGGCGCCTCCATCTGCTGACAGAGGGTCAGGGTGTTTCTACTCAGGGAACCACGGCCGCTTCAGAGAGAAACAGACGTACACAACAGTGTCTGAGGCTGATGAACAATCTAGTACAACACATTAGTCGCACACGACTTTCAAGCGGGAAAGACAAAGGTTTTAAGAACGATGACAGAAAACAAGAGAAGTGTGTGATTTCTATTTTGCGATGGGAATGTCCGCGTGAGGAATGCTATCTGATCATTAACCTCTGAATGATTTTATGTGGGGTCTAATTGCACTTATTTTCTGTTTCACCCTTTTTAGATCTTTCGAGTGACAAGGACACGTCAGGAGGAGGAAACTGCAGCATTCATCTTGGCTACTTTGTAAACAGAGAAAATGCACATCAGTTGTCTGTCTTTCTTTCTCTCATGCACACACACACACACACACCACAAAACAATATTACTTCAAACATATTCCCTTCATTAAAAAAACAAAACGCCTACTGTGCTGTGATTCCTATTAACAAGGTCAGTGTGAAATCAATGAGTGACATTTTCTATGTGCAACACAAGACAATCGTAAGATACACTGGATAAGAAATCCTGGTACAAAAAGTGAAGGATGTTAAATGTTCAAAACAAAGAGACAGAAGAGAAGATGGGAAAACAAAAGAGCATAGGTGAGATGGAAAATCGGAGACGAGCAGGTTTATCTACAAAGATTTCTGAAGGAATCCGTCAGAGGATTTAGAACTACTGACGAATCAATAAAAATGAATAGTGCATCAGCTTTTACAGTCTGGGTTAAAAGAGGGTCAGGAGGGACTCACACCTCTGATGTTTAGAAATATAGAACCAAAGGATTAGAGGGCGGTAAAGCCACAAGCTGTAAAATAACTATTGCTTTCATTTTGTTAACTGAGCAAGAGGAGCTCATGGTGAGGACGAAGAGTCCTCTTCATGCAGGGCTCAGGCTGAAGTTGGCTGCAGCCAGTGATGTGACAGGGTGAGGTCACTCCTGCAGATGGCTTTGGTAAGTTATCATGAGGTGGGGGGGGGGGGGGGCATGATTCTGAATGAGGGTGAATATGGTAAATAATGGATGTACTCAGGGATGATGCTGGAATGCAAAACATTTCTAATTCCCAATAAAAGCAAATTTCAATCCGCGGCGTTCATGCAAACAAACACACTCGAAAAGGCCCTCCATCTAAACCAGAGTATGCTATAAAAGCTCATCTTTTTTTGGAGTTGACACTGATTGCAGTATAGACAAGACATGATTGATTGATTTATCATTATTTCGATTGTAAGACAAGCAGGACATGCTGCGCTTGAGGCCTGAGAGAGAATCCCATTCCTTGCAAACCCGCCTCCTGAAGAGGAAGGGGGGGGGGGGAGAAAGAATCTCTGCTGACAGCAGAGGTTTCAGACTCCTGTCGGAGAAGCATAATGTAACACACACTGACAGTTAGCGTCAACAGTGCAGACATCACCAGAGGAGCAACTCCACTCTTTTTCTTTTTTGGGTAAATGCTTTTGAAGTAAACGGGATCCTGGGAATGGAGATTTCAAAGATCCCTGGCTGTGATCTTTGCAGAGTCGGTAGCTTTACTGTGCTAATAACACATTCTCTGTAGTCCGTCGTCTTCCAAAGAGACAGTTTGGTCAAAAAGGAAGCGAGACCGTTTTGAATGCGATGGGAACCTCCAAACGTGGGTATGAGGAAGTGGCGACAAAGGAGGGAGGGAGGAAGAGAAATGCAGTGTGTGCGGACTATGGTAGGCATTTCATCAGCTACATACTTTCGACTCAGCTTCTCATGTTCCCATCAGCCCTCAGCTGGCTGGGAAAGCACTGGCTCCGATCCTTTTGGCCGAGTGACAACCAAAACAAACCAGAACTTCTCACCAGACAGAAAGATCTTGTATTTTTTGTATATTTTAGGTGTGCAAAATCTCAAACATTCTGAGGCTACATTCACACTCTGTTTCCTCTTTCTCTCCTCGTCAGACTCATTCTTACTGATGGCAGTCTCTTCTATATTTGCTACCAAACGTGATGCTACTTCCCTGCATTAGAGCGCCCCTCTATGGACAGTTTGACCTCCTGGGGGATGAACGAGGGTCTTATGTGGCCGGAGTTGCTTATCTGAGGGCGTGGCCCTTCATCTCCCTTCATACTGAATCTTTGGAGGCCAGGCGAGGACCAGCGTCTCTGTGAGGCACCGAGCGAAGGATGCATTGCTCCCGTCCCCGCCCCTGCAAAAGTAGAGCCTTCTGTGTGCAAGTGGTAACTGCTCTGGCTCCTCGGATGCTCTGCTGAGGTCCTGCTCGGTCGGATGTGCGACTCAGTGTGGCCAATAACCCCCAAATATGTTGCTTCCTCCTTATCAGCCGTGTCTTTCTCCCCATCCCTCTGTCTTTCTCTGTGGATGCGGTCTATCCTGAAATGAGACTGAGGCCGTGACTGCTGGGGAGCAGGAGGCCCCATGAGCTGGTGACTAAGTCCTGATGTGGCGTTAGTTTTGCTCAAAGTCCTGGACAGGTTCTGCTGCTGCTGCTGCTGCTGTTGTTGTTGTTGTTGTTGTTGTTGTTGTTGTTGCTGCTGCTGCGAATGATTGTGCTGTGGTTGTTTCTGCTGCTGGGGCTGAAGCTGCTGCTGCTGCTGCAGGGTGATGGACACACACACATCTCCCACTTGCAGATGATGGCAGGCCAGGCCGTAAAGCTGGGCCGTGCGCTCAGGGCTGCAGGACGACCAGCCCTGCCCGAACACAAAGAAGGGGTGCTCCGGAGGCACGTCGATGGTCACTTTGCTCTGCTGCTCACCAACAGTGAAGTGAAGCGACACTAGACCTGCTCTCTGCTGGCTGGCTCGGATGTCCACCACCATGCTGGAGTCAATCTTAAGCCCCCCACTCACCTCCGCACTCCGCACAAAGTCCTGAGTCTGCAGGTCCTCCACACGCTTCAGTTCCCCAGTGGCCAGCTGGATAATGGCGCCCTTCATGAAGTGCGACGGGCTGCTGGGAGTGGCGGCGGGAGCGAGGCTTGAAGCTAAGGCCTGAGTTATATCTGCTGAAGGCTGGACAGGAGGATGATGGGCAAGCTGCTGCTGAGCTGGGGGCGGCTCCGCCTTTTCAGAGAGGCACACTCTGGCTGAAGAATCGGAGGCTTTAAAGTTTGGGTTGAAAGAGGAGATGATGGTTGAGGCATGGCTGGCCGGGGCATCATTAACCAGTTCTGGGTAGTGTTGCTGGGGTGCTTGGGGATGATGCTGCAGGTGATACTCCAGGGGAATAAGAACTGGCTGCCCATTAGCAAGCACAACAGCATGCTGTCCTGTTTGCTGCTGGAGACCGGTCACCCTGGGGTCACTGTAACTCGCCTGCACCGCGTATGCCGCCCGGCTGAAATTGATGCCCGGGCTCTCTCCATGGATCTCTCTGGATCTCTGGTGACCCTGGGAGAGGTTCAGGGGAGCGAAGGAGACCTCTTTCCTCACGCCACTTCCACCTTGGTTAGAGGAAATCAAACGACCAACCACCTGCTGCACCTGGAAGTTTAAAAAAAGGGGAAGAGAGTTTCAGTCACACAGCTTTGGCCGAATGAGACTTTGGGCAACGAGTGAACGCACGAATACCCACAGACTCCTGCACGCAATATAGGAATAGACGTAAATTAACATATTCTATCATAAACACTGAGGTGAGAAGGTGTAGAATGCAGACACACTCCACATATTTAATAACAATGCAGACTACAACAACTTCCTTAAAATGACACAATGACATGTATCACTACTACGAGAATGAAGTGTTTGATATTAGTTCATTTAGGTGTATTGAAAATAGAGGGGTCTGCCTGTCACAGGAATGTCTCCGGCAGTTTTAATCAAAAGTGGATTAAACTTGGTCAGTTGGTTGGAGGCTAAAGGTCACCAAATTAGATCAAACTGTTAGCCTAATGCTAATGAATGGAAAATACATAGAGCAAATATATATACATTTTATATCATCTTTAATTCAGTTACACACTGTGTTAATAAATATTCACACAAATACATTGTGCTCTATCAATGTATTATTTTTTCCCCTGGGCTGCGTATCACTTATGTTAATCAAGTTATAGAAATCAGTTAACCCCACCAGGGCTTAAAGGTTCAAACTTAAGTAATTGCATTCTGAATAATTAAGACTGCATGCAGTGCGGGTGGAGCATCTGAGTGCATTTCTAGTCAGGAGTCATTCAGTATTCCTTCCCTGGTTTTTCTAAAGATCTGTAAAAGTAATAGTATCACACATGTTGCAGTGAGGAGCTCCCTGTGTATTTGTGTATTTAATTATTTTCATCATGTTCAACGGTTTTGCACTGCCTAGATTTTTAACATCACCTCTGCTACCAGTGGGGAATATTCACATTTACAGTAGTCACATTATGAGGTCATCAGTAAGTCTCACCTCCAGGTCACTGTCTGGAGTGCTGCGCTGGCCAGGTGAGCTCCTCTCCTCCAGCCTTCGGTTCTGCAGACCTCGGTCCTGGATGTGCTCCTGTGCGGCAGTGATCGGTGCTACCTGCAGCAGACGTACATTTCTGGCAGCGTAGGCCGAGTCCAGTGCAACCTCCCGGGCTATCTGCTCTTTATCCCTTCCATTCATCTCTGGTTCATTCTCCTGCTGGGCACTGTGGAGGTCTCGGATGGCAATGGCAGCCCTGGCGCCCTGAGGGTGGTAGTAGACTGGCATCCCTCGGGAGCTGAGCTCGGCTGCGGGCAGGACCCCCACAGCACTGAGGTGCTGCTGGGCAGCTTGCTCGGACTGCAGCATCATCGGGACACCACTGGATGCTGCAACTTTGGCAAATGTATGAGCAGCTACCTGGGCCTGGGGAGGTGGGGAAACAACCCCTTCCTGTATGACAGATGGATAGGGAACCAGATGGGACTGAGAGATGGTGCCTGAAGGAGAGATCAACGATCCCGGGACAAAGCCAGGGGGGAGAGCATAAGGTACCGCTGCGTAGGGGGAACTAACAAACTGCAGAGAGGAGTGAGGGATCTGGGTGTAACCCATAGGAGGATAGGACAGTCCTGGTTGCTGCAGGAAAGGAGAATGAACAGTGTAGGCTGGAGAGATGTGGCTTAACACTGGGTGAAGACTGGTAGGCGAGTAGGTAACAGACGGAAGAGCCACTTTGTAGAGCATGCTGTACTGGTCAACCGGGACTGCTGGTATGCCATCAGAATTATCCATTCCATAATGATGTCCTTGCTGAGCTCGCAGCCACTCTGCAGATGGGTTCCCTCCCTGAGTGTCACTGTTGGCTGCAGAGTTCTGGATGGAAACCACTTCATCTTCTCCAATACCCCCACCTGTACCACCTGTACCACCGGCACCACCTGCACCACTTCCACCTGTAGCCCCACTTCCAGCTGTAGCCCCAGCCCCCCCGCTCGCTCCAGATCCACCTCCACTGTTACTAGGTGGGAGGTCCCTCTTCTTTGGAGGCAGGGACTCCTGGTTCCGCTCCTGAGCTGGTTTCATTGTGATCGTCTGACTGGGCAAGTTGCTTTACTGTACTGCACAGGAACCGACAGGAACTGCAGGCCAGTCCGCCGGCACAGGAACCAGTTCAGAAATCACCTGGCTGCCCTTGTCTGCCAATTCACCTATAAAATAGAAGAAGAAGATAGACACACAGCCTCGTCACACCACAACTAAATGATTATCAGAGGTTTCAAAATTAGATGAAAACAATATAGTTATAAGATTCTTAGCACATTAACAATTCCAAAGATCGAGACCTGTTGTGTTAGTGCATGTGTTCATTCAGTGATCATACATCTGCAACTTTTCTGTTCTGCTTTTCTAAAAACTTTGATTTTGAGTTGTTACACACTAGAAAACTACAGTGATATTCCAGACAAAGTGTACAGTGTTACGTGGCAACTCATGGTTCCTCTTTCATTACTGCTTCGTCTTTTGATAGTCAATGATTTGTCATCAAGTAGAGAAAAATGCTCAAACCTCTGATCTCCCAAGGCGAGGCCTTAAAAAGGGCTTTTTCTGGCCCTCAGTCGAAAAAACGCACGATGTATTTCATCACTATCTCAAACACTACAAAAGGGGCAGCAATTACTCACATTTAAATAAAAGTTCAAATGTGGCAAATTAAAAAAATATATAAAAATGATATTACTATGAGTAAAATTACATGAATTCAAATGCACAAATGTCCCTTTGTATATGACCAAACAATAAGTAAAATACATATAGCTTCCAATGAAAAAACAGTGCAGCGGTGAGGAACCATAATTGATCTACGTCAGATTTGAAAAATGTTTTCTATTCATCAAGTGTCATTCTCTGCTCATGAAGAAGAGTTTGAAACCACAACTTTCACCCAGGAACGGAAATCAGTCTTTGAACTCAACACAAACTAAAAATGTGACATTTATCACGACATCTACCACTGTCAAGTGAAATGAACGTTTTAGTGTGGTTACACATTCTCTTTGTAACACAACAGACACTAACAGCTGATCCTCCTCCTTGCTGTGGGTTTGGGTTGTAACACCAGTCTGAGCTGTAGTCAACACCGACGTGTTCAGTGACTGGACCTGATCTGAGGAGCAGATCCACTCATTACTCACAACTTCGACTTCACATCAGCCCCCACACCAGAGCCGAGTGTGTTCTCGGTGTCACTCGACACTAAACACAGTCACTACAGCCGCCTCCTGGGTCAAAGCCCTGACGAGGACCAGCAAACAAACGCTCTGCTTATATAAACTTAGTTCAAACTTAGATGTACGAGGTTTATCTGCGATTTCTTCCAGTTGCCGCCACACTCCAGTCAAGAGCAGCTGTATTTACCGTTAGCTAGTGGCTGACTTGGCTAAAGTTAGCTCGCCGCTTAGCCCCGTCATTCCACCGTGATCACAGAGGAACGACAGCATGACACTTCCTGCACTAACACCACACGAATGTTGCCTGTTGCTGTCTGGAGCCGTTTACTTGTCACCATTACAACCCACTGGGCAGGTCCAGGCTGGTTTAGCATACGCGGCTAGCACAGCTGCACCTAGCTAACATGAAGGCGCCTCACACATCTGCCCCCGGCTAAACGTGGCTGTGCTCGGGACGAGGGTCGCGCGTGTGTCCGCGGCGTGTCGGTGTGTGGACGTACCTCCACATGTCATCGCGCTCGGACGTCCCCTCATGGAGAAAATGAAGTCGACGAGCTGGGGGAGAAACAGCAGAAATCAGGGCTCAGCAGTCGAGCCCATTTCGAAGGCCAGCACAGGCGCTCGCCGATGACGTCACTGGGTTTATTCAATTTCCTGTTTGTCGGCTGCACAAAGTCCAACACGCGCACAGAAAGAAATTACTTCGCTTTTGAGTGAAAGTAAAAAAAGTCAATTTGAATCGGCCCACAGTTTAGATATAAACTCATGGTGTGATCCCATAACAAAAAAATATATAAAAGTTTATTTGATCTTTACATTTTAAACGTAATTAAATGATAAATTAAACTGTATCGTTATATCATATGATTACATATTTTGGGGGCAAAGAGAACGAATTGTAAAAAAAATATATATTTTTTTTAATTAAATGAAATGAAATTAACTTAAATCAGAAGTGACTTCGCATGATTAATTTAAGTTATTTTTTTTTTAATTCTTTTTTATATATATTTTTTACAATTTTTCTCTTTGCCCACAAATATATGTTATATGATATAACGATAGTTTAATTTATCATTTAATTACGTTTAAAATGTAAAGATCAAATAAACTTTGATATTTTTTGTTTTGGGTTTTGCCTTTTGCCTGAAAAAGATAAATAATGACTGAGGAAATATTGACACAGGGCTGTTCAGGCTTGGACTCTGATCGAGAGACAGATGTTTTCACAGTGGAGTTATGACAACATCGTCTCCTTTGGCAAAGGATGATTCTTCGCAGTACCTCAATGTTCACACGGTTTGAGGAAATGTCCCAATTCTGAGAGAGAGAAAGAGAGAAAGAGAGATGTCACCTTTGCAAGACATAAAGATTCCTTTAATCTATGACCACTGACACTGCAGGAGTGGAGTTGTTTGTTTACGGTTCAGCATCGAAAGAGTCATGGTCCATGTATGTCCGCGATACAAAATGTTTTACTGGCGTGTAATCAAACTTTGACGCCACGCCACAGTCACACCGTGTGACGAAAAATCGATCTTTGAATTAGTTTGTTTCTCCATCTTTTCATCTCCATTTGAAGTTGATCTGATGTAAGCCCTGGTGCAAGCACCTCAATGTAAAAATGTGGAATATGGCCACTAAATGCAAAATAGCAGGCTTCCTGTTGCGTTTTTCCAATTGAACCTTATAGACTTTTGTTTGACTGGTCATGATACACATGTGTATAGATTTTTGTGAAGATCGGTCAATGTGAACACGTTCCAGGGGACTCGGGGGCACCGTTGAGCCTTTTTGCCAAGCCCATTGAAAATTCCTCCAGAATACTTACATTTTCATCAGTCTCTAATTTTCTTCAAATTTCATAAGATTTTAGGCATGTTAAAGCCCTCAAAAAGCCAAATAATTTGCCTGAAAAAAAAAATAATCCTTAAAATGTCAATAGGGCCTCACTGTCTGTCAGTGCTTGGACCCTAATAAAACAATTATATTATTTAGTTATTCCCAAAGAATTAAATAACGATTCAATCCAAATTCACAAAACCAAAAAAACAAACATAAAATATCATTAAACTCCAGCTGAACGGTAGGGGGAGCTGCAGCCACATACACAGATTATATAGCTGAACTAAAGTCTATAATAATGTGAAAATAGGTGATTCCATTGCTGCCTACACAGCTGTACTATTCTCAGTGATGGGATGTAAAGAAGTACATTTACTTGAGTAGATTTATTTTCAGGTACTTATCACTTGTACTTCACTGTCATCAAATATCCGTACTTTCTGCTGTAGCTTCTTTTTTGTGTTTCATGTGTTCAAAAGTAATCACAGAGTTGAACAAACACCTACAATGGATCGGAAGAGACCCCAACCAAGATTCAGACATTACAATAGAGAGTTGCATTATGGAATAGGCTAGACTTTACAAGTATTTTTACTTGAAATACTTTAAAATTGTGTACTTAATTACTTTTTCTCAGGAAGAAAAGTCAATGTGCTGCCTTTACTTTCACATAAATATTTGAGTACTTCCTCAACCACTGACTACACTATAGTACTATGCTGCTATGTACCATGCGTACAAAATTAAAATAAAATGACAAAGGGTTCAAGCTAATCTTGAGTGCTCTACTACATATTCTTTACTTTTTGTTTCAGATGTGCTTCTTCTTATATTGTCCCCTCTGGTTTTAATGACACAGCAGCACAATATAATAGGACTCAAAACACAGTTTATGTTTGTGATATTATATATATATAGCATTTGCAACCAAACCTCACCTGTGAATGATCCATATCACTTGTCCTTCCTTACTGGTTGTGGCAGCTTTCTTTCCCCTGTCTTTCCCCACCCTCACTATTTTCTTTTTAAATCAGAATTCTTAAAGCTCGTAATATTTTCATGACCCTGACACCAATGAAATAAATACCAGAACACAACTTCATTTGAAAAATATTGTAATTGATTGGTTACTGGTACACAGTTGAGACTTATTTTCCATTAGGATAGACAGCGTCAGTGCTGTACCTTTGGATTTCACTAGAATAGATTATAAAATCATCAGTTTTTGAAATTTAAACTATTTAAGAATATAGTTATAAAAATTAACAATCTTCCAAAAAAGGCACGGGGGGGGGGGGGGGGGGTTACAGTAGCATCTGCATCCCTCTTAGAGAACATTTGCATAACTGAATAAATACATCTGCTGCTAATCAATATCCAACTGTGTCAGGGTGGAAACACCGTCATCATACAATAACAGCAGAGTGCAACATTGTGTATTAGTGGAAGAACACATTATATAAATATCTCTCCATAAAATATTAAAACTAAATCAAGGATAAAAGCTATTTAGTACCATTAATCAAAAATATTAATTGGAAGATTTTCAAGCATATACAGTATTTATAATATTTGCCAAAACTATATTCAAAAACCACTTTAAACAAACTATCCAATATATTGAGTAAAATGTGCAATGAATAGCATTCAGGAGCACAAACAGGTTTGCACTCACAATATACACATCTATGCTAAAATAAACTCCTGAACTAGCTATTGCCAAAGAATCATCTAAATATCACGTGAAACTAGCATGAAAAGGATCAATGCTCCTGGACAAATATCCCATCTATCCAGTGGTGTTAGATTCATAATGACAAAGAGCTTCATAAAAGCTGTGTTGTTATTTTAAGAAATATTAAAACAGTGCTAGTTTCTTACCAGTTTTTAAAAAGGGCTCTGGATGACTGATCCCATTTCCCCAGATGTGTCTCAAACCAGTCCCTTGTTCAGCTGTGAGTGAATTTCACAGGGAGACACTTCGAAATGCAAAAGAAAATCTGTAGCACAGTGTAGCTCTCATGAAATTACCCTAATTGCATCAGTAATAGCCTGGAGCGCGTTTGTGAACCACACTCACGCTGACCATCCTGACTGGAAGTACAGTAACGTCATTGTGTTTTCTGTTTGATCATAAATCCATGCGCAGCAGCGTTACTGAGGAATATTAATTCATATTAATACAAAAGTATTGCTATAGCCAGATATACAGTATATTTAACAGTGTATACAGTTATTGCTGTGAAGGTTTTTCACTCCAAAGAAACACAGATTGCAGATTGTATTGAATATAGACATCTGACCTTACTTTCATTGGAAATGTCAAAACTACACACAGTGTAGTTATTACACCTACTATCCAGATGATTTGATGCTGATGTTTTTCATGTGCTGCCTAGTAACAGTGTCACTTGTCATCCACCCATTGTTGTTGTGTTCATTGAATCAGTGACTCAGGGCCTGAAATTCAATTCACTAGGCATTTAGCTAGGGACTGGTTTGAGTCAAAGCCCTTATCTGTCCCTTTGATTTCAAATATTTACCAATTTAGCTACTAATAACCGGAGGATTCTCCTCAGTGCCTTACCAGAAGGCTTCTAGTAAAGTTTATGAAAAAAAAAACTCAAAAAGAAAAAATAGTATCGACCACAGATTTAAGTCCTCAAAGCTCCACTTCCCCTCAGTATCACCTGCATCATGGATCTACAAATATATCTCCTTATCTCTGCTTCAAAAATAGTAAATCTACAATGCAAGACCCTGAACTCATACAATTTGCTACTTACACCAAACACAATATGGGCACCTGGAGCAAATAGCTTTGGGTTTGTCGAAAATAAACGCCCCATTACATTCAACCAGACCAGATCCTCTTCTATATAGTCGAGTAGTTGTTAGCAGTGTTATTTTCTGTTCCTCTTTCTGACCAAATAAAACATCACGTCTTCAATTCAATTTTCCTGCAAGGCAAAAAATAAATTGAGCAATAAGAAATCAGTGTTCAGTGAACGCATGATTGCTGCTGCAATAAAAAGGAGGGCTTTCCAATTTCATGTATCATTATTCCATTACAGTGGAGAAGTCTTACTGTCCAATGGAATTCAAAGAAAGATCAACTTCACTGAATTCATTACAGTTGTGCACGCAGTGAATCACAGGTAAATCTTGGAAAAGGAAGTTCTCAGCCTCATCTTAACTCAAAATGTAAATTTCTAAAAGCGATGCTCTTGTGGATCATGAAGTTTGCTCAGCACTAAGGAACAGCAGTGGACGACGATCTTTCACAGTCAGAGGACACCTCACAGTAACAACTCAGTGGCCAGTTAAGAGGGTGCACGACCGCGAATCTGAATTCCTCAGCTGTAATGGAGAACGACTTATTAGAAATCACCTCAGATTTTGATGCAGCATCAATGGTGCCAATTCTAGCTTATAAATAAATCAGAAGTTCAAAGTTACATTTCTCCTAATGCAGAGTTTCATTCTTGGTGTTTACGAAAGAGGTCATAGAAAATAAACCGGCTTGGAAAGAAAAGTGAACCGAAAAGCCTGCCGTCCTCAGACAGTGTCATTAGAAAGAGTCTCTGTCGAAAGCCAGATCCTCGCCCCGTTCAGAAATTTGCTAATGGGAGTCCCGTGGATACTGCGGCGGCACAGATTTCCCACTGGGGTGAAAGGAAAGGAGGAGTTAAGGAAGTCTGGGGGTGTAGGGGGGTCGTTCTGGGGACTGGCCTTAAAATACATCCTCCTTTGGGTTAAAGGGGGCCCATGGGGGCTGGGGAGTGGCGTGCTGCCCGGACTGGGTCCCTTATACTGCCTGAGCTGACTCTGCAGTATCTCAATTTCATCGACCAGTTGGGAGAGCTTGTGGTAGGCAGTGATGGATCCCCCTTTGGGGATGCAGGCTTCAGGGACCCAGCGGAGAAAGTAGAGTTTCCAGAGAGCCACGTGCGAGGGAATGAGCAGGGGAATCAGGAGGCCCTGCTGGTCAGTAGGCTGAGAGAACCAGTCCCTGAAGAAGCGCTCTGCCGGGCTCTCTTCTTTCACTGTTGAGAAATCGGGCTTCAGCTCCGACAGCAGAGATGCCCGGCGGGTCAGTGTGTCCTCTCCAACCCTCAGCCCATTACGCAGAGAGGCTGGCGATGCTCGCACAGAGGAACTGTAGGTTTTCTGCGGGAGGAAGGACACAGTGTTAGATTATTCCCACTAACCGTCTCTGTGAACTGCAGAAGCAGATTGCACATATTCCACATTGTCACCTTTACCCCTGCACCATGACACTGAAAACATACATTTTAGCCAAAAGGTAAATCTATTTTCTGTGTGGTAATTCCTCTTCTGTTTTTGTTTGCTGATGATACCACTACAACAGGCTGCCCATACAATCTCAGCACCAATGAACAAAGTTGCTGACTGGGTGGATTACTGACGTTAAATATTTACTCTCAGAATCTCTGTTTCAGCAAAGGTTAACTCCAGGCTGAAGAGAGCAGAGGACTGAAGTGACGTTTATCTAACATTTTTACACATTATTACTGATCCTATTCTGACCTTGAAAATACCATTCCTATGTAATGAATAGTTAAAACTCAAAATATATTTTGTATCTATATTTCCAGTGAAAGAATAATGTTTTATGTTAAGTACATAAAATTCTGTCTGGGTATAAGTCTACATCGATAAGTAATTGATCTGAGTTCAAAACAATCTCAAAAAAGTTTTTGTAGCACATCCATGAAGAGGGCAAACACATTTAACAATGTGCCGTTACTGCTTCTATAAACTTGTACGGCTCTGTGCGTTACATACCTTTGCACGTGTGAAGGTTTTCACTCCCCCGTTCTGAACACAGGCAGCTCCTTTTCCTACATACATGGGGTTGTTAAAGAGGGTTTGATCTTTGGTGGAGAACTGCTTCGACCAGTCCCAAACCGGAGGGAAAAACACAACCTGGTCTTCTCCTTGTGGGATGGCTTTAATCTTGGCAAAGTCCTGTAATGAAAGCCAATATTCATTCTCAGTACATCTGCACATACAGTAGTGTGACACGGGCAATAGGTGGCAGTAAACCAAAAAAACATAATTTTCTTGTGTAAAATGAGTTGTTGATCACAGGATGTTATTCTATCTTTATGCATGACTTTGCACTGTTTCCTGTCAATTATCTGAAACCACCAGAGGAAATTATAGTCTCCAATGTGAGATGAGGCCTCAAAAACACATGTATACACTGTCACCTGGTATAATAACATGACTTCTACTCTCACTATTTAATTCCACTGACGCATTTGGATATTTTACATGGGGAAACATTCAACTTAATGAAAAAGTAAACATTATATATGATATAAGGCATCCCTTACCATTAAGTGCTTAGTGCGTTGTTTGGAGGAATTGAAGAGGAAGGTACTGAAGAGTGGAATCCACATGCTGTCACTCAGTACTGTCAGGTAGGTCTCTGTGAACTCAAACGCCGCTGGGTACTGGGTTATCATCTGCCACACGCAGTCCAGGAACAGCATGAACAGTGGCGACTGGAACGGCACAACACAGAGAAACAAATGACAAAGAAGCACGAGCGTCCCAGGGAAATCGCTAGGTCAGTTACTCTGTGACTGGATAGAGTTTAGTTCTCCACAGCATACCTCCACTTTGTCATTCTTCTTTAAGTGGTTGCATCTGTCCAAAAAGCGATGGCCAGCCATCACCCACTCCTTCTGCACCAAACTCTGAAAGCCAGTGAGGCTGCGATACTGAGGGTCCAACATGAGCTGCACCAATGACGACACCACACAGTTCAGGTCTCTGTCTTCTTCCTCTGTTTAGGTGCAATGGGAGACACAAACAAACAGTCAGGGGATGTATTTTCACAGCACTTTCAGGTTGGAAAATAGTTAATTATTATGATTTAATGATATTTTTTAATGTGACATGTGGGGTAGGCAACATCTGTTTAAAGCTAAATATTGCTGAAAGATCACAACTGGTGGACCAATACAAACAACATTATACATCAAGCAAGTGTATGACTGCTGATTTAAAAGTGTGAAATATGATGGGGTCGAACAACTTGGGGAAATAATTTAGAGAGTTTTACCTTGGAGAATGACTGAAGAATTCTTTCCATCCAGAGTGTAGACAATCTCAGCTGAGTGCTTCAAAAAGGCCCTTGTGTCACAAGCAGAACATACATGTTAACAGACATTGAAATATATGAAAAAAAAAAAACTGACTCGCATTCATAGCTTTACATTGATATAAACTGATATACTTGATTATTTATTTTTCGATAGATGACAGACCCATCATTTTTAAAATAATCCTGCTATCCAAACAGCAACTCATCTCATCGGTGTAAATTTATTCTGACAATAAATAACTTACAATATAGTTTCAAAGAAACACTGGAAGTTACATTGGCTATGTAAATGTATCTACAATGATACTTTTTCACATGCAACTTAATCCACTACAAGATGTTTATGCAAGTTTGTTATATTTCAGATAAAAGGAGGAAAATACAAATATCATTAAGGTCAGCAATTTAAATTTTGAGTCTTCATTAAAAGACTGGTAGTTTATTAATAGTGTTGTGTTGTTTACATACCTGACGTGCTCCAGCCAACGTGAGTTTTCAATGGATGTAAGCCATCTCTCTTCAGACTCCTCAAAAGGATCTGCACATATAAGTCAAACCATGTAAATACACGCATTTCATTTACAGCATAGAATTGTGCACAAGAGAGAAGTTGAATATTTGCAGTGGTGATAGGATTGTGACTGTTAAACCGCGCAGTGGAGCTCACCTATGACGCAGATGTGCCGGACTTTAACGAAGGCGCACTGGATGTCCTGGATGTTGGGCAGACACTTGTCCAGATCCGACTTGAATACATCACTTCGCTGTGGGTGGCTCTTTGTGATGGCATTAAAGATCCTACCACAACACAACACAGACTCGTTTCAAAACTGCTGTAACAACAAACGCCATTGAACTTATTACAGCAGTTAAACAGTTTAACTATTAGAATCCGGAAGTAAAAATATATTATGATTATCAGTCACATATAAAGAAGTGAAATTGAGACTTTTGCCCTACCTCTGTTCAATCTTCCTCTGCTGTAATGGATCACTGATGCTGGCCATGCGGACAAGAGCGCTCCCATTGGGGTGATTCCAGCACCAGAGCTTTGAAAAATAATGCAATGGTTAAAAGAAGAAAAGTGAAGGGATGCACTGATGAATCAAACTAATGAGTAGATCTTATAATGCACATCTCATATGAATAAATTAAAAGTATTCCTTAGCAGAGATTAACCAACAGATAGCATTTAATGGATATTTCTGAGCTTGGATACTCACAGGGATGCGATTATCATTGAGGAATATAGAGTACTGCTTTAGATCTTGATCTGCCAGAGAAACTGGGACGACGACGTACTCTGGAAGACTGACAAGTGGTTTAGAGAAAGCAAACGGGATTACAAAGGAATATAATATAAGGCACCATGAGAAAACAAAATGCAGAGGACACGTTAGAAAAAAAAAATACTTTCATGTTTCCAAAAACGTTTAACTAAAGTCAAATAGTGAGATCCCTCAGGTAAAAATGAGCCGAGTACAGCTTATGGCTGCGTTGTTTGATGCTTTCATATATTAAACTACTGGTAATGAAGCCTTGGTTGTGCTGAAAATAACTTATTAGCACTGGTTTGGTTTAACTGCGTCTCTAGCACATTTTCAAGCTGGTGAATGTCTATAGCAGCAAGGTTTGTTTTAATAAAGGAAAAGTTAATCGCAGTGTCAGTTTTGCTTCAGCAAAATGTGATGTGTACAGTTTGGTGGAAACTACCATTAGGCCATACAGGCGTCCTTTCTCCACCTGCACATTTCACACTGTACGATCCTCATTCCTTACTCTGAAATTCACCATGTCACCACTGAACTCAGATGAATAGCGTGTACTGTCGACATTGACTTGCAAGTTACAATGCGACATTCACAAAAACATTTTCTTACAAGTCACTTATGAAATAAGCAAAAATGTGCACAATGTAAATACAATTTCCTGCCAAAAAAGTTTGAGTAGCGGATTCAATTTAGAGAAACTGTTGGAGCTACAGACATAAATGTCCTACAAAGCCCATCATAAATTTCCAACAACTAAAAACACAAGTTAAAAACCTCTGTGAGATGGCATAACTCTCGTTGACGGAGCACACCCTCCACCCTGAAGCACTCGTCCTCTTGACCTCTCGATCCCAGTCAGATGGACGGTCAAAAATGGGGGTCTGCAATCCTCCTCGAGGGGATGAACCATTGACTCTATCCTCTGGAAATACAGAAACACTGAGATGATCTATTATGCATTATGCAGATATATCACACCCTAGTTGTACAATTTGGATTTACAGTAAATATAAATGTGTTAATGAGTCTTTCAGAATGGGTTATTCTGTAGGCTACCTTTAGATTCATGGTATCGTCGTCCTTGATACTCAAAGCCAAATAGAAGATGGAGATCAGCTGGATGGGAATAGTGGGCAATAGCAAGGCAAACCTAGAAGATATAGAACAATGGTACTTTTATGGGATAAACATAACAATCGACTGCATTTGAACTCTTGTTTTTGCTAAAATGCAAGTTCTTTACCACACAAACACAAGAACAAGTGAAATCTGGGAAAGTAAATGTTTGACAATCTGCTGCTCAGGATTGAATCTCTCTGTGGCCCCACCAGTGTCCCACAAAGCACTCCATTCAGTAGTAAAGCTGTGAATAACATGAGGACACAGAAAAAGAGAGTGTGTGCGTACGTGCGTACGTGCGTACGTGCGTGCGGGTGTGTGTGTAAGGCTGCTCCCAACTCTGTAATTTCCTTTGGCAAAATACACTATTATAGACTGGCTTAATTCCATATGTCTCAAAGAAAACAAAAAAGACCTGAGCCCTGTTTTAGGATCACACTGTAATTACGTACATGGTGTCCATAAATAAACTCACAGGGAGTGAGGGAGGGCAGACATGTTTCTATTTCAGTTCTCTGTAGATAGTTAACGTTCAATATTTTGTTTTTGGTTCAAATTAAATTAATTTGTAAGATCCTGTTCTTTGCAGTGCCACACTGTAATGTTGCCTGATGTGCTGTAGGTTTGTGCTGCTCCTAGTCCTACAGACAAATTGCTCCCACATGACATGAGAAGAGACCAGACATGAAACAATGTGCATTCACATTCACGTTCTTTCACTGGCAAGAGATATATAGCTCCATTACTCCATAGTGAGACTTTACAATGAAGAAAATATGTGTTATGTTTACATTTTATGCAAAAGCGCTGTTTATTTTTCCAATTCAAGCTCTACAGCTCTACTGTATATCTATAATGTAACAATATCAAGCCTCAAATTACATTGGCTGATAGATTGGTATCTCAGATCTTTTACACATTATCACACATTATTGGCATCAGCTTCCAACATTAGTCATAGAATTCTACTTAAAATTCCTTTTAATTTCCATTGTGAGAAAATGTCTGAAAGCACCACCTCTCAACTTTTGATATCTTCAACTATTAAACATTATATTTTTATACAAAAATATTGAAGTATCTGGATATTTTACACCAGTTCCCAAACCTTAATTAAAATGACACAAACTCATCTCAATCACAATGTCCCCTACTTGTAATACTTGGACCCGACTAAACTGAGCTCCAGTGTGAAGAATGAAACATCTGTCCCTCCAATCTCTCCTAGCAGGAGATGAGTCAGAGTCACGCTGCCTGTTGTTTCTACACTCTGGACGACTCTCGGTTTCCTCTGCCCTGAATGCCATTGTTTAACGTCTCCTATCCATTGTTTGGCTAATGGCATCACAGAAATGTTGTTGTGAGAAGTGTGTCATTTCTCTTCAGGTTGAGCGTGAGTGAGCAGAACTAAACGGTTTGTGTGAGGAACATATCCTTGTCTCTGAGGAAGTGGTCAAAACATAGTGTGTAGTGAGCTCAGAGAGTCACAAAAGGAAAAGTTTGGTCAGCAACAGCCAACAGTGAAATGAGCAGAGAAAACTCAAAAAAAGGGAACGATATTTTTCAAGAGAAGTAACAGAAAATAAATAATTATACTGGGGAAGACTGGTACCATCTGTGTCCCCTGGTCAGATCTAGGCCCTGTTCACACCTGGCATTAAAATACGTCCTCAATGGGTCTCTTGTGATCGGATCTCACTTCCCTCTTCACATTCCAACAATCATATACATCATTTGTGTTCTCAAAGACCAAATTATGTTGTTTTTACCCACTCCAGAATTACAGATGTGGCCAATGGCAATGTTTGTGCTACAAGTCAGTTGTGAAAGTTTCAAGTTTTACACTTAACCCCTTTACTGGGCTTGAATTGCATTAAGAAGAATCCTTGCCATTCATTTATCACAATTTCCACTTACAAACTTTCTAAATAGCAGTTTCTAAATAACTCACCTTCTTGGCGCTCTCAGGCCCGGCCTCATCAAAGCAGAACCTCATGATGCGCAAGTCTTTGCAGTACAGGATGAGCTCAGTGGGATTGAATTTCAGCTTCTGGTTGGACCCCAACACTTTCTTCTTCCCCTTCGTATCATTCACTGAGAGGAACAAACACAAAAGACTTTTAGAAAACCTCAACTACTGCAGATATAAATAAGCAGGACTGATTTTTAAAGTTAATTCCAGGTGTAAATGGAGACATGTTACATGTTAAATCGAAAGAATATTATTTATTATGATTCATGACTTTCAACATGAAGTTAGACACAATTGATGATTGTGACTCTCGCTGGTGGATTGAGATCATACTACATATCCTTAGCATACATTATATAAAGAAACTGGCAGAAAAAATATCAGTTATCTGTACTGTCAGGTTAATTTTAACCACAACGGTCCTATATTCGTGCAAATCCAATAATGGCAATGTAAAGTCTGGTGGCCCAGTTCTAACAGGTCAGAAAAACAAGCAGGGTAAAACAAAGCCTTGTGCTGTATCACTGTAACACAACAAACCTTGCTCTGGGCAGTGGCCCTTGCACTGTCAGCAATTGACAGGAATGAGAAATAAAAACAGGTCTAATCCTGGTCAGGCAGCGCAGCCACTAAATACGGCCTTAGCTGTGACTTCACTTATAATCAGATTGCTGAGCAGGAATGATCAACAAAAGAGATCCATTCTGTCAAAGATTAATGAGGGAACAACTGGGCCCATCTAACTTTACATACCACTGTGGATCACTCTACAATGACTGGGCCAGGCTGTTTGTGCTGTAAGAGTTGATTGATTATCCAAGCATCACAAATTTGACTGATTACATATTTTATAAATATATTGTAAATGTGCTAATAAAATAATGCTTTTATTCATGTAATATCATTATAATAATAAAGCTTTTTGTTATTCTAGTAACTAACCAGAAAACATTAACATTTAAGAGCTGGAAACCACTACAGGTGAAAGTCAGTACAAACATGTCTGTGACCACAGACGTACCTGTTACTACTTGTTCAAGACAGGTCAGGGGGATGTCATGCTCTCCAAGCAGCAGGTGGGACAAGTGGGACTTCTGTGGTAAAGGCAACCTCATCAATACAAAATATATATATATATTGATATTATATACAAAGTTTTCCTGCACCCATGAATATCATCTGGAAACACTGGATGGTGGATCAAGTTAATTCCCTCAACCCGAGGGGGTGATCAGGTTCAACTCTGTTATCACAAGAACAATCTGCAGCATCGCAGGAAATGACGTCAGCTCTCACTTCTTGTGCGATATCACTCACAATGTTGTGCAGGAAAATACAGTTTTCCTTCCTCCTTGCCAGATGCACTGCACATGCAATCATGGCTGTGGAAAAAAGAGCTATTCAGGAGGATACGTGTGGCATCAACAGGTTTCACAAATATTAAGCTAAAATTGTCCATGCCTGATATAATTTAGACAACATTAAAAACAGTATGACAATCTTAAACCTTTCCCACTTTAACAGATCAATAGCATTATAGATTTGAAGGGTGGATAATTATTCACTGCAGAGTTTGACAGCTTTAAAAAAAAAAAATCAGAACACACAAATACCTGTTTGGGTGGGGCATCCTGGAGGATGAAGGAGACCTTAAAGTTGGTGCATATCAACTTCCCCCAAAGGTCATCCCTGCTGCTGTCAGAGCTGATGCATTTCCTCACAAAGTTCACCTCATTAACAACTATCTCCCCTGATGACGAACAAATGAGAAAAAAAAGAGAAGTGTGTAAAGTTAGAGTTAAGTTCTACAGTTCAAAGAAATATGCAGGAATTGAGGATTAGAAAGGCAAAGTAAACAGCCTCAGTACTGACACAGTACTGCAATGAAGTCACATCCTCTTACCACACGGAAAAGTGGCAGAACTTTACAATACAATCTACACCATAACCCATTGTGACTGTTACATGTTTAACAATTAATACCAAAACTCACAGAAATTGTGATAGTAAAGATATGTCTCATTTACAAACATACTGATTTGACCTGGGTTTATTTCATGGATTACAGATAATTTGCTCATCATTACAAATGATCAATTCTCCACGCATAGAGAATAACATCTTCTGCTTTCCACTGTTATCCTCCCTGTTGACATGGTGTGATAAAATGCATAATAAGTGGTAGCTCAAAGTTACAGGTTTTAGTCTTAATGACACTGTTGAGGGTAAATAGTGACACTGACAACCTGATACTGATGTAAGACACAAACATATTGCTTATGACTAACATAACTGTAGCACATAAATAATACTCAATTTCACAAGCATGTGGCTAAAAAAATAGCCTACAATTGCCTTTCATTAGAATAAGGAGTGTTAGCTACTATCAACTATCCAGGAAAAAATCTTTACAGAGACTTCACATGCCTTAAAGTCACAACAAAGCCACTTACAGTCAAAAAAACAAGTTCAACTAGTTGAGCAGATATTTGACCGGTTGACTGTGAACCTCAGTTGTTTTCTGTCTCAGTGAGCAGGAAGGAAAACGGCAGTAATGTTTCACAAGCTTCCTAAATAGCGTTGCTTCATCTTACTATGCTTAAGATCATGAGAAACCATCAAATAATGCTCTACGAACTATCAACAGTAATGAAACAAGCAGGAAGCTTAGGTCATTTACACATAACAAATGATAAATCTTCTGAAAGGGTAGCATTGTTGTTGAAAAAAGAAGCTAGTTACACAAGGTTTCTGTCAGGCAGAGTAAAAGCTCAGAGGCCACACACACAGTTTCTACAGTGATAAGTGGAACAGTAACTCCCTTCAGTTCTGACACATGAAAGTCACATTATAGATTTTATTTCCACTTAGGGTTAATAAAGCAGCTATTCATATATTACATAATGATGATATAATGACCCTTAGCCCTAAACATGATGACTAAATAAATGCATAGACAAAAACATGGCTATAAAAAGTTGCCCCTGGGATCTTTTAAAGATGAACTGGGCCAACAGGGTGGAGTCCTGCAGTCACTTCAAAGCTCTGCCTCTGAGGAACGCACATCTGATGTGCAGTGTGTTAACAACAAGGAAGCTGATCATTGTCTAACCTCGTCTGTCGAGCTCCAAACTCCAGATAGTGAGGGAGCGACAGTCCTTCAGCAGTAAATGCTGCCTGGGACTGTATGGAAAGTTTGCTTTACCAGCTATTTAGCAGGTCAATCAAATTCTCTTGACTTCAGCAAAGCAGGTTTGAAACCGGTCTGTAGAGTGTTTCAATAAAACAATATGCAAAAGTTAACTTAAAAGAATCTGTTCCTCTTTTTATTTTAAAAAGGATATATCTGCATAGTTAAATAAAACACTCAACATGACACTATGCAAAGGTGGTGTCCATGAGAACCCTGAGTCACTACTAACACTCTAACCAAAATAAATCATTATAATGAACTCTCTCTTGTCGCTCAACTTAATTAACTAACTGCACTTTTTGTAAGTCACATGTTAGCGGACACAGTATTAAGACCCATATCCTACTTTTTTTTACTAAACACTTAAAGCAGCAAAGAAGGTGGAAGGAATGGCACTATGCTGTAATCAGCACTTAGCTCCACTTTGTTGCTCATGCAATTATCACTGGCAGGGAGACGTTTGCAAATCCATGTGACATCATGAGAAAACCTCAAACACGATGACTGAATAGAAACCTGTTAGAGTTGTGATGACTAACTCATCTATTGACGATTGGGTTTGGAGGCATTTTGCTGATGCTCGTGATAAAAAAAAAAAAAAAAGAAAAAATTACTTTTCAACACCATTTTAATGATCACTGAATTCACACATTAGTTTTACAAATTAAAACCTTGCGCCTTCAATCGTGTCTAACATATAGTACAGTATACCTAAAAGAGGGGCTACTTCTGTTGCATGGATGTGGTTTTCGGTATGAAAAAAAAATCTATACTTCCTAAAAGCTGCAGACCAGTCCCCGCAACAGACTCAAAGATGTCTAACCTCTTTTACCACCTACACAACAATCAGCACAACAAGACAGAGAGTCTACGGAGGAGAGCTGCAAATCAAACTCCAATATTAGATGTTGTGAGAGGCTTTAACCCGTAAATACCATGCGGTAAGAATCACTAACCTGAAAGAACCAGCTGCTGTAAAAACGTACATATTGCCTCAATTAACATGAAATTACTTCTATCAGGATGGAATTTTGCTCATATTACACAGCCCTAATCCAAAGGAATACTGATCATTTAAATAACTGGTGTCACTGCACAATAGCAAGTCAAGCTGTTTGAGTTATGCACCATCATGACACTTGTGAAAGCTACAAGTGGGAAATACCATGTGAAATCGAAATTGATAATGCTCTGTGAAAACTATAATGTTCTGTGAAGACAATAATCACTGTCCACAACAATTATTAGCACTGGGATAAGATTTAAGACTACCCTAATTTGCATAGGAATAGACAGATTGACATGTTTGCTGAGAGGCTTGTTAGAACAGTCTGATTAAACAAAGACGGCGCAATGAAAAGCCTACAATTTTTTTATTTCTTAGGTTTAACAATTTATTTCAGAGAAATCCCATTTATAATGACTTGGATCAGCTAGTTCAGAGAAAATTCTGCTGACAGCCTCACCTCAGCTATTAATTCAGATCCATCTACTCCAGCTCCTTCTTACAGCTGTTTACATGGAGCTCATTATACAATCTTTCTTGACTGATAATCAGGCCAATTTGTGCATTTTGTTTTTGCTATCATTAAACAAAATGGACTGATTAAGAAGTCTGTAAACATGCCAAAGACATAGTTCTCTCTTGTTGTGTATACGATTCTTAAGGAAATACAGTCTTTTCTCTGGTTATTAACATTGTGTCTAGATAATATATTTTAATATGCTGAGAATGTGAGAACTGCTTTCCAGTATATGTTTGTGCTTTTAACTAATCTTGGGATAATGAATAACATAAAACGTACCTGGAAGTAACTTGGGTTCCAACTTCCTAATAGGCGGTTCAAAGGTTTTCTTCCCATCAGTCTGGAGAAAAAGCATAATTCACATCAGAGTTAGTTAAACACTAAGTCATTGGAGGGTTAATGAATTATGGCAGAGCAATCACCTGCCATTACGAGGGGGAGGGGCGAGAGAATTACAACTCAAATGTGTCAGTTGATTGTAAACAAAGCACAAGACTTTTAGTAGGACTTTCAAATACCTATTATTCATTGACAGCTGTCATAAAACCATAATGAATATCCTAACATTTGTTATGATTTGTTCTGGGGAATTCATGTTGCAAATGTTTCATCTACACAGCATGCAGTAAGTGACGTTAAGCCTGTTGCAAGATTTCTGAAGAAAACTAGAAGATACTTTTACACCATCCACAAATGCTGCTCAAACCTGCATATGCAGTGACATTCCTTTAGTGTCTGGGCAGTCCAGTGTTTTCCACCGTTGGCCCTACTTCAGCACAATGACTGTGAATGAATGACTAAAAGAAGTGCTGAGTTTCCTGTTTGAAAGTGTCAGTGTGTAGGGATCATTCAGGAATTTCCCCATGATTATGTATAAACGTGGTCACAATTTGTGTAGTGTGTAAATCTGTGTAGGTGTAAATATCCTCAAAATAGATCTAATAGTAAGTGATTTAACTTTGCAGTAATTGCCTTCTTGAAGATCCAATGTGCTCAGAAAAACAAAAACAACAAATACTAGGACTGCACTGTGCAAGAAAAAGCTGAATGAAATGGTCAAAGCACATTTTCTTATATTAAGATCTGGAGCTTCCTTAAGTGCAACAACCCATCTCTTTAAATAGTGTAAAGACCTTTACTTAATCAAATAATACCACTACCACTTTGGAAATGTCCTCGTTTCACCCTCAGAGTCCCCTCCTCCATTGTTCATCTTGGAGAAGCATTTCCGTGCAGACTATAAAACCCATCAGTGGCAAGTCCATGACAATAACCCTAATCCTAACCCATGTCAGCTACTTTCAACACCAGCCACTTCCCAACACTGCTGTTGACCATGTGCATACAAACGCTGGATTTGTTTGGGTTGCACCACCAGCGTCTGTGAGCAAACCCCTTTCACCTGCTGTGCCTAATGCATGGGTAAATCCAATGATGCCAAATTATAACAAGATTAACTAAAAAAATCTACGATTCCCTTTCAGATTCACTCTGCAAGTTTCAATTCTCTAAATCGTACAAGAGCAGGAAGGACCTCGTGTTGCTATTTGCCACCCGGGGATAAACACAGTGTAGTTATCCTACATGCTTCAGCTTTCTGGGGATGCTGATTTGGGTCGAATCCCACTACAGCTTGTTATAGATGCTGTCAGTCCTGCACAACAGCTGCCCAGTATCTGCTCATAAGCTCAGACACACGTCAGACATCCTGGACACCCCAGTGACGACAGCTTCCCACTAGGACAAACTCAAGAAATGACCCGACGTTGTTTACTGGCAGCCCGCAGTGGCAAGCAAACACACACTGTGGTAAACACACTCACCTGCACAGGAGGAAGGTAACTCTTGAAGGTCGGTTTCACGGGTTTGACAGAGAACATTGTTTACGTCCGCCCCGCCGCACGTTCTGCGGCTGCCAGTGGAAAAATAAAAGACACGAACCAAAAGGGGGAAAGCTCCCCTAAAGATGGACTCAGCCTCTCAGCGAGTCAGCCCGAGACTTCGGTGGGTAATGAAACAGTCATGCGGACGCGCTGGGCCGGACGCGGCAGCTCTCCTCCATTCCGTCACGTAGTCAAGTGGCACGTCGGACTCGCTGGATAAAAAAAAAAAAAAAAGTTGACAGAAGTTAACGTTGAGACGTCGGCGTTAGCTTCGTGAGCTAGCTAGCTTAAAGTGCTGCATGGAGTTTATAAAAGCCGTCCTCGCGCTGAGGGGAACCGGGTGAAATAGCTCAGAGACCCCCCGTCGCGTGTCCACATCTTCTTTCCGGCCGCTCCTGCGCTAGTTTAGCTCGGTGACTTCCTCAAAGTCTGACTAGTTCACCCACACGCAGTACCTGGTGCTGCGAAGAGCTTAGCGGCCATGTTTATACAGAGCCGAGGTCCCGCCCTGTTTCCGGGCTTCGCTCCTCAGCTTTATTTCTGTCCCGAGACTTTCTCTGGGTGAAGTGGAGCCGGACACGAGGCAACTCCGCTCGTATTATCACCCAGATAGACAGATACTAGTGGACGTGCTGATATATATCTGGATACTATTCTGATTTGAGCGATAGAACAACGATTGTGGTTGTTCAAGTGCATCAAGTGCACCACCCACTGACTACAACTCCCATGAGACCCTGGGAACTTCGGGCTGAACGGGCGTGCCTCTTTTTGTGTTTTTGTTACAATAGCTTCGCTCCACACAAACTCATGTGTGAACAAGTTGAATGTTCTACTTTTTTTAATGAAATTTATGAAGCTCAAACTACCACAAATAAAATGAACAATATATATATATATATTATATAAAACATAATAAAGCGCAAAATCTCTTATTTTTTTGCGATTTTAACATCCATCACATTTTTATTCCAACAATATTTAAAATGTGAATGATTTTACGAAGCCTTTAACAGAGAGCCAAGTGTATTTTTTTCCAACAGAGTTCCATTTATCTTTTAGCCTTGTGCACTAGGTGGCACTGTTGGTTAAATGCTGGAGTTTTTTTGGCTGGCTAGAGTTTTGCTCTAGTTTTGCTCTTCACATCTGCTGCTGAGATGCAATTGAATGATTCAACGCCTTGGATATAAAAATCTATATAAATATCACATTTAGAGCTAAATCCATTATATTTAATTCTGCTTCCATTTCAAAACACAGCATGCACTGCACAAAAAGGGTCACGGAAAATGTTGTAACCAAAACAAAAAACAACTTCACTTTGGCCATGCTGTACATAGCAACTTTTTATTTGATAATTAGTACCTGTAAAGAAATCAAAAAACCTCATAAGAACGGATTTTTGTGTTCTAAAAGGTAACAAATGTTTACAGCATTACAGTATATAAAGCTGTTAAATGCATGTAATAATGTTAACCATAACAGTGCTTCCTTAGAAAAAATGGATGCCTGCAAAGACTCTTCTCAACTCTTGCATAGATTTTCATAATGCTCTTTGATAAAATGCCTGCTGTGATCGCATATCATCAACAATGCACAGATATTTTCAAGTTTTTGTCCTGGTGTCTGTTTTGTCCTACAATGCCCACTGGATGGAGACAAAATACTGCACCAACAGTATCACAAGTATCACCAAAGCTCACTTATCTTTTCTTTATACAGTAAAACAGCTTTTGTTTGCCAGGGGTCTGTTGGGACATAGGTTACACCTGTTTTATAGGTTGTGGTGGGGAATTTATATTGATTTAATAATAACATCTCATTTGTATGTGATATAAAATAACACACATTCACACGCACATTAGGCCTATGTGTCAGACGCATACAGAGGCAGCCTGTCAGACAGGTCACACCCAGAGAGTCGCCTCACTGCCCAACATGATTTCAAGGCGAGCCTCTGTCTGGCAGGAGACGGGTTGTGAGAGGAGGATGCCAGTGCCACCCCTTCACTTCAAAAGAGATTTTCCAAGGAGCTTGTGGATTGTATTTGTCTGAAGAGAGAGTTGGGGTTATTTACAGGACACAATGTGAGCTTCTTTTTAAAACAGTGTAGATATAACCCAATGATACAGCAACACCCAGATCCAACATCCGCCCAGCAAATGATTATTCCACGACAGAATGTAAAGGTCGTCTGATAATGTTGTGTCACAGCCTTGTACTATTTTGCATATGACACGATTCACGGAATTGTCAGCTGCCTGTAAACAGAACTGCTAGGTCAATGATTATTTGACTCTATAATGTTAAAAGGCTTCATTTGACAAAGATAAATCTGAAATATTGTTGGAATAAAAGTTGTTATGGATGTTGCAAAAAGAGAAGACAGCAGAAAATATTAAATACTATTTCTACAGGTGTTTTTAAACCTTTATTCAAGTTGTGTACTTAAGTAGTATCTCTTTTGAGGAACTTCTACTTTACTTGAGTATTTACCTTTTCTGCTAATTTGAACTTTCACTCTAGAATTCAGACAACATCATTCAATATTTACTTGACTACTGGTAATTTAGTCACTAATTAATTTGATAGGATCCATTTACAATACCCGTAGATCTAAAAACAGAAATAAACATATGGCAGGTATAGCACTTTCAAAGTCCCATATAGTCCATCCCTTCACCAGAACTACATAAGGACAAATGTATTTTAAAAGTAGATTCTAGAAAGATGCTGATCCAGCTTTGAAACTTAAAAACAATACCTAGCAAAATAATCACTGTTGATATCTGGGGATTGCTTTTCATCCAAAAGCCCTAACATAATGTTTAAAGGTGAAGTAACTTAAGTGTTGACTGCATAAATTCTTCCTCTTTCTATCTGCTTGATGCTGATTGTTAAAACTCTTCATCACAATATGATCTTGGTTCCATGTTGTGCTGCTGTTGAACCTTTTTTGTCCACTTATGCTTGACCCTGTTGTTTGGACGTCCCCGGAGCTGCGCATGCCCAGCTGCGTCTCCCGGTGTAACTCATGAATATTTAATGTCGCTCCTCGCCCGGCGCCCCGTGATTGGTCGCCGTGGCCCAGTTTCCTGTGTTGTGCTGTGTAGAGGCGATGTTTGAGGGCATCGGTCTCAGTGTGTGAATCCAGTGTGAACGCCGCTGCTGTCAGAGTCGAACCCTCCGGAGCGATCGCACCATGGACGGAGGAGCCGCCTCCACGCTGTCCGCACACTAACGGGAATAACATCTGGAGTGAACTTGGATTTTGGGGGTTTGTCGTCCTGTGGGTTCGGGAAGAAACGGGTCGAGTCAAGGGAAAGACTTTTGACTTCACTGAGGCTCCTCACACAGAGCAGCTGGACTGCACACAGAGAACACTGTAGGAGTCAGGATGGTGAGTGCTGTTTACATTATTATGGCAGAGTCAATACAATCCAAATATTTAATTAACAAACACGGATCCACGTGTGGTCGATACAGGTGTAAGCTATTTTATTTAGTGGTTTTATTATGGAAGGTTGATGTGTAGGCTTCAGTAAATGTTATTCTAAAATGACACTAATTCCAGTTTCAATAAGTTTCCTTTTAACTTGAAAATCACATGTGTATATTTGTTTTATTTTCCCACATATTTTTTATATATTAGTGTTGTAGTGTGCAGGTTATCAGAAGTCATTGCCCCAGGAATGATGTGATGTGAGGTGTCATTTAGAAAACATTGGTTCAGCTCTTTCTTTTAAAAACCGGTTTGTCCTGGAGCACGCAGCGGGGAGCGTGTGTCAGGTGGAGTGTGTGTACAGTATGTGTGTGGCTTGTTGTGGGTGCGTGCATTTCATGGAGACAGGTTTTTCCTGGTTACTGGGTTCCATTCCTGACACGCCTAAAGCCAGGTAATGGAGGAGGACGTCGTGTTGCCTCATCCTTGCGTTCTGGCGACAGCTCCTCGGGTCACTGTGGATGAACTCCTACCTGACTGTGCAACCCGGTCGTTCTGCTTGAAGTTTATAGGACTTTGACAATATGGCTGCTTCTTCCATTACTGGATACATCAATATTAACATATTGGTTGTAATTTGGTTTTGTGTTGTAATCAACAACTCAGTAATGTTATGAAAACGTGTTCAAAATGAAAATAAAGGTTGAAAATCCTCATAGAAAGCTCCTCTTCACTAATCCCATTTCTCAATATGTTTCATGCATTATGGCATCTTAGAGACTCATCAATAATCCATCAGCCAAATATATAGGTCAATCAGATCAGAAATCAGATCCCGGGGAAATATTGGGTTTCAGTTGCTCCACCCATGGAAAGAATGTATAGAGACCAAGTGAAGAACAATAATTTAAAATATAGGTCAGATAAATTTGTATTGGTTGATATGTTCTCCATTAGTGCTAATACAATTTTTTTTTATTGAACATAATGTAGAAAAATGATGCTTGTAGTATCTTAGAAATGGTGACAATACTTTAGTTGATTAAACTCCAACAAAGAGAAAAGATGCTGATCTTTTGATTTGTACTTCCAAGCCCAGGTTAACTTATAAACAAGCATTTCATCTCAACTACAATAGGACCTAGAACATCTGTTGATATTGATTAATACATCAGGATCAGAACCTTTCAACTCAGTACATTTGTTATCACCATGGGCCCAGTATCAGTCTGGCTCTACTTCATTATCTGTTTATATGTAAATATACACACAAACACAGTCTATTTAAAACAAGTGCAGGGCTGGAACCTGCATGCTGCCACCCTTTCTGCTCAAATGACCCTGTCGGTTATGTTTCCCAGACACAAAACCCAAAGTACAGTGGTCAGCAATACAAAGCTTTTGCACTTGGAACTGTGACAAAGACAAAAAAAACTTTCATTCTTTGAATCTGCTCATGAGGAGACATTTACACACTTTTAAAGCAGGAGTTTTTACTGTAGTATTTGCCTAATGTATAGCTGTCATGGTTAAATTAATGTCGGAATGGATCGGAGGTGTTTTCTCCCTGTGAGGTATTATAATGATGTTGAGGTTTAGAACTTAACATCTCAACTTTTTTCGATGCTTTGCTCAAAGTAAAGAAAGGTTAATGAATGTTTTCAGGGCAGTTAGGGCGAGTATCTGCTCATGTAGTAAAAGCGTCTGATTGTCATCCTCACTGTCTGGAACAGCCGACTCCAGCATCGCTCACTGGTTCCCTCTCTGCCAGATGCTGAATAGCGAGTCGGTATGACAGCAGATGGTTTGCATTAGTTTCTCCTGCAGGGAGGTGCGTACCGAGCAACCCCCCTCTCCCCTTCATTTCAAAGCTGGCGCTCCGTTTTCAAACCCATCACTGCTGTAGAGATTTGCTCAGGAATTCAAGCCCTCGCTCTGAAAACAGGACGAACACCCATTCTGTGGAGCTGGGGAACTCGTTAGGCTTGTCGCTGTGGTTCAGTGCGCTCACACACTCCTCCTGATCAGTTCCATACGTCTTTATTACAAAGCTGCAGTGTTTGCACTACTCTGCTGTTTGTGATGATGGACCTCCTCCGTGTTGACTTAGCCTACAGTGGCACTTGTTGTAAACCATTTTGGATCAGAGGAGCACACAAACACAACACTGTTTTGTTTGGTTTTTCCCAGGAGATGTAACATTTCCATACATTTGAATATGAAAATAAAAACATTTCATTGCATGCACGCACACGCGGACCCACACACACCCACAAACACAGACAAACGCACACACATTGCACACAGATTTCATGTTTTGTCGTCATAGGCACAAAGATCATTTGTTTGTGTGTTTCCTGGTTCTTTGTTTGTTTGTAAGAGATATATCACAGAAACGAATTTAAGGATTTCCACCAAACATGTGAGACGGATGCGTTATGGGTCAGGGAAGAACACCTTACATTTTGGTTCTGATGTTGATCAGAGAACATATCAAGGAATTGTCTTTCACTTTCTTTAACATTGGGATATATGGCATTTTTTAAAATGTCACTGGTTTCCCAGAGAATAACTCATATTATAATAACGCATATTTAGTGGACTGGTGTCTATGAGTGTTTGAAATTTGGTGTTGCTAAATCGAGTTTAAGGGGACTGATGGGCATGTCTATTATTTTTGTTCAAACTCAGACATGGAGCCATTCATCTGGTTGTACTGTACATTTTACACTTACAATTACAAAAAAATGATGAAGTGTTTCATGTTCCTACATAGATAGGATTAATTTCTACTCATAAAAATACATTTTATTATATTTGTAGCTATTGTTGTCTAGTGGCTGCTATCTCACAATCACATTTTACAATGAGGAACATGAGGAAGGCTAAGCATCATCTCCACAGAAACCAAACACCTGATTGGTGCAGTTCTTTTTATGACGTCGGCTGGTGTCTTCAAGAGTCCAGTATTCTAGTTACTGTGAAACCTGATCTTCTGACCCTGGAAGTGGGGAGGTGACGAGCACTCCGTGGTTTTCTCTCCCTATGACTCAGGTTTGTATACTGTGTTGTCTGAGTCTCCAGAGCACAGTGCAGCTGCACAGCTTGGCTCTGTTTGGCCCTTATAGTGTGCACGACTCTGCTGTAGGGCTGGTACTGGAGTCGCAGCCAACACGGTGTGATGAGGAGAGGAAGCAGGTACATCAGCTGATGGAGCAACTGTACAGATTGGTGTGTAGGATGCATGTTCACAGATATGAATGGTTCCTGTTTGTCCACTGATTACAATGCTTTGTGATTGTTCATCATCAAGCAGATAAACACTCCCATCAAACAATGAGAACTCAAGTCTACATTCCAGCGTCTTAGTTTCTGTCTATAACAGTTTCAAAACGTGTCAGGTGTTAAATCATTTTACTCAGCTGTTATTGGATCATTCTTTGCAACTCAACACCTGAAGAGACCATATACAATAATTAATGAAATCAAGAAAACTATAATGTTGTTACCCCCAGCTAGGAGAGATCATGTTTTCGTCCAATTTTTGTTTGGATCTGCACTAAATTACACACTCTCATAAATATTAGTCCCCTTAACATGTCTGATTCACTCTATCCATGAATTATTCTTTGAGAAATTAATAAAATCATTGAAAAAGGTAGAAAAAAAAGAAAAAAGAAGCTTGGATCCCCCCTGGTCCAGATCCGCAGAGCCAAATGTATAAGGTTCTTTCCTGGTCCATACCACATTTCACCACCAAGTCTCGTAATAGGTTGTCCAGTAGTTTTTGAGTATTTAACAAATGAACAAGCAAATAAATGCAGGCAAAAACATATACAACTGAGATCCTGTGTGTGTAATTTGGTGCAACTGGATGAATTTAAGGGACTGTTGGGCCCTGGCGGGGGGGGGGCTCTCTCCTTGTGAATGCCAGTCAAGTTGTAAATGTTGTTATTTGTGAGAACAGAAGTCCTGCTTCGTGTGAATGTTAATTCCCCTTTCATGTTTGTCTAGTTTATCTTCCGTGTTCTTGGATCATTAACCCAGTCGTGTCTTTCACTGACGCCTAGTTGCATTTGCATGTATGACTTCCCTCATCATGGAAAGGAAACAAGGTCGGACTCTTGCTGCTGTCCCGTGCTTATCTGCTCTAATAGTTTCTCATTGTTTGGCCTCTGACTCAGTGGTTAGAGCCTCTCACTCTGTCCAGTGGAAACCTCATGCATCTTTTTGTTCTCAGTCTGCTGTAGGATTGGCCTTTACACTGCTATTGTTGAACCTTACTTCCTTAACAAGGAAAGTGTACTGGCTCAGTGAAGCAAAATGACATATCAGAAGTTGAGTTTACTGAGTGACACTTAGTCTTTATATTGGTTTGATCTGTTGAGTCAAAATTTGATGACACCTTTGGTTTTTGATGCTTTTTAATATCCAAAATCTGTTAAAAATGAACATTATTTCATTACCTTAGAGTGATAAGCTCAAAATGTCGAGTGGCAAGTGTTTCATTTTTCCACAGACCATCAAGGAAAAGGCTTTTTAAAGGGTTATCAGCTGTTGTATGGGAAGACGTGAAGGAACCGGTTGGAAACAAAGTCAAAATCAGCTGGTTTTAATGAGTTGTGTTTTCTGTCTCGTGACCCATCAGCAGTGACTGGAGTATTAAATAGCATCCTGTTGAGCTTTAAATACTAGCTCTTCAGTGTATTATACACACTCACAAGGTCCAACTAAATATTGTCTGAGAGTAAAGGTAGAACTGAAATCTCAAACTTATTCCCAATCAGTGGAGATTCCTGCTGTAGCCTTATGATAGACACCACATGCTTTATCTTTCATGCTGTATTCGGTAGCAAAACCATTACTACGGTTTGTGAAGGCCGTGATGTTATCATGTCGTCACTTTTGCTCTCCATGTGGATTTGTCTGTACTGGGCCAAAATAAATATTGACTCGGATCCGATTGACGTTGGGTTTGGCTGCTTGTGTTGAATTCCTGACATTATCGTGAGATGTGGTTGCTTACAGCAGCAAGGGTCACAGTTTAATCAATTCAACTAAATACATCTCCCACATTATTTCTTATTGATCTTCCTGCTCTTGTGAATTGCGTCTGTCTGATCATTCACAAGCAAATTTTCCTGGGATTAACCACTGCAGCATATGCTTTGTTCTAAAAAATTACAGTGAACAATTATAGATTTATGTGTAGTTTCATTGTACATAAATTCTCAGACATTCAGTTAGCTCGTTATCATTAATGAAAATGTCAAAAATCACCCTGTCTCATAATGCTCGGCAAAATTCAATGGGTTCACCCCTTATTCATATCTAATCCGTCCACTAAGTTTAATGGAAATCAGTTCAGTTGTTTAGTGTGTTATCTTGCTCACAAACAAACAAACAAACCAACAAACAACACAGGTGAAAAGAATATCTATCCGCGGAGCTTAATAACAACTCGAGCAATCATGCTTCTCTACCACAGTTCTCTTTTAGATCTTCACAGAACCTCCTAGATTTGGAACAAACTAAATAAAATGTTGTTTACTGAACCACATGACCCACAATGACCTTTCTCACAGCAACACCAGGTACCGCAAACCAATGTAAGACTGTTGCACTGGGCTGTTATCGACACTTTATTCAGGAATCGGAGCCATGATGTTACTGTGTTATCTAGTGATATACCTCCGCTTTAGAGGCTTATCTGTTTTAATGGGGATGATAGATTTCCCACAAACTGATGCACTGACCCTGTTCTGGGTTCAAACACTCCGATCCAGCTGGAACTGTTACCTGACCTTACTTGCCCAAACTCATAATTCCAACTCCACCATTCTCCTTTTACCTTCTAAGATGTGAAGGATGTGTTGAAGTCATTCCTGAGCTGCAGCCAACGCAGAGAGCCCTCAGGTTTAGTGGCATTTCACCAAACCATGTGCTCGGTCAGGCTTCTCCTCCCTCTCCAGTTTGAGATGAAAACACTGCCGTTTGTGTCCAACATGTATTTTTCATGTACCCAGTGGCTAGAAGAGGAGATGCTGGTTTGGATTTCATTGGTTGACACTTGCAGTCTTGTTGTGGCACACAGTACGGCTATGAATGAGTTTCCACTGCGGATGGCTTGTTTATATTCAACCACTACTGAGACTGCTTTAAAGAGGAAGCACAGCACTCTGTGACTTGTCTCTTGTCTAGGATTTCAGCTGAGTTCCACCGAAACCACATTTTCCTTGATATCATAGTGTATTAGTGGCCTTGGGGCTGTTGTCATCCATTTAAGAGACAGATTCGGTTGGAGACGTTTAAAGTAAGGAGTGTCCACCGTTCACTCCAGTTAGATAGGTTACTGTAGATAGGACAAGGAGGATAGAGCCTGTGTGAAGTTGAAACGTTGTGTAGCTCAGTCTGAGATGTGTTAAAAATCATCCAGTGTCTGTTTACACTTAATCATTCTCTCCTGTTTGTCTCTGGGAGAGTTGGTGCTCACTCCCGTCCTGCAGGCACAACATTACAACGTCATCACAACCAGTCGCTTCTCAAGTTACCACATCGCAGCAGGATAATACATATCGTTTCATTCTTCCCTTGTATGTGACCTCTCTCAGTTCAGATCACAAGCACTGCGGCGTATCTAGTCATGGGCAGGGCCTGGTGGTTGCATTATTCATGGTGGTGTGCCCATTACATGCAAGTGACCAAGGCACCGGTTGAGATGCCAAGAGAGCATGTGATCTCTCCTCAGCAATCAGCTCTACTGTGTTTACAGTTTTATAAATGTCTTACTTCCAATGCCTTTGTTGTGATGTCTGAAGTGCTATGGTAAGTTGTCCCTGGCTATTCTGGGTATGTGAACAGATATGAACCATATTTCAGATCCAATTCAAAAACTTAATGGCTCCACAAATTCACAGCTTAGTTCACATAAGCTGCAGTCAGGGCTTTAGATGGAAGTAGATGGATGGAAATGACTTCAGATTGTATATCAGCAAGTTGTATTTTTTTCCTTTTTAAATTGGATATTGACATTTAAGAAGCGGTCTCACCTTTACAGTCTTATAATGCTGTGATTTTATGATTTTAACTAGAGATTTCTGTGGAAAACAGGGCACATTGTCAGTGATATATAAGTCAGATGTTTTAAAATAGAGTAAGTGTAATATGTGAGGCTGCAGCTTACTCTGTACATTTCTCTATGAAATAAGAACAGATGCTTCTCTCCAGTTTGTTGGCAGGTGAAGCAACTGGTTACCTACTTTCTTCCTCCTCTGTGGTGCTGGCTCAGATGTTACTGCGTGTTGGCTGTAGCACCACATGATTGATTGTGTGGTTTCAACCGGGAGAGAGATTAGACTAGAACGTGAGAATGTACACCTAGAAAACAGCTTTTATTTGTCAGAATATATTAAGTTATACCAGCGTGTCAACCTCAGGGACGGCTTCAGTTTAGTTGTGCAGCAACACTTTTCCACTCTGTGTAATTCACTTTGGATTTACTGTCTAATCAAGATCCAGCCATCTGTATTTTTCAGCATCACTGTAGAGGAAGTGTGTGTGTGTGTGTGTGTGTGTGCGACCTTGATGAATATCCCATTCCTCAGAAGTTCAGAAGGAATCAGACTGTCTCTCCCTGTGGGTCATTGCTCCTCTGACAACACACACACACACACACACACACACACAGTGAGTAATCCTGGACAAAGTGCAAACACAAGCAGCAGAGACCAGGTGGAAATGCTGTTTAGAGAGTAATACTTCCTTAAGCCCTTCTGAGTTCCGATAGAACCAGATATGCTTCAGTTTCCTCCAAGAGCATGAGGGGGGAAAATGTGTCAAAATCACCCAACACGTTATTGCAGTGAATTTGTGCTGCAGCTGTTCCCCGACTTCTTTTGGCTCCGTTCAGGAAGTGGACAATTTTGGGGAGCAATTACAGCCCTTTCAGTAATTCAGTCATACCAGACCGGTGAATGGTGTGAATGGTTGTCTTTGATTTTGTTTCCACACTATTGACTGCATGCACTGCCTTTCCTACCTTATCCACAATGATAAGCAGTTGTGGCTGATGGATGGATGGATGGATGGATGGATGGATGGATGGATGGATGGGTGGATGGATAGCAGGATAGCAGTGCTATACAAAGACAATGAGACAGTCATGTATATTCAGTTCTTTGCAGCATGCCATTGTTCGAAGCCTTCCATTTTGAGATTGCTGCTCAGAAATATGATAGTTAGAGAGTCATCCTCAAAAAGCATTGGATTCACACTGGGTTCACAAGTTTTAAGATTGTTGGGGAAAGTAAAACCAGGGAGACTAACAACGAGTGAACTACAACATAATGGAAAGGATGAAGTGAATTTTTCTTTTTTATGCATTAAAAAGATTTTTCTGAGGCTGGAGGTCAGATTTTTCCCGAAATGCTATAACTTATCGTCGAGCTCTGAGTTTAGATGACATTTGAATTCTTTCTTCAACTTTTATATCCAAAAACTAAAAAGAACCGAAAGTCAAATCAGTGATTTTTGAGACTACAAAGACCGTTGAGTAAAATAATAAATAGAATGGTACAAGCTCTTGATAAAGGCTCACAGTGTTCTTCAAACATGAAACACACTGAGAGAACACAATGACCTGTGTATTACTGCTGTGTGTTGTTAGACTGTGTAATAATAAGAACTGCGGAGCAACAGCAGATTTCCTGTCTGGTGTTTTTAATTTTGATGGCGAGTCAAACCCTTTTTACTCCATTTGGACGACAGATTCTCTCAGAAAACCCATTACTAAATAATTACTGAATGTTCCTATGAAAATACATTTAGAAAACTCTGCCTTATGTTACCAAAACAAATCAAAAACACACTGATTTTCGTAGGGCAGACAGAGTTTTGTTGGAATTTTTTTTGCTTTAATTTGTGACACATTTAATTTGTGCTTTCATTTTTGACACATGTTTACTAAATTGGATTACTTTGTTTTTTTTGTTCTTAGCTCTTTCACCAGCTGCCTTTTCACCACAGTCTTTGGCATGTCCTGATAATAATGTGGAAATAGCTTTTACATCTGACTCCCAGTTATTCAGTGCCCCTACACCCATGGAGAATTTTCTTCTCTTTGACCAACACTTGCCCTTCAAAGTAAAAAAGCACAAGTGATGTATTGTTCTGCAGCCACTAGTCGGATGAGAGAGAGGTTGTTTGTTTTCATCTCTGTCCGTTTGTTTGTAAGCAAGATTAAATAAAAACAACTTAATGGATTTCCATGGAACTTGGCTGAGGGATGTGGGACAGGGAAGAACCCATTACATTTTGGTGCAGATCTTGGGGGAGATCTAGGATTTTCCTTTATTGCTTTCTTTTACATTGCAAAAGGGGGCGTTCTCTAAACAGTATGACCATTTTCTCATTGATTCATTCATGGATGATGAAAAAATCGCGCACACGGGAGGAGATATTTACGAGTCTGTGAAATTTGGTGCAGCTCGTATTTAAGGGACTTGTTTAGTTTTTTAGGACTGAGGTATGCAAATGTTTTAATTGTGTTTTTGTTCACAATCAACACAACCAAAAAAAACATGCTATAGCAGCTATGAAAATGTCAATTTGTAATACTTTAGAAATCAGGTCATGTAAACTGGTGGTACATGGCAACGATAATAATCTTAATACACAAGGGCTTATCAGACCTAGGGACTAAAGTCTGTTCCCAGCCAAAGTCAAAGTCATATAGCTCTAAAAGATCCTACATCCTGAAGTCTTCATTAAAAAATGCCTTCTCTAATCTGCTGATGACAAACGGGAGACTTGGCGTGTTCCTTCAAAGAAACCAAACATGGTTGTGGGACACATAAGCCCTCAGATGTTGAGATACTTGACCGGCATTAGATTTATTTTGACCACTCGTGATGAGCTGTTTTCCTCAGTCATTCGCTTGTATTGAAACTGGGTGATCACTACACACCTTTAGACAGAGCAATGAACGGTTCTTGTTGCTTCTTATTTTAGAAGAGAGGAGTTGGTTCTCATGGCGTTCATCCAGATTGGCTACCAAGAGGGCAGAGCTAAAACGCAGCCCGAGCCCATGGTGGACTGTGTGTCAACTCCTGGTGTGGAAAAAGGAGAACGACACAGACGGGAGAGAAATGAGGGGAAAAGTGCCGCTTATGATACTGAATCAAACCCAGCCATTTCCTGTACCTCGAGCCAGAGCTGCTCAGCACTCTCCATATATGGTGATGGTATTTGCATGAAGGGAAAGCCTGGGCTTATGGATCAGGAACTGGTGTTGAAATTCCTTTTGTATTAACTGCTGGGAAAAGGTTGGGTCCTCTACTCTGGGTTTTTTGGGCGGTCTCATTGACTGCCCAATGGGAAAATAGATTTTTTTTGTATTCCTATTATTAACTTGTTACAATGTCAAATACTTAGCTCTTGTTATCACCATGTTGTGGTGATGTCAGATACTAATTTCTGGGTGTTGCTCAGCTCAGAGGGAAGGCTGTGGTTCCATGGTGATGTTGTTATGGCCACCATAGACACCCAATATTTCCTGTGTGTGTGTTTGTGTGCATGGGTGCATGCATGAGTGTGTGTGTGTGTTTGTTTGAAACACAAATTCCCCTCATTTGCATAGGGGCTTTGTTTACTGCGTATGACCAGTCACAAACATGGACAGGTGAACTGACAGCAGAGACCACTTTCACAACGAGGAGCAAACTGTTGTCTTAGAAAAACACCAGGACTAAAAGAAACACAGTTACAGCTGCTTAATCAGGAAGGACCTCTGGGAAACAAAAGCTCTGTATGTGTGATTGTTTAAGTCTCGGAGCATCCCCAGTGACATTGGGCGGGAAATAAAATATTACATAATAACCAGGAGATATGAATCTGATGGGAGGAGGGACGAATGGGGTCTGTCACAAGGTAAATCTGAGAACTATCTATCCCCCATTCCGAATGAATATTTGATTACAAAGGAAACCCTACTTAAAGGAAAGGATACAACTATTTGGTTATTCTGCCGCTAACACACCCACTACATCAATATCAGTAACTCCCTCCAAGTAAAGAAACGTAGAGCGATGCAGACAGTCTGTGTTACTGTGAGCACGCTGCTCCGACAGCTTGTCAGCTTGGTTCTGTTCTGCTCCAGCAGCTGACAAAGGTTTATCATTCCCTCCAATGAGGATCTATATCTCTCATAAAGATACTGATCAGATTAGGTAAAAGGATTCTGTGGGTCTCTGAAGACCTGTGTCCTCCTCAGAGACTCTCACAATCTGCACCCATGCAGCTGCACAGGAAAATCCTTTTTTGTTTTGTTTTATTTTATTTTGCATGTTTCAAAGGAATTGATTGGTCAGTGGGCAGTTCTTTTTATACTGGTTGTTCTCATATCTCAAATGTAACCTGCTGTGGAACAGGTTAGCCATTCAGCATAAGTTACCATGGAGATTCACCCTGATATGAAGTGAACGAGCTTCATAGGACTGAAAACCCTGATGTTGAAGTTACCCTTATAACCGCAAATCCTGCCAGTGGTCCAGTAGGACAGGACCACTGGTCTTTTGTTATTGTTTTGATTGAGAGACCCCTATAGCGGCTTAAGTTACATACGATGTTTTAAAATGAAAGGAAACTCACTGGATGTTGGATTACTGTGTCTGCATTTGGTATTAGAAGAAAATCCAGAATTCTCTAAAACAAAGGGCAATTCATCATTCTCCAGATTTTTTTTAAGTACAAACAGTTAGAGTATTATTTATTATTTATTACAAGGCTGAAACATCTGCAGTGAGTGCAAAATATTGTTCTTCTTCTATTATAGAAGTGTCTGGATATAAACCGCCATAGCAGAAATGTAATGTTGATACGCAGAGGCATTTTTTATGAATAGCTACCGGTTCAGTGACCCCATCACCCCAACTTCAGTCTGTACAACATTCACTTGAGTATATCGACCTCCAGCCCCTGGTTGCTGTGGAGTTTCTCAGCAGCAGTGGAGTGCGGTTGCTTTCGGGCACCTCCCTGACGTCTTTGTGTGTAAGTGTGCAGCCCACTTTCCCTGTGCAGCTACTCCCTTATGGTCCACTCCTTGAAGCAAGCATATTTTCTTACTCCTCTCGCCTCATTACACAAAGGCCTAAGTCAAAACAGATGAAGCAATCGTTGGAATATTTGACGTTCTTCTCCCAAGTCTTGTGTTCATTACTTCTTCCTCCTTGAGTCTGCGCTTGTTCATTCCAGACATAGCAGAGAGAGGTTAAATATAGCGTGTTCAATTGTTTTCACTTTGTGGTCGGGCCAGCACTCTCTTAATGTCTGCTTTAAGAGAAAGGCTTTTCATTTGCCTGAGTATTACTCTTAATAAGAAGGTGGCAGGGAAAGGATACCTAGTAATTGTCTTAATTAAAAAGAACATTCGGTATCAACAACAGTAAATAAAAGATTCAGGTTGTGCTGGTTCTGGAGATACCTGAGGCCCAGTCAGACCATCAGGGGACAAAGTGAAGTCAGATGAATGAACACAAATCTGTTCTAAGAGAATCAACATGCTGGTAAAATATTGTGTTCAATATCCTGAAGCCCTAGAACCACAGGGAATAAGGTGTTTCTTATTGAACCTTGTTCAAATCACACTTATTTACTTACCCAATATTATACTTTAAGTTATTTACTGAACGTTGTCATTCTTTATCTCCATTTTCCTAACTGTACCCTCTCTACCTCTGTTCAAACTGTGTAACATGTATTGATTGTTCATCCTGAAGGAGCCATTTCTCCTTGTTCACGTTGGTGTGTTGTTACTCTCTGTGTTTACTTTCTCCACGTCACAAATTGGCTACTCGGCCTCCCCGAGACATCAGCTCGTCATCGTTGCTAAGGGAGGAGGGAAGTCAGCAGCTCCCTCTGCAGCGCCCAGAGAGTTGTAAAACTTGTTAATGGGTGTGATCTGGAGAATTAATCCAGCTATAATTGGCTGTTTCCCTCCTGAGGAGAAAAAACTCACTGAATTAGGCTGAAGAAGTTGTTAACATTCCTCACCACAGCACCATCTCCCATGCTATGACAGAGTCTGTAAAGTGGTTTTAATTTTGCTGCTGTAAAGAATAAAATCAGCCTGGAGGTTATTAAACGCTTGCTGGCTGCCCTCCATGATTTAGTAAGTTCAAGTTACTGTAATTACTGAAAGTTCAATAACCTGCCTCTGGTTTGGTTATTTATGGTCCTTGATATTCACCAAGGTTTCTGTCTTCTCCTTTTGTCCTTTCTAGTTGTGTCTAGTGGACAGCTGCATGTATAGTTTCACAACATACATAACCTCAAATAACTTTACATAGTGAAGTTGAGACCTTACATTAGAGAAACTAAACAGTTCCCAGAATGAGCAAGTATTTTCTTTAAACAGGAAAAAAACTTGAACAGAGCCAGAATGTGATCAGATTAAGAATTATACTCTGGTGTTTATGATGTGTAATACTGCAATCAGCAAGCTATTACAGCCTCTGAAAGGGAAAGAAAAAGTAGGACACAAAAATACAGCTGAGGTTTAAAGTACATTCTTGACATTGGAAATAGCAGTTGCGAAAACAACGGGAGCTTTCTATCATAACACTTGATCTTCATCAGCAAATCAACAGTGTCCTGCTGTTATAGCTATATTATTTTAGCATTTAAATGAAAATAGTTGCAGAAGAGTTGTTGTAGTACTTGTGTGTAGTAGCTGTGGCTGTTGTTGCAGTCTTCAGATTGATCACTCAGAGTATAATAGACAGTTTACTCAGTGTATAATAGACGGTTCACTCAGCTGCTTTTCAGTAATGAGTTACGGTTCTCAGCTTTTAAGACAACACTGAAGAGTTTATGCTCAGAACAAATAACAAAGCTACTAAATACAGCCACTACATGCTAGAATGGCATTCAGTAGAGCGTATACATCCACCATGGCCCAACAGTCCCATTGTATTCAGTCAAGCTCCAGCAACTTCATAGATATCAGTTTACACCTGATTCAGTATTATTCCCTTGGAAAACTGTGAAAATATTGAAAAACGCATACCAATTGAAATCTTGATTATTCTTACAAGAATGAATTACTTGCTACTTAAAGTTAAGTGTGTCTGTGAAGAATCTATTCTTTATTTTCCATTGGGAGTATTGTTTATCGTCACTTCCTCTGTCCACACTTCCTCACTAAAGACGGAGGAAGTCAAGAGTTAACTTGTGTGTTGACTAATGTTCTGGACGCTCTCTGTGGCTTCGAGTGGTTCTGCGTCCAGGAGAAAGAGACTCACTCCTCCGAGCACGTTGTGACTCTCGTCCACAGTAGCCAGACAACACTGACTCATAGCGCATGATGAATGACCTCAGTTCTCCAGAGACTCATTCAGCTCAAACAAAAACAGGAACGTAGGGAGAAACTCGGAGTGGTTGACTGTGTGGGGGGGGGGGAATCTGGGTCAGAGCATCTTTAACATTTAGACAAATAACACGACGCACATCTGGGAATCTGACCTTGCACTATTTCAAAGTAAACATGGCTCATTATACTGCTGACATCAGAAAATGTCTAAACATTGAGGTTTTTGCTGGACTGATAATCATTTTTTTTCCCCTGGCTTTAGTTTGGTCTGATTATCTGAACACTGTGATAAAAACCACACCACCTCTGCCACTAAGGGCGTTTGAAGCCACAGTTCCTTCATGCAGCAGCCTCGCCTCTGTGCAACCTAAATGTCCGACCCTTGGTTTGTCCACACCATCTCATTGTGTCTCTCTCAGCGAGCTAACAGTCGCGCATTGTGTGTGTTTTGTTGCAGGGGAGCCGGGGCCACTACAAGTACCACTGGCAGAGCCACAATGTCAAAATCAGCGGCGTGGACGACATGGTGCTGCTCACCAAGATCAATGAGGACGCCATCGTGGACAACCTCAAGAAGAGATATATGGATGACTACATCTTTGTATCCTTTGTTCACGATCGCAGCTCACACCCCAGTGAGGAATAGCTGAGTCCCATCTCATCTGTGCTGTTACCAGAATAGCTGAATGGTCATCACAGTGCAGCAGTGAGTAATAAGTCAGTGTTGGAAGGTGACGCCTTCCCCCCGAGACGCTGCTGTGAGCGGGAGGGGCAAAGGGCCTCTCTGTTCAAACTTCCTCCCAGACCTCTGACTCCTGTTACTCCACCAGTGTCAAATTTACTCTAGCTTTATCTCACCGTGGTGCAAAATGTGAGCAAAATGGTGTGAAGAGTAGCAGATTGCATAAAGGAGATTTTCGTCCTCTTTAATAAGAGCATTGCTGCTATCTTTTTCACAGTGTTTTTCATTGTGGTAGGGATTTCAACAGGTGTGGTGAGAGCTAGTATTTCCATAAATTAAGTCTACCTATGTATTCCACAAAAGTCAGTGCAGAGTTTGGTGCGATATTGTCAATAATGGCATCATTCTTAGAATCTCTTCCTCTTTATCAAAACATTTCTTCAAAGTAAAAGCCCAACGTTAATATTGTTGCTGTAATACTTTATATCAAGTCGAAATACAGAGCTTTTATTTTGAAAAGTGAAATGTCAAATTGAGTCTGAAAATTGTGTTGATAGCTGAAAAGACTGACAGGCAATGTATAAATAAATAAGAGCAGTTCAGAAACTCATTTAAATTTATATGAAACCTACACGTTCTAACAGTAATGAAGCAAATTTCGTTTAATTTGATCAAAAACATTGACTATGAAATCTTCTTTGCAGTTAAACACAAAGTTTTCTAACTTGACTCTGCACCATAGACTGTTTATAAAAAGCTCTGCCGTCAACGTCCAGGGCACAAACAATAAAAAAGTGACAGTATATTGTCAAATAACTGTTTGAGGAGGACTCACTAATTACAAGAAAAAATTCAGAAGTAGCTCCGAACTGTTACCATAGGCTAAACAAACAGCCCCTGCCTACCAAGCATGTTGACAACGGGCACTGCACTCGTCACACAAATGCTAAGTTTGGGCACACACACACACACACGAGCTGTTAGTGACGTAAAAAGGAGTTGATGAATGAATGAATGGAGCCCTTTGAAAAGCAACATTTTTAAAGCAGCACATTACATAAACTCCAATCCACGCTCTGGCAGCGCTCAGGACCATGAAGTTTGGTAAATGCCCGGCAGTTTTTAGGTTTGTCAGCCCTGAGTCTGGCCTTTGATTTGGGTCAATCAATCGCAGTAACTGTGAGATCGGCCCTGCCAAGGCTGCGGGTCGCTGTCGGCCGCTGAAGGCCACCCGCAATAGCAGCTTTATTTGCCTCGAGCGGTGTTTTTACTCCGGGGCATAGGAACCTCACAGTGTTACCCGGCCAGTCTCTTCTCCGTCATTTCATAAGCACTGGATACTCATTTAGACCTCATCACCAAATACTCCACTGCTGCGCTGGTGCACACTCTGGTGACGTCCTGGCCTCAGATGAAGTCATCTCTTCCCTGCACAGTCTCATTATCTCTCTGTAAAAACGTTATATTTGCAGACTCTTGTTGGAATTAAACATTTTCAACCCTAAAAGAAACGTTCCTGATAAAAGATGATTTTAATGGGATCTGTTTTTTTGTGATGTTTCTGTCTTCACTGTTTGATCCTTAATGCATCATGTCATCAGACGTATATCGGCCCTGTGCTCATCTCTATCAACCCCTTCAAGCAGATGCCGTACTTTGGAGACAAAGAAATTGAGATGTATCAGGGTGCTGTAAGTACAACTCCATCTTTTCAATGACATGCGAGAATACATGACACACAGAATATTTTAGAATTATTGATGTGCGACTGAATTATTGATGCCTTATTGAAATCCCCAGGGTTACCGAAGTGTTACTGATGTATTGCTGAATGGTTTAAGATGGGAGCAGTGTGAAGGACAAATGCTCGGAAATGAACTTGGTTAGATGCGGTGCGATCTTCCCAGCAGGCTGGCGCAGATGTTGCTGTCAGAAACTTGACTCAACCATTGAGAGGCTTGGCAGCACCTTCACAGGACAGCCTGTTCGAGTCTGCCTTCTCTTGGCCAGTCTGCTGAAGAGTGGGCTTGTGTGCTTAAAGCCAGGAGCACACTGGAAGACTTTTAAAATCCTCCGGGCTGACTGTGAAAACACTCAGTGCGACACATGCCAAATTTCACAGATTGGCAGATTATCATTTTGCAGAGGTGCACTGGGTTCTGATTTGCAGAGTGGGCCAGCTCAGATTACAGGGTGAAATTCAGATTCCATCAGAATAAGATGAAACATTCATGAAGCTGCTGACTTTGTTTCCTATTTAAAAGGGCAGCAGATTTGTCAGAACAGTGCAGACTTCACAGTCTTGGGTTCAGTCATTTCCTCAAACATCTAGACACAGTAGTTTTTTACAAATGTTTCTCAAACAGTAGGTAAAGGGCATTTCCTGTAGGTTATTTTGAGAGGTGGATTATTACACATTTAGCACACGGGTGAGTGTTAACATGAAATCTGTTGACAGTAAGGAAAATAGTACGTCTGCCAAGGCCCAGCAGACCCCCGCATAAAGACTTTATGGGAAATAAAAAGGAAAAAGGATTTGCTTAGCAAACAGACTAAAAACGTGGGAGTTACAACCAACGCTGGATCTGTCCAAAGTTGATGAAATACAACTATATCCTACCAAACGCTATAATGGCCCTAAGTAGAGTGCAAACCTCCACAGAGGCAACAGTCCCCTCAAGAAACAACGTTTAAATGCACAAAAACTGGCTTTTTATTTGGATCTCCACCAGCTGTACATACTGTCCTCTACAATATATATATTTCCGTCAAGATCAAGAAACAAAATTGTATGGGTTTCTCCCTGACCTATGCTGCATCCTTTCTAGTTTTACAGTAATTTGTAATTTTTGTGTAATCCTAACTAATAAACACAGATGAACACATAACCTCCTTGGGTTAGGGAGGTAAATATACAATATCACCATCTTCGATATGTCACAACCTTTAGTTTGGTAATAGTAACCTCCACAGTGTTTAATGAGAGCGGTTTAAACACCGATATTTACTGATTTTTTGTTTTGCAGGCTCAGTATGAGAACCCTCCTCACATCTACGCTCTGGCCGACAACATGTACAGGAACATGATGATCGACCGTGAGAACCAGTGTGTCATCATCAGGTGAGACTCCCGCACGGCATTCTCCACCTTCTCTCGCACACCGTGAACCAATGATGCTTGACAGCCTCAATATGTCGCAGCACGCAACAGAGAAAGAATTCATCCCTGTGCGATACGATGGCTCGTAAACCGATCGACTGTTGACCCTGTCCCGTCACCTGTTCGCACTGGGCAGGATGGGAGCGAGCGAGTCAAAGAGTGGAGATGGTTATCTGTGTGCAATGTGATCTGTGGGATGATATAATGAAGCTGAAGTGAAGCGGAGCCTGTGCAGGTCACGATAATGGTTTGGCAGGGGAGCAGCTCGGAGAACCGACCGAACAGGTTCCACCACATTACTCGGTGCAGCTGACTTACCGAAAGTGACACGCCCGCGGTGAAATGCAAAGGAATGAAAACCTATATAAATGTGGATAATAAACCATGGATAAATCCATGACCTTTGCTTTTATGCTTTGAATGAGCTGAAGACATCCTGAACTTTGAATCATGTACCCTCCCGTGGTGCATTAAAAAAAATCATAGAACAATGCTATTGTTTTTAACATGGGCCTTTTATTTTCTATTGTTTCTTTTAGCCACAGATTCCTATGTCTTTCTCTGTATCTCCTTTATTTTCAGTCAGCTTGCTGTTTCTGTGTGTTATTTGTCCCTGCTGGTATTGATATTTGAACATTGCTGCCCATCCTGAAAAGGAGGCAGAAGAGATATTGTACCTCAATGGGGAATTTACCAATAGAGAAAGAATAAATGAAAATGTCCTTTTAAGGAAACAATGTGCGGTTCACAGCAGGATATGGCCTCTTTTAACTTGGATGTGAGACGAGAACAAAGCATCGTTTATAAAGGCTATTTTTAAAGAACTTCCTGGTTGAAATAAGAAAAACCACCTGCAGGACCCTCTGTGCAGAATCACTCTCTCGCTGTATTTGGGGGATTTTTCGACCCCTTCACAGCCTCTTTGAGTTTGTTGGTGGTTTTATTTTTTTGCGCTGCAAAGCTGCACGGGGAAAACTGTGGAGTCATGATCGGGCCTTTATCCTGTAGCCTCGTCACCTGAGCACCACGGTTACTATAGTGCTTACCTCATGATGAATGAACCCTGCTTCAGCACTTTCGCCCGTTGTTTGGACAGCCAGCAGTTGCTCGTTCAGTTTCCCACATAAAGGCACCGAGGTGGATTTTGTGACCAACTAAATCAGCAAACAAAAGCATGGAAGTGGTTTTTTATGATGAACCAGGTCTCGACAAACAAAGGCTCGCTGTGAACTGCTGGCCATGCAGGCAATGCGGTCAGCATCGGCCCCGTGCAGGCGCTTTTTCATATTAACCAAGGAAACCCGTGTATTAAACGTAAGGGGAATTCAGGACAAAGAGGTCAAACAGTTTTGATGACTCTTGAAGGGAAACTGTGACTTTCCCAATAAAAAGTTATTTGTTTTATTAAGCAGTTTATCCATTTGCCATCTGCTGACCATAGCATGTAACTGACGTGGCTGTCCTTAGAAAACCTTTATCCGATGTTAAAATGAAGAATGGAAGCAGGTGATGTACGTAGGTGGTGATATCAGTTTGGCTCACAAAGTATTCATTGAAATCAGGCCAATGACATTTTTTAAAGGACGATCAACCGAAACCTTTGTAATGTGAGAACCAGCTGCTTCACATCTGTCCTGTGAGTAAGACAAATGTTTTTCTCGCCAAACAAAAGCTCCTTAATGCTTTAAAAGAAACGGTTCATTCTGTGTCAGTTGGGTATAGGCCTCCTTAAATTTACCTTTCTTTTTTTATTGAATGAAAATAGGACCTGTTTTTAAAAGGACAACGTGTATTGAGGGAATGCCAAGTTCTTTTTAATAGCACAGGTGTATTCACAGGGTGTTGCTTACTGTTCCCTTGTAAGTACTTCTTAAATTGGTTTATTAAACCAACAAGCAACACATTGATCTACTGTGTTAATGCACGGGGCAGAAATGTTGTTCAGCCACCTGTATAGGATTCATACAGAAATAAAATTGGATTACATATTACATCAAATTGCTTTGAATAAATAAGTAAAGGTCAAAGAACAGGCCCCATCTACCTGCTCAAACACTGATTTACAACCTGGATAATTATTACCTCTGCCTGGGCTGTTGTGTTTTCACTTTGTCTGACTTTGAACATGATTACTGGACGGATTTCCATGAAACTTTTGGTTTGGGTTAGAAAAAGAACATTTCATTTATATTTTGGTATGGATCCGGATCAGAGGGCAGATACAGGAGTTATTTGACTTCCTTTAACATTGCGAGATAAGGTGTTTTACAACATTTCCCCTTGATTTCTTAGAGAATAATTCAGGAATCTTGATAAAAAATATTTCTTGTGCAATTTGGTGCCGCTCCAAATAATAATCTGGATCTAGTGAATTTAAATGTTTCTTAAGGGAAATGTTGTGTGCCATTTATGTATATATAACAAAGCTAAGCTATGATAGAAAGTTTAGGTGTCATCATGAGACCAATATACATTAACAGTAAGTCTTAGACGGATAGGGGATCATCACCAGTGTCTTTGTTCAAATATGGTCTTTGTCCGATGAGCTTTTTGATCCTTGTTCAACTGTCGACCGACTCCTTTGTCTGCTGATGACTTTGATCTCGTCCCAGTTGGAATGAATCCAGCTCATTTTACAGATGTGCTGTTCTTCAACACTCCATCATTTGTGTTGTTTTGCTCCAAGAAACTGGGGTGGGGGGGATTGTTTAGGCTCAATGGACGATTGAAGGCACTATTTTGAAATGAGCCAATCAGCAGCTCATACAGGTTCACACACGGTTTTGTGCCAAGAGTCAGATGTGAATCAGAAACTTCATCAAACACTGAAATTAAACATTTGTGTAAAACAAAATCAAAGCATCGAATGGCTTAACTCTTCTGCTACAATACGTCATAACACCATCCTTCATTTCACATGTCACATTGCAAATCTTTTATTGTGTGTATATTTTTAGACTTTATTTATTTATATACATACATAAAATCGAACTGTTTTAACCAATATGTTATAAATTTTCTCTCGTTAACAGAAGTAATTCAAACAATGCACATAAAAAGAACAGGTACAAACCAATGACAATAACCACTTATTGATAATAATACTAGAAATCACGATACAATTCTAATGTAAAGAGAAAAAGCACATAACTGCTTTAAAAACACAACCACATGTAAAGCTTCAAAAGTCTCCAAGCACTCTTTCGCTTGATTGGTTGTCATTTAATTTGTATCTGTTAATATGAATTTGACAAAGACTCCAATTGCATTTGAGGGCATCAAATGAAAGTTCAAGTCTTTCTATGGGAGCGCAGTGACTGTTATACCAAAACACCTAAACTAGAACTCAGTGTTGCGTGTGCATCTCCTCTCATAGCGAGTGTCTGTCATGACTTCTGAAAGTTAATGTTTAAACCTCCCTTCCCCCAGCATTGCCTTTTTTAAACTCATGTCCTTGTTTGGTTAATAAATCTCCAAACAAAAAAAGTTAACAAAGCTTTCAGTTCAATGAGATTTTCCCATTGGGAGCTCAAATGTGACTCAAGACTCCGAGCGGCTTCTACTTAAAATAACTTGCAGGAGTAGACACAATGCTAAACCTCATTGAATATTTGCCCCCCCACTTCTTGTTACTCAAGTCCTCTGCAGCGAGCGGGTACAATGCTGAAGATTTGGAAGTAACGAGGAGTTACATAGGGGGAGGGTTACAAACCATACAGAGAGACTGCAGTGTAATAGAGTGGCTACCATGACTTCCTCTGGCAGCTCCTAACAGCCTGCAGCTGTGCTTCTCACAGAGGCATTACCAACCTGACCCTGCTTTAAGGCACCGAAAGAAAAACAGACTCCACTGTCATCCACTGCCAAACCACATATGTCAAAATAAGTATGACCCTGGCAAAGTGAGAAGGCAAAGAGGAAAATAGACAAGTGTGGGTCGAGGAAGGAGAGATAGGGGGGGAAAAGTCTGTAAATGTGACAAAACTGAACCAGTCTGCTTATTACTGCAGAGGTTCATCGGTCCAGAGGTGCTGTAGCCAATCACTCATCCAGATGTGACTTTTGCTTCTAGTGGTATTAACCATATTTTGGTTCATGCAGTAAATGGAGTGTGTACAAATCTCATCAGGGGCATGGATTTGACCTGTTAGTACAGCAGACTCAATATGACTGATGAACTCAAGGATGTCTTTGCTCAGCTGGAAACATTTGCACAGAATCAGAGATGCACACTAAATAACGGCAAATCTGTACATCACAACTTGCTCTTACGTGTTTAGAGAGTGAAGGTTTACAATGTCTAAAGCATAATGAGCAATTTCAACAGTCAAGACTTTATTGAATGCCGAATTTTTACCATTTGAATAAGGAGCGTGTGCCTGTAATATTTCTGTAACCTCTAACATCCTCGTCAGGTGGAACATGCAGAAATGAGGTTTTATTTAATCCACAGACATTTTGTAGTTGGGCCTTTTCCTCAGTTGTAAGACATTTGTAAGACATCAGACGTCTACAGTACATCGGCCTCAGATATTCACAATAGCGGCACAAAGAAATAAACAGTGAATACAAAGTGTCTTCGTCCCTTAGTGGATGCTTCCTGCTCTCAGGGTCCATTGAGCAGCGTGGATAATGGAACAAACAAGGCGTCTTCGTGCCTCTATGCCAGCAGCAGACATGGCCAGAGGCTTTATGTGTCTGGGTTTGTCAGTCCGTCCATCTGTCCCAATTCTCAGCAACACCTCGGGGGAATGTCTTTGAATTTGGCACAAGCATTCACTTTGGACTCAAGGATGAACGGACTCGATTTTGGTGGTCAAAGGTCAAAGTCATTATGATCTCACAAAATAGATTTTTGGACATAATGAATTACACAGCAGGAACACGGCAATAGGGCAGCACGGTGGTGCACTGTTCGAATCCCAGTTCGGTCGGGGTCTTTCTGTTTGGAGTTTGCGTGGATCTCCCTTTGTTTGGCCCTTCAAAGCCTTAGGCTATCCTGCCAAACAATCACTCAAGTGCATATGAAACACTTCAGGTGTTTCATGCCACTTCACCGTGCACCTGGTGGGCGGATTTGAATTTCACTCACCGGATCAGATTGCTTGTAGGAGAAAATGTGCTTACATTTTGATCTTGTCTTTCAGTGGAGAGAGCGGCGCGGGGAAGACGGTAGCAGCCAAGTATATCATGGGCTACATCTCCAGAGTGTCAGGGGGTGGACCCAGAGTACAGGTGAGACTGGCTGCTTATTCTTTCTCCATCAGGACAGAATGTTAAAGATGCATGAAACATGTGAGATGTTGAGCAACAAAGACCTGGATGGAGATGAGATTCAGCTTCAAGCAGGAAACTCATTTGCATTTGTGTTGACTGAGGAAAAAGGTGGTCGGGGACTTTCTTTAAGCATCCCTTCTTAAATATTGCATTACATTATTTTAACTTGAATTATTCCTTTTCATTTTGTGACTTCTCAAATGATGTGTTTGATTATATTTTGTCAACCCTGCTTGTAGAACATGTAAAAAATGTAGCATAACACTCTCATAACCTGTTGCTACTTCATTCCTGCACTTCTCCCTCCCTCTCGGATCCGGCCCCTCATCTTATCATCCTCATCCTTATTCCCCATTATCAGTTCATCAGCGTCTTCTTGCTCCCCCAGCCCCCTCCACAGCCATCTGGCAGCCCCCCAACTAGCAGATGTCCAGTTCCCTAAGCTAGATAAAGATCTAAAGTTTGATGAGGAAATGCCTTCACCATGATGGCTGTGCAGTTTTTTTTATTTAATCCAGTCGGAGCTGCTGCTGGCATGGCCACGTCAGAAATCATCTTTTGGCTTTGAACAGTAGAGCTGGTAGACTTTTTAGATTCAAAGGAGTTATTCTTCTATGGTATAATTCATGTTCTGTTTTGCCCTTTACTAAGGAAGTAAAAATGTAAGTTATTATTGTTTGTTCGAACAAATGTGACTCTTACAGAAAGCACATTAACCTCATATTTGGTCTCTTCCACCTCATCCAGCTGGGTTGAGCTCAGTGATGAGCAGGACAGTACATTCTTATGCAATGTGGTCACATAGTTTTGAACAAATAACAACTCCCTGTCAGTTCCATAAGTATTCATCTGTCTAAACCTTGCCCTCAGGAAACTGCATTTAAATCCATTAGATCGGGATTTTTATTTGGATCTTCACCAAAATTGCCACACACATTGATATCAGTCCCTTAAAGAAATCAAAAGAAGTATTGTTATAGAAAGGGGGGAACAATGCCTGCATCAGTTTCCTGGTCCAGATCAAAACCAAAATTGAATGGGTTCTTCCCTGATCCCTACCACATCCTTCCCCCAAGTTGCGTGGTAATCTGTTTTTGCACAATCCTGCTTACAAACCAACTAAAAACAAACAGACAGAGGTGAAAATATAATCTCCTCGGTTGATGTAAATCTAAATCTAAGGTTTTAGTTTTGGTTACTGAACTCAGCACGGATTGTCTTGGAGGAGGCAAATGTGATCAAATAAAAGACCAAAGACTGTTTTGCTTGTTTATTTCCTGTCTTTTACACAGAACACAGTTTGATTTAACAAAGAAAACAAGAAATAATTTCCACTCAACTTCTGTGGACCGAAATGGAAGTGGGAGTAGCTGTGTCTGCTCTACCGATTTAAAACTCATGTGTTTCTGACATGCAGATGGCTCACAGGAAAGATAATGTCTTCCAGACCGTGTGTGTGTGTGTGTGTGTGTGTGTGTGTGTGTGTGTGTGTGTGTGTGTGTGTGTGTGTGTGTGTGTGTGTGTGTGTGTGTGTGTGTGTGTGTGTGTGTGTGTGTGTGTGTGTGTGTGTGTGTGTGTGTGTGTGTGTGTGTGTGTGTGTGTGTGTGTGTGTGTGTGTGTGTGTGTGTGTGTGTGTGTGCGTGTATTCATGTTCAGTTTGTATTTGAGTGGAAAGTTCCATTCTTGTACACAGCAGCCTGTTAGTGAGGGTGTGAAGTGTGTGGTGTCTGTACCTGCTCCACAGACCGTCTGTGACGTAGCTAACAGCTCATTGCGTCTGTCTCCCCGCAGCACGTCAAAGACATCATCCTGCAGTCCAACCCGCTGCTCGAGGCCTTTGGCAACGCCAAGACAGTGAGGAACAACAACTCCAGCAGATTTGTAAGGATTTCGTTTCACTTTTTTTGTGAATCAGCGCCTAACATTCTGGCTCAATAAATAACTGGTGCTCGTTAACCAAAGAACTCTTATTCTTCCAAGGACAGAGTTTTTCAGCCACATATCGTGTGTGTTTGCCAAATCTGGTTTGCAGCCTAAGTGAAGATGATGCTGGGGGAAAAAAATGAAATGACACACCGTCAATGCAAATCCTATGTTTCACAGAGGGGAATAAATGCAATCGGAGCTGGAATAACTTGAGGAGTCAACTTTTTTGTGGTATATACCTTTTGCATTCGAGCTGAGTCTTTGGAAAACAAAGATTTACAGTGACAGATTTTCTCCCGACTCCTGTTTTACTGGATGAGGCAGCAAACATCGTGTGTGTCCTGGTTAACCAGAGCTGTGCTGTGAGAGGGCTGTGCACAGAAAGACATACATGCACAACCAGTGAGGCACATCCTCCCCTGCTTATTAAGGAAGATGGTCTGCAATGACTGTAAAAACATATTCCCTCAGAGTTGATTGGTTAAGTGTTTGCATACAAAGCAGTATTGTCTCAGTTTTTAAGAAACTCTCTTTGGATTAAAAATGTCTCCACTTCCGATTTGCTCTCACCGTGACTGGAACAGATATTACATTACATTCAAGAGAAGAGGGCATTGCAAAATACAGGATCAGATTTTTACACATACATTCACACACCAGCAGCAACATTGGAACAACCAGATGCCAGTTTTTCAGATCTTACAGCTTAAACTTTATTGCAGCTCCCTCTGATACTAAAAACAAACTTGCTTTGATCCATCAGGGGAAATACTTTGAGATCCAGTTCAGCTCCGGTGGCGAACCAGACGGAGGGAAAATCTCCAACTTCCTTCTGGAGAAATCACGTGTCGTCATGAGGAATCCTGGGGAGCGGAGTTTCCACATATTCTATCAGGTGATTTTTCAAGCTGGAGAGTTAATGGGACACATTTGGGGAGAAGGTGCGTGTGTGTGGAGCTCAGGACATATCGGACTCAGAGTTCCCTTTGGCTTCAGGAGGAGGGGGAATCTGTTTTCATTGTGCATGACCCGATTTTCCTATTCCACATAGAGATGTTCAGATTTCTCCAGTAAAAGATTGAGTAGATGGGAACACTAACACTACTACAGTATTTGCGAGATGTCATGTGTGTAACTGCATAAATATCCCCTGTTGATTTCTGCTGCACAGTTGATAGAAGGAGCCACTGTCGAGCAGAAGAACAGCCTGGGAATCACAAGCCTGGATTACTACACTTACCTCAACCAGTCTGGTTCCTACAAAGTGGACGACATCAACGACAAGAGCGACTTCCAGGAGACAATGGTTAGTTTTCCTTTTCCAGACGATCCCCTGTTTTTGTTGACCGGTCAAACCACAAGAGGAGTAATAAGAGTTTGTACAGTATAAACCAAGCCCTGATTGTTTGTCTTTGCTTTCTCAGCACGCCATGGAGGTGATCGGCATCTCACCGGTAGACCGCTCTATGGTGCTGCAGATTGTGGCCGGAGTCCTGCACCTGGGAAATATCACTTTCAGGGAATCTGGCAACTACGCTGCTGTGGAGAGTGAAGAGTGTAAGTGGCCTCACATCAGCAGTTGTGTTGTGCTCAGTGTGGTTCCAACCAAAAAGAAATAACTAAAGCTACCTTTAAAACAAACAGGGACTATTTTCGACGTGTTGTTGAGATTTTGCTGGAAAGGACAGTTAAAGAAAATGAAAGCATGAAAACAAAGAGAAAGTATCTAAATATAACCGAAAAGACTAATAGTTTAAGATGATTGTTTATTAGTCCCAACATGGGGAAACTTGCAGCCATGCTAAAGTGAGTAGAATGGTGAACTTTGACCCTGAGGCACAACTTTGTGAGCTAACATTAGCTGTTGTCACCAATCCTGCTAATAGCTTTCTATGTAGCTTATGCTAGAAATCTGAGCGTTGAGTGAAAACATTGACATGATGGTGGCGTCAGCACGATTCATCCTTTGGGGACCATGAATGCTGAGATATATCAGGGTTGAACATATTGTGTAAGACCAGCATTGCCATGTGTAGGGTATTTTTTGCAGGTGTGGCGGCCTAGGTACAGTTGTGTTGTTATGACTGAGGTGTTGTTCAGGCTGAGGGGTAACTCTCTTCATTTGGTTGCAGACGCCTTTCTCTAAATGGCTCTCCTCTTTCCATTGCCCTGAGCAGCTCCTTCTCTAGTTTCCTTTTCTCTCACCACGTTCACTCCTTAATGTCTCCTTGAAGTTTTATTGTGTTAATGCAGGGATGCAGCCAAATGTCCGGAGTAACCCAAAACCATGCGAGATTACCATAAAATAAAATGCTATGCCGAAGCGCTGGTCATATTTCGTCACAGTCTAAAATGACTCGGAAAAACACTTCTCCCTCTGTCCCCTTGCCTCTTCCCACATTTGATTCTTCTGTCCTTTTTCCCCTCTCTCCTTCTTCCTCACTCTGTTTTGGTATGAACCAGTTGAGCAGATGCCAGTGTACAAAGCCTCGGTCTGTTCTGTGCAGACGAAACAGTGGCACGTCAAAATCTCTGCTTTTCCTGTTCGCTCCAGTCTCACTTCCTGTGTGCTTAAACTGCTCAGTCCTACTCTGCTCTCCATATAAAACTAAACAAGAAAAGTTCACATTTAACATCACGTCACCCTCAGCAGTGCAACATCATCTGATGTTGACTGTACTTCCTATAAAGGACTTGTACCTAATTTGGCTGGCTGGACATTAAGGAACTCGAGAGTGGTACAAATGACTGTTTTAGAAATTTAAACTTATATAAATGAGAAAAGTAAAGTTAAAAATCATTGTATACACTATTGAACTTTTAATTTATTGCATAAACGCTAACTGTTGCCCACAGAGGTGAACGTGAAAAATGGATAATGTAAGTAAAAGCTGAGTTTTCTTTTGCGCTTCATGGTTTATTTCAAGTCTTTCTTGAGATTTTCAGAACTTAGATATTCAAACATCCAAGATGCTATAATTCTGACATTGAAAGTTAAGCAGAGTCAATTCTGTAAACGAACGTGACAGGATCACTGTGTGTGTGACAGCTACTTGAAATTAATGAGGCCACACGCTTGACAGACTTCTGCATTGATAACCCTTCCTACAGTGGCTTTTATTAGTCACTGCTGTTTTAACACATTTCCTGCAGAGGAACTTGTGCATTGTTCCTGAAATTAACAATGTGTAACAGCCTGCATTTTGTACACCGTAGTATGTAATCCATAGCTCCCCTGCTGAACACATCAGTGGCTTTTCCCGGTGATTTAAGCCGGCGTATGGTCAGTCACACCCTAATGTCCCAGAAGGGGAGCTACTGCAAAAGCCTGATGCATTCCCAGACACAGTGAGTCTGCAGGTCTGAGAGCTATTTCCTTTTAGGGGAAGTGAGTCACTGTAATAAGGCAGGGAGGGGCTCTCTGGGGACGATATCAACGCCAGGTTGGGGCAAATGATCTGTGGTGTGCTCAACACTTTTTTATTATTCCAATGCTTAGTCCGGTGCTGTTCTTCTATTTAGCCGTAATTCAGAGCTCATCTGTGTTGAATTTTCTCTGGAGGAAGTTTCGGTTTGGCGGTTTTAGCTCCGATTGCATGCGTTGTGATTGTCAGAAGAAGTTTTTTCTGACTCGTGAGACCGTAACACTGATGAGTCAATGTAGAGCTTAAGGAAACGTTGGAGCCCTATATTTGCAAAGGTTACATAAGGCTGTTTGTCAAACGTATGAGGTCCTGCGTCTTGATTTTCATACAGATTTTCTTCTTGCTAGTTCCGAACAGAACCCAGGGCAAACTGCCTTAACTCTCAGTTTATCATAATAGTACAGCAACTCCTCCTATTATTTTGTGGAATAATAATTTAAACTGTAAATGTCAAAAATATGACAGGGCAGGAAAAAAACTCAAACAAATACATTTGCCCGTAACCAGGTTGGTGTCACCAAACATCTCGCCGTGTCCAACTCAGATTTCAAAACCCAACTATACCAGGAAAAGATGAAGAAAAACAGTAAATCATCACATTTAAAATGCTGAAACTAAGCAATGTTTGACCCATTTGCATGATTGTGGGTGCTATTATTATATACATATACTATTAGCTATAGTCTGTGGAATTTGTACGTATATAAAATACAAAACAATAGTAACTGCCTGCTATTACATGATTTATTCCAGTTGAGTGTACAGATTCCATCGCTGTCTGGAAAAAAATTACTGGAACAGTTTCACTTGGGAAAATAAACATTTATAAAGTTACCTTTCCTTTATTTATTTCTCCTCGTCTCCCCTTCTTCTTTCTTTCCCCTCTTTTAACAGTTCTAGCCTTTCCTGCGTTCCTGCTCGGCATTGACCAGAACCGTCTGAAGGAGAAACTGACGAGCCGGAAGATGGACAGCAAGTGGGGGAATGCGGTGGAGTCCATAGACGTGACTCTGAATGTGGAGCAGGCGTGTTACACTCGTGACGCCCTCTCAAAAGCCCTGCATTCACGTGTGTTTGACTTCTTAGTCGAGGTATGATCTTACTGCTGTACAGCTCAGTGCAACTCAAATAAATATCCACATATTTTCCACGGATAATAAAGCCGCAATAAATCTACAGTAACCCACTCTTTTGATTTCAGTCCATCAACAAAGCCGTGGTGAAGGATCAACAGGAGTTAAATATTGGGGTGTTGGACATTTATGGATTTGAAATTTTCCAAGTAAGTGTTTTTTTGTTTGTTTTACGAGCTGACACATGGCAACCGGATGTTTACTCTGCAGCAACACATAAGTTAGATTAACAGGCATTAACTTAAACAGATTAAACATCACGGATGAAACTAATTTATTAAGTATGTGGATTAAGTCCCATCTCCTGATTGAGGCAGCAGACTTCAACATGCTCTTCTAAGCTGATTGTATCATTTGCTTAATAAGACATCCTTGATGCGTCAGGAGTTTACGAACCAAATGGAGATGTACTTGTTTTATTTGGCTTTGTAAGGATATCAAGGTTATGGTGCTGAGCATGATGACATCTACTCTGTAAGTTTAGTTTCTTTGTATGCACAATGTCAGATAAGGCCAGCTGCATTTTGGTGACCAAAGATTATTAACACAGGAAGATGCAGGCTGCAGTAGCATAAGGCTGAAAGCCCATTGTATGGGCTGTGAATTGCACAATATGGCCCTTCCTTTAATGCAAGCCAATCTGTGTGGAGCTCCTGCTCCAAACAATGGCCCCTGTGCTCAGAGGAAATCCGTCCTCTGCTAGAGGCAAATCTCACTTAGGCCTTGTGGGTTTTATTAACTACATCGTCTATTCATTAGAAAAACGGATTCGAGCAGTTCTGCATCAACTTCGTGAATGAGAAGCTGCAGCAGATTTTCATCGAGTTGACTCTGAAGGCGGAGCAGGTAACACCCTCCCACCCCCTGCACTCTTCTTCTTTTCTTTTTTCCTCTTTTTGAATTTGTAAGTTCTTCACATGTTTCATGTACTGACTCCGGACTCTCTTTTGCAGGAGGAATACGTGCAGGAAGGCATCAAGTGGACTCCCATCGAGTACTTCAACAACAAGATTGTCTGCGATCTCATCGAGAGCAAAGTAAACAAACAATAGATAAACAATACAGAGAACAAACTATGAGTTCACTGAGTTCACTGCTCCGACATTAGGTGCATCATTTTTAGAAAAACACAAAAGCACATAGTATAAATTGCCCTCGCATCATTTTACTTTAAAATAAATTGGCACATGTAGAGTAGTTTTGTTTTATATTGATATAGGGTTAGAGCTCCACAAGTTGCTGCCAAGTTCCTGCTCTGTTGCCAGGACTTGCCTCTTGATATCCTCAAATGTGCCTACGCACCTCTTAATTTGATTTATCTGCCCCACTGAGGGGTCTAATCCATGAAATCCACAACAAGGGCTTTACAACAAGCCTCCCCCTGAGAGGAGCGGGGGGGATCTGTATCGGTGCCTGACACTTCAGCTCTGTACACCAGACCCACTTTAGTTAATCCAGAGACAGAGACGCATGTTCTCTGAGTCCGACACACTGTTGCCACTGTGCACACACGGAGCAACACTGATCAGCTTTAATGGAGCCGAACAGGGCAAAGTGTGAGAGTAATGTTGGACAGAGTCCGAGCTTAACCTCACAATCTGATTTATTTTACAACTCTTTTAGATGCTTCTTTAGTGTCATAGAGATTTTGAAAGAACATTTTTGCGTGACTGATAAAGCTAGAAGCCTTAAATTTATTAATTCAAACTATACTTCAACCCATAAATACATAATAACACAATCATTTACTTTCCTAGAGGCTATAAGGTGACTTTGAATATCTAATTGATATTGATTTTACATAAAATACTAAGGAAACAACAAAACTACAGAAGTTGAAATACACAACATTTTTATTTAAACAATAACCTCAAAGAGTGCGTGGTTTAGAGGATGGATAGATGGATGAATTTAAACAATAGTTTTCCCATTGAAGTTGATGCTATTTCATTTTCTGTCAATCATATAGTTCAGGCAGCTATAGAACATATAAAACCTTGCATTGATATTTTCATTTGAGTCTTTTTATGACTTTGTTCCTCACTAATTATAAATAAAGTAGCGAAAGGTCAAAAATGATCTGCAGTATCAACAGTGTGTGAGCAATAGTGTTGTTAAATGAATATCATATGTTTCCTTTTGTGTTTTTCCCAGAATCCTCCAGGCATCATGAGCGTCCTGGATGATGTGTGTGCCACCATGCACGCGGTGGGCGAGGGAGCCGACCAGACCATGCTGCAGAAGCTCCGAGTACAGATCAACACCCACGAACACTTCAACAGCTGGAACCAGGGCTTCATCGTCCACCATTACGCCGGAAAGGTCAGTGTCAGTTTGAGTGCACATAGCCCAGAGTGAGTTCTCCCATTGAGCTCCTTATGAACACAGACACACACACACACAGAAAAACCTTGTGTTACTACTTGTTGCTGCTTGCAAAACAGAAAGATTTAATGTTCAATATAAAGTTTACAGCAGCTCTATGCACTTGTCTTTGCTTTGGTATCGACTGTAAATCAATTTGTAATGCCGGCTGCCTGCAGTTGGGAGCTGTAGCTTCTACAAATAGAAACTTATTAACATGTCATTTTTTATGGTGTTAGTGGAAGCCGTCCCCGTCACTCCCCACTTCTACGATCTGTCATAAATACCAGTTCTGCAGCTGCTGCTTTAATTCTGGAGTTTCTGTCATCATCTTCCTATTTTTAAACCTTCCAGCTCCCACTCATTCTTCTCTTCGTCATCTCCGAGCTCTGTTTTTTGACTATTTAAGGTCTGTTTGTAACAGTGCCTAGTGACGTCATGCATGCTAATCAGCTTTATTTCGCCCGTTCATTACAGTTCAGTAGATGCCTTTGTTTTGCCATCCTTCTTATTTCTGGTGGTCAGGGCCGAGGTCGTCCAGTGTCACTCTCCAGATGTGCGGCGGCCTCAGCCTGGCACACATGCCGCAGGCTTAATGAGCCTTGCCATAAAGACTTGAGGGGCTCCCATGACCGGGCTCAAAACATTCCTCCAGCCTCAGCCGACACTATAAGAGAAATAAAATGGTTTATTTTCTTCACTTTTAAACCACTGCTGGGTTTATAAGGGAGCTAATCCTGGGAGGTGTAAAGCCTGGATATGCAACCCATCATTTTCTTTCCCCGTAAAATTCAAGCCACTGATTTAGGTCAAAATATCAGTTACCATTTTTGTCATGGCACATTTACAGGTGTCACTTTTCCTTTTTGCAAGAGGTTTCAAATGGTTCCACCTCGTCCTCTTTGATTGACATGGAACCTTCCTCTGTCTCTCTCGTCCAGGTGTCCTACGACGCGGAGGGTTTCTGCGAGAGGAACCGAGACGTCCTATTTTCCGACCTCATCGAGTTGATGCAGAGCAGTGAAATGTAAGTAACTCCCATTTGCACATTGCACCAACAGGTGGTGAGGGTTTCTATGGCGCTCCACTTGAAAGAACCCTCGTATTGTGATGCATTTGGTTATAATTGAACACATGTGAATGAGAGCTTCAGATGCTCCAGTGCATCTGGGAACTGGTGGGAGTAGCAGAAGTGTGCAGGGCTGGGCCCTGCACACTTCTGTGCACTTCTGTACACTTCTGCCCTCTGCCCCAAATCACGTCTGGCTGCTGTCCCGGTCTGCAGCTTTATGGGGGTCTTCTCAGTCTGACCTTGAAAGTGGGGTCTCCCTCTGGGGAAACACAGTGGAGTCTGGTCCCCCTGTCTTGGTTCCTTGGCCTTTCTTTGTGTCAAAGGGGCCATCTGTGCAAACAGCCTGCAGACCTCAGCCACCGCTCGTCCCCTTTGTGTGTCGTGAGGCGTCACAGGCCATTATGCCAAATTCACATTCACGCACACGTGTTGTAAAATTACGCTTTTATCCAAAGCGACTTACATTTTTTAGAACACTCATCATTTTTATGAGGGGCCATCTAGGGGTTCAGTATCTTGCCAAGGACACTTAGGCATGCAGATGGGATAGAGTGGGATTCGAACCGGCAACCTTCTTGTTGCAGAGCACCCGCTCTATCCCCTAGGCCACGCTCTCCCCTTCACTCTGCAAACATGTGCACGTATAGATAGTTTGGCACCATCGTTCATAAAGGAAGCACGAGAAGGAAGGAAGCAGCCTCATTCCTTGGAGCAGCGGGTCTGAATAGAGAAGAAAGGAATGGGCAGTGTTGTCAGCTGGATAATATTAGAGGACTTGTGGTCTATTTGTACACACAACCTGCTGATCCTTTCTTCTGTGTCCATGGCCCTGAGCCTGATATGTCAAATCAAACAAATACCAATGTGGGAGCAAACTGGAAAGGGGCTGGAATTAGAAGGGGAAAAAAACGACATGAAAACGCACTTTGAAATAATAAAACAATAAACATCAAATGCAGCGACATATGCAAGTTGAAATATGTGGAATGCTCCGCTGCACTACATGTTCGACCAGGCCTGACGGTCTCCACATTTCTGCCTGAATGACAGATGTGGTGAAAATAATACTGATGAAATTGTTAACTACTTTGCTTATTATTAGATTTGACCTCCATCAGATTATATATACACGAGTATTTTAAATGTGTAACTTTTTAAAGTAAGTCTTTGAATAAGTCGGACATTTATAACCTAAGACTGCTAAGAAAAACTATAAGACATCATTGTTCATTTTATTTTACAGCTGCGAGTAAACCCTGGTGTTGTTAAAATACTCCTGTGTGTATTCATTTTCCTTAAAACAGGAACATGTTGATGCACAAGAATATGAGACATGAGTAACAAAAGAGTTCAATTGTGTTTTAATGAGATCAATATTTATATTTGGTGTCTTATTGTGGCTCAGTCCAGTTTGGCAGGTGGCGACGGATGTTCCTTTGTCACATTATATACACACATTTCTAGTTCTATTTAAAAAGTGAAACCTTCAGTTTTACTGTTAGTATAAATCTGGTCCTTGGTTGAGACAAATGTGAGGGATACACTCACACTCACACACTTGTTTTCCCACCAGTTCAGACCTTCCCAAGAGCTTCAGGAATTTAAACCATTGACCTCAGTAAAATGTCCTTGGTTCTTTAATCATTAACTTTTCTTTGTTTTTAGCCTCCATAGTAACTCATTATATATGTTTTTAGGTCTGTGATACTTTGTTTTGGTTGGAACGAGGATGATACCAGTGTTTCTGTGTCCTCACTCCGTGTCCTCCCTCTCTCCCCCTCACAGCGCTTTCATCAGAGCACTGTTTCTAGAAAACCTCAACGCTGAGAAGAAGGGTAGACCCTCAACTGCAGGCAGCAAAATAAAGGTGTGTGTTCAGTAATGTATGCTTGTGTGTGTGTACACCTGCCCCTCCGCCTTGTCAGGGCGGCTGTTGGAGGGGCCTTCGTAAAGAATATGTGCATTAGTCATTCATTCTCAGTGTTTTGGTTTTTCATGACTTTGACATCGTGATCCTCAGTCTCATCATCGTCTTCTTTCCTCTGTCTTGATATTTGCTCAAACTACTCTCCTCAGAGACAAGCCAACGATTTGGTGAGCACGCTGATGAAATGTACCCCGCACTACATCCGCTGCATCAAGCCCAATGAAACCAAGAAGCCCAGAGACTGGGAGGAGAGCCGGTAAGTTTCACTGTGGCCCCTCACAGTCACACACACACACACACACACACACACACACACACACACACACACACACACACACATTAGAGACAGCCACCATCCACGGCCTGTATGGATCATTATATGTAAGAGTTCTCTGAAGCAGCAAAGTGAGAGGAGAGTAGAGACTGAGAAGAACAAAACACACTTATCAACTTGACTTACTCCGACTTGGTGATGAGTTTTCCTTTTTACATTTGAAAAACCCAGCTGGAGATTGTTTGGATCAGTCAAGTTCACAACAACAGGAACATTCTGGAGAGGGGGGGGGGCACCAGGGTAGAGCAGGTACAAGGTCAGATATGAAGTAGAAATTCCCCTGCGGCGATCCCATGTTTTCTTTAAACACATCAACCTCGGCATTGGCTCTTACAGCTCAGTGCTCTTCTTGAACTCAAACATTTGTCAGAATCTTCTTCGTGTATGACTCCTCTTTTTCTTCAAGAGATATTCGTAAACACCAAATTCATTCAACTAAGTTATCCATCATTATCCCCATATTATATTTTGCGTTTGGTACAATCACCCTTCCATTTACATTTTGATATACACAGGCCTGTCTCTTTAGTTCTCACACAACCAAGACATCTTATTTTGTATTTTTATTTAATCTTTGTCTTCAGACTTAGTCATGTGAGATGTGTCGGAGACATTCCCCCGCCGCTCTTTATCCCTTTGTTTCAGCTTCCCGCTCTTTCTTCCTTGCTCGCAGGCGTCAGGCACTACATGTTCAGTTTTGTTGTGCGGTCGTATTGTTCAGGGCCGATGACCTTCCTGTTGTGAGTCGGGCACAGGGTGGCTCATTAATTAGCAACGGAAGCGCTGTTTTCACAGGAAGTCTGAGTGCACTAAGTAGTCCTTAAGTTCTTATTGTGAGGAAAAAGTTTGCAACACGCAGCTGTTTTACATACAATGACCTGTGATAGGTCCTTCTGCTAGTGGAGAGGAAGCTTCTTGTGCTGAAGACATGGCAGCTAATATACGAGTGAAATGCAAAGTTGTGGGTATCAATCTCAATGTCATCTGGAAGGGCACTTTGAGAGTGTTTACTTCTGCTGATTGGCCACTTTATCAACATATATGTCCAGAATATTGCAGCATCAGATACATACACCATGCACACAAAGGAACTGCTTACATTACACAACACAGTATAGTGAAAGGAATATTTGTATACTTGAGGAAAGAGCATTCGCCTAAAAATACTTGATTTTATTCTGAAAATGTGGATCATTATCTGGATCTGCCCCCAATTCGGTTCACAAATATTAGCAGTTTAAAGATCTGTGTATTCATTCTGGTTGAAATACGTCCTCATTGACATTGTTATAGAAAAGAAAGTGAAAGTAAAATGTCATATTCAAGGTCTTCCCTGATCCAAACCGTATCCTTCCACCAAGGTTCATGGAAATCAGTCCTGTAGTTGGCAGTTGTGCTGATCAATTAACTGTTCATTCTCTGCTCATGTCGAATCCGGTTTCTTTTTGTCTCGTCTTCAGAGTGAAGCACCAGGTCGAGTATCTGGGTCTGAAGGAGAACATCAGGGTGAGGCGTGCTGGCTACGCCTACCGCAGAGTCTTCAAGAAGTTCCTCAACAGGTAGCTCAGCTCACCCTCACAGCACGGCCACATGTGCTTCTGACGGGGATCTTGTTTGAAAGTTTAATGGTCTCCATGCTAATATATTTAAAAAAAATGAGTATTCCACTTTGATAATTCGGACAGTCATTCAGTCACAGATGACCAACACTCAGCATCAAGCAAATATTCCCGTAATAAATTCCAGATTTCAAAATAAAAGTGAATAAATATTCATGTATGGAACAAATCTCAACATATACATATATTGAAAATGGAAAAGCAGACAATGAAATAGAACCATTAAAGACTCTTTAGTTTCCCCTTTTTAACCAGTTACCACACCAGCAGTATGTTCATTAAGTAGTTGTTGTTGAATTAAACATACTTGAGTTTTACCTGAAATGGCTCTAATATGATTTTTTACCATTCAGGTATGTGAGTGATAAATATCCAGATTTTAGGTTTTTGGAATTCGATTCAGGACAGAAAACATTGAGTTTGTCCCGCATCAACATTTGAGCTTTGAACCAGTGTCCTATTGTGCAGATAAACAAACACCCTGTTATCCAAACCCATACAAGCAGCCCATCTAATGCCAAGTTCTTCAAAACCTCCTGGTGCTCAGGTACGCCATCCTGACCAAAGAATCCTGGCCAACGTGGCGAGGAGACGAGAAACAAGGCGTCCTTCATCTCTTACGCTCCGTCAACATGGACCAGGATCAGTTCCAGCTCGGTCGCTCCAAGATCTTCGTTAAAGCCCCGGAGTCGGTACGTTTGTCGTCTGCCGTCCACCATGTGTCCATCGTGTCTTCTGCTCTGCTGCACTTTGTAAACCCACATGTTTATCAGAAAGCTTTCCAGGAAAATGCACTACAGGGCAAAAAAACTTGCAGACCAAGTTTTTCACGTGTTGTTCTTGTGTTGAGGGAAAACCCAGATCACATGTCAGAAAGTCCACCGGTACGTGAAGGTCTGTTTGTAAGAAGGGAGAAAACTGAACGTGCTCATTTTACACGAAATACCATAAATGGGCACTAATGTCCCAAATCATGCTGAAATCCTTGTAGCAGGGGAGGAGATTGAACCCGACTCTCGCACCACGTCAGCACTGAGTCAACACCGCTCTGCAACTAAAACATAAGCACAGACTGTGGTTGCAGAGTTTGGGGGGGGGGGACATCGTAAAGGCTCGTCTTTTTCCACCATAATTGCCCTTTTTTCATGACTCCTATGAAAGCAGCACTTGTGTGACGCCTGTGCGCTCACTTGTTGACATTTGTACACTTTGTGCACAAATGAGCATGCATGTGTACACACACACACACACACACACACACACACACACACACAGACACACACACACACGGATGTATGTTTAGAAGCTTATACACAGGCATCTTAGTCTAAATTCAAGCCTTACAGCTGACCCTGAATGCCTGCACTTATTCTCGCAGCCAGGCACTGCCAAGAGGGTCCCATCCCCCCACTGGGCCAGACTGAGAGTCCAAGTCATGGAGGTGTGCTTATGAAAAGGCAAATATCACACAGGGCGGGCCGCTGAAATGAGCTGCCAGGCTTCTCAAAACAGCTCTGTGTGATAAGACACTGACACCAGTTAATTAGTCGTAGGACTGAGGCTTTTTCTTTTTCGGGTTGGATAGAATTAGTTTGTTTGACATGAAGCCAGATGTAGGAGAAGAGCTGCTCCCTCCAAGTGTTGATGGATGAGCTGATGGGTCACTGTCAGTCAGAGGTCTCACCACCAGGCTGCACTGGGGGCTGCACTGGGGGCTGCACTGGGGGCTGCACTGGGGGCCGCACTGGGGGCCGCACTGGGGGCTGCATTTGGCTTTAAATCCCTCCATTATTTAGAATCTATAAATAGCATACAAGCATTTATTTAATGGTTTATCACACATCGTTATGTAGCTGCTGTAGGGACATTTAAATGTTGACTACTTGTCAGCCTTTATAGTTTTTCACATGATGACTTTTGCAATTTTGTTCATTACCTGTTTATACAGCAGATAGTTAATTACTCATATAGCATAATTATATACAAGTGTGTCAATCATTAACTAACAGAATGATTCATTAAATGTGAGTTGTTACTGACTAACTTAGCAAGTAACTACATTATTCCTGCAAACATAAATACTTTCTTTCTATAATAAAGATCAGTGATAGTTGCAGTCACAATAATGACTCTTCTTGGATTTGTCGCCGTTCTGGTGAAAAACGCTTGGTTGTGTAGTTCCCTTGTCTCAATCAGTGACTCAGTACATTTTTCTCCTCACAGCCATTGTGGTTAAAGTTTGTTTTCCATCACGTTGTGTTTTGGTTTTGCTCGTGGTCGGTTCCGGCCCAGTCGCCCTGTGGCCTGTGGCCGGCCCAGTCGATGCCAGTCCCGTCTCAGCAGCGAGGCAGTGGGCAGGATGTTTAGACTGGGTGGGAGAGGACACAGAGTGTGATTGCATATCTACAGGCTTACAGGAAATGACATGGACTGGTGAGAAGACTGGTGGTCGTCAGCTCCTTGTACAGGAAATTATGAAATGACTTTATGGCCAAAGAATAAATCTATATATTTTTTATATAATGGTAACCATTATATTTATACACAATATCAAAAAATCGTGCCACCTGTTTAATCTGGAAAACAAGATACTAACATAATCCTATTATAATTCAAGTAAAATAAAAACACAGAAACATCAGGAGAGTCACAAGTGATGGATCCCTCTCACTCTAACTGGACATAAGTGCAATAGAAGTCCAGTTTAACAGAGCACGTCAACAAAATATATATATTTAAAATATAAAAGATATTTTCTAACATTGAGGTTTATGTTATAAGCTTCTATGCAAAAAACAAATGTTACGTTGCTACTCTATAGAACGATCTGATCTCAGCACTCGGCTGTTCCTGCTGTCAGATAGGGATCAGGACAGTTCAGTGGTTGAGTTGTTAATGTTATCAGTGACACCGGGGTTTGGTGTATTCACCTGCACACCGGTATGTTCAGTATGGGTGTGTTCTCATTCCTTGTGTCAGTGTTCTTGTCTCTTACATTGTTATCTTCTCTTTGTCTCCTCACAGCTCTTTCTGCTGGAAGAGACGAGGGAGCGCAAGTTTGACGGCTACGCCAGGACCATCCAAAAGGCCTGGAGGAAATATTTGGCCCGCAAGAAGTACGTCCAGATGAGGGAGGAAGGTGAGTCACGCAACAGGTCACGGCTTTATCTGTTTATCCGCCTCCCTCCGTCGTGCTCTTCTCACTCTCTCCTCCTCCTCCTCCTGGGCTTGTCTAGCTTCTGACCTGCTGGTGAATCGAAAGGAGAGGCGGCGACACAGCATCAACAGAAACTTTGTAGGAGACTACCTGGGCATGGACGACCGGCCCGAGCTGCGGCAGTTTCTGGGAAAGAGAGAAAAGATCGACTTTGCAGACAAGGTCACAAAATACGACCGTCGCTTCAAGGTTGGTTTTGCTCCGGCTCCGTCTGCAGCCTGTTCTCTTTCTTTCCTTCAGCTAAAGAACATCTATGGAGTTTTTTGTGTGTTTTTCTGCCCTGTAGGGAATCAAGAGGGACTTGATCCTGACGCCGAAGTCGGTGTACCTGGTTGGAAGAGAGAAGGTGAAGCAGGGACCAGAGAAAGGTCAGGTGACCGAGGTGATGAAGAGGCGGATCGAGGTGGAGAAGATCTTGGCCGTATCACTCAGGTACGAACTAGTCCAAGAATTATAGAATTATATAAATAGGAATACTCAGTGATATAAAAGCCAGTGTCAATCATTTTTAAAAGAGGTTTCCATCATGGAGAGGCAACACCGAGCACTGGTAGCACTGGTCCAGATTCCCTTGCTTTTTCTGTTGTTTTTCTAAGCAGAGGATAAGTATGATCCTCCACAGCGTAATTTCAGTTTTCAAACATCCGGACCCAGCTTCTTCTTCTTCTTTGGTTTTTCTACGGACCGGGTCCTTTTTTGTCCGTCAAATCAAGCTGCTGCATCAATGCACAGACACGAAAAGCCATCTCTGACAGATTTGTCCATTCTAGGCTACTGTAGAACCATGACGGTGCAACATGGCGATTTCTTGTTTGAGCACTTTGTAACCTGGTTTAAATGAGAGATACAGAAATGAAGTATTATGATGATGATTATTATGGTTGGATAGGATTGAATTTGAAACCTCTGTGTGTGCTGCTGCGAGCAGAGACCAGTGGGTGATGATTAGTTTCCACAACAAGACACGGGCTGTTCAATGAGCAGCAGAATGTTTTGCAGAGATCCGCCATATAATCTGTAGACAATGCAAAGAGCGGTGGATCTACTTCAAGGCCACAGCCTGTCTTCCCAATCACACTGGAGGTATGTGGAGATTATTAAAACGACCTCACGTATTCCTCTGTGTCCCTGTTTGTAATGTTGCCGCAGAAATGTTGCCTGTGATAATGAACCATCAAAAACACTCTGGGTGAAAGAATGTGGACTCGTTCTCTACAAAGAAAAAAGAGGGGAATAAAGGAAGAGGAACTGAAAGAGTCGCGGGGCCTTTGTTGTTGATGGGAACTCTGTATAATGGGTTTGAGAGGTAGGAATCACGGAGCTGCTGGTGCGAGCATGTGGCTTTCGAGTCACTGGGGTAATACGGACCAGGTGGCGCAGTGAACGAAAGCAGGAGTCGTAAAGAGCTCATCAGAGAGAAGCTCCACTTCACTGGGAGGAACAAAGTATCCCTGTGTGGGTTACGGGGCACAGGCTGTCTTCCCTCTTCAGATGTGAGCGGCCCCCGGGAGGCTCCCTCTGTGGGGCTATGCAAATGTGAAAGACGATTCCGACGCGTGAGGCTTCATCGAAAAGGACAAAAGCAACAAAAGCAGCTGTGAGATTTCTTTCTGACCCTTTAACGGGGTGCGTCCTCTTCGTGTCTTTGCAGCACGATGCAGGACGACTTCATGATCCTCCACGAGCAGGAGTACGACAGCCTGCTGGACTGCGTCTTCAAGACCGAGTTCATCAGCCTGCTGTCCCGCAGGTTCGAGGAGAAAACACAGAGGAAGCTACCACTCAAGTTTAGTAACACGTAAGTCGACACACGCAGCACGATCCCAGACAACCACACACTCCAGACACAGCACATGATCGTATACTTCTGACTCTGGTGTTTGAATACTTCATCAGTTGAAAGTGAATCAATCAGATACTTGTTTGAACTCAAATTTTGTATTAACTTTTAAAATGAATGATGCTCCTTAGCAGGCAGCCTGACTGTGATGCGTTCAAAAAAAGGATCCATGAATCCATGATGCGTTTTGTGGGTTTTAAAATCGAAACGTGACGATCAACAGAAAATATCGGAGCCCTACTCCCGTCTTTGTCTATAACCGGCCAAACAAATTTAAGAGTTAAAAAATAAGAGATAGCACACCCCCTGGAGCTTTTACCAGGGGGTTAAATAAACAATAACAAACACTTTGGCTACACATACTATGACAAAAAACTCATAGTTGTCCCAACGATGTCGTTTTCAGACTGGAGTTGAAACTGAAGAAGGAGAACTGGGGCTTCCTGAGCGGCGGCGGCACCCGGCAGGTATTGTTCGTCCAGGGTCAGGGAAACGAAGCCGTCCTGAAGCCTACCAGCAAATCCCTGCAGGTCAGCATCGGCCCCGGGCTTCCCAAGAACACGCGTGAGTATAAACAGCCCCGCGAACGAGCCTTAAAAAAAAAAACATCTGACTCTCGGAGTTGAACCTCATCTCTCGGAGTAGATGATGTCAGAGGCTCATTAGCACAGATGTTTAAAATATAACCATAGAAAAGTATACCTGTATAAGAGGATGTATCTATCGCAGACTTCACATTTATTGGTAATTTAGTCTCATGTCTACCATATGTGAGACTAAAGGAGACTACACCTGTATTTCAAGCATAACCTAGGGAACATTCACACTTTGTTGATCCAATATAAGAGGTGTGGAAACACTTGTTGGGACCATTTGCAGGAAGTTGAGAGAGCGGCAAACACCAGAAGAAGATAAAGATCCAGAAACAACCTCAGGATTTGCTTGTAGTCTTCACCTTAGAAGATATAATGTTTGAAAGACGAGGACGTTCATTTTGCTGCTAGAAAATAATATAATACCCTGATTGACTGTTTCATTCATTTTATCCATTCAAACTGAAAGACAATATTTTCTATGCACTTGTTGACAAGAGTTAACGATACAAAAGCAGAATTGGCAACAGGCCGACATCAGACACACAAACCAATCTATGTCAAGTACGTCATACAAAAGTCTCCAGTCCGCTCCTCAAGTTTCAAACTACAACTAACTGGATCAAATGTTAAAATGTCAAAATGTTTCTCCATTCCTACAATTCCTCTCAACATCATGTCAGATATTAACCTCCTGAAAATCTCTTCCTCAGGCCCCACCAGGAAGAGCTTCACTCAGAGTCGCACCAACACGTCCAGAACCCACCAGAACATCCCAGCACGGGCTGCACCAGGACCTCCAGGTACATGGACCCTCACAGTGATCCAGCTCCTCTTCTACACTGTCCACAACACAGCATCACACAAACCCATACTTTGTTTCTTCTCCACAGGCTCTCACCAGAACGGTGGCCTGAAAAACTCCAACCACGCAGCCAATCAGAGGAACTCGCAGCATCACAGCCAGAGGCCGCCGCCGTCCGGCAACTCAACGCGCCCCTTCCTGCCCAGCAACATCAGCCAGCTGAAGGAGCGAGGCGGCAGCCGGCCGCCGCCCAACCTGGACTGTCTCAAAGTGCCTGATCAAGGAGCTGCAGGGTGAGAAACCCAAAACACACACACACACACAGTACACGCAGAAGTAGATGAAATAACACACACTAACATGTAAGTGCTATGAGGATGGGCCGTATTAGGTGGAAGACAAAATGTTCAACCCTTCACACTCCAGCAGAAGTTTATCACATCTTCTGGTCGGTTTCATCTTGTGAAAACTCTTTTCAGTTCTCTCGCTAAGTGGTAAACAATTCTAAAGCTTTATTATAATCCTCAGTGCAGGTGACTCGATTTCTTTGGAGATGTTGTGTAACTTTGTGTAGATCAAATTCATACGTTCAGCTCAAAGCTCCATAATAAAAATCATACACCTGCACGCTTAACACCTGAAAATAAAAAGTGTTGTGAGTGATACAAAGCTGGTGATAAGCAACAAAGGTAAAAGTCAAGGGGAGAGCTCAGTTTCCCGTGGCACAAAGGGCAAGTTGTTGGATCTCTGGGGAGACTAGACTTCCTTTTCTCTTTCCATCATATTTCATTAGTCTCATTTATCAACTCATCAGCTGAAAAATGCTGTTTATTGACCCTGAACCTAATACAGTCCAATGCCGTAGCAGTGTGATTCACAGTTCATAGTTTATGATCATTATTTGTTATATAAGTGTGACTTCTCTGTGTAAATAAACGTACAAACTCACATAGGACTCACATAAGACACATTTATTTATGTTTGATGAAGTCCGGATGTCTTGGGGTGCAAACAGCCTCTCTGCACAAAGCCGTAAAGCTCTCAGGCTGTTCTATGTCTATGTGGACACACTCATACACGCACCTGTGTTTCTGTGATGTGACATAATCTGGATGATTTATTCTTTTGTAGCAATGGAGACAGACGAGCAGCTTCCAATGGAGGAATGTGAGTTGGAGTGTTTGCGGTGTTTCTGGTGGTGGTGGTTCACGAGCAGCAGATCTTCCGGCAGCAGCACATGTCGATGCTTCTTCTCTTGTTTGATTTGATTTGATCTTCCCTGGAAATGAAATAGTTCAACCTCGCTAAAAGAGCCGACTGTAGCACACAACTAATATTTCATTTTCTGCTGCTGATGCTCATTGTAGTGGATGTCAGAGGTGACCTGTGTGGACGCATCTTTCACTTGTGTCATGAAAGACAAGAGTTTTTTTAGTGAAAGAGTTCCTGCTGTGCCTCGGGGATCCTCTTCACTAAACAAATTCATGTACACGGTCAAAACTGGAAGACATATATTTTAATTCAGTTAATAAAATATATTGTATAAACTAACTACTTCACTCTGTGCTCACTGCTCCCTGAGGTGACGCCACCTAAAGTAGTTGATCCTCAGTTAGTCGAGTTTTTATGAAAAGCACTAGAGCACCATCTTGTGGCTAATGTGTGAACAGCTGGAAAAAAATCACAATATTTACAGTTTCAAAAAAATCGAAATTGGAGTATTTTCGTACAGTGAAACAAGATGGTGATCATGCATGCACTCGTATGTTGGGATATACTCTATGACAGTGTAATATCCCATTTAAAAAGCCCTCATCTGAGTTTCCTTCACAGCCACTGCAGCACAGTGAACTCAATCTGTCACTTCTGGTCCGCCTGCACGAAGCTCGTCCTGACAGCCCTGTGGTGTCTCTCTTTGTCTCATGATCCCTCAGAGCCCACAGACCCTCGGCCAGCCGACCTGCACCAGGAGGAGGACGACCCAAACCCGCCCCCAAACCCAAGCCCCAGGTGCCGCAGTGCAAAGCTCTGTACGCCTACGACGCCCAGGACACGGACGAGCTCAGCTTCAACGCTGACGATCTAATCGACCTCATCAAAGAGGGTGAGCGCACAGCAGCACTCTCTCTTTCTGAAGGTAGAGGGGGGTCGTCCGCTAAGCAGGAGGCCGGTGGTTCGATCCCCAGCTCCCACAGGCTGCATTCCAAAGTGTCCTTGAGCAAGATATTGAACCCCAAATCGTGTATAGCACCTTTGTATAGAATTACTGTATGAATGTGTGTGTGACTGTGACCGGTTTTGTACAGTAAAGCACTTGTGTGTAAACTTTGGTGACATCTAGTGGTGAAGTTTCACGTTGCAGCTGATTACCCCTCACCTCATCTCACCCTTCCAAACATGAACTAGAACCTGTGGGAGCCTTCAGTTGTGATAGAAAGTCAAAAGATGTTTAGTTTGTCCAGTCTGGGCTTATGTAAAAAACATGTCTGCCTCTGGAGAGAGGATCTGCTCCAAATGTAAATATAAAATATTTAAATTTAAAGGGCCAGTTCTAGGGTGAATAAAAAAAATGATTTGTACAGTTTAGATGAAACACACTAGTGAAAACATCACCAGGATTTTTCTATTCAGTTTCTACCAATAGATCCTTTCACCTAAATCTTAAGACTGGAAAAGCTGTAATATGATACTGTCCATTTATCGGTAATAAACGTCTTTATTCTTCTCATCCTCTCGGTTTGAGACTGTAAACTAACTGAGTCATGTTTTCTCCAGATGCATCAGGATGGTGGATGGGACGCCTGCGTGGAAAGCAGGGACTTTTCCCCAACAACTACGTCACCAAGATCTAAGAGCTGCAGGTTTCCAGCACACGGAGGAGGGAGCCGGCGTGGAGCCAGGAGCACCGCGAGCTTCCCCGAGGAGAGAACCTCCCGCTTCCTCCACTTTCTGCATCGCGGTGCACGAGGGCCACCCTCGGCTCTGCCACCAGACCAGAAGACCGTCAGGCCCGACAGCGAGGCTCCGCTTCAGAGACAAGAACACTGTTTGACCCAGGGGTCTGGTTCCCTCCTCAGTCCCTTTGAGTAGTGAACAAAAACTATTTATTGTATTTATAGCTTTCTGTGTTCTCCTCGCTGCCATTTATATTCTTGCAGAGGATTTGAGCGCAAACGTTTTGAAGCGCTGGAATGAAGTATGCTTTATCTGTGGGACCAGGCTGTGATTTACTTTCATTTTTCAACTTGTCGTCTTTCGATGAAGGTGTGATCTCCGGAGCGCGGGCGGTCGCCTCGGTGTCCGGGCTGCTCTACCAGGTTTTATTTATTTTTGATGCAAAAGCTGTAACTGCTTCCTCGGGAAAGGACGCTCAGTAAATCACCAACACTGTGATTGTTTTTTTTAACGATTTTTACCAAAGGAATATAAATTTGAACAGGTCTGTCCGAGGGCAGCTGGGTGACTCACCTGGAAAAAAAAAACCACCTTCATCTTTGTTTGTTTTTTGTTTGTTTTTCTATCACACCAGTATACTTAACCTACAGAGTCGAGGCCATACTGTAAGCTGAGCATGCTGTCTGTGGTGTATTAGCACTTTATTGGTACAGGTACTACCTTCGGATACAGACACCCGTCACTCGTTCATGCCACAGCCAGTAAGTTTAGTCTATGAAGGACAGGTTGCCAAGCTAAAGCAATAAGCCCAGTTACTGAGGAGAAGAAGTTGTTTACATGAGATGATGAAACTAAACGGGCGTCGTAGAGCTGATTCTGTATATGTGTTTTTCATATTTAGGAACGTGCCTGTCGTTGGGTAGATTTTAAATTATTCTTTTTTTGTATTTTCTCTGAAGGATCTTAGCGTTCTTAGTTCTTTTTTCTGCTTTTGATATTCACGGAGGGCTGCTTTGTTTCCCTTGCGGCTACAGATAGTTAATAATAGTTGTCACACACGAGGGTGAATGGATTTTTGTTTTTCGTCAAGCTGTTTTGGTAGAAAGAAGACGATTTGTTCCCATTTTTCCACGGCACTAAAAAGAATTCCTTTTTCGCTTCTGCTTGATTGTTTCTGCACATCCTTTGCACTGCTGTTGAATTACTCACACATTCCTTTAGTCATTTGTTTTTATTTTGTTTCCATTGAATAACCACATTATACTCGAGTCAGTAAAGAGACATGCTGGGACTTCTTGTCACAGATCTTCCTCATCATCAAATATAGTGTGATCTTGGATGGTTTAAAACATCCTTGTGCAATACAAAAACAGTAGATGAACCTTTTAATGAAGCATGTAATATTGTATATTGAACTGCTTTTTTGTTTTATTAAAACGATCATTAAATGAATGACCATCAATCTGAGGTTTCTCTTTTTTATCTCACACGCATGACACCAGGGCTGCGTGGCTCAGTGTCAGATACACGTTTACACGTAATAATATTAATAAACTTATGTTGAACAGAAGCCAAACTGCCATAAAATCTGGATGAGGAAATAACTAAAACCACCGAACTCTATTTTTTTAATAGATGTATTTTTGTATTAATTTTTAAATTATAAAGAGGTTGAATTTAAGAATAATAAATGCTGTTAGCAGGATGAAAAATGAAATGAGAAGAACCCATTACATCTGGAAAGCAGATCTAGACAATGGGCCGAGCCAGGATTGTTTTTGAAATGGGTTTGCCTTTGCGGAGGTTTGTGTCTCTGAATGTTCTTCTAGTTTCTTTAAACTACTGAACAGATTTTGGTGGAAAGACAGGACATGGGGGAAAAAAGAGTCTGGATAAAGAGACAACTCCAGGATTTCCTTTTTGGTGGATTTATGTTTTTCCCCCCAAATTCATCGGCAAGTTTAGGGGATTATTATCTGAGTGAATGCAATTTGAATGTGGATTCAGAAGGGGACTTGTCGGCCTTAGCAGAGGGATTCACTTTATTTAGTGCCATTCTAGTTGATCCAGTTTCTTATGTGACAACCTTTACAGTTCTCCTACCCGGACCTGAAGAGACTTTCAATTAACGACACTCATATAATATAATATATATAATATATAATATATAATATATATATATATGAGTAGCCGTGCAGCGATCGTTTCGGCGTCGAGGCATGAACGAACGCAAAAGAACGCGTTCATTGAACACGTTCACTTTTATGACGAACAGATCGCAACTCAATAAGAAATAATGAATTTGAACGGTGAACACCGTTCAAATTCCTCGCGTGTAGACGACAGGAAACTTCTCTCTGTATGTGAAACTTTGTTAGAGTCCAGCGAACACGACACACTTCTTGTTCGAACGCCGGGACCACACCGGACGCGGAAGCGCAGCACCAAAAAACAGCTGGCTCCAATCGACTCCCATGTTAAACCGTTGTGCTGGTCACACCGGACGCTGAAGCGCTGCACTGCGCCAAGGCTACCAAGAGCCGTGCAGCGATCGTTTCGGCGTTGATTCTATTTTTTTCCGCTTGACGCGAGCGTATCGCGACGGGAAATACACTGAAAAATGATTTCAAACGATATAGATGAAATATTTTATATGATATTAATGATCAAATATACATCCCATACTTTGTATTCACCTTCTGTTATCTTGGAGTTTTAATTTTAAAACATCCTGCCCCCATTCTGCGCAGGATGTGCGCAATGGGCTTCTGCGCACATGATGCGCAATGGGCTTCTGCGCAGGATGTGCGCGCGCAGTTTTTTTTTTTTTTCCCCATTTAATTAAAAAAAAAAAATTATATTTAATTTAGTTTAATTAAAAAATATATATATTTAATTTAATATATAATTTTTTTATATTTAATTGTTAATCATCATCATCATCATTTCTCCGCGCTGGTTCAGGGGTAAATGATGCTGGTCTGCACAGGTGACTGACCTACACAAGCCTGTAGCCGCCACCCCCCCACATGAGATTATGTGCTTGTGTGTGTGGCCGCGGTGCTTCCTGGTTCTTCCCGGCACTACGCTGCCGGTGCGAACAGCCCAAGTATTTAACATGGGCGAGGAAAGGAGGCGGACCGCTTTTCGCAGCGCTTCTACCTCCGGTTCGTCCCCGGGGTTAGAGGATGATGGTGTGACGTTAATGTATTGTTTTACATTGCATGTGTCACGTCATGATAAATCAGTCTCCTATGTCGCCTGTACCAGGAGCCGCCCGTGTCACTGGTTACCTTGGCTCGCTGTCTGGCCGGTAACCAGCCGTCCGGACCGCTCCGTGAAGAAGAAGGAGGAGATGTTTCTTTACTTGGAATGCGGCCACTTCATTTTTCGGATCTTGAGCAGGAGCCACACTCGCATCACCTTTAAGTGGTCCGTCACTTCTCGTTCTATAACCACACTAATAGCGTATTTTCCCACAAGACCCAGGTGCACTACGTCACAGACTACAAACTTTCCTTAAAGGGGCAGGCCATACCTGCAACACAACAGCTCTCGGTCTCATATACAGATGGCAAGAGAAAGCTGAGAGGGATTTTCATGTTTACTTGTATGAACTGAACTTTGAACTAGTTCATGAGAGGTGTGAACCTGCACAACAGTGCCCAAACCCCACCACTTAATTTCTGTGTGGTTAGTTTGTTTCAGTCACTTGGTCAGAGAAATTAAAGTCACACACTCTGAAGCTTAAATGCAGAGTATCACAGTTTGTATCATGGATCTAATGACTTGAACAAACGCTTCCCTTCACTGTTCATCCATGATCACGTCTGTCCTCCACTGCAGCTCCTCTGCTCTTCCTGTCCACCCTGTGGCTGAAGCTGGTACTGTATCTTGATTTAATGATTTAAAGTCATACATGTAAAGCAGCAGCCATGTTTCTTTATGTAAAGGTGTTATGGGTGTCTATTAAAAAATTGGAAAAATATGTTTTTCTGAATTAATTTTCTGTTTTCATTATGCAAAGAAAATCTGCTCTTTTTGTCTGAATTAGTGTGATAATTTTTTAGTTTTATTAGAAACGAAATCTGTATTTCTGAACAAAGGACAACATCCTGCGAGAAGCAGTGATTATAGTGACAGTGATTATAACTTATATAATAACACATTTGTCTCAGAAATGAAACACGATCATTAACTGATAACACTCATGGTCTGTTTGGTTTTACTGAAAGTGAACTTCAGCCTTTATTACATCTCAGAAAAACTCAATTCATCCCAATTCATTCTCACCATTTTCACTTCCTTTGAATCTATTCATGTTTCGTTCCATTTTTTGCAGCCTGATGCCCAAATAAAATCGACATATTAATACATATAGAAGTGTTGCATAGTTGTTTTAATGTGATATTTCAGTCTTACTTTTGATGAATTAGCAAAAATGGCTGAACGTCTGTTTTTGATTTGGTATTGTTGGTTATGAAGAGAAGACTTATGATTGAAAATTACAAAAAAAATGATTTGAATATGAATGTACTGAACTTCCACCTGAAAGGAGACATTTTCCTCATTATACATATTTGTGCAGTTTAGGTTTTTACACTTTAAGAATTCTTGCTTTCAAATCACTTTGAGTATACTATACTATATTAAGTATATAACATTGGATGTGTTTATTATTTAGATACAACTTGAAAGTGATTATTGAAAATGATCATATATACTACAAAATTGTGAATTATTTTTCTGTCAAACATTTTCTTTAACCCTTTACATTGTTTATATACATGATAAATACATTTCATATTTGAACATTTTCTTCAAATATTTTCATGACTCATTTGAACAAATACAAGACGTTTTTAGGATGAGAATGTATTAACATTGTGTGTTTACTAAATCAAATAAACATATTAAATCATAAAACACCAACAATCACTCAAACATCCGTGTATCAAAGAGCACGCCATGGAAAGGAATCAAGAGTTATCCAAGTTTATTATTTTTTAAAACTAATATAAATCCCACAGAATATGATCCTGGTGCCTTTAAGTCAATGAATGCATGGATACCTGCTTTAAGTACTGCATTTCAACACTCCATTCAAAATATTGTTTTTTATCTTCTTCTTTTTTCATATGCATCAGAGTGGAAATACATGGCCTCAGCGCACTGTCGTATTCACTACTATTCTCCTACCTTTTTCTCTCTTGTGCAAGTCTATGCGAGTGAGTTAGTCAACAGTATTAGTGTTTTTCTTTGCTCAGCGGCCGGAGCGGACGCTGCTGCTCGACCACAGAGAGACAAAAGGGCAGGTGGATAAAAATGGTTTTTGAAGTGCGGAGAACAAACAGTAAATAGTAATCCCACATTGAGCTGTGTATTTCCCTCTGAACACACACACTGGAAACCAAAGTCCACACCACTGCCAGCATCAAGTCGACAAAAATGACCCCAGGTTGCAGGCTCATGCGAAATGTCTTAACACTCACACACACAGCCCTGAGATCATCTTCCCGAGGTCGAGTAAACTGTAACAGGCCTGTCGGCGGGGGGGGGGGTGGGGGGTGGGGGAGAGAACCCCCCTCCCCCCCGACTAAATCAAGAGAAAGATTCACAGCAGATCCCCCCCCCCAAAAAAACGCTCGCTTTAGAAAGAACAGTCAAGAGAGGGATGTGACATTCTTTTTCTGGATCTCTAAAATACATGAGATGGTGGTGCTAACGGTGTTCTCGTCAAATGAAGGTGCTGGAGGAGGGAGGAGGGGAGGGGGGGGGGGGGTGTCATCGTAGCAAAGCATGTGCATATTCTGGGAGTGAGGTGAACATCGGAGTTTATTTCCACTCTAGAAATACTGGGTGTGCACTAATACAGCAGCTGATCTGTTAACATATTTCCCTAGTTAGGAATGTCTTGATTTACTTAAAAAACATCTGTCACTAACAATCCACATCTTCTAAACATAAACTAATCAATACAATGATCGGTAAAATGAATCCTGCAATGTTTGTTTTTTTTGTTTTTTTTTTTCAAACTGGAGGCTGACATTCTATTCTAGTAAAGCTCGGCATTAGGTTTACAGAAATGCATCTTTACTAGAGCAGCTATCCGCACCTGCAAATTGTTAGGCCGTGTTAAGCCCACATTATATGTGCAAAGAAATGCATTGCAAGGAAACATGCAGAGAAACAAAAACAAAAAATGACACTTGAGGAAACAATCAAAAGCTACATAAAAGCTTTATAAATACAATAAAATCTTAAACCCTTAATGGAGAATTCTAGCTGTTGTAGTAATATGTGATAGCTGGCACTCTAGGCTCAATGCGTTTATGTCAGATGTTTCTTTTTTTATTTTCTCAAAGTGGAGCTGCACAGGTAATTCATGCCATCTTTGGTTGACTGCAGTACTGAAGAGAGAATTCATATGATCTCAAAATAAACTTTGAACAAAAGGGGGTTGTTAGAAAAACAGCATCAACTCTCGGCAGACAGCTGCGCCTCGATGTCCACTCTGCAGATGGGGCACTTCTTATTGGTGAGGAGCCACTGGTCCACACACAGCTGATGGAAGAGGTGCATACATGGTAGACGTCTGCAGGAGAGGAAGACACAAAGACCAAGAGAGATGAGGAGTGGTACAAACGGAAACACACATCTTTTCATAAACCTACGTATATATGGTGTGCCTCACTTTAAAGTTAAGCAGGACATAGTGAGGTCCAGCTCATCATCTGATCTACCTGCTGCTCTCTTCCTGCTCTTTTCACATACACCAACTTATAACTTCACTTCCTTTACCATTGCAAAACAGGGATTTTCAGCCATTTCTACGGTGAAATTCATGGATCTTGATACAAAAATAACAAATTGATATTTGTGATATGTCTGCAATTGAATGAAATAAAGAGACACTGGTGCAAGTGAGTGCCATTCTAGTTTTTTGTTGTTTTATCGCAGTAATGTACTTAGACTTTCACCAAATCCCGTAAGACCGATTCCAACAATGACATCATCCCTCTGAATTGCACACACGCAGGTTCACGCACACACAATCCTCCTGCAGTAAAAACACTGTAGTCACTCGACTTATTGCAAACTATTGATTGACTGATGTAGGAACCTGACGCCAAAAAAAGGCCAAACACAAAGTGTTTAAGTCCAACAGGTTTGGTCTTTTTATAGGAAATGGTCGCAGTCAAATTTGAATTATCGCTGACGTCATCCTTTAAAAAAAACACAAGAGCGTTAGGGAGACGCTGATGTTTCAAATTGAATTAAGTGTGAACAACATCAGACTAAATGAGTAATCTGTCAAATATGATAAACAACCAGAACCAGAACTTGATACATGTACAGACTCAACATCTTTCAAATCTTTGTGGTTCAAGGACAGCAAGATGTTTATCAAAAACCTTGATTTGAAAAAGAGTTTTGTACAAATTGAAATGTGACACTCCTCTTCCCCCTTTGTACCGACAGAGGGCAGACAACGCTCTCCCAAAACCTGAGTGTGTGCCAAAGTACAATTCCTTGAGGTGGGTAATTTTGAGGTACTCTGGGGTTTCCTGCTGATTAATATACCTCTGGGTTTTTTCCAAAAAAATATCTCTAGAGATGGTAGCTAAACAGAACAGCTACACCTGCCAACCCTCATGTCTGTGTTTAAAGGCTCACACACAAACATACACGCACACACACCGACACACTCCACTTATGCAATTTAACACACTTAAAATTGTGAGCAACAAACACCCAAGAGGGAACCCATTTACCTGACGTCCTCCCCCTCCTCTAATATTGAAAGACAGATGGTGCACTTTTCTTCCGTGTCTTCATCTGCCCCCTCGTCTTCCTCTTGCTTGCCAAGCAGCTTCCTCTGTTTGTGAGAAAAGTTTGGACACGCAAACTTTTGATCAGTACAGACTCATTACGTGTGGTTAACAATCATATTAAATCAATGTTTAACTGCTCAACTAAACACTGCGGTAACATTACAAATACATATTTAACAGTTGTATGAAAATAAGAATATTGCTCATGAAGAGGTAACTCTACTTAGAAATAACATTTCAACAACAACATTACATTCTTTGGGGACAGAGAGAATGGTCATTTTGTCCTTAAAACTGTTTCTATACTACACAAATGAAGTTATTCAAATCAAAAGGTATTAGCCGAATTCCCTGACCCACAAGACTAACACTAACATCTACTGTACATGTGAGCAGAGACATGATTCCAAATTGATTTGTTCATTATTTCTCACCGATTCTGGGGATGCGTGCATATTTTTCCCAATAGATGCCCAAGCTTCAGGGGTTAACTGTTGGTCAATGTCTCTCTCCAACACCTTCTGTATTGGGTGGCAGGGTGTTAGATTGCTTATTTAGATACATTTGGAAAACTCTAAGGGAATTTTTCCCAACATTGTCGTCACAGCTGAAACCTCCGGTAAAAGACACTACAGTATTTTCCAAATGTTGGCAAAACATCATCCGTTTGAAAAGAGCACAAAAGACCACTACGCACTCTGTCCCAGAATAAACTGCAACAGGCATGCTCATCTACATACAGCTCCTGCAAAATACATTGAACACTGTACACAGCACAAAGCTGAACACACATGCTCACAGGTCCTCACCTTTTTGTACTTGTGTGGGTAAGTGCACCTCTCTATGGTTCCCTGAGAGGCTCCTCGGTTCACTGTCCCCAGTCGCTCCTCTAAATGCAGCAGGTCCTGACGGAAATAAATCAAGAACAAAGCGATGAGACAATAATCAATAATCCTCAGGACAGGAAACTTATAGCAAATTGGTTACTTAGCAGAAACTACTGTACAAAGCAGAGTTCCATTGTCACATACACATATATTGGTATATATTGTTAATTTGCGATTCATTCTCTTGCTGCAAGGAATGTTGACACTTGGTCGAGATCTTATGGTATCAGTCAATGGTGGGGGGGAAATGGTATCTCAACATATCTGCTTGTTTTCCTGAGCTATATGACAAGTTCAACTGGAGGCTGAAAAGCTAGTATGTGAATGTGTTTTCTTCTCCTTTCCTTATGAACACTGTTCTTCCATTTCCAGTGTGGGTTCTAAATATAACTAAACTAAAGATGGATGGTGACAGTAAGTAATAATGACTTACTTATTGGTTTCATGTGTTCCCGAAGCACACACAGCCACATCAGTGGTATTTCAAACAATCAAAAACAGTCCTCACCTCATAAGTTCTTCCGAAGCCAGATGAGATGTACCGAATGTGCGGATAAGTCACATCAGATATGCCAGTGTGCTGCGAAGAAGAAAACAAAACACGCACAACATGTTACTTTTAACCCTGAGAAAACACTGTTTCATAGAAGGACAACCTTCTGAGGCACAAGACTTCTGTACATTCTTACCACACAGTTCTTATTTCTTTTAACAGGTTATAAATATAGTGTTAAATCAGTGGCTGAGTACTTTGACTTTCAGCTATGCTGTATATCTGTATTTATAGTTGTGTAAATAGCAGGGCCAGGAAGGATGTTTCTTATGGAGAGAGGGATGTGTACATTTTCCCAGGGGGGGTTAACATTTGGTTTAACTACATCCTCTACAATAAACAGCTGAAAAAAGGGATCTTCTTTGCAAGATGAATGTAGATATTGTTTGAGTTAGAGGAACAAATAAGAGGAGCTTCTAAAAGTGTTCACATGGCACGTATGTACTGATGAAGGTCACAGACAAAACTATAATTAAAACTCATCTGCTGAGTTCATCAAAATTCACTTGTGTATTCTTAGGTTCCACTTTGCTACCACCGGATTCTGAGCATGCATGTTGTGATTAACTGGATACACTCAAAACATCTGGGAAACTTTAATCTGCAGCCTGACTTCACATGCACTTGCTTTGATGCTTCAAAAAAATGTCACAAAACTGTAGACTATATTTGCGCAGGATCTGACTCGAGGCTTTTGGATTTGTTGAGTGTGCATTTGAAATGCCTGATGAGCCTCTATTAATTGCTAATGCATTATTCATCTGGTTCACCAAACCATCCTTGAACTAACTGATGTTATAAATAAGAAGCCAGCACCATTACTCTCAGATCGACTTCATAAAAAAGTGATTCTCTCATTTATGCTAATGTATGCATGTGTGCTGCTCACCATGAAGGGAATGGGGAAGTGGTGCAGTCTGGGGGGAGGGTGGTAGTGGGGCAAGTGGGAGTGCAGGTGCCCTGAAGGGTATGGTGCCATAGTAACTCCAGCTTCAATGCCAAGCTCCCTGTTGACAAACACAAACAGCCATTAGTCATCACTACCAAGGAATCATAGCTCCGCGTTAAAAATCTGTAGTATTTGTATGTCTGATGCTGACCATGCTGTTCTCTGCTCGGGCTGGCGAGGATGGGAAGACATAGTTTGTGGCACATGGATGTGGTGTCCGTGGCCGTAGTTGGGGTGCATTCTGTGGGGGTGTGGAGGCGGCCGTTCATGTGCTCGACTGCAAGGAAAGGTACATTTCAGTTTGAGCACTGAGGTGCATCACAGCTGGAGATTCTTCTACAGAAACATGAATCCTCAGAATACTCACGTGGGGTGCTGCATCATCCTGCGCCTCTGGACCTCCATCCTCTGCAGCATCTCGTGCTGATGGAGCCTCTGCACAGATGTCCCCAGCGCCGGCATATGGTGCGGCAGGGTCTGGTGGTCTGTAGGCAGGTGCTGGGCCAGTGGGGCACTTGAACTAGAGAGGTGGTGGCCAGACAGAGCTGGGGGAGGGGCAGGGGGCACAGCGTGGCCTGGAGGGTGGGTTGGCAGTGGCGGATGAAAGGTGACCGTGTGGGGGATGACATAATCGCCTTGTGGAGCCGGCTGAGGTGCAAGCTGGGGGTTCCCATGGGAGTGAGGGCAGGCGGAGGAGGGCTGATGATGCAGTGAGCGTGCTAGAGAACCATCTGGGTGAGAGGAGAGAAAAACAATTATGGTTATAAACAAAACAATAAGGCTGCTGCAATTCTACGTTATTGTTGTTATTGAACAAATCTCAGTGAAAGGCCAAATTCAACCACATTCAAGTCAATGGATTCCATTCATTCTTACTAAACGCAGAAAGGGGTGTAAATAATGGGTTATGAATACATGCTTACATAATAAGAAGGCAATGATAATTTTTTATGAAATTGAAAACAAACTACAGTTCCCATGCTCATTTAAATGAAGAAACATATCTCACATGAATCCCTGTTTCTGTCTGGGGCTTGAGATGTCTTTTTCTACAATTTTTGTTCTATTAGACTTTGGCCACACAGGAAATAGATGTTTGATGATTTAAGTGTTTGTATGTTTGCTGTCAATAAACATTAGAATGTCACCTGACCATAAAGTTGCAGTGTGTAGAATTTAGTGACATAAATTGGTGAAGTTGAATGTTGCAGCTGATACTTTATATATAATTTTTGTCAATAGATCCCTTTCACCTAAATCTAAAACACTGGACCTTTAAAGAAAATATAATTTAAAATGTACCAGCAGAAATCATCATGTTACAGATATGATATGGGATTCAAATGTTTAAAAACTGTTTAAATTGACTTGTGGCTCATCCAACTAATAAATGTTCAGTTGTGTTGTAGTTTGGAGAAACAAGCTAGAGAGGGGTGAGCACAAGCAGCCACTAACTGTTTTGTTCCATACCCAGATGAAATCCTTGTCACTCGGCTTTACTCTCCATACTGAGCCATTCTGAGTAAAATTAGCATTTAACTATTTCTGCCTGGTACAATGCCCACAGCACTTGGGACATTAAGCATCAGCCTGTGTTAATTGCTATTAGCATTAGGGTTTAGGAGTGTAGCAGTCAGCAGACAATTTTCACTAGTACCGCTCGTTTTTTTAACAATTCGGAGAAACCAGTGGTGAATGTCTGGTTTCCTGAACTGCATAAGGGCGATGTACTCACATGAGGGATGGATGTAATGTCTGCAGGGCTGGGGCTGTGCTTGTGGCTGGGGCTGAGCCACCATGGGGGAGCTGAACGAGTCCACCACGGCTGGCTGGCTGGGCCCAGGGGTGGCCTGAGAAACGTAAGTGGGAGGCCGCGAGGTGGAGCCTGGGCAGCACGGGTCAAAGGCCGAGTTGCTGCCATGGAAACTTGCCCCGCTATTTGCACCACCACGAACACTGCTGTTGCTCAGATCCACTGGCAGAGTTTGCTGTGGGAGAAAGGCAGAGAGGTGTTAGAAAGGAGAGGGACAATGTTCCCCTGTGGAATGCAAAATGAATCTACAACTTTCCTTCAAGGGACATTTTCCCACGCTTCTAATGTACAATGAAAACTACTTTTCACTGTTGCTCTTTCAAGTGTTGATAACAAAATCAGGACTTTGATACTATAACTGCGTAAATAACGACACCAATACTGAATACCAAGTCTTTTCTCATTAACTGTGTTTATTAAATCTAATTGCACTGAATCTAAAAACTGGAGAATGTGCTCAGTAGAGTTCAGACTTCTGCCAAGGATGTGTGGCGGACTACTAAAGGTATAATTCAAAAACGACTGCACAACGTAGCAACTATGCATGTGGGTGTAAAAGGCAGCAACGGTATACCTGGTCGTGGAAGTGGCCAGTGTTGCTGCTGCTACTACCACTGTTACCACTGCTGACTCCAGCGCAGGGAGCAGGAAGAGCAGTGGGCCTCTCCACAGGGCAGCTGGCGTCTTGAAAGGGCAGGGTCCCTGGGGGCTGGGGTGCTGGGTGATGGACATGGTGGAGGAAGTGGTGAGCATTGCTGTGACTGTGGCTGTGGCTGTGGCTGTGCTGCGAGCCGCTGGTCTGCTGAGATGACGACACCTGCAAGCAGCTTGAATGGGAGTGGCTCAGGGACAGGTGACCGGGAGAGGGGCCTCCACACGGGGAGTGCTGCTGACAGCATGATGGGAGTCTGGGCATGGCCGTGCCTGTGTTCTCTCCTCCTGTGGCTGACAAACCTGCTCTGCCGTCATCTATAAGAGTCAGGAATATGATCGGGAAAAGGTTTGGGTAAGACAGTCGAAAAAGAAGAGAAATACAGGTCACCTTTGGCGACACATGACTGCAGGAAATACAGTTAAAAACATCTTAAATTATATAAGCAACTGAAAATATATAAAATTAGAACCAAGCTGCCTCAGAGTTTAACAGCTGAAATAAAGTAGTAAACAGCAGCTGGTTTCAACATGCCTCGTCCCGTCTTACCCTCTGTGGCTGTACGAGAAGAGCCACTGGGCCTCTGGGTGTGCATACTTTCAGGTATTGACCCTGGGCAGCTAGTAGAAGGGCCTGGGGCATCATTGAGCTCTGAGGTAGAGGCATGATGGGAAGATGATGATGACGACGACCTGACTGTTTGAGGGTGAATGCCGCCGGAGGTTGTTGGCACAACTGACAGATCTGGGGAGAGACAAAAAAACAACACAGGAGATTCTGTCAAAACCTACTTTGTGGCTGAACCACGTGTGGTGAATATGTAAATTAGAGAACTTAACTTCAAATGTAATATGCTAATTTACCTTCCTGACATCACTGCAGTGTATTTACATTACGTATTATATCGACCAGTTTCTGCCTTTCATCTGTTTGCACATCAGCTCAGACAGATTTTACACAGACTTTGCAGAAGGGATCTGCAGGTGTAATATCTATTTAATGACTGGTTCAAGTAATTTGTACATTTGCGTTCACACATGACTGCAGATATTTTGTGGCACATAGTTGGAGCACTACAGTCTTCGTTACCCAATGAAGACTGTACACACTGTGCCACTATCTGAGCACAGGAGACGCAGGGACTGGTCTGCCTCTCACTCACAGGGCAGCACCAAGCCTCTTCTCCACTGGTTAAAAACTCTACGGTACTAACTCCTAACATCTGGCTTTTGTCTGCAGTGGGAAAGGAGACAATCCCCTTCCACTCTGCAGTTGATACATGATCATTTTTTATCAGCCCGGGCTCCAATCAGCAGAGATGGAAACTTGAGATGGGTAAATGCGCCTATTTCTTCTTCTTCTCTATTTTGGCAGACTAGATGCAGGATTCAGGACTTTGGTGCATAAATAGCCTTGAACATTTTTTCATATTACACAGGTTGCAACACTGGCAAGACAGCAAGTTGAGAGAGCTTCTCAGTTTCCGGCAGGTTTGTAATGTAAAACACGAATCACACACATCCACTGGCAATAGGAAAAGGCGCCAATCGTCTTTTTCAGCAATTCTGGTGATAAAGGGGTATGTATGTAAAGCAGGAACTGTTCAAAGTAACACAAACATGATACATTCATCCATTCAGGGATGTTAGCGCAGATGTTACGGCAAATAATAAATAATAAAAAAAGGAGTCCGTAGGGAAAGAAGGATTAGTAACACGTGTTTGTGAGAGATACAGGAATCATTTCACCAGTCTGTATATTAAAAATAAGGAATAAAAGAGCACACAAACAACAGTCAAATCTCAAATTACTGACATAAATGAGAATCAATGAATGATCAAAAAAATCTGCAAACATTTCAAAATAAAGTCAAAACAGTCACTACCATTACCAGGGTACGGGTTCTGAGTGTGTGTTTAGTTTAAAACATTATCTTCATATCAATGACATTTTAAGATGTTATGCAATGTTAAGTTTCAAATTGATTCACAATAACACTTGATGACATCATAAGAAAACAAGAGGTACCCGTTGTTAATTTGTAGATAAACATATATAATTCTCACATTTCTAAAATCCATCCTGACACTATTATCCTCATTTAGGCTGCAGAATGTGTGGCTGCAAAAAAGGGCATCCAAGGAGAAGAGAAGAGCTTATTAGCATTCTACTGTGTGAGCTCTCTGGTTTTCATATTCCCAAATTAATTACCCCCTCGTTCTTCTGACAAATGCAAATATTCTAATACTCAATGCTCCACAGTTTTTCTGTCCATCATGGCAGTGGGCTGATAAAGAGACTGACATTAGACTTCAGTCCCATAAACACCTAAGGTCACAATGCAGCCTGCTTTTACAGAAATTAACGCACTTGTTTACTGTTGTAAGAAATGCAATGGATATGGTACTGCTTCAGGTTAATTGGGTTAATGGAATAGAAAAAAAATACTTTTTTCTATTTTACTTACTGATTTGATTAACTTTTAAATATCAAGACTAATATTCCTTTGACTAACAAACATCATTTTCACATCTGTAGAATTTTTTTGATTGCTCCGACTCTTGACAACTTTCTAATGAGAAATTGTATACAACATATTATTTGCAACATTTACAGTATATCTTAAATTATAGCTTCATAAGTCTTCCACAAGACTCTACTCTAATGTCCTGCTTAAAATAGAGATTTTGGTTTGGGCCTAATTTAATACTATTTGTTATTTACATTTAAATCAGAGATTTGTCCACCTTCAAGACACTACTCAAACCCACCTTTTCAGAACTGCTGTTAATGTTTGATTATGATGTGTATTTCATTTTATATTTGCTTTCCATATCTTTGAGATCCTGGAAAATGTCATTCAATAGTGTTAAAGGTGTTATATAAATTATTATTTGCAGCTGCAGGTGCAATTTCTGTTCAATAAATCAAAGGTGAAAAATGATTCTAGTCGCTAAGTTGTTGGTTATATCTCCCTCTCTCGACACTAATGTTTTCAGTTTCAGTGTTTAAATACATGGACCATAATTTACGTCTTCAAAACACTAATTAGACTCATTTCACAGATGAATAGTTACTGTGATTTCATGAGTAGTTTGCTTTAAGAAAGCATCACAGAGTAATGGCACGGACTTTTCTCTGCAGCTGGGAGGAGGCAGATAACTAGAAAAGTCAAACCTGAAGTAAAGACATGGTGACAAGGTGGTTGGATGGAGGACTTTTCTCAGCTCATTCTTACCATCTTCATCAACAGTGAGATCCACCACCTCCCCAGCATTCTGACGCAGTGGTTGGATAACAGTGGAGAGTCTGTGACGTCCTCGTGGCTCCTGGAGGCGATTCTGAGAGCAACTATTTGCCCAAATCCTGCCAAGACCTCCCACTGAGCGTGACCTGTAGATACATAGACATGGGGAAAAAAATCGATTACACCAAACCAGCAGGAAAATCTTAACAGCTCAACTGTGCAGCATTTGCTTTGCCAGAGCCAGACTCTTGTTTCCAGGACAGCGGCTGCTCAGAAAAGTAAGCTGGTGCAAAAGTATGTGTGGAAGAAAACATGGACAATTCTGATAAAGCATTGAGATCTTCTTTCAGAAAATGTGTGTATTGTGGTTTTGACTGCGGCCTCCAAAATATTTTTCAGAAATGAAATCCGCAAGATGTCCGGTCAATAGGGTCTGCATTCACAACAGAAAAATATCTGAAACATGGGGGTGGGTTGGTAATGCAAGCAGGAGGCAGGACATGACATACAAATTATGCTTTATTTTGAAGTTGACACCTTCGGTGATGTCTGCTACATGGAGGTCACCTCTTTTCTCCTGATATTTATATATTCTTGTTATTTTTTTTTTTAATTCTGTTTTATGTGGCCACTCGCTTACTAGACATTTTTCAGACATCATCCTGCTTAATTCTCACATGGGCTCACTCGGACATTCTCTGGATATTTTACTTCGGGGCTGGCTGCAAAATCTCTTTACATGCAGCCCCATCGGTGTGTAAAAAGGTGATTGATCCTTATACGATTACTTAGACAGCCTTTGTTTATTATATATAAGTACATTAGTCATTGTACTCAACAGTTCTTTAAGTGAATAGACATATCAAAGCTGAAATGTAATACCTGCTAAGTTGTTCTATGAAAACTATTTAGGATAAACACTTTCTAATACAAGTTTATAAATGTAATTTGTTTTCCCTGTGTCACAACTGATCATGTAACAAAACAGTGTTTACAGTCTGTGTATTAAACGCTGTCAGCTGTATCCATGACCACCCCAACACTTCCTTAGAAACCTTACTATTCATTCACATGTTTTCCTTTTCCTCCCCACTTCTAAGTCAAATTCTCTGCACCGCTCTCGCTGTGGCTTCTGCCCCTTCCTTTTTTTCCTCCCTCCTTTTAATTTAGTCTCTCAAAGGCTTCTGTTGCTGTAGCCCCTTGTTCTCTGAGACTGGAGTGAGAGACAAGGGAATAGTAGTATTTCCCCACAATGCCGTAAAGCCAGGTGATCAGAGGGAGGAGGGATGAGCCTTAGGGACAACTGATAAGAGACTCAATGGAAGTGCCGTAAACCTGGACACCATGGTGATGTGTTACTCAGGGAATTCACTGCTTCTCCCTGGGTGATTTTTACAAATACAAAGGAGCAAAGGGAAAAGGCTGTATATGTGAGTATATGCCAACAGCAAGGCTTTATTAACCACAGAGCTGTTTGTGGCGAAGTATATTAAAAACAGGCTCACTGATTCTGATAGATGAAAAAGCATGGATACATAAAAAATTACAAATGATTCAATTGATCCTTTTTGTGATGATGAGTTGTTTTTTTCTCTCTTTGGCTGAATGGATTTCCCACAGACCAAATTCAGTCAGATAACATGGATTAGGAAAATAAAACAGGCTTCATATCAATGTAATGTTTATATGATATAATGTATTTGTCTATGTGTTAGCCTTGTGACAGATTAACATGATGCGCCTACATATAGATACTGTGATAGGCTGCACACAACTGTGAGGAATACATGGAACAATTATTCTGACAATACTTATATTTGGCTATTCTACCTTTATGATATGAGCTCTTAACAAGTAAATAACTTGTGACTTGTGTGTAGTTAAAAGTGTTTCATTCACTCAAAACAAATAAGTTGCTATAAATCAAGATAATACTAAAAGGTATGATCCTATGAGAGTATCTTATAAGACACTGCACAACTGTGAAAATGGAATTAATGAAGTTACATCTGTGAATTCACAAATGGGAAATCTACAAAGGCAGACACACACACAAACATTTGTGACTGTACAGGAAACACAGTTGGATGAGGGTGGTATGAAGAGGGGGGCGTGTGGTGGTTGTTGTGGGGTCTAATTGGCCAGGCTCCACAGCTCTGGGTTGATCCCAGGGAGATGGACAACTCACTAGGGAGGAGTGTCTAATTAGGTAGACCTGGGATTATTTTGTAAATATCTGTTTACCACCATGACCCCCTGAGTGTGGGGGGGCAACCAAGAGGAAAACAGTATATTATAAACATGAAAGCTATGGGAATGGGTGGTTTGGCAAAGGACAGGTTGTGCCAAACCGATGTGATATGAGCCACGTACCCCGGGGATCTGAGCAGGGCTGGGCACTGCGATAATGTGGAGTGAACTGCTGGGACCGATGCTACTGACAACCAAGGCTGTGAGGTTGGGATTTAAAGAGGAGGAGATCAAGCAGGTGAAGAATAGCACAATGCAAGTGGTAAACAAAACCCATAAATAAGCATTGAGTTGGACTTTACAATTAATGACACCATAATGTCACTTTCTAACTCTCAGCACTGAATATCTGTCATTGAGGACTGATCTGACACGAGAGGGGTCTCCACGACATTAGGCAGGTAGTTTTAATGTTGTGGCTGATCGGAGCAAACGTTTTGAGGTTTCAGGAATGAAAATGTGGCAACAGGATATATATTTGGGCAAAATATATTTTAAACTGAGAGTTGCAGCATTTGTTTAATCTCCAACTTGAATGGTCTTTCTTAATTGATCCATATCAGCTACAGAATACTTGTTTATTGTAACTGGCCGCGCTCTGGGTAGAGCAACTGCCAAACACGCCCCACAGTGTTCTGTTCAAGCACTGGAATGTTCTACTAATGTACTGCTTTACAAGTGAGCAGAGTGTGGAGTGGCATGAACAAATAAATAACACCCTGCAGTTCAAATTAAATATAGAATGGCTCTGAGCAACGTGAGAGGAGCCGGTTTGAAATTATGGTTTTACCAAGATTTCAGTAATTTTTTGCAGCATGTCCCTTAACTGCTGCTGTTTGAATTCCAACATTTTGTAGGAATGAAGCTGGGAATGAAGGAGGCTTTTTAAAATCCTTTCCAAGCCTTTGAGCCACAACTTCACCAGACTGCTACTCTCGTATTTACAGATATTATGATGAATACTCTATCAAAACAACAAAGGAAACACTCAAGATAAAGCATTATTTGTTTATATAAATGTTAAGAGATTTTTACTGAATCAAAGAAGGCCAATCTGTGCAATGTAAAGCTAGCTTATACAAGAGAATGCAAATACCCCACTGAACATGGTATTTGCAAATAGTCAAAACGTAATGGATGGGATCAGAGGCAGCATACCAACCAACTACCAAGTAAATGAAAAATACTTTTGAAAAACTGATAAAAAAAGCCATGACACAGTATGTATGTGTGTTTTGTGTGTGTGCAAATGTATAGTGCCTATGTTGACATAAACTACACACAAACACACATTCACCAATTGGAGCACCGACAGTGTAAACAAAGATTTCATTGCTCATTCTGTTGGTCTTTGATTCTCCGCCCTCCCGCTCCACTGCTGCCCATCCCCCCAGTTAGTGAGGCTCATCTCTACATTCTCTAGCGAGCCAGGACATCTTTGGAAGTCAGGAAAACAGGCAGATTAGACAGGAGGCTATCGCATTCCTTAGTGGAATCGTTTCCGGGGAACTATTTTCTAATATTACTGATACATTAAAATAAAGTGCACAAAGAGGGAAAGGTACTGGAAAGGCAGAGGCTTGTAAATGTAACTGTTTATTCACCTACAACAGGAATTTGGGGGGTTCTATGACAGGAAGTCATATCATGAAAATGAGGAAATAAGATTTTCACTGGGTAGAGGAAAATGGAGTTAACTGAAGTAGGTGGGAAATATCTTTTGTAAATGTATTGCTCTCAGACTGTATTTATATGCATGTATTTATATGTACAGTATGCCTTGATATTTAGCAGTTCCCCTGGAAGTGTTATGTTCCAAGTCATAGATCATCCACTGAGAAAACCGTAATCTACTCCCTCATATAACCAGTTACATATGAATGATATGAGGCATTAAATACATCATATGGTTTGACTGTTCCAGTGTAGAATGGGTGTTAATTGTCATTACACTGCACAAAATAGTTTATTTTCTAGAAATCGAATAACATTGTTCACATTTAATGACATGAGGTTGTAATGTATGAGTTTTTCACATGTAGGCATGGACATTAGATCTGCGGTAAGTCAATGAGCATCTAGTAGAACCTGTTACATTCATAAAAAATATCTATTACAAAGAACCACATCGCTGAGAACTAACTCACACCACTGTGTCAGAAAATCTGAACTACCATAGACATGAAGCTAACTGAAATACAGTTTCTATCTCATCCTAGTTTTGGCTGGATGGTGTGACAACCCCATTTAACACTAAGGTACCTTTTTAGAAATGTTTTGTATTCAAAATCAAAGTCTATATAATTTACACTAAATGGGCTTTAGCACACAAAACACTTTTATAATAATATTAATATTATATCAATATTGCAACATAGGGCAATTTTCAACATTTTCATAAATCTTTCAAGAATGAATGCACTGGTTTTTTAGCTCAAAGTGACTTGCCATGGCCACTCAAGCCATCCATCTGGGAGAAAACTAATTATGAACATTCAGTCCGACAGGCGGAATGTTTTGGGGTAATGTCGACTGAATTGGCTTATGATGTTGTGTGAGTGAAACATCGTGATGAGGAGGGTGTCACAGGTTTGCCAAGCTCTAACACTAATAATCGTCAGCAAACATAATTCACATTAAGCAGTGCAAAGCTGTCACCAGGGTTAAATAACAAAAATGGTCGTAATGTTCCATCAAATAAGCTGTAAATGATTATCTCGATGAGGGCCTAGATTAAACTTGTCTGTTGTGTGCTCTCTGCTGCTCTCAGTTCTTGTCAAAGACAGTTTGTGACTAAAGAACAACCACTCTGTATCACAAATGTACAACCACAAGCAAACTGTTTTTTTTCTCAGCATTTTCATCATGTCACTGACAGCGTTAGTATACACAAGACCGAACTTTCATATTATATAATCAATTAAGCCAACAAATTTTATATGTGTAACCATAATTTAAGGATTTGTAAGAAAAAGCTCAAAGCTGGGCTAAGTATCATCATGACTATCAACCATCGGCAAAGGATGAGGGCATCGTCCATCTGCCCGACCCTGATGTGGGATGATTCTAGAAGGAGTTAAATAACAGGAGCGTTGCATACATTGCTTCAGAGGGATGTAGTTTAACTATCCATACAACTCTACTATGCCTGTTCTGTCTGGGCAAAGTCAGCAGGGCTGTGGAATTCATGAGTAAATCCTAAAGCAAATCCATGAGAGCACTATAACACACCCCACTCTGTGCTTTTTCATCTAAAGAACTATACCAAAGTCCTAAAAGGCAAGTCCTGCCACTTGGCATCCATCTTGAGAACGCCCCAAACGGTTTCCTAACAAAAGCTGCATCCTAACGAAATGAATGTGTAGAGAGTGACAACTGCAATGTCACTGGCATGAAAAAAAATGTATACAATCCCCCATTCAAATCAGATTCTAAAATTTGGCTACATAAAAATACTTTTCCTCCTCAGGTTATACTTCTCCATGCAACAACATGATGTAAATAGACTGTAAATATAAAGTAAATACATATATAGGTCCCTTTCTAGGGTAAATACAACAATTTGTACCAGATACCAGATTACTACACACAAGTAAAAACATCATATTGATTATCTTATATATAATTTCTATCAATTAGAAAGCTGCATTGACTCAATTTCCTACTGGTGTCATTAAGGCTACACCTGCTTGCACACAGCATCACAGCCAATGGCCACACTCTAGCTAATGTTTTAATAAGATTAAGGCATCACATTATTTAAAACATTATCCAGCTGGCCAATAATATATATAGAGTAATGATTGAAGTGGCAGAACATTATCTATCATCAGTGCCTACCCTGTAAATAAAAGGTCTGAGAACAAAAAGCATGAACAATCTCCCACTCTCATGATATTTTACTTTTTAGAAATAACACTGCGCATCACAAATAATTGTCTGCACCTGATGATTTGTCAGGTGCATATAAACATTGTGTTCTCTCTTGCACCATTATCCACTTCTCCATTGTTTGTTCCAAACACTCATCGGGTTGCCTGAATATTGCTGCACACACTGCTTCCGTTAGTTGCTTGCTCATGGGTGCAATCAAATGTGTGACAGGCTCACAAGGACGCCCAACCCATATCACCAACTTTAACTTCTGCATTTCACAAACAGTAGGCAGGTCGGTCCTGTCAACGCTCAGTTGTAGGTACAGTGCTGTGTGAGGGTTAATCTGAGATATCTGCAACAAAAGTTACTGTTTAATTTCAAGTTAACGTTTCATAAAGGTAAAGACAAAAGACTACCCCAACATATAAATAGCATTACCTATGCAGAAGAGAGAAAGGGGGTTCTATTTGTTTGATGAGTCCTGCAAAGATCCTGATGAGAAGCTTTTCCTCAGCCCCAGGCTTCTACAGACCTGACTACTCGTGAGTGAAAAATGTTCCAACAAGCAATGACACATTTCAGTTGATTTTCTATCTGGCTCAAGTTTGATTTATGGCCCTGCAAATGAACACCTCTGTCATCAGTTTTAGTTTTGCTGGAACCTAAAGTTTATAAAAGCTATGGATGCCACAGCGTGGACATTTTCCCAACGGGTCATAAACTCATAACAAGACAGGGGTTACCAATTACACCTGACAATTTACAAAAAACGACATTCGTCAGCTCAAAATCTTTCGAGTGCTTACTTCTGATCTTTAACTTTAGATTCTTGAATGTGTTTGTATATTGGAAGTGTTACAACCAAGTGCTGCCACCTTTCTCACACAAAGTTTCGCCCCCTAAATGTTATCAGGTTCCATTTTGGCATCAGATGTGTTGGATTTTCTCTTTGACACCCAATGCTCTGCCTCATCCGTCACTTCTTTGCTCATCACATAGTGAGACTCAGCTACTCTGCTCTTCTCTGCATTGAACTGACACGTTCAGTAATTGTAGTGACCAACTAAGTACTAATCAGCATTTGACAAAGTTAGTTGCTTTTTTCTGTTGATAAACATGGGAGCTACCGCTGACATGCAAAAATTAAACAAGACTTCTATGTCATTAAAACATTTTCAGAATAAAGATCAGGATTTTTTCTCTTCAACGTAAACACGTGGCTGTAAAGAGAACTTTAAAAACATGCTCAAATGAACATGAAGTTCATGTGAATAAGGAGCTGAACGTTTCTTTTTTCTTTCACACCAAAGAGAATAAATATCAAATATTTGTATCCACTGTATCTGAGCTACAGCACACATCCATTACCATCAAACACATAATGCAAAGTGTGGCTGAAAGAGCTGAGGTGCTTACCTGAAACCATCCCCGACAGTGACTATCTCCACCTCGCTGTCTGTTGACGTGACGTTGATCTCCTCATTTGCAGGGACAGCGGGGGCTGGAGCTGGAGTCGCCTCAATCACCACTACATCCTCATCTAAAGCACCTGAATAAATGGGTGGAAGTTATTATATAGCTCTGTTGTACACATCATGATCCCACAAGTACACTACTCTAGGAACAAAACATACCGGAAATTACTTTATGGCTATTTGTCTTTTCGTTGTGATGCTTTGAAATTAAAATTGGGTAAATAGTTTGATAAGAAAAAGAAACTCATAAACATGCCTTTCTGTGTTTTGAGTGCAACAACATCATAAGGCCATCGAAATGTACTTCTATTCTGTAGCATCCCCAAAACAAACTGTGTCCTTCATCTGTGCCAAAGTCATTCTGCAACAACAACAACCCCAAACATACAACTTGAGTCATCAAGAACTATCTTCACACCCAGCCCCCTGCAGAGCCCTGATCATGACATCATGGGATACAAGAAGAGACATTTGCAGAGAAAGTCTCCCTCCACAGAGCTACTGTGACAAGTGCTTCAATCATCTACCTGCAATATTAATTGAAAATCTCTGCACAAGCGTTTTAAAGACTAGGTGCATTATTTTCGAAAGAATTCTTACTTTACTTGTAGTGCCTGAACCATCTGCACAGTAATCTATCCGTGTTGAACTGACCAACAATGAATAGGGCTGTATATACTTCAACTCCTGCATGTGTGTTATTGCCGTCCACCTCGTAAACAAGGGACCTAGTCCATCACACAAGTAAGTCATAGTATACTTATTTGAGGCAAATGCATCACTCTCCTCAGCCTTCTCAGTGGAGACTGTGCCAGAGCCATGGGAGAGAAATGAGGGCAACTACTCCCTGACGATATCTGAACACACAACTTAATCTACCGGATTATTTTAGGGTGAGGCCCAAGCATTTATCTATCATTAGTTCCCACCACTGATGAATATGCAGCATATAGTCACAGACAATGAACATTTGTTACTTGTGCGACAGTCTTGAGCATGTTTCCAATTATTGTCACATTTTCTCAGTGTTAGTCAGTGTTGCTGACTCATCCATCTGATATATGACTCAATTTTACAAATGCAATCCCTCATTCTCATGCCTAACATGTAAATACCATGCCAAACGTTTATGGCAAATGTAAACTATACCATTGTCACCCTGCAATCAAGACATATTAACCTATAAGATCTAAATCCTTTTTCCTATTTTGGTTAATTGCTAACACTATGATGACAGTGAGCACAACCTGACCACATTCAATAATCACATTCAGTAGGTTTTTTGTTTAGTTTTGTGAGTTAAGTTTTATGCTTCAGTAGTGCAGATTGTGTTTTTGTGCACATGTCTCATGCGAGTAAAGTCCACAAATCCCCACAGTGATTTCTATTCCAATGTCTCCTGAGAACTGCTGCTTAGCACCCTCTGCAAGTCGCGCTGCCTGGCACTCGTGTGGTCTTCATGTGGTTACGCAAACAACAACACCTTTCAAGTTGGTAGAGAAGTGTAACAAATATGTGTAGAGTTGGCCAGGTAAACAACCTCAACTGATATTTCCTAACGCAATTTTAATAACATAAGATAGGACAAATATAAATGCCCTCTCAAATCCCACATGGGTAGCAATTTGATCAGATGATAGTAAGAGGATTCAATATCTTCTGTAGAGTGTAGGTTAGAGGTAAGACTAACCTGTTTCCTGACTATATCACACACCCACTCTAACTCTGGAGTGGGTGTGTGATGAAGGTAGGTTTCATCACTTTCTTTCCCCTGCTGTAAACACATGGCTTGCTTTCCCTGTGAGACCGGCTGTTTCTATGCAAAGGCTAACACTCAACAGCGACTGAGTTTTCTCCCACTTGCCTCCCACCATAGAGGCATAACAACTAACTTTCCATTCTCCCTCAGGGCCACAGCAAAATAAATATTGCTGAGGCTAAACGGCTACATAAAGAACACAACGAGACACAGTAAAGGTGGGCCTTTTTCACAAGATACATCGAGTACATTTTGGATAAGGCAGTAGAAGGTGCCCTTCATGTGCATAGTGGGCCGAGCTACTTCGCTGAGAGCAGAAAGTGATGCTTTGGATTTAGGAGCGACATAAAACTGTTGCTTCAAGTACAGAGGGCAGCACTTCTCATTACGTTCTGTCAGGTGAGGGGTCTTGAGAGGCACAGGGGAGTAGATATTCCTTTATCAGTGGTGCAGATGCAACACAGACCATATTGTCACGCAAGCTGCTACATTTAGCAGGTTTATGAAAAGAGACAAAGCATAATAAAGGTTTATAACTATCACCAAAATATTTGTAACTACTCCTACACATTGGGCAGATTAGAGCCATTCGTGAGAATATTTTCCTAACCTTGTCAAGTACTTTGCATAATCAGATTCTTACTGTCATGATGATTTGTTATTCAATAAAAAGAAAGTTGCATTTTGATTCTGAAGCTGACAGGAATTCTGTTTCTTGTGTCCAAACCCCATCCAAGCCCTATGCAAATAATATATGCTGCACTGAGTCTGTGTTACCCTGTCCCTGACACGCATGGTTATTGCATGTTTTCCCTGATGACAGACCAGCTTGACTAACTCAATAGCGGAAATAAGAAAATAAGCATAGCTCTAGCCAACACAGTTATGGAGAGATTGGGTCTGACATCCTCTAAGCTATATACTTATGTGCCATGACCAAGCTAGCTTGCTTCTGTGTCTTCTGAATGTTATTCTGCTCACACGACAATGACACTTTACTTCCCTGTTGGTATACAATACTTTTAACCATATAACATAGCCTACTTAAACATACCCTGATGCCATAAATCAACATATGTTATATACAATGCAGAGATTACGATCTAAAACAAAGACACAACAGTACTAGGGTCAGGGTTCGTAATTACCTGTGGCTACAGCAGCACTGTTAGCCTGGCTGCTGGTGCTGCTGACATCTACATACAGCTCATCTTCGGCTTCGGTAGACGAGGGGGTGGAAGAATCACTACTTAGCTCCTCGCTGGAACTACTGGTGCTATGGAGAAGAGCATACTTCCTACGTGCAATCACTTCACGTTTCTTCCTCTGCAGTAATAGTCGCTCCTTTTGCTTCTGAGTCCGCTGACCCCCTCCAGGAGTTGTTTTCACAAAGCGTTTCCTATGCAGAGGCCGTCGGCTGTTCATACACGGCCGCTTCAGCAGCACTGGCTCAGCCTCAGACCGCACCCACTTATGAGAGCGAGTCCCCCGAGTTCGACCCAGAACAGGACGCAAGCCGTGTCCAGTGGCTCCTCCTGTTGTAAGGGCAGGAGCCTTGTTTTGGCCCCCTGTCGCTCCAGTATCCCCATCCTCCTCTGAACTTAGAGTGTCCGAGTCCCCAAATCGTAAGCTCGAGGAAGGGGAGGAAGCACAGTCACTAAAAGAGGAATCGTGATTATGTTCATCCTCGCTGGGGTGCTGTAAAAGTTCTACCCTCGGACGCTGAGGGGTCAGCGAGCTCTCACTGATGTGGCCCTCCTTCAGTGAGCAGTCTGACGGCCCTGCCTGTTGTCCTTTTCTTTTTCTTCGTCCAGGGAGGCTGCGTTCTGAGTCTTTGTGTGTTGTTGTGTCCCTCAGAGGCCGATGCCTGGACTCACACAAGGTTTCAAATTCACTGCCTGCCTTCCCAATCACCTCCATGTTGTTGGGGAAGCTTTTGGCTGCCTCCATTGGCTCTGGGTTAACCAGTGGCTCCTTCAGATGCTCCTGTCTGCTCGGGGCCTCAGATGGCACCTCACTCTTCATGGTGGCAGGTCTATCCTCACAGGGGGAAAAGGACAGATCATTATATTAGTGACAGAATTGAAAGTGTTTGTGTAATATCAAGATCAGTTTCACATCACAAACCAAAATAGTGTTATCATCTAATAATAAATTATCTAAAAATAGTTCATGTTGGTTATCAATCATTGAACACATATCTGAAAGGAATCATTAGATAACTAAACTTACTTAATTAAAATATATGAATTGAACATAACAAGGTGTCAAATCAATGAATAGATCAACTGTAGCTAAATAAACAAAACAAAATATTTCTGATCTTCTCCTGAGGGTTTTACTGCCCAATTAACAACACACTGACCAAAAAACACGGAAATACACCTCTCACAACATTGTGTTATATGTGGAGAAACACTATGTTCATCCACTTACAGACAAATTGACACGGCTGTTGATAAAAGACAGAAAATAAACATGCATAGGCTTTATTGTTTATTCCAGATAATGTGTGAATCAGACTTGATAAAAACTAGATCTTGTCAAAGGTAATATCCACAACAAAATCTCAACTCATGGTTATTTCATGACACATGAGACATTTCTGTATTTGTGTGTAGCTTCTAAGAGAGAGACTCGTTGCCGCACACTGCAGTGGGACAATTTTAACAGTGGGGTAATGTGTCCAAGAGCAACACCACATTCCAGCACTACCAAAAACGTTGGCAACTTCATAATAATGCAACAAAAAGTCGATATTATAATTTCATGGTTATCTTCAGAGGCCACATGGCTGAATACCCCCTCTGTCAACCAGAAGTGGTGTTAGCATTGAGAGGGGTTACAACCCTTAGTACCTGCACTTCTATATTGGCAAGAGATAAATGGCCTGTATGTCCTGTGCTGTCAGTAATATTGACGCTTTTAAAGTAGTGACTAAATGTTGGATTTTACTGATCACTGCTTTAGTGAAAACTGTGCTGTTGGTAAATGTACTCCTCAGTAATACCAATAACCTGCTGCTTTCCACGCACACTATTATAATGGAAAGCTATTGTATATTTATACATTAAGAAATAAGGATTTAGATAAATCATATATGAAAATCATTAAAGTATAATACCAAATGTCTTTAACCAATATCAATGGTGTTCTATCAAGATTTATATGAATACTACTAATTAATTAAAGGATTCTAAAAAACATGAACACCTATACTGACCACCCATATCAGTTTGAACATCGCAATTGAGTATCCTAGCCAAGAAACACTTCCTGTGGCTGCAAAGAGCAGATACGATTCAAAAGGATTCAAGAAGTTATCGAAATTTATGTGGATATCGCTGTTGCAGATATTTCTGTGAAATTTATCACACAGGGTGACATGTTTCCAGGAAAATTTCAGTGACTGCATGTTAGTGACAGATGGGTAAATGACACAAGAGCAGGAGTACACACTGAATGCAATTGGTGATAACACCCACATCAAGAAGCTGAATACACTTCTTGATATGACGTAATCAGTCAAAACAAAATCACAGTACTATTACTTCAGCAAGTGATTTAAGAACATATTGTACCGATTCTTTCTATGTTGCCATCTTGAAGAACAAGTGATGCAACACAGCAGAAGAAATTAAAACCGATGCTCTGTTAGTCTCATCCAAATAGTTTCCAAATAGAGTATACACAAATGAGGAAATGTTGGTGTCTTACTTCCTAACCCTGAAATTAAATATTTAAATGTTAAATATATTATTTTATCTACACCATAACCAAGATATTTTAACAAGATGTTTATTTCCGTGTTGGGGGCTCAGCTGTAAGACAGTTTTAGACTTAACAAAATATTGGCAAAATCTTTCCGTTCCAGTAAAAATGTAACCACACTTGTGGTAATGTTTGCTGCAGGTAAACTGTACACTAGAGTGTTCATGATGTACCTATGTGATGCAGTGAGAACAAAAGGCATTGCATTCTTCCTTCATGGGTTATTTCAGAATAATGTGCTAGTTCTCACTTGACCTGAAGCTGTAACTTTATGTTGATGGGGCTGATGTCACTGATGTTGCCAGGGGATGTTTCTCTGAAGAATTTAGTGAATTCAGTGAAAAGACTGAATACATTGAGCCTGCTATTGATAACACATGCAATAATGGTCTTTCTGTGTTTAAATGCATGAGTATGAGAGTCCTTCAGATGCCACAGAGAGAGCTGCGCAATGACATGCATGATTTCAGGGGCCTCAGAGGACAGCCCTGAAGGAAGAAAAAACATCCCCAGGCATAAGGGCTGGATAATACAGATTTCTGAATAACGATGAAGAAGAGACAATGTGTGTGAGTCCAACAGAACCGGTGGGAGCAACCTGTAGAAGAGAATATATGGTGTACCAGAAATGGAGTAGAGCAATTCAAGATGTACGACTGAAGTGCTGAGCTGCTGCTAGCGATGCCCACTGAGCTTCCAGCCTCTCAGATGAAACAACAAACCCCGCTACGTGTTTCTCTTGACAGCATCGAGCCTGGGACCGGTGCTGTGCATAGTTTTCTACAACGTTTAACAATCACAATAAGCCCAGCAGCAGCTGTCCGTCCGTCTGTGCTTCACAAACGCCGCTGATGTGACTGAGGCCATGGCTATTCACGTTGACGGAGAAGCCATTAAAATGTGAAAAATCTTGTATTATGAGCTCGCGTTGCGATCGTGTCAATGAGGACTGAGGGGGACGCGGAGTGGACCCAGTAGCCAGCTCTCCTGACACATACTCCAGACAGAAGACAACAAAGACAGCACGTACCTGGCTCCGAGTCCTTTTTTCAGAATCTGTCACCGTCCTTTTCCGAACATGGGAGGTTAAATCCTGTGGAGGGGGGATAATAATGACACACGTTGAAACCGGGCCAGTGATCCCAATGGTACGCCGCGCAGCAACTAGACGGGCCCGTACAGAAGCCGCAAGAGTCCCGGGGAGTCAGCGGCAGAGAGAGTGAAACTGACAACAGCGTCCCGAGCTGAGCCGAGAGGCGACGGCAGCAGCAGCGGGCCCTGCTAGCTACGAGCTAAGCTAACGCAGAGGCTAGCTCCACTTCACTCAGCAAGTACCCGATTATACTCAGCCATTTTGACTCGCGCGGCTGTTCTGTCACACCGTAAGAGCTGCTGCGGCATCGCTACCATGTACGTTTTTGACAAGAGAGAAGAGTCTCACTATTAGCCCTCGACGAAGCTCCCATTCCTGCCTTGTTTACCCAGCAGGTCGTCGTTCTGCTGGATACGGCTCACGGCCACAGCTCTCGTCTTTACCCGGAGCGCCGTACGGGGGCGCCAACTCGCCGTCAGCCAGCAGCGACTTTACGACACTTTGCGACAGTTTGAGTTAATCCTGTTTTTTTTATGGAAATGTACACAGATTCCACACAGAGCATTCGCAGACATATGGATGTAGAGATCACAAACGTGTTTTCAAAGAGAATATGAATGTTGAAAAACAAACAAAGGGGATCCATACATACCAGACTAAGAATGAGACTGAAACCAAACACACACATAGATTAAAATGAATGGGTCAGTGTTTAAACAGCATTTCATTGTTGGAGCTGATGTGTAGCTAATTTAAACTGCTTTATATACAATACTGTATGTTTGTGGGGATCTCAGTCATAAGAGAAATTAACTGGATCTCTGGGAAGCTGTCACAGACTCTTTTCATGGTTTACCAACGCAACATAAAACAAATAAATGAATAAAAAGCAAATCATCAGCTGATGAATTGTTTATGAAAACAATTTGCAATACTTAAAATTCAAATGATTAATAATAATTATAATCAAAGGGCCACAGCAAAGTATCAGATTAAATAGGCCGGAGAAATGACATTAATCCTGGTAAACAAACAGAAATAAGTTTGTTAAAAATGATCATAGTCAAATTTTCAACATGCTTGACATAAAGATATAGAGTATTTAACAATGAAAGTGAACAGACTGGAGAAACGTTAGAATACATACTTATATATTTTTATTTTTAATTGATTGAAATGTTCAAATTAAAAATGTCCATATTTAGATATAAGGAATATTATAGGCTTTTTTAATTCAATTCATGTTAAGTAAGCGCTAAATTGAGGGGTGTGGTACGTGTGGGGTTAAGGAATTACACTTGATTTGTGTCTGGAAGGTATTCCATGACAGTAGGTCCTTTCAGTTTTGTCATTGGTCACATGAAAAAGCTATGGCTTATAAGATTTACCCGAAGAAGATCTATAGAGCCACATCCTGTTTCCACTGGGAGAAACAGGTACAACATTTCTCCCTCACAGGTTTACCTGAGGAAATTTACTCAAGAAAATGGACCAAAATATGTTTAGTGCAGGAATAACAAATCTTACAAGACAGAATTTTACTTATTGTGAAGAACTGTTAGGACATTTTCAGCTATTGGATTATACTGAACATGACATACCAAAAAACTTGTACCTGTTGTTTTTAACAGCACATTTTCTGTTTACAATCATATTTGTATTCTTCTCTATTTTTTTTTTAATTCTTGCTTCTGTTGCATGTTAAAGCTGGCAACAACCCCCCTACTCGCTCAGGGTGAATCCTGTAGAGAATCTCCTGCTGTTTGGTCACATTAGCTCCTTCAGACCTTCTGCAAACTTAATATGGTAGGGTCAGATGGAGAAAGTCATCAAAAGGTCTGGATGCTCTCACTTGGACATTTTCATTTACACAGCCCCTCTGGACAAAGTTTGAAGGATCTTCAGAGTTCAGTTCATGTTTCAAAGCAGCTAAAATAATAATAATAAGAAGAAATAAGTTTCTCTGCTTCTTCTGCAAGGAACCCATATCGAAGGGCCCTCTCACATGATCTTTGGATCCTTCATGACGGAGCATATACTGTTGTGGGAGCAAGAGAGACAAATATTATTTTGAGCCACAGTGAAGGAACAATACACCAAATAGAGAAGAGAAATTGGACACAGTATACTGTATTTGAAATTGTTTTATTATTATTCTCTAGTGTACAATATTTCGATCCTGTGGACCTTCATCTGGTAAACAGTGAGACGTAGGACATTCAGACAGATATATAGGCTACACCTCTTTGAAAGCAGACAATCAGAGAGAATAAACTATCAGGCTCTCAGACCCACTGTCTGTTTCCATTTCACTTATTAGTAAAGATTACACACCACCAACAGTAAGGAAACTGCCGGCAATCAAGAAAGTAAAGTTAATATGAGTACAATAGCTCATCAGTGTAACATATTACTGTTTAGGTTAACCTCTAAAAATGGCTCTAAATGGGTTCCCATTATACAAAGTACAAATCAGATAGCAATAAGCAATGACATGGTGAAATTAAAGATAATACTATAAGACAAGACAAGATTATCGTTATTGTAAGTCTCTTTGGGTAAAAGCGTCAACTTAAAGAAATGTAATGCAATGTAAAAGATAAAACAAGGGATATCAAATCAGGGCTGGATGACAATAATGTACAAGTACCGACCAAATGGAGATACAAAACAAGGGATGACGTAAAGAAAAAATGGTAAAGATAATCCATTCAAGGCTTCAATACCTGGGTGAATAGAAACATGAAAACATTAGTCGATAACTCTGTGAATCTATTCAAAATGTTTTAAATGTTAAATAAAGTTATCACACTATAATGTGTAAAGAAAAAAACATAATTAGAAACAGGGGTAGAACATTTTAGAAAAATATGTTGTCATGATAAAATCCATTATATCTGTATAATGAGAACAAATCTATGTGATAACAAAAAATCATGCAGAAAGGCTTAAATGACAATTGACAGTAGAAAAAGTTTATATAATGAAAACTTTAAAAGTGTGTGTATGTGTGTTTTGATGAATACTTTACAAACCGTTGATCTTACACTAACTTTTCCCTTTCATTGAAATGATTGAACAGTATTTATATGAAGATTGCCTTGAAATTTTGCTCCTGCATTATTTTATAGGTCATCGGTTTGTTAACATGTTGACAGTCACTGGCTCCTCCACAACAGTAGGTGGCGTCTAATGACAACGAATGAAAACAACGAAGAAGAAGAAGACTAGCCAAAATGGTCCACGCACGCGCGCGGTCAGCTCAGTAATCTCGAGGTAAAATGGCGTCGGGGGCCATTTCCACGGATTCGAAGAAATTAACCGAATTAAGAGTTGTCGACCTTAAATCCGAGTTGAAGCGAAGGAGTTTGGACACTTCCGGAGTGAAGAGCGTTCTCCTAGCGCGGCTGAAACAGGTGAGTGAAAAACTAGCCTGTTTGGTAGTCGGGTGGTTGCGATGCAGAGATGCTAACGCTAGCTACATCCGTGACAGGTTTGCTGTTGGTTCGATTGACGAGACTGCTGACCCAGTTTAGCTTTGCACGCGTCAACTTAAACACCACACCACGACATATTATATCTCTCGACCTAGAAACGCGTGTGAGCTGCTTGGCTTCGAATTAGTACCGGAACCATGAAACCAACGTATTCCTCCCTAACGTTAGCATCAACAACGATAGGCCTCGTGACGACATGAGTAATCTGAATTTTAAGAAAACACATCAAAGCCTCACCTTGTTAAATAAGACATTGTGCATTTCCCAAAGTCGAGGTGACTGGATTGAGCTCAGCTTGTTGCTTCGTGCTGGATCGTTTGCACAAGCGTTTTAATTGTGGGCTTAAAATGAAGAAATGTGCGCAGGGTTGGTTTGTTTTCCCACCGGCTGGTTACTGTGAACTCACCCGTTAGGAGGCACGGGTCCAGGTGTCACGCGGTTATCCTTGTATTTACTCGATGTTCATAAAAAACATTAAGACACAGATGAGTCGATCGTTGTGTGGTTTTCAAGCAGCATACTTTTTAAATAACCGTACAATTCATAGCATAGAACCAGTTGCTCTCAAACGCTTACCAACTAGAATTTGGGGTATTAGAGAATTTTTGATTATGAATTTATCATCCGATTATTTTCTTTTAAATCATTAAGGCGTTATTGTTATGTGAGTAAATAAGGGAAAGTGCTTTCTGCAAATAACCAGACTGAATGTGTCAGTCGTCCATCTAACACTCGAGACATATATCTGACAAAGAAATTCATTAAATTCCACAGTCGAAAAATATGGAACTAGCAAATATTGAGATTTTCTGCTTACAAACGATGATTTTATAACATTTAATTGATTTTGATGAGTTCAAAGCTGTAGCTGTCTTTGGTCTTATAACAAACATTTTTAACAGATTGTGATGCCAGTTTGAATGACATGGTTTTTTTTTAAAAATGTTTTAAGGCTGTCGAGGATGAAGGTGGTGACCCAGAAAAGATGCAGCTTTCAGGTGATGCGTTACCTCGGAAAGTTGGGAAAGCTAAAGGTAATTTTTCCCTTGTCTTCACTGATGAGACAGGGTGGTGAAGCAAGTCTGTTATTTCATCCATGTTCATCTTTCTTTCTTTATTTCAACTTTCAGTGAAAAAAACGGATTCGGACGCCGACGCCACCTTGGAGGAAGATGTCCTTTACAAGGTGACTGGCACTGGATTCTGTTTGCTTTATGACTGCTGTTTTTTGTGTTTATCCACGTGGTCCAGATACAAATTCAATCATATATAATAGCTTACATCCAGGGTATATTTTTAGGAAGTTGTTTTAAGAGTTAGCAAAGAATTATTTTTTTTCCTGATCACCAAAAATGAAAGGTGCATGAATTGATATTTGGGGAGTTTTCACACTGGGTCCCTTTCCGCCCTCCAAATCCCCCTCGGAGAAAAAAAGTGGACCAGATGGAGAACTGAATCCCTTTTTATATTGGTCTACTTTAAGAGGACTGAGTTCGGCTCATATATGAAAAAAACCCTTAGAGCCCCTGACTTTATGTCAAAGTTTGGGTGGCCACGTAAACATCTGTGCATTACATCAAGGGTTGCAGTGGTTTCCAGGAAATGTGAGGGGAAGCGCTAAATATACTAAACTGAGTTTAATTTGCTTAGGAATTGTTTACAAATTGTAACAATTGCTATACAGAATGTTCTTCTTTCCCATTTCAAACTAAATAACTGAAATTTGTCAGAATTCTCTGGTAAAGGATGGAATAATTTTAATCTACACCTTCCGGGATTGTGTTGGGGAGTCATAAAGAAGCATATACTCATCTAGAGGGAATATTACTGAACTAATGCAATGAGAAATACTTTGCAAGTACTCTACTGAACAACTTTCCTCGCTTGAAATAGTTCATTGGGCTTACATATGTGTTCTGTTTCCCCCCCTAGGAAACTGAAGAGTATGAATCCGAGAAGGGTATGTATTCAGGCAGTCTTGCGTTTCTTTCTTTGCACCTAACGTCTTATGATGAGATTATTTTGTGCTTCTGCTAGCTGCTGTGGTAGGTCACAATATGCTAAAAGGAGCCATATAGACAAGCTTGATGAAGACAGACTCCAGGTTTTTTGTTCATTGGTACATGTATGAGGTATCAAATGAGGGTTGCCTTGACTGAGGTACCTGACTTCTTTGGATTGAACAAAATGTTTCAAGTTAAAGAACTGCTTCGGTGGATTTCCATGCCCTCTGGCACCCAGCGTCCTACACTCCCCATGGAGACAACGAGGGAAGTTTCACCAACAAACGGACTTGTTATTACAAACAATGAATTTGAAGAGTCATCATTGGGGGACAGAGCAGTGACAACTGCACCGGATACTTCACCCCCTTTACTAAAGGAATCTGGCAGCTTGTTACATGTCTTGCCAGGTGAGAGCCTGTGAGTGAGGCTTGTATTTGGGTAAATCAAGGACAGCTACACTCCTCAAAACAAGTCTGAGGCCTTGTGTGATGAGATTCCTTAAAGACCAAGAGACGTCATTGATCAGTCAACATCCATCTGACATACAGCATCGCCTAGGACTGCACACAGACTGTTATATCCAAAGAGACACAAACATTTTGACTACAGTTGGGTACATTTGACAGGACACATCCCAGCAGATTGGATTTGATGACTGTCCTGAAATCTGCTGAACAAACCACAACGTCATTCATTATTGACGGGATGTTAGACGATGTTTGAGATGACTCTCCAAGGGACCGATGCCATGCATTTTGTGTAATGCACAGAACTGAGGGATGAACTGATGGCTTTTCCTCATATGTACTTGGCCCAATATTCCCACCTGGAGAACTATTACACATCGTGGGGAAACATCCGGACTCGCACCTTCAGTATGAATTGAAAGTGAACAAGCTCAAGACAAGTCAAGAAATGAAGACCACCTAATCGTCCACATTTCAGTGAAGATTGTGTGTTTTGTCTCTTCCTATGGTGTCTACGCCCTCGATGACCATTAACACTAAATGTGTTTTCTATTCTACTTTTTAGGTGAATGAATATGCGACATGAATTTTAAAAGTTGTTTTGCCATGTTTATCCTATTAACTCCCTCAGATGTAACAGATACTGATGATGGTACTCACGAAAATGCTAAGCCTGCACCGAGGGAGGACAGCCTCACTCAGTCTGAGGCTGAACCAGAGCCTGAAGCTGTGGCGGCTGAAGCTGATTCAGAGCCTGAGCAAGAGGTGGATGCGGAGACTGAGCCAGAGGTAGACGCGGAGACTGAGCCAGAGGTCGATGCTGACCCCGACGAGGATGACGATGCTGACCCCGACATGGAGGACGATGCTGAGCCAGAGGTGGAGCTCGAACTGGCTCGGATGGATGCTGACGCCGAAGCCCTGAATTCCTCTAAAGATGTAGAAGACGATCACCTATCCGTTTCAATACCAAATGAAGATGCCATCACCCTAGATGTTGATGGTGACGATCTCCTGGAAACAGGTAAACATGTGAAACTTCCAGATGCCGAGAAGGGCACAGATGAGCCAGAGATCTCTGCTGATACGGGCCCAGATGATGACATGAAGGATCAAGAGACAGAGGGCCACAGAGATGGTAAGAAGGACGATGGATCCAGGTGTGAGCCCACGAAGAAAGACAGAGAGTCCTCGAAGAAAGCTGACACGGGAGATAAAGAAAAAGACTCTGGGAAGAAAGGCCCCTCCACTACTGGGGCATCAGGTCAAGCAAAGAGGTTTGTCTTTCTATGTCAGTTCTTTGATACTACTACCAAGTCCAGCTCACTAAGAACGCACCATTGTGGGTAGCCTCAAGATTTTTTTCGCATAAGGGAAAAGTTCACTGATGTACCTAATCCTGCCATTTACTACTTTGATGTATTTTTGTGAAGTTGGTTAAATTCTACATAACCAGGAGATGAAAAAAACCCTTATTTTGTTACTTTGATGTTTCCAGAAGTTTTAAAGCCCTTTCCAGTTTCCACACAAGGCATTGTAAACGAGCATTAGTCCCCAAGATGACAGTTTTTTTTTTCTTTTTGGCCAAAACATTCACTGAAGTTGAACAAAGCTCCGAAGATTTCATTGGTCCAGGGAATAAATTGGGTGACAACCTGACCCATCTCACCTCTGGAAAAGCAATGAAGCCTTTGACACATTGTTTCAGATCCACTCTTTGCCTACAGGAATTTTTCTGAAAAGTACTAAATGTGTTGCTGTTTCTTTTCCCACAAGACAAACGTCTCACTTTACACCTTGGTTTTATTAATCTGCGCTCATTTTCATCTGTTTGTTGTTGCAACATTTGCTCCATAGCTCTTCAAGAGACCGAGATGGAAAAGATGACAAGGGTAAGATATTGTCCAAACCTTCAAAATAAACCCAGGAAATCACTTTTGACCAGTTGTTATAGTATCTGTTGTGTTCTGGCAAACCTCTAAATCAGGAGTCGTTAGCAGCAACGGTTCGTCTCGTAACATCTGGGTGAGCGGCCTGTCCTCAAACACCAAAGCAGCTGATCTAAAAAATCTGTTCGGCAAATATGGGAAGGTAAATAACGTTGAGTTGGTTGTTGCTTATTTGGAATACTTCTGAAATTATCGGTCATAAAAAAAGTTGAACACAATTTGCTGCCAACAGGTTCTGAGTGCCAAGGTGGTTACAAACGCTCGCAGTCCTGGTTCAAAATGCTACGGCCTGGTGACGATGTCGTCCAGTACAGAGGTGACGCGTTGCGTCTCCCACCTTGACTGCACGGAGCTCCATGGACAGCAGATATATGTGGAGAGGGTAAGTTGGTAATCAGATAAATGGTTTCTGACCAGAACTTAACTGATCCAATGCTATCCTTTTATTGATTGAATAATTTGGGGAATGCAGCCTTTATTTACTATTCTGCCGTCGCTTTTTCAGGCCAAAAATGATCCGTTCAAAAAAGAGCCTTCAAAGAAAGAAGCAGAGGACAAAGCAAGTTCCATCAAAACAAGTGACAAGCGCAGTTCCACAGGGATGAAATGGACGAACAAGTGAGTGACATAATAAGTTGAACAGTTATTCCTTTACGTGAGGACAACAAGATATTAAATGTGCTTTCAATCCAACAGAGCACAGCCACCTTACAAGAAGGAAGACAAAAAATCTGATAAACTGTCAGAAAAGGACAAAGATTTATCCAAGAAACAGGAGACGAAAAGTGGAAAATCTGACTCGGTTTCCTCCAACTCGGGACCAGATTCTCTGAAGAAAGACGACCGAAAGCATGGCCGTATGTTTTATTCCTCTTTCCATCACCGATTTCAAGAATTCAGTTAATTCCTTGGCCTTTTGTTGTAAATAATCATTCTCTCTTTCTAGGGACAAAGAGCCCATGCAGGGTGATGGCAGTAGATTACAACAGAGGAGATCCCAATTTTGGCAGAATGAGACCTTTCAGAAGAGGAAGGTATTTTGAGAGGGTAAGAACTTATTTATAATCTTACATTTTATATAAATATTTGATATACTCTAAGCTTAAATCAGTAGATGAGAAATGAGAAACTTTTTTTATATACTTTTCAGCCTCCAGTCAACATGAATTTTCAAAGGCGGCCTAAGTGGTTGATTCCTCCTGAAGAGGTATGAAGCTCCTGATACAAGGGTCTTTTCATTTACTGTGCTTCACGATGAGGTTTTAAAACTATAGTCTCTCTTCTCACCTAGTTGGAGATGTTCAAAGAGAAACCGCGACCTTTCATGAACAAGGGAGAAGAACATGACATCCTGCCTTTCGAGAAGATGAAAGAGCAGAGGATGCGTGAACGAGTGGCCCGTATGGAGCGGGTCCGCAGAGCCGTGGAGTTGCGCAGGTATCAGAATCAGAAGTATTTTATTGCCAAGTAGGTTTACACTTACAAGGAATTTACTCTGGTAATTGGTGCATACAATGAACATAGGACATAAAAACACTAACATAAAAAAACTATAAATACAACATACATAGGAAAGGCAATAAAAAATAGAAAACCAGTATATATTTACCTACTGTTTACTTTTTGTTTACTCTCTTTTTTCCGATATTTATACAAAGTAACATTTATTTTTACATAAACATTTATGAATAAAAAGATATAAAAGATATAAAAAGTGAAGTAACCACACACACTTTGTAGACTCAAAATTTAGTTGGCTTTTTTTATTCTGCAGTTTTTAAATGAGATATTTCTTGTTTGTAGGAGGCGTGAAATTGCGGAACAAGAACGACGGGAGCGTGAGCGTGTCCGCCTGTTGCGAGAGCGTGAAGAAAGGGAGAATCTGCTCAGGGAGCGCCACCGACTGGAGATGGAAAGACAAAAACTGGAGAGGGAGCGCTTGGAGAGAGAGAGGCTCGAGAGAGAAAGAATACGCATTGAGCAGGTACAGGGAGCATAGATACATTTACCTGTTTGTAAAATACACATATTTTGCAGTCAAATGTTTAGCTTCAACTGTAAAACTAGAAACTGTCCACCTCAGGGATAAATGATGTGTACTATTTCATTATTTCAAATAAACAGTCTAGAAGCCATTTGTCAATTAAGCACCCCCCTTCAAAAGAATTAGGCCAGGGGGAAAACAAGAGTGGATTAAATTCCTACAGACAGTGAAGGAACTCGTATTGTCAGTAAACTTGTAACTAAGCACTTCTTTACAAATGCTTTTAAATTTTACAACTGCTTGTAGCTGTAACAATATCCACATTGCTTAGTAATAGATATTAATTAGAATATTTCAATATAACCTCTTTCAGGAGCGGCGTAAAGAGGCAGAGCGCATGGCACGTGAGCGCGAGGAGCTGCGGAGGCAACAGGAACAGCTCCGCTATGAGCAGGAAAAGAGGAACAACCTGAAAAGAGGCCGTGAAGTGGAACACGGGTACACACTGTTTGAATTAGCCTCAGTAGTGTTGTAGTTGTACCTGTCACTTTTTCAAGCTATTCCCTGGTTTGTTTTGCTGCTTTGGTTTGTTAAGGGGTTTTACCTTATATGGATGCATAATAGGGATGGGCATTCGGTTAAATTGTCTTAATCGATCGTCGGGGGAATTAAACGATCGATTTTCGATTGATCATTAATATTTTTATATTGAAATTCACTATTTATAGTCTATTTTAAAATGCTGTGAAAATCGAAAATTGGTTGTTGGTTTGATTCACACTAAAGTTTATTTAAACACAGAAATAGTCCAACATTTTGCGTTCACCGGCCACAGATGAGACACGCGGCGCACAGCCGGGACATCAGTGTTAAAGTGACTGGAACGATACGGATTCGTGATTCGAATAACTAAATAAATATGATCATTTTTGTTTGTCTGAAGAGTAACAGATACAGGCAGACATGCATGCATATTCCTGCTGGAGAGGGGCACCTCCGGATGTTTACACAAAGCAGTGCTTTAACTTAATTATTGCAATAGAAGCAATGCCCGGTTTATACAGGAACATAAATATGATTTCACCAGATTTTTATAAAGATCAGTTCTATGTGTCACAAATCTCTCTCCCCCCCACCCCACACATACGGAAAAAAAATGAAAAGTGTTGCGCTGAGTTGTTTCTATTAATGCCCATTGCTCATGAGGTGTGTCTGTATGTGTTGTTGCAGTCGGAGGGACGACCCCTATTGGAATGGCAACAAGAAGATGCAGTCAGACTCTGATGTCCGCTTGAACCAAGGCTCAAACTACAACCGTCAGCAGAACCGCTTTACAAACTTCAGCCCCCGGGAGAGGGGACGTTTTCCAGAAGGTGGAGGCGAACAGACCAACACGTACGACAGGTACAAGTTTCTTTAGATACCATCAGCTTAGTTTCGGTGTTCGTCTCCTTGGACAACATTGAAGATATATCTGAACCAACTGCAGCCACTGAACCTTCATTCCCACTCGTCCTAAAATAAGCTTTGAACAGACATCAGTCAGACGAACCTCCTGAAGCAGCGGGTGATACTCTCATCTCATGTTTCCACACAGATCTGTTTCTCTGTGTCAAGTGTCCTCCACCTGTTTAAACGACATGAAGGCATCTGTATGAGCCACACTCAGGAATAGTTGCCTAGAATCAGTTTTATGCCCTTACCCAAAAAATATTCTGCAGTTTGAAAAGTGTCTGATCGGAGCTTAGTCTTTTGCAAACAGTGACTACTTATAAATCTGACAGATTTATGTTGCCTTCTGGCTCATCAAATCAAAGTTTATTGTCACCTGCACCAATGACGGCGTCATCGGAGCAGTGAAATTCTTATGCCATTTCAATCAAAAAATGTATTCACATTCTGTTCTTGGTTTTCTTGCCAGACGTAACCGATTCGATGGTGAGCCTGAGGCAAAGAAGAGTCGCCCTGCTCCTCACAGAGAGGGCTCCGGCTTTGAGCGCTACCCCAAGAACTTTGAAACAGTCCGCAGAGCTGAGCCGCCGCCTCCTCAACGCAGTGAACTCAGGGACACCGACCGCAGGGACAGAGATGAAAGACGACCTGTGCCCATGCATGCTCGGCCAATGGGAGCCAGAGCAGGAATGCCTGGCATGTCACACAACCGTTCACCCAGGGACGGAGCGCATGGATGGAAGAATGATGGAGGAATGAACAGCAACAAAGGAGACATGCGGTAAAAGAAGAGACTTTGACACTTAAGAATTATTTAAATTTTTTTCTAGTACGTGAAAAGTAATGCAATTTAAACCTGATGTTGTAATGCTTGGTTGAGCAGAGGGCCGATGCGTATGCGACCTGAGCGGTCCGGTCGAGAGGCTCAGGGTCCGGTGCTCAGAGGAGGCTCTTCGGCCAGCCGTGGGCGGAGCAGCTTCAGTGATCGAGATGGAATAAGACCCATGGTGATGAGTAATCAGGTCAGCACATGTTGTAATGAAACTCTTACATTCCCATTTACCTTTGGGACATGGTATTTACAGGTCATGCATAAAAGGTTTAAGTTTATCTTAAGCCTTTGCAATTTAAAAAAACAAGCAAACTTAAAATCTCCTTGATGGAGGTATTTAATCCGCTAAATTGAGACCAGAGTTGTAGCTGACACATACATTTAACAGATCTCTTCTCTCCAGCCGTTCAGCTCCAGCCGCCAGGTTGTGGTGGAGCGTCACAGCAGGGACTCGGGCGTGAGGAAGGAGTGGCACGGTGGCTCAAGCTCCCAGCGCGGCGGCTTCTCTGACAATCGCAGGATGGGAGACACTCGCAGCAGCATGATGTCGGCCTCCAGGTATAACATATGTAAATAAATGATGACAGAAGTGACTCTTGTTCCCAGCAGACCTTGACATGACGTGTTTTTATCTCTCCGCAGTCACTCTTCATCTGGAATGAACCGAATTGTGCAGATCACCAGTAACTCCATTTCCAGTAGTGGCAACGTGGGTGGATTCAAACCCTTCAAATCGACACAGCGGCAGTTCTAACTGCAGCCATACCCTGTAAAGCCACTTTAAAGAACCTGGAAAATTTCGGAACTCTTTATTTTTTAGGATATCAACTGTTTTAGGTGGTACATTTGTAGCCGCGAGGTTGACTACTTCATTTTATTTTGTATAGACAAGTGTTTACCTCAGTGTGGGGTTTTCCTGACAGTTCCGCTGTTACCAATAAACAACCCTTGCACATGTTTTACTTATATTTAGGAAAATATTGTACAGCCCTAGGTCTTTGTAAGTAAAGTTTTCCAGTGATATGATCTTCTCTAATTGAGTGTTGTATGTACATTTGCAATAGACCAGTGTCTCACATGGTTTCCCTGTGTACTGTCTAATTTTAGTGTATTATGGAGCTCCCTCAGTGATGTGCGTTCACTTACTTGGATGTTTATTTGTCAGAAAACATGACGCAGGACACCGGAAGATTCTTACTTTGTGTTACTTTTGAAACATTCGATTCTAAAATAACTGGCCCTGTAGCAGACATTCCTCTCGAAGGCCATGAATTAAATTACACAGGCCAGTGTCTGAAATATATTCTGACTTTCAAGTGTGTTGCTGCATGGCATTCACTCAAGTCTTTGAAAGGACTATTGTACCGTTTCTTTAGTTGCTCATTGTTATTGCAGTTTTCAGTCAGTTTTCAGGTTTGACTGATTTTGTAAGATGTATGATATGATGGCTTTATTTAACCATATGTTACACACATGAAGTTCTCTGATGGCAGCATATAAAATGTTTGAAAACGTTGGTACACGACAAAAGGTGCAGTTTGACATGGTTGACCGGTTGATTCTGTAGTGGAGGAACCGTCATGTCAATTTAATTTATTTTTCTCATTTTCTTTTTATACCTGTCGAGTTTCTTTAATCCTTTTGTATTTGGACCAGTGCTCCCCACCCAGGGCTGCCACGCGCCTACTCATAACACTCTTTACCTACACGTCTGCTGTAAATGGTTGATAAAGCTTGATTAAACTACAACAAAAGTGAGACTCAGAATGACTTGTGCTGATTGTTGGGCCATGGTAGCTGCTGTTTGTCTTCTTTTCACCTTGTGTTGGTTCTCTGTTAACTCAGTTTATTACTTACACACTGGTATTCTGCAGCTTCATTGTCTTTTCCTATAAACAGTCTGTGTTCTCATACCTGAACAATATATGTAGTCATGTTATAGTATAGTAAACTAGTTTAACTACTTTAAATCATGGTTTAGTTCTGGAATATATATTAGGTAGGATTAAAATTAGTATGTGGGAGGTTTACACTCAGTGTCGAACAATAAGTTGAGGGTTTCTGACAGGACCGTCACAAAAAGTCCTTTGATCTGTCTCATACCTTTTAAAAATACAAACTGAGACGAAAAAATGTAATCTCACTACAAAATAGGAAAAGATAGTTGAATTGAGTGCTTTTCAAAGTTACTGTATTTTTTTGTTATTCGCAGGGAGATTAGTGAAAATATTTTAAAAGGAAAGTAATCCTGGATCCACACATCTCATGTTTTTATTCTTCGTCCATGTCCCGTCCTTCCATCAAGTTTCGTGGAAATCAGTTCAGTAGATTGATTTGAATAATACTAACCAACAAACCAATCAGACATGGTGTAGAACTACCTCCTGGGTGGAGATGATAATGAAGTGAGTTGAATCCTGTCAAAGCAGCAGAAAATGGATAAGAAGTGAAGGAATAAGATGCGACAGAGGTAAATAAATAATTGACACTGAAGTTCCATTGTGAACATCAGAGTGATCGGCTGATTACAAATGACAACGAAAACCAATGATTGATCTTATTTTTATTATCCTCGTAACTTCTAATCAGGTTGAATGTCCCTCGTCTATAAGGCATTTTGTTATATATTTATAACCATATACAATATGTGACTGTAATGTGAAAGGCTACATACATTATTTGGTCATTTATGTAAATAGATGAACATTGAAATCAACTCAAATGAGTAACCTCCCATATTCACAACCCCATTCCTTTTTGCTTGCGTGTTGAAATATAAACACTATGAGCCGCACAGTTGAAATTATATTCCTGGAGGGGGGGGGGGGGGGGGGGCTGACGTTTTAATTTCTCTTAATTTGTCTGTCTCGCACAATAAGGACGGACAAGACCCTCTGCTACACACAGGACAACCCATCGAGCCTTATGAAGCAGAATTTCCCCCCTTTTTTGTTGTTGTGTGTTTAAGTTTGGGTGTGTCGCCCTTGTTTGTGGACTTCATGTGATTAAATGATGGGACTGTTCTGGAGAAGTACCCTGAATTAGAGGTACACCTACACCAGTGTTTTTTGCTGATTGAATGGATGCCAGCGTTGTCTACGTGCTTTGTAGAAAACTGCTTTAAATGATGTGCATGTAGCTACTGTTGTCCTCCATTAGGACGTCCTTCACCAGCCACGAGCTGTGTGCTTGTACTCGGACCTTTGAATTGGTCGAGTCTGGTGTTGGTGTACCGCTAACCTGTATATATCAAATTGCATCGACTTCTATTGAAGTGGAGCTTTCATGTTGTTGTCTTTTAACAAATGCACTCGTGTCATTTGAAGCCGACACATTTAAAAAGCCCTTTCATACTTTCACAAATGAATAGTAGTCTCCTGGCTTTAGGATCGACCACTCGAGATCCTTCTTTTGGCCATTATTCAGTCGTTTCTCTTTTAAAACGGTACCAATAGAACAATAGCACTCTCGCACAATTTCTGTTCTGTATAAAATGAGGTATGTTTCTCTTCTGTTAGTGCATATAAATGTAACAGTGCAAAACCAATTACAACGATTATATGTTCAACAACCACCGTGTCAAAATACTACTTTTACAGCATTAACCCCACCATCACTTTTACAAGGCATACAAGAAACCACGCCGAGACACTGAACACACAAAATCCTTCTGATCGATTCGTCATAGGGGGGTGGGGGAAACAAACACGTTACAACAGAAAATATTCAAATTCTGGTAATAATGGACTCTGGATAGCAAGAAAAAGCACAAGGTAATCTGAAATAAAAAAATATCAATAATAATAAAAATGTGTGGCGTCACGTTCTTTTCACTCTCACAAACACCAACCAAGTCAAATTGAACTCAAACTGCCCGAAGTGAAGTTTCATTTAAACCGAGACTTCCACTGGAATGATAAATCAGCATGTTCACTTAGAGGGCTGAGACGCAAATGAGGTGAATCTCGGTAAAGACAAGAATAAAGGGGAAAGAAAATATATTGCCACAAAGCCGCCCTGTTGCCTTCTGGCTTTCACCTTATGATTATATATCTCAGCTGCACGGGAAATAAAACAACTACTAAGGAGTCAATGAAACGTGTACATAGTTCACAATGTTCCTTAACCCTGTCCAAGGAAGGAGTTTATTTGTCTTTACATAATCCAACTTAACACAAGAGGAGCAGCTTTAAGTCAACCCTATTTCTTTTAGTGTGACGCTCACCATCCAGGGTCTTAAATAATAATAGTGTTGAGTCCTTCAAAGTGTCAAATAGTAGTTATGATCATACACACACAGACACAGACAGACACTTAAAGTTGTGACGGACAAAGTGAATACAGGCCGAGGAACTGTGCCATTACAAAGAAAACCATTTGAAAAAGACACTCGAGGATATATATGTCCCTTCAGTAAAAGGCCTGAGAGTATTTCTGATGTCTGTGTGAAAAATGCATGGATTGTCTCATTCTGCTAATACGCCTGTTTTCCTTTTGTCCTATAAAATATGCTGAAATGTCATAAGGCGTCATATATATATATTTATATATATGTACATACAAAACATAGACTAGTTGGGGCCAAGCGAACACACAAGCTCAAGCTCAAACTGCAGGCTCCCACACAGTAGGTAGCCCCGCTGCCTCCGTCCTGTCCCGATGGCGAACCCGTTCTCACCGAGCCGCAAGCACTGTGAACACCTCCTGTCACAACTGTCTCCCTCGGTCTGTGGTCGAAGGCTTGAGTCAAGGCATCCAATTGGAATGTTTAGGTAGAAAAACGATTCTCAGGAGGCAGTCCCATGGTACAATGACAATGGCACCACCCACCAGCTGGAGAAACGCGTTAGGTAAATATGTACATTGTGTGTTTGCTACGCTCGGTGCAGCGGTGAAATGGGGACGAGCTCGTACCACAGAGGTTCAGTATTCAGAATGTCTATTCAACACCTCCGGCGCGGATCAATATGTAAACCTTCTAATTTACGCATCTCTGAATGTGACAGAGGGGCTGAAGGTAATTTCTACAATAATATTAAATTAACCCGGAGAAAGAGAAGGGAAATATCTACACAATAGAGCAAAGTCCAAACATTGCGACTGGAGTTCAAATCCATGCTTTGTCCTAACGTCCCAGTTTTATGTCCAGTTACATGTTCACAAATATGAATAGCACTTTCCTTGTGTAGTGGAATATGACATGTGAATTATTGAAGTCTGTGGTATGCCCTTTTTTTTAAACCTGGCTGCAGTGGAACTTCTAAATCCGGAACCTAACAAAATGTATCAGGATAGTGCCGGACACACGTTTGTACTTCTATCTTAGTGAGGACACTCATTAACATAATACATTACCTAGCCCCTTACCCTTACCATCCAAACTAAATGCCTAACCCTAACCTAAAGCTAATTCTAACCCTAAAACCAAGTCTTAACCCTCAAACTGCCCTTTGAAAAAGTGAGGACCTCACTCTGAAGGGTCTATGCTGAAAATGGTGCTCACAAAGATAAAAGTACAGGAACACACAGACATGCGCAAACACAACACACACACACACACACACACTGTGTGACTGTTAGAGAGAAGAGGGTCTTTCATAACCACCACACTCCAAACTGGGTGTAATCTCATACACATCTAATCTGCCAACAGCTTGTTGGGTCTCACACAGGAGCATCAGCTCCGAACAAAATTGACCCAACCCTTTTTTTGTTTGTGTGACATAGTATCACAACACAAAGGAAATAAAAAATGTCCAGAAATGGCAGCTTAACTTACACAGCGTAAAAGAGTTTGGCTATTTCCAATTAAATGACACATGCCAACCGCACGCCGCTTTACCACGTAGCACACATGTACTGTACAAACCATACACATGGAAACAAATACACATTCAAACAGAGCAGGATACGACACACTGCCACTCTCTGTTAAGGCAATTCTGAACAGGGCAAGCTGTGACGAGTATTGTTGTGACGCTACAGTATCTGGCAGCTATCTGGCATTGAGTGTTTCCATAGTGTTTCAGAAGGGACACAAACGGTGTCACCATGAGTTCCAACAGGCAAATTATCAACAAAACAAATCCCTTTCAGTTTAAAGAAAAAAAATGAATGCTCCCAAAAGCTTTGTGCTCAGAGAGATATAAATAAAATGTGAATCTTGGCATCGACAGGAAACTTACAATAACCTAACAAACATGTGGGTTTTTGTCTAAAAACGTTTTGTAAATATTTATAAGTACAAAAAAAAAAAAAAAAAGCTTATAAGCTGCAATAATAACAAATTAGTGAAATATACAATGGGTGTGTTTTGGAAAAGATTATGGTGAAAGCTGTTAACATGTAACATTTTGTTTCTTGAGATTATATATTTTTGCTATAAAATATACCAACCCAGATAAATTTGACCCCACATCACAAATATAGTGCACTGTGCAACTTGTAACAAAGTTTGGCCGACTCTATGAAAGATAAGGGGTAGTTGTTGTTGTTGTTGTTGTTGTCGTGTCCCTTCCTCTGATGTCTATGTTTAGAGGATAGCAGGCACCAGTGGTTTGGGAACAGCAAATCCTCTCCTAGTCTCTCCTAAATTGTCTCCTTCCCTTGTTTGTCATCCAGTGGGGCTCCGAGTTGCGTGTCCATTCCACGGAGAAACAAATGCTGTCCCTTTCCTCACAGATTAGCAAATGCACAAAACAGACTCACACACACACACACACACACACACACACACACACAGAGACACGCTGTATGTTACAAAATAACACATTTGTCTTTATCCTTCGCTTCCTTCTTGGTTTTGCGCTCCCCACTTGAGGACTGCTTTCCGGGGCTGGGCGTGGCTCCAGCTGCTGCTGCCGTCCCGGGGCCGGCTGCTGCACCACCTGCACCTCCTCTCTCCGCCTCACCTCCCTCCGCAGCCTCCTGCTGGCCCTGTTGCACAATCAGGATCGAAGAGCAAAAGTGTATAAATATATAGATCTGTGCCTGTTATTATGAGTGTGTTAGAACTTAGAGCTCATTTGTAAGCTCACCAACAAAAAGCATCTGGATAGAATGATTTCTCACAAAAAAAAAGAGATCTTTGAAGACACATGATCAAGAGTTGTTGAAAATGAATGAAAGATGATTTGGTTCTGTGGTTGCTCCGCCTGGAAGTGAGCACCCACTGAGATGACACCATGTAGAATGATCAGTGAGGTTGAAAGATGGTCCAGAGCAGAAACAGCTGAAGGCTTGAATGAATCACTGGAACTGGTTAACGTCCCTGTTCATGAGTCACCAAACACAAATCGTGGTGCCTGGCTGCATGGAGCAAAGTGTTCAGGACCAGATAGGACGGAGGGAGCTACAGCTCTCTGAAACATATTCACTGCACACCTGAAGTTCGCCACAGAGCATCTTCACGGTGCTACTGGAAAAAAGTGTTGTGGGATGATGAAGCTAGGGCTGAATTGTTAATGACTAGCATGCTGCTCTGCTCATGGGACACACCAAGCTGCTCGGCTGCCTCTGGGCCTGGATAGCTCTCCACCATTTAGGGGAACATTAAGTCCCAAACTAATGAAGACTAAACCTGCCTGTTAAAAATGGGCTGTTTGCTCGGCCCCGCGGTGATGCTGGTGGCAGCTTTCTGTTTGAAACCAAAAGTGACCGGCAGTGCAGCACCCTCCTGCTGGACTCCAGTCCACGGAGCCCTGAAGCTGCACCACTGCTCCAGAGTGCTGGTCACCGGTCTATTCAAAGTTTATTAATATTGAATGTATCGTGTCACCAAACACGTCACTGCACCAGCTCCTCCCTGGGCCCTTAAAAATGCCACTGTTGAAGGCAATGAGCTGAATGCTGGAATTATTAAATAGATATCTTTCAGACTAATGTCATCAGATTCACATCAGAAGCAGAAGGTTTGACCAGTTCTAAAAATCCGAGCTTTCACTTGCTTATCCCTTCAGGGCTGTGAGTGTTTTAAGGATGTTTTCAGTAAAGACACAATACACTGATATTCTTTGTGTGTCCTTGGCATGTGCCTTGTGTACCTAGATGAAACATTTATATGTCAAGTTAATGCAGAAAACCGTTGACTGGAATGGATAATTTTCCTTGCCTCTGATTATCTGCATGACTTTCCATAGCCCTTATGCAGCTCTACAGACAAAGTGTGTGTTGACCTCCTGATGAACAGAGGCAGCTTTACAAGAAAGAAGGAGGAACCACTGTCCCTTTCCATCCTCACTTCCTCCTTTATAGCTCAAACTCCCTGCTGCAGACATCCATCTGTCTCCTCCTACATTAAATGACCCACATTTGTTCAAACTACTTCTCCTCCCTCTCCCATCTGCCTCCATCTCCCTCCCCACCTGTGCCGCTGCTGCTGCCGCCGCCTGCTCCTGCTCTTGCTCCTGGTAGTACTGGGAGGCCCGTCGGTCCTCCTCCTCCTGAAGCTTCTTCGCCAGCTCGAGGTCGCTGATGCCCTCGGGGAGCTGCTCCCACTGAAGGTCCTGGCTTTGCTGCTCCTGCTGCAGTGACAGCGCCATCAGGTAGTCCTGATACCAACACACAATGAAGGACTTGATCATTCAGGAGCACAGCTGTCCGCTCGGGGGCGTGCTCTGATTAAGCAACCCGGCCCTTCCTCAGCCTGCACAGCACGGACCAATCAACAATCCACAACCACAGTTCTTTGCTTATTGATTGACTGACCAAACTGGGTCTGTTGTTATCAATTTTCACTTATCTTCCTATTTTTAAAGGTTCAATTAAGAAAAAAACGTTCTCCATTGTATTATACTCAGTAGGTTCCGCTTCAAAAGACCCAATTTCCCCACATGGAATTACAACAAGTTCTCTCCATCTAACTGAATTGATCATGAGTACATAAAATAGATTTTTCTCACCGTGCTCAATCTTGCAGATACTGAGGCCTGGGTAAACACAGAAAATAAGAAAATAATTGACCCCATGCTCAGGTCCAGCCTCTGTGTGTATGTGTGAAGGCAGAACATTTGTCTTTGGGCCACTCTGGCAAACCAATAAGCAAACAGCAGTGAGTTGAAGTGAAAATGTAGAGGAGACGTAACCCTGCTGCATTGCTTCGGGGCCTGTGTGGTAATATAGTGAAGCACAGATCAGAATGAAGGGAGGGACTTGGTTGCACTTGGCAGATAAAGTGTAGTGAGGCATAACACATCTATTATTTAAGAGCCCTCCCTGAATTTTTTTTAGCCTTGGATGGTGCACAATTGATTTTTCCCTGTAATCACTCCCTTCTGTGATTGTGTGACTTTCTGGTGTTACTACATTTTTGTCTTATATCTATTGATTGTTTTGTTTCTTTTCTTGTATCACACATGCTTGAATAAAGCACAGGGAGGAACAGTGTGCCAATGCTGGTCCTGCATTCTGTGTTAACTTTTGGGGACCACTGACGGCGAGAAAAGCGCGTCAAAAAATAAGCATATCAGGATGTGGTGGTAGACAGTTGCTTGGTTTTGCCAGTCTTGCCTGCGTCAGTGCTCAGACCTGGTCTATCTGATCTTGCTGGCCGCGGTACACCGTCTCTGGATCGGAGGGCGGCCGCAACCGGAACTCGGAGTCGCAGAAGTTGCCGTCTCCGTCTACGTTGTGCAGACTCTCCCAGACGACCTTCTCCTCTGTCAGGAAACCTTGGTCTGTAACCAGGAGGTACAGCTGGCCCTGGGAAACACACCACATACACGTATCTTATCAGTGTAACGCTACACACAGACCGTTAGTACACACCCACACAACCTACATATGGCCGTTTATCATGTGTGGCTATATGCGTTCATGTACATGTCTGCAGATGAGTGATTACAAGAGAACCGAGGCGGAGGCGGAGGTTATAGGTAACACACACACACTTTTGATTGAATTGGCAAGGATGGTGTGCGATTAAAAGGGGGTAGTGTGCAGACTTCACTTCCCCTCCTGTGGTCAACAGGAAAGGCCTGTTCCAGCTGCAATGATATGGTGAGCCAGCTGTGGGCAGCTACAGATGGGACGCACTGAATGTGAATGAGAATGGTCTAATATTGTATAGCGGTTACAAAAAACACGTAGCATTTATTGTTTTAAGAATGTGTTATAACAAGTCTGTGTAGTGAACAGTATTGGAAAGCACTAATGGGCTTCATCAGAAAGGTAAGAGAAACAGAGAGAAGAGTGTGGATGGTAACACCAACTAGAAGAATCTGTAAATAATTCAAAATCTATTCAAATTTAATCATCATCAAATTTCTTGATAATAATTGCAAATAATGATTTCTCAGCAGTGACTCAAAAACCAAAGCTCAACGTTTCTGGAGGACTTGATGACATCTTGAACTCTTATAAATCCCTCACAATGCTGTTAGGATAAATATGGAGCTGGAAAAGAGCTTTAAAATGATATGAGATCCTGCTGCGTTGTGCTTGTGTGAAAGTCAAACCGGCTTTAGACACGACATGGTTCCATAGCTTCCTCATGCGACCATATCAGCAAAAAATCTAAATGTGAATTTCATTTAGATTTGTGATGGTGCAGCCTAAAAGTGTGAGGATTTCACACGGAATTACCCACAGGTGGATCTGTTGATATTCGGAATGAGCATATGGAGAGAAATACTAATTCAGTTTTATCTGCTGGTTATATCTCTGAAGCAAAAAGCAATAACGGTCCTATAAAAGATTTAAGGGCCTCACTGACTAATGAGAACATCTTCTACTCAAGTTGTTGCAATTTATACGTTATGCTCCACACATGGATTTTGGTTTATTGCCCTGACAAAGCCACGATAATATGGAGGGAGGCGATAGAAGCCTTTAGTGTTTACCTTGAATTTGATCATGGTGCTGAAGTGGTTGTTCCTGAAAAAGACACAGAGCTCGCCCTCCTGTACAGTGGAGGTGAGCTCACATAGGCCGTGGTACGTCAGCTGAGTGGCTGTGCTGCTCAGGAACTGCTCCGCTATGATGCCTAGGTTGAGAGAGAGAGAGAGGAAGAGAGAGAGGGACAGAGACAGAGAGAGAGAGAGACAGAAGGATGAAATATGTAGAGAAGTACAGAAGGAGAAACTGAATTAATGCTTGATTTTAAAATGCAAAAACATTGGAAGCATGATCAATCTTACTTGAATATTCAACTAGATCGAATGACTTTAGTGCTGGCATGCAATCAAACACTCATACAGGAAACTATTCTGAAAGCATGTAGTGAAAAACAGCTACTGTAGGGAACCCAGTTTAGGCTGAGAGACAGATGAAAGACTTCTGTGAGGCAGAACAGCTTCCAATTGGTTTTCTCTGAGTTTTCTGACAGTCATATCCATCAATTTAAGCAGGGACCAGTGGCCCCAGCAGCAAACCACTCACATGAAGTGCTGAAAGGATTTCCCTATGCTGCACATGGAGAAGCACAGTAGAAAGGAAGGGAATCTTCCACGTCAATATCCCCATCGACTAAGATGTTGATGTGTTGACTTGGCCGCAGCCCAGCGGACGACCGCTCCGGATGAACAAATATTTACTTGGGAAGTTTCTAAAAGCTAGAAATGTGTGACCTGTGGAAGTAGGTCATTTAATGAGTGCCCTCGTGTGTCCTGGTTGGATTTGGACTTGGTGCCGAATGGGTTTGCGCCGGACGGCCCAATAAACACGTGCAATGTCATGAATGTGCCTCTGATTTGATGTTAAGCTGCACACTGCTGTTCCTCTGCAGAGTTAGATATTGCCACAACAAAAACAGAGACAGGAGTCAGACAGGTCAGAAGAAGAGTGGTAGCAGTGAAGAGAGAACGCCTACCTTCACCTGCCCGCTCGCTGTTGTCTGACTGTTTGCAGGATATTATCTTCTCCACCAGCTGGTTGTAGCTGCAGTTTCCCACTGCCTTGACAATGTCATGCATCTGCAAACACAGATACAAAGCTGTAGTGTTGTTATACTGAGCGCCACTGAAGAGCTATTCAAAATGTAAAACTGGCAACAAGGGGGTTTATACTAAAACTGCTGCCACTGTATAAACCTGATTCCCTTGGTCACACTAAACTCTGGAATATAACACATTCATTCGGTGGTATTAGATATGACATGAGTCTCAATTAAACCGATTACATTTACACAATCCATCTGCTGTTTGTAGGAGCCATCAGGGAAGCTATCGCTTATAATTATTCAAAATGAAACATGTATACAAATAAATATATCATTACTGCTAAATGGATCGAACAGCAAGTCAAACTTTACAAAACCCGATCATTATTGTCAAGTTAAATTTAAGACCCGTGGGGATTTTTCCAGACCATAATGAATGTAATGTTAGGCCTAGGTTAAGTTCGAAAAATATGAAGGAATATGAGACTCCCAGAATCACTTACGCTCCCCATTATTAAATATTTTGGGAAGTAGCCGAGTAGAGCATCACCCTCGACTTGCTACATTATGTCTCCGGTGGAGACAGGAGATCATTTGTCCCACAGACAAGCTGAGTGTAGCTGAGATCAATTACCATAGAAAATCTGTTCTATGTTGGTCTTGTTTGTAATCTATTACAGCATGTTTATATCTTTATCACTGAGAAAGAACTACAAAGCACAGAGACATTACAAACTTTGCAGGCCACCATGTTCACAACACATTGAAGACATTTAAGGTCTCAAATCCAGATGATTGAATTTTAGACTTTTTAAGACCTCACAGAAACACTGGAATATATCAAACACTGTGTGAACTGTGACAACAATTATATTAACAGGAAAAATAAGAAACAGTTTACTGCTAAATAACATGAAGCAGGACATAAGCACAGTTTGCCTCTTTTTTTAATACTTTTCATTTTCTGATTTGTAGGTGAAAGTCATTCTGAAGTGCTGACAAGTATATGTGTTACCACATATACCAAGGAGTTTCGATAAGCCATAACAACTAATGTTTACTCTGCTTAGTTTTTTTGAAATAAGTTAGTCTGAATACAAACAGGAACAGAACTACGAGACCATGAGGAAACTGTTTTACCATTAAACCGGAACAAATATTCCAACCTTCAGATGCTAGGCAACCACAGACTACTGGTAAGAATATCAAGTGAATTTTAGAAGAGATGAGAGTGTCGAGGAACGACATAAGGACAAAAAAAAAAAAGAAAAAAGATGGGCTTCAGTGAGGGGAGGAGAAAACAGAAGTGAAGCAAGTAAGGTCCATCTCACCTGGGGGTCGACCAGCCAGCCGTGGTAAAGGGGGATGTCCAGCAGATCAAACACAATGCATTCTGGGGTGTACTCGAAGACTCGCACCCCGGTGAACTTCACGTTCACGTCCAGACCGGTCTGCAGCTTGTGCAACACGGCCATGGCATCGCTCATGTTCTGGGAAACAAGGAGACCAAAGACACAGGTTCTTGTTGAAATATAATAATGCAGACGACAGGTTAAACGATGTGAACTTGAGGTTTACTCAAACAACTATAAAATCACATTATTATGTGAACCCACTGAATCCAGCTGCTTAATGTGCTGTGAGCTGTCCCTATCTGTTACATTCTTCCTGGCAGCCCGCACTGGCAGCACATCTGAATCTACCAGCGATTGATTTTTCTACCTTAACAAGAAAGCATGAGATGCCATTTATTCCTTTACAATACAAAGAAAGAAGAGTTGAGCTGTTTTCATATTTACTGCTCTTATTGGCTTTTTGCTTTGTCCATCAATGAAGCTGCAACCACAGGAAGAGATAGAAGTCACTGCCAGGAAACCATGTGATATTACATTTCTGTGTGAGCTTTCAGACAACTCATCATGAGACATGATATTTCCCCTTTGACAATGACGAGACAGAATAACAGGAATAAAAGGCAATACAAAGCAGTCCAGTAGCTCTGAAGCCCTAAGCCTTTGTTTGGTTTTTGGGGGCATTGCCCGCATTTTTTATAGTGGACAGTCGAAACATGACAGTGAATGAGGGCAGAGACAGAAGGGGAATGATGATGCAACCACAGTCCTCAGCTGGGCCGAGGCCGCTGCGCTCTACATGGTCAGTAAACACCAGTTAAACGTTAAAGTTTTAGTCACGTCAGACAAATGATTCAACTTTGTCTCCATTTCAAATGTACAATGTGTAACTTCCACCACTAGGGGCCCCTCAATCAAAACAACAACAATAAACTAGTTTGATGATGTTGTGAGGCAGCAAGCGATCATGAGAGCTGTTGTCTGTTGAGTAAATGAATTAATGTAAAGTTTTTTCACATAACACAGTAAACGGTGAATGAATTCTCCACAATGAGTCAATGAATTATCTTAAAACTCACCATAATTATCAAAAATGATTGGGCAACAAACATAAATCACATTTTACTAAATTGAAATGACTAACTATGAAAACTTGTGATGTCGTTATGTCCAGTTGATGGGAGATGAGTCACTGCAGCAGCAACATGCACTTAAATCACTCCTCAGTGTTACTGTGCAGCTATAAACAGCTGTTAGGCTGCGACTCCAAAACAAGTAAATGCAAAAATCTTGAAAGAGTCAAAGACCACAAGAATGAGCAATGCTCCGTGTTATAGTAGCAGACAGTTTGTTCCTGGTGTACATACACACAGAACCTTCACACCAGGTGAGTTGCTTTACACAAAACAGAGAGTGAAGGCACAAAGATGCCTGGGGCAGGAAACTAGATACGTTTGCTCAGTAAAACCCAGAATGCCCTCAAACACACAACATGGTGTAAGACGAGCTGGTCTGGGTTTCAGGGTTTCATTCAGCAGAACCACCCCCTCGATGGGCTTCATATACTAATCTGAGTATAGCTTTGCAAATATAATTTAACATTATTCCATGTTTAATCCAGTAAACTACTTTGATTGTGGATGTTACACAGGCTCTCTTCCCTTTGACCTCAGTAGATCTCCCTGCAATAATATGCATTTTCACAAATATCCCACTTTCCCCCCTTCTTTTTATAGCTGCCTTCATGCTTTTGAGAGGAAGATTGGCATGAGGTTTACCACTGTTCAACTTGTTGTCTCTCTAAAACCATTTTGGTCGAATTCTACGTACATATAGGTAATATAAATAAGCACACGTTGCTCTGTCACAATTTTTAATAATGATATTGTAAGAAAAGTCTGTTGAACCTCTCTCCCATTGAATCTGCCAAAAATATGTGAATAGAAACTCCTTTATTTGGAATTAGTGATTGAAGGGTTGAGCAGAACATTTATCCTTTAACAATAGAGTTATTATTTTGCAGACCAGCCTTTAACTGCACTGTATGAACATTAGGGATAATACTTTGCATCCACATCACATTATAAGTGTACCACATGCAGGCACACCTGAGGACCCAGTGAGAAAGACTCATTTCTGCCTCTGAGCTGCGTTTCCCAGCTGCCTCCGAAACCTCCGCTGCCATTTAACTCTGAGCTCAATAAACCGTACAGCTGAGCCCTGAGTTCCTCACAATGCACAATAACAGAACCATGAGCCAGAGTCTACAAACTGAAGATTTACCTGCAGTTTATCCGCTGAAATAATTTTCAGATAAGTAAATTTGATTATTTATCATCTTTAAGTGGTGTTGACTTATAATATAATGATGAGTAATATAATGTTATCATATAGTTTACATTAATAAAACATTATTGGAAGAAGGTGGTTATGTTTACACCCGTGTCTGTTTGTTGATTTCTTTGTAAAGCCATTAACATGGAGACAGCAAGTTTTTCAACATTTTCATCGATTTCCTAGGAAATAATTAGTGAATATTGAATAAAGAAAATGCATATTTAGGGAACTGATATCTATGAATTTGGTGGAAGTTGACTGAATTGAAGGGGACTGTTGTTCCTTGGCGCAGGTATGCACTTTACTGACTGTCATTCTGGTTTTTAGTGAGAAGAAACTGGTCAGATTACTTCATGTGTTTGCATCATGTTGATGTAGATACTGCGGTATTCATTTCAGCCAGTGTGTTTTGCTTAATTTGCTTTGAAACACAATTGTAAAATGGTTAAAAAAAAGTCTCACTATTGTGGACATTGATCGTTAATCATCCATGCTAAGCTGCATTCCTTGCCTATGTACACACTACGAAATGTAATAACCTATTATTTTTACCGTCTTTCATTGTCCTGGGACAGTGTCATGATATCACGTAGCCTAGGATTGAAATAACAGATGAGCAAATGTTCGGAGTGCCGAGTGTGGACTCGGGTTACACGGTCAGATTCTATACATCCCACGAGCAGTGAGTTACTGCAGCTTTATAACGGAGCTGAGGTGAAAAAACTTTCTGAGTGTGCCGGATTAGGACGCTTCTGAGCAGCACTGATGGCGGGATTAACAGGGCAGTGTAATGAACCACATCTTTTCACTTTAGGGCAGAGGGCTCCGACAGCAGATGAGCTCACAGAGATCAGATGATTAGCAGCACTGCACCGCTCACATTCATCTGTGCTTGTTTTTGGATACATGTTCACAGAATAACATTGACTCTGCAGAGGCTTTGCTTGGGTTTTTTCCCTTTCCCTCTTCTGTCTATGGGAACTTCTCTCTGCTTCTCAAACTAAATTTACCCGGAGTTGATCGAATTAACTGAGGGGGGTCACAGAATTCGGTATGAGGAGAGGTTCTGTATAGAGGAGTCGCTTCGATATGAGCTAGTTTCCTCACTTTGGTTTCACAGTTGAAAACCAATAGAGCGACATTTTTGACTTAAGAAATACACGTGAATATAAACATACATCGTTCTCCTGCTGTATTCTTTCATGGCCTCATTCAGACATGTTTCAGACATTTTACTAAGGCGTCTGGCAGGAGAGGTTCCAGAAAGAGTTTGGAGCAACTGTCTCTGACATTTATGTTCTCACAAGCATCCCTCTGGAAAACCAGTGCCTGTCTGAAAGCAGCTTAATACTGAAACAAAAACATTGTGCATCATAGGGTTTCTGTTGATGCAGGTTTTATGAGTCCGACTATATTTGTGTCTATACGAATCTTTAAAATAAATAGAGCAGATCTATGCACATTAAAAAACCAATACAGTAAACTATTACGTGATGCCATTCAGTGGGAGCGTAAATAATGAACTGTTTACTAGACTGTAATGTCCCATAATGTGGGTCACACTTGCATGAAGCACATCAGTGGCTGCTCTACATTGTAGACCATATTTAAAAACACATGAGGACAGAACACCTCTCGATATAATGCAATCCAGGCTTAACATTGACCAAAGGGCTGATTCGGCTCCTTTTCCACATAGTCAACATAAAGGGATAATAACCTTTAAAAAAACATGCATTGTTTTGCACTGGAGATACTGAAAAGGATTTCATTCACTTGTACACGTGTTCCTCACACACTGATGATTTGCCTGTTTGTAGCTTAATGTCTGATTATATAATAAGATGGGCCCTGCTTGAATTAGTCCGGCACCATAACCTGCACAACTGATAGCACAGTCTCCCCTTCTGCTCGCCCACTCAGTGCTCATTTGCCTTTTGTGTTTCTGTTATCGTCTCTGCTTATTCATAGATGTATTTTCTGTTGATTAATCCCAGCCAAGGAGGTTATGTACATTTGCTTGATGGTAGTTAAAAATGACTAAGTTGATTTTAAATTGGTGAAAGTATGGAATGCGGCTGAGCGACCAACCCGTTCAATTTCGGTGGATCTGCATCAAGTTGTGGATCCATGAAAAGATGTCACTTTCTTTAACATTGTCAAATAGAGCGTTTCATCAACAATATCTTGCTGAAAAAAACAAGCCAGATATATTGGACTGATATCTATGAGAGTGGGAAATCTAATCTATCCATTTAAGGGGACTGCTGGGCCTTGGCGGAGGTATGCGCTCTACAGAGAGCCATCCTGGTTAATAGTGTCTATCAAACAGACATGCATGAAAAATTTGCATCCACTCATTATTCGTCAGGCCCGGGCTAATGTGCAAGATCAGAGAGGGATGCTTTTTGAAACCCAGACTGGGACTGAGTCAGCACAAAAGAAATGGAAACCTCAGTGAACAACGTCCGTTACTGCAAATGACGTTAAATTAAAACAAGAGGCTTCTTGACCGTGAAAACACATTTCCTCCAATGGCTGAACAGTCATCATATTCCTTGATGCCGAGCTGGATCCGCTGAGACGAAGCAGAGCAAAGCTATACTCTCCCTTCCACAGCTCCTCTGAGTAAATATTTAACAATAGCTAAAGAGCCGCTGTGCAACTGCTATTTTAATCCCTCATATGCTCCTGTGACAGATGAGGGTTTTTCAAGCTGAACGTATAAATAGAAGCACTCCTGTTATGAACTCCTACGGCTCTTTACGGAGTCTGAGCCACTTCAGTTGTATTTTATCACAATAAGCGACGAGAGCACATTGCTTCATGGCGTATAGAGGAGGACAAACCTCCTGTGTGATGTGCAAATGAACACAACTCACAGACTCTCTCTCACATCCCTCAGCCCCGCCCAGCGTGGCCTCCAAATTCTGTGTCAACCACAGCACTGACACGCACGGCACATGATATGAGGACACCCACATGCTAAACAGCTCCCCAGGCACTGGACCGCCGTAATAACTATGCAACACAAACTTTCACCACTCCCTGGCTTTAACTGTGCATGCCGAGTGCACCACTGGCCTATTTAAGAGGCTGCATTTCAGTTTCAACTTAAATTTAGAAATAGCCATTCAGTGAGCATCTATGAGGAGAGCGATTTATTTTTTTCCTCCTCCTCTCTAAACGAGGGACAAGTGTGGCTGCAAATCATTCACAGATGTGCTGGTGCTCTGCCACGCAAGAGGAGGAGAGGCAGGGACCCTCCTCCTCCATCGACGGGCAGCGGAGATGGGAGGAAGCAGGGGAGTTAGTCGGAGTTGGAGCTCCATCTCTAAGTGTCTTTCATGGTTAACCACACGCACACACTCACACTCCCCCCCCCCACACAAAGACACAGAAACACACAGGGTCTCAGTAATAGCCAGGAGCTGAAACCAGCCATGCATCTCTAAGCATCCAGCGCCATGCGAAACAACATAATCTGACACTCCTGACCTCTGTGTTTCCCTGGACTTTGCAAGACACATCTTATGTAACCTATAGAGCAGTGGAAAAAAAAAACGCTAAGCTGCAGTTTAGTGAGGTTAGTAATCAACCTGATGCTTATTTCCTTTTTACGGAAAATCCACTGACCTTCTCTGAAACGTCAATGCAAATGTAAAAAAAAAGCTGCTTTTAGCGTGAAGCGACACTGAATGTGTATGTGAGTGGGTACATCAGAGGAACGTGCTGATAATATATTGGTAAGGGTCACAAGAAGAGATGAAGATATTTGAGTCTGTCAGTGTCGGTCTGTGTCAGAGTTTTCGAGAAAGAGAGGAGACAAAGAGGGAGCTCATTCCAACAGCCCTGCTCGAGCACCATAAACAGTCAGCAGGTTACAAATGCACGCAGATAAGCAGAAACACATGCCCCGTTCAACAGCAGAACAGAACTTTGTGTCGACTGGGCAGATCTTACCTGCTCATAGTTCAGCCGCTGAGCCTCGGTTATCTCTTTAGGCTTGGTTTCCAGGATGTAGTCTCCTGCAGGGGGACAGAAAGACCAATGTGTTGCGTTAATGTATATTGTATTAACAGAGCAAACTATATGAATCTGCTCTGGTTATGACTGAGGACTCTTATTTTAAGTACTAGTCGGAGAGGCTGTGCCAAACAGCATCAACGGAGTCCCTGTCCACCGCGGTGTCACCTGAGATCTCTGCACCTCGGCTCTGTAGCAGCGCGAGCTGTTTCAGAGCCTGGCAGATGTCTGGCTCCCGCTCTGTCCCGGCCCGATCAGCACTTCAAAAAAGCCTGTGCTGCAACCTTTAAACTATTTCACACACTCCGAAGGGCGAGTGAAAGCCAAGCAAATGCATTCTTGCTATCGCTGTGAAAGTGTTATTGCGGGTCTGCTCCTTACTTTTAAATCTCTGGTGTAAATATTTTTGCAGAATGTTTTTTCGGCGAATCATTAATTCATTAGAGAGCTGGCAAGAGCATCATGCGGCACTGTCGACACACTCTCCCTGAGAGTTTACTCAAAGAAATACCATCAACCTCCTGTGATCATCAGCTATGTAGAGTAAAAACAGCTCCACATGGAGATAAATGTGCACAAGCAAAAAGAATGAGCTTACGCTTTTGTTTATATAGTTGCAATGCCTGACCTACAACGCTAAAATGGACGGACGACCACATAACTTAGTGGAAGGAGGTGGTGTCGATCAGGGAATAGCCCACTAAGTTTTGGTGTAGATCAATTGCTTGCGAGATGGGGCATTTTTCAGTATTTTTGAGGCATACTAGTTTCTTGCTGTGAAAAACGACTGGTCAATCCTCAAACTGAGCACAGAATATAGCCAATATATATATTACACAAGATTTATCGCAAACTTGTGAACTTTAAGTTACTTCAAGAGGCCAAGACACAAGCTGCTGGTTGCACTTAAGAAAAAACCTTCTGACTTAATTGTTATGCTGTCACCGTACATTAAGTCTTCAGTGCGAGTGGAGACTGTTCCCAGCAGGGGACTGGCCAGCTGAGTGGCTTTCCTACATTGCCTGCCCCCCCCCCCTTCACTGCTGTGTGGTCCACTGAACTGTGAACTCTCTCATCCGTCGTCCCCCCTGAATGCCTCTGTATCTGTCCGTCGGGATCGGGATCGTGCTAGGCTGCGTATTTCTGAGCTGCGGAGGGAACGTCAACCACCGCCCACTTTGTACACCACATCTGAAATTCATCACCCATCTTCAGCCTTGGTGTTTTTTTTGCGTGTGTGTGTGTGTTATGACAAACACTGTGGAGTTTCAAAGTTATCCAGCAGCCCCTGAACATAACGCTAGATTAACTTTGTGCAGGGACTGAACTCTGGCTCTTGAATGGCACACGAATGGACCAATTTAGATGAAAATGAAACAACCAATTGATCAGTTTCTTTACTATTTAACTGTGATTTATGGACATGAGAGTGCTGTTGGAATCGGGCAGCTAAAACACACAAATTCAACTAGAATGGCACATACCCACACCAAGGCCAGACAGCCCTATAGATTCAAGCCACAACACATCTCATATCAGTCCTAACAGAACATTTAAGTCAGATACTTCCATTGATCCTGAAGATGGATACTGAAGACGGATACTGACACTCTGCTGTGATATTGTTGGATGAATACAAGTTATGACGGGCAGGAGACAGCCAGAGAGAAGAGATGTATCTCTTGTTTCCGTTGCGAATTCAGAGGATTGGCTCATGGGGGTTTCCCCTCCTCTGGTCTCTCCTTCCTCTGTTGACTCTGGAATATATATATCTGACCTTAAGTATCCACTCATTCGAGGGGAAGTGAAACCCTAGAATGTTTACTCGGTCCGGTGAAGCTCGGTGCCAGTGGCTTTTGGGCGCTGGTCTGTTTACACGTGTGCACTCTGGTAAACAAGGTCTAGCACAGTGATAAGCTCCACTACAAATGTGTTATTATCCCTTAGTTAAGAATCAAGTTGTTATTGTGAACGTCCCCTTGCAGATAAATCATGATGCATCACCTTGCTCTTGTCTTGTGTAACAGGTCTTCATGGTGATACACACACTCACCTAGATACTCCATCAGCTGCTCCGCGGTTATGATCTCCATCATGGGCGGCATCTTAACCTGCAACACAGACATGTGGACACTCATTGTTTATTCCCCCCATCATCAGACAAGGCATGACCAGCCGAGTTCAACCACGACCATTCACTACTGGAGCATCAGCTGGTGAGAAACAGGCCTCACACCCCTCCTCAGAGTGGAACGTGTGCTGACATGGGGAAGTAAATCCACATCTAATTCTGACGTTGAGAAATCCTATATGAGCGTGTCAGGACAGACATATTAACACAGGAATGCTGAGGGATCCACAGGCACTATGGGTTACACAGTCGATCCAGTATTAGATGTGTATGTCAACCGTTAGCAGAGCTCAATGTGATATTATGAGTCTCACAACAAACCGTCCTGTGTGAGAACATGAAAACACTGGTGATGAGGACATGAGCTGCTCCTCGTGAAATATGATTATTTGTATTGAGTTAGAATCAAGTTTCTATTGATCTGTGCTCATCTCAGAGTCTTTTACCTTCCATGCGAGCAGAAGGACATTCATTATTGCCAGTAATGGACACGGGCCGTTCTCATTCTGGGTGATGATCGGGGTGTTCTCCTCCCTCCACTTGATCCACTTAATGTGGTATATGGACTGTCCGGCGGCCCGGTCCTTGCTGCAGGCGGTCTTCGACCCCTCGGCCCCGTACTCGCCATGCAGGGCCAGGGCCAGCCCCCGGTCCTCCAGCCCCTCGCTGTTCAGGTCCGAGCTGGGGCACGAGTTGAGGTTGGAGAAGGACTCGAGTGAATCGATGCTTCGGGACTCTCCGCCGAGGCTGGGATCGCGGTCACTCCCACTCGGCAATCCCTCCGATAAGGTGCGATCGCCGGACTTGCGGTCCGCCGTGGTCGCGTGGTCCGGACACAGATGCGTCGGCTTGGCCAGTTTAGTCGCTTCACTTCCCGCACAAGCGGAACCCGCGCTCTCCTGTGCGGGAGGCGAGGACGCTCCATCGCCTGTGTTGTTTACTAACTTTGAGGCACCACCCTCTCTATCTCCTGCGGCCAGCGGCAGCGAGTCATGCCCCATCCCGTTAATGATCCGATCCCCGGACCCAGATCCGCTGCCCTCGGGTTTCGCAGTCTCCTGTGCGGGGAGGACCTGGACCGGCACCGACGCGTCAGACTTCCCGACGATGGACGTGACGGGAGCGGCGACGGGAGCAGCAACGTCCGCGGTGCTGTCACTACAACTAGCGTCCACCAAAGTACCGAGGGGAGCCGCACTACTCCTGCATTTCTCGGCGGCTCCTTTCACTCCATCGCCGACCGAGACGTCAGCCATCTCCGGCGCGGTCGTGGCGCACACGGAGCTCCCGTCGGCGTCTCGGTGCAGGTTTGCAGTTTCCTCCATGTCGGCTCACGCACCGTCGACGGATTGCTTTTTAGCTAAATTGCAGCAGCAGCACCTTCGGTCCCAAAGACGCCATGACAACTCTGCAAGTGACGTCATCAGCGTGAATCGCTTTCAGGCCGAGGAAGAGGGGGGGGGGGGGGGGGGGGCGGCCCGGCGCTGCTGCGTTTGGGAGCGCTCGTATTCTGTTAAACTATTTGAACCATCCGAGGTTTTCATCCGAATTAGAACCAATTGTAATAGGTTTCTAAAATGAAGATTGAATGTTGACATAAATCCCCAAATCTGAATGTGAACATTTTGACTTAATTTTTGCCTGAAAAGCACTCTCACTCACCCAAATTAACATAACATAACATGTCATTAGATCTTGAATATCTTTGGAGGATTATGTTATAATTTTATAGCATTAGCCCGGTTTATACTCAGTTGCAATAGAAGTTCATTGTTTAAAATAGAATATTAATATATTTTGAATTGGGTCAAAACAAATTTATGAATTGGGGAATGCCTTCTTATTCATGACAATATGGAACTTTTATTTCCAGCCGTGACCTTCTGACCCTTTTCTTTCTTTTAATTTGTTTTGTTGTCTGTTTATGTTCTATATCTTCTGGCTCAGTCTGTTTCTATATACTGTTCTTGAGTTGACAACTTGAAATCTGTATTGGCCGGCATTTGATACTTAACAAAAAAAAACATATTGTATGCTTGCTTTATTTCTTCCACTGTAGCTAAATATTCTGTTATTAGTTGTTTAGACACGTCTATATTTGCATTGTTTATTTCAATATCTTCTTAAACATAAAGAACAAATACCGTAGGTATACATCCTTGGGCAAACATCCTGTTCCACTGCACTTTACCAAGTTTCTTGTCAAAAATCGTATTTGATTAAATTATATTTTAAACCTTATCTTATGTTGACGTGTAGATGTATTATTCCATTTAGTGTATAGCTGTCCGGCAAACACAACGCTTTTAGTTTTCCTTTTTACGAGGATTCATGAACGGAGAATGAAAAGAACCTGCCTTGGCCGTGACCGTGCTGCGCACGCGCATGTGTAAATGCAGCTCTCGCGTGATCTGACTTCCCGAGCTCCCTCCACAAACGAGACTTCAGAAATGTTGAGGCAGTGAGTTTGGAATTGAGTTCACCATATTTTTTAACAATTAAAAGTTAATAATTATTTTTCTAGGTAACAATGTGTTGAATTTCTCCAAATATAGTCCGCTGTTCATATGGGGTAGTTTTATTTATTATTTATTATTTTGCGGTTTCACATGCAGTAACTCTGTAGAAACACTGGGTGGCAGCCATTTCTCAGCTTTACATGAGAGAAGCCTGAGCACAGACACAAAACTATCACATCACTATCAGACTGTATCAAAACATTCTTCCATCATGAAATATCGTTTATTTGTATCAGTAAGACAATGACATTTCAGAGGAAGTTATGCAAAGGAATGATTAACGATCAAGTAGTTTGATTTAATTCAGATGCCACCACGTTCAGTGTTAATGGTTTCGTCAATCATTGATCTGATATTGTAACTGTGCTGTGCTTCATACACAGACTTTTGTTGCCTTAATAATAATATCTTTGCATTGCTTTTCTCTATTATTCTCAGAAGCAGGATCTTGTCTATAAAACATAGTTGGTGAATGAGGAAGTGAAGATCTGAGGATGTAAACAAACTCGTAGAATGATGAATGAAACAACAGCATTTTGGATCGAGTTTTTGTGTTTGATTACAGAGAGGTTCACAGATCAATGTTTTACCTGTAGAATATATAAACAGTGTTTTGAACTGCGGTCATGTGGTATGTCAAAACCAGGTCACCCCTGTCCCACTTTGAAAATTAGTACAGGTCCTGGGAGTGAAAAAAACAAATTCAGTATAGATGTATGTCATGATTTTGATCAACACAACAGGATGTCGGCCATTTTCGATGTTTGTACATGTTGTGTATTTTAAAGAACTCCTCCTAGACCTCAAATTCGGGGAGTGTCATCTTGACTTCATGGAGGAAGACACGTCTTACACTCTGCGTCCATTGACCGAAACTATGTCAACTTCTGTCCGAAGGGCCTCAAGACATTGATGATGAAGCCATATGGAAACAGAGTTTTTGTTGAACACCATATTAGTGGCGTGGCTTTAACTTTCAACTTGTCGCAACATGCACAACTTCTGTAACTTCAGTGTACATTGTTCAATCTCCCTCAAACTACAAGTGTTTAAAAACACAACACTGGCGACAGGAAGTTCACATGTTTTACGCTTCGATGAAGTGCTCCTGTCTGTTTAACAGTCTACAGCTTAAATGAGCTCAGACAAGACATAAGACCATCATGATACTTCATGGTCAGAATTGTGACATTTCCTCAAACTGTGTAAACACCGAAGTGCTGCGAAGGTTGATCCTTCACCAAAGGAGCATGATTTGCACTGTTGTGCAAGTCCACACCTCTCATGAACTAGTTCAAAGTTCAGTTCATACAAGTAAACATGAATAGTTCACGTTCATAGTTCACCATTTAAGTTCTGAACTAGTTCATAGTTCAGTTCATTTCATAGTTTTAAGGTGGAAAGTGAGAATGAAAGACTTAACTTGTTAAAGAAAACCTTATCCATCACTACCCCTTGCCTTTACTGTCGGAATCTTTATCAGACAGTGTGTAAAAATCCCTCTCTGCTTTCTCTTTCCATCTGTATATGAGACAGAGAGCTGTTGTGTTGCAGCCCATCGCGCTCGTTCCGGGAGCAGGTCTTATGAAGCCGGACTTATGATACAACCAAAAGCTCGGCTACATAATTATTATAACTATGATGATTTTTCAGTTGCTTTTTTTGGTGCCCCCTTTGGGAGCGCCGGCGCTGCACACACACACGCAGACGCACACAAACACGATGAAAGATACAGAGCGCTCCTTAATAACATACTTTTTAATCTTTGTGTTTTGGGGAAAGGAGCAAGTCTTATCAAGTCAAACGGCTCAAGTCCAAGTGAAGTCACGAGTCATTGATGTTGAAGTCCAAGTCGAGTTGCAAGTCTCTTTACATTTTGTCAAGTCGAGTCTAAAGTCATCAAATTCATGACTCGAGTCTGACTCGAGTCCAAGTCATGTGACTATAGTCCACACCTCTGCCAAATTCTGTGACATGATCAATGTCCCAGCCTGAACAGCTCCATATGTCAATGTTAACCCAGGGCAATAGCGCCATCTACTGATTTGTCATGAAACAGGAAGTATTTTTTGCCTCCACTGTGCACTTCCCAATAAGCACCAACATTTTTTACAAAACTTACGTTCTTTTATAAAGTAAGAAAGGAAAAGGGAAAATATTTTTCGTATTAAAAAACTAAATATTTAATGAATATAAATGATAAATTACGTTTTTTTACCCATGCATTAAATAACACAGGAAATGAATCTGGGTACTTTTCGACCCATGTTTTGTATCAAGGGGGTTAAGCTGAAAGAATAACACTTTTGTTTGTGACTTACTATTTAACTCCACCCAGGCTTCATATAAAAGGATTGATTAAGGAAAAAAGTCCTTGTTGTCATTTTGGAATGATGTTCACTGACACTGGTTAGTGGTCGTAGATTCCTTTGACGTCTTAGACAATATATTGCAAAGGTGAAATAAGGACGTTTTTTAATTATTATTTAATGAGCAAGTTATGACATCCATAATGAAAAAGTAGCCAAATTTGCCTTACAGATAAAGACATTTCTCTCTCCCCCCCACCACCACCCAGCCAGGCTGACGTCACGCAGAGAGAGAGAGGGGCAGGGCCGAGCGGGGCCGCCGGTGTGTGCGATGGATCCAGCTAACTAGGAAGGGCGGCTGTGCCTTTAACTGACAGGAACCGAAACAAGAAGCAGTCAGCGCCGCAGCTGGGTCGCTAAGCTGCCTGCACTGGGACCCACCGGCGATTTCGATATGCTACTTGTCAAAGTGACCCTCCTGCTCTGCCTGCTGACGGACATCACAGGTGAGTTCTTCGGACGATTCGCGCGGAAAGGAAAGTGTCGAGCGACCGTCAGCGGAGCTCGCGCTAATCGGATCAGGCACTTGCACTCTGGCTCTAACTTGCTAGCTAGCTGGCTAACGCTACAAAGTGCGGTGTTTGCGGCGGCTAACCCGCTGTGTATTGACACGGTGTTAACCCGGGACAGGCCCGAGAGGCTGTCTCGACCGGGTGCCAGGTTAACTCAGTTAGTTTGACACGAGGGGGGGGGGTTCTCTAATGGAGGAACAACCTGTGGTTTTTGACAGTTAGTGAGAGGTGAACTAACGTCACAGCGCTAACGTGTGATCACAAACAGCGCAGTAGTTTTTAGCTAACAAACTACCAAACACAGTAGTTAAAGTGTGTAGCTGTGCTGGGGGGTATATGTAAAGTAGGTCTCTATACAGACACAGGAAATGCTCCACCGCTGACGCCTCCCTCCTGACAGCAGCACGCAAACATCTGCAAGGTACAGCGATTGAATTCGTTACTGAGCTACTGAGAGTTTCTCTGTTACGGTGTTGTTGTTACGATTGTTAAATTAGAACATGTCCAGTCGCTGAATATCCGTGTCTAGGGATGCGTAACAAATAGATTTTTGAGTGTGTTCGATGCAAAAGTTGCGATACGACTTTCACAACTAAGTTTGAGTCAGAAAAGCAAAGTCAAGTGTTGTGTAACTGAGGAAAATACAAGACAATGAATCAAAGCTGAAGATTGGGAGGCTCTCCAGCCAGATGAGTCAAGCTGTTCAGAGGGGCTTCTGTTCTTTGACAACAAGATCAGCCTCATAGAAAGAGTAGCTGCCAAATACACGTACATAACATGGTCACACGATTTTGATTCAAAGTGTATAGCTTTCTTTTATAATCCTTGGGATCACTACTTGACTGTAAAAATATTTAAAACAAATTGTCAGATTCAGAGCACAAAAGTTAGAGTCACTAAAAAGTGAAACGGAGCAGAAACAGTATTTAAAACCAGTACAGGAAAACCACCAGTATGTTTTTTTTTTTTAGTTACCATCAGGCTTCTCTAATGGTGAATGTAAGCTTTATCGCTTTTTAAAGTGATGGTCTTTGGTCTTATCTTCTTTTGGAAAACGTTGTATTTTACTGTTGAACGTTTTAATGCTTTTTAAATGTTGCACTTGTTATAAACAAGAATATTTTGAGTCTAAAGCTTATAAAAGCCTAATGGCTCTGTGGCTTGATTCATATATTTTTCATGGTGCTTTTCCTATTTTGCTGCTATATGTATTTATGCTTGTTAATCTGTTTTTTAAAACCGTTTCTGTACAAGCCTGATCCTTGCATTCTACCTGGCAAATAAGCAAGTGAGTTCTGCTGCAGTTTTGCTTTGAGAACATTGAGCAAGCCCTCCTTTTTGTCTTTACTTCTACCTGACATCAATCTGTTCATTCATTGGATTGGTGTCCCTGCTGCACAGAGGCTGCGTGCACGCAAAACAAAGTGAGGAAACTGTTTATATTCCCTCAAGATTAGTCAAAGTTGGGACAAAAGATGTCCTGATCTGACCCTCCATCGCTACAAAGCCAGTTTCCCTCATTCCAATACACTGCAGTAATTGTGAGGATCAGAAATGTCTGAGGAGTGTGTCATAAAAAGTAGGTTTTATCATTCGGACAACGTTGCTGGTACCTGGCCTGCCTCCAGTGATGGTGTGATGCTGAGGATTTTTGATCCTCAAATTGCCTCTTGAGCAGTCTTGGTCAGATATATTGCTTGCAGATTACAACCAACCATCTTACAGGGTTTTCTCCCCAGTACTCTATCATGCACCATATTAAAGGAATACATTAAGCTTGACTTGAGATGCAGGGTTTTAGAGCTGTCCGGTTAGATAACTTGCTGTCAAGCAGCATGTATGGTATGATCAGATGTGAACCATGCTGTTACCCCCTCCTCGGTTTCTGTCAGCGCTTTCCCTCTGACAAGGATTGCACTTCACATATCACTGGGGCACTCGGGGCTGAAATGGACTGCATTGAAATTATGATGACATCGCCGTTTACAGTGAAATCGACTGGCAGGTTTTTCCCAGTCTTGCTGTCTTCCAGTAAAATTCAAGTACTTATCTATGTAGGAGCAGAGTAAGGATTGTAGCATTACTGTCAGGTCAGGATTCAGCTAAGTTTAAAAGTACTAGTCACTAATCTGGCAACACATTTTTAAAAGTCCTACAACACATCCCACTTTATATTTCACAAAACATATTTCATGAATCCATTTTGGTGAGTTTAGACTCAATGTGTTGCATCCTAAATAAAATAATGGAAATCACATACATTCTATATGAAGCTATATATTTATTAAAGCAATATGCAAAATAATTGTTGTCAAGTCGCAAGCATTTGACAGGCACAGCTCTGTTAATGGTAGATAAGAGGAAATGTATAGGTTTAGGGGCTACGTGGGAGTTGTTCCAAGTGAATGCTGTGTTGAATTCTGGTGGGAATGTTGTAACACCAGTATATCCATGTTGTTGAGAGTAACAGTTTGAAAAGTAGCCTGGTGCCACACCACATTCTTGGAGTAGATATATATTTATCTTTTTGAAACACTTTTTGCCAAGAGAGAGAGAGAGAGAATGTCATGCAGCGAAGGTCACCAGAAATAAACTGGGCACATTGCATTGTTCTCAGTGGGATCTCTAACCCCTCCATCATCATGACGCCCTTAGTCAGTCAAGTTTTTACTTTGATGATCTGGTAAAGTTGCTGGCAATATCTAACCCACTGCCTCTGAAGTATACAAATTTGATCACAGGTTTTAAGTCTTTAAAAAACACTTTTTTTTATTTTTTTAATGTCAACCAGCTGTAGATTAGCTGCCTCTCGTTATGAAGAAGTTTGTATATACATTAATATCATAGTTTTTATCATTCTGCATGTGGATACATGGATACATGGATACGTGGATAACAGGTTAAACTGGTTATTCATTCCTCTATAGGCGATGCTATCATTTGTCTGGATGTCCCTTAGATTCCTTGACATTTCATTCTCTCTTTGATTTCCCTAGCAGGGAAATTACCTCAGCATTTTCCACTTTTTGCTGCATTTAGCTTTTGCATCTTCTCAATAACTGACAGTAAGCATTTCCCCTGCTTAATCAGTGAAAGATCTCTAGGACAGTGTGTAAAACAACTTTGCATTACATATTTGTATTTGATGAACAACTACTGTATGCAACCCATCTGGCTCTGGCACAACTGTCACTATATTCAAATTTATTTTTGGCACAACGCAATGAAGGTCCACTCAGTTATCTGAAACCAGGATCTAATGTTTACATACTCAAAATATCCGTCAGTCCATTAGCGCTGATAATAACCAGGAGGGAATGTGCAAGTAAATGAACTCTGTGGTTGCTACATTCATTTATGATTCTTGTTTGTTAATGATTTAATGTGAGGAAATGTTTTAACATCCCAGAAAGGTCAGATTTATTGCCTAGTGATTACGCAAGTGGCCATCTTGACAATTCATCATTGTGCTGCCTCTTCGTTGTATATTAATATAGTTGTCATTGTTTTTTTTGGTACAAAATCAACAGATTCCCTCATTATTTATACTTCACTCTTCTCGCCCCTGAACCCATTGTGTTGATTCCTTTTCTATTTGTTGGTTCGGTGTAGTTTACTGTCATTATCTTTTTTAAAGTGCAAACGAAGCTGATCCATGGTCCCTTTGCATTCATGGACAAGTTGCTACTAGCCTGGTGCAGCCTCTCCCTGTTTGGGAGCTGTTGCTCCCACCACATACAATCTAAACTCTAATAAAGAAAACGGTGCAGTGTAAAACCACAGTGAAGGTGGAGAACCTTCATTATCATGTTTTGCCTGTGGGAGTCTTGTAGTAATAAGGTTTATTCATTACAGCTCAGAGCTCATTGTCAAGTCTCAGCTCTTAGTAAACCTATTTATAAAGGCACATTTTGTAGCTCAGAGAAGAGTTTTTCCTGTTGGAACCCAAACGCTCAGGCAGATATTGAGTCGGTAGCATTCTGTTTTGCCTTGGAATGTAGATTAGCATTTTAACAGTCTGCGACAAACCCAGTCAGTGAGCTCGCACAATGACATACAGTACCACTGAAACAGAACCTCAGTCACCTGATGCGCATCACATGCTCCTCACTTGTGCTTTAAACTGACCGCCTTCTTTGTCTTTGTGAAAAGAACAAAGAAAACCGTGGGTTTAAAAGCCAACAGGATTATCTCGGTGGGTTCACGTCAATAAGCTGAATAAGCCTTTTAAGCGTAACTTGTCAGTGACATTTTGTACTACAACTGACTGCTTTCTTTTCACAACCTGGTTCCAATAAGAGTTTTAAATGAAGAGCTTTTCACTTGTGCCTGTAAGAAAAGCATACGGTAACAACATTGTTTGTTTCAAGACAAAAACCAATATTCATATTCAAAATAGTTATGTGTTGTGTTGTCCCGGTCACTGTTTGTTCAAAGTTTATTGGGATTAAAGAAAATAACATCATGATAGATATACCTATTGTTTTATTGCCCAAACCGTTCAGGTGAGGCTTTTTGCCTGTCGAATCCATAATAGTGTCCTATGAAAAATGAGGTCGCTACTGTCATATATGATACAATGAAACCAAGTGGTAAAAAGAAGAAACACATAGGGTAGTGTTGTTAGCAATAGAACAATTTAGATTTAAAGGCATGAGGTCACTCATCCAATGCTTTTACCACACCATGCTGTCCTTTTTCTGAATTCCTTAATGTGAGATGTAGAAAGTTGTAATATCTGTTGCATCAGTTAAATTCTATATAAATTATATAACAGGCTATCAAGTGTACCCAGAATTAATACATCAATACATCATGTGACTTTCCTTTTCTTTCTTACAGCAGACTTTTGTTGACAAACATTGACAAGCCATTGAATTCTCTTTCAGGTCAGTCTGGGAAGTCATTGAACAAATATATTCGTCATTATGAAGGTCTATCGTATGACACAGAGGCTCTGCACAACAGTCACCAGAGAGCGAAGAGAGCGCTGGCTCCCGCAGAAAGGGCCGTGCACCTGGACTTCCACGCACATGGAAGGTCAGTTGAGCACACATACATACACACACACACACATACACACTCACACCCACATGATGCTTTCATGCACTCACCTTAAAGTCATTTCTTTTCTTCATTTTAATTTATCTCGCCACTGTTTACCTGGATTATGCTGTTCTTTGCTTGTTGCGCTTTGTTGCCATGTCATCGCAACATCATTGTATGTATTATTTGTCATTGATTATAAGTGTAGCTCAAGACCAAACAAACGTTATTGTAATACTAGGTAATCGAATTACTGAAATTCAGAGCATACAAACCAAATATTGGGGACAAAACGACACTGTTTCTGTTTTCAGATCTGTATCAGCAGTTTAATGAGTGACAGCCGGATGTAGCAGAATGTGTGTGAGAACAGGATTTTGCAAATAAGTTGCTTACAGTGCTGAGACAAGAAAGAAAAGTAAAAGTATGCACATTGAAAGCAGAAACTTATTTAGCATGTTAGCAAAGATTCTCAAAGCATCTTTTACAGTATATACCAGTATGTTTTGTTTCTTTCATGCCTCTGTGCTAACCGTAGCCAAGGCCATTATGTTTTTGGAATGGGAGGTAAAGGAGTCCCATTGTCGTGAACGTCTTGAGGGAGCATCACTACATTTGACACAAAGGGTTGTCTTAAGGGAGAACTGGTTAGATTTTGGTGCTCAAAGGTCAAGTTTACTGTGACATCGCAATGTTCTGCGAATACATTTTGCTGACCGTTATTCAACGTCAATGCAGGAACAGAACGGGAGATTTTGAAAATATAACAAACCTGTTAGGATACTGAGTTGGGTGGCAACGTTCAATCTGTCATTAATGAAAACTGTGGTCTTCAGAGGCATACATCTGATATTTCTAGTTAACCTCTGAGCAATGTCATGTCATGTTATTGTGAGACTGGGAGTTACATTTTCTTTACTCGCATCGGGAATCAAAGATATAGTTCAAAATGCCTATACTGAGAACAGGGACCCAATACAACTCCAAGGAGTCATTGAGTCCCGACTGCCTGTCCCAAAGTAGTCCCCAGGTTAGGACAGCTGCATTGACGTCTTCATTCACCAGCAATAAAAGTTTTCTGCTGCTTTGAACCTTAACGTCATCTCTTTAGTATTCATATACACAACTACACACACAGACACACACACACAGTGTAAGGACTATTTTAAAGTTCTCTATTGTAAACTTGGTGCAGTTTTGGGGTTAATCTTACTAGTGGAAAATGTATTTCCATTTGTCCCTATCTGCTTTTTCCCCTTTTCTCTTTTCACAAATCACCATATTGAAGAATGAGACAATAATTAACTTCAGCAACACTGTTTTTCCAGCCAGCTCCCATGTTTTCTATCAAACAGATCCACTTCCTGTACATTTGTGCTCCTTCCTGTCATTGCTGGAGCTGCCTGTATTGGTGAGGAAATCACAAAGTCACAACGCTAAAGAGGACGTGAACAATATTTAGTAGAAGATATTGAATTGGAGCTGTTTTTGCAGTTTCAGCCTTCAGTAGATCTACTGTAAACTAACTGGCAATGAATATCCTGCATAGTGTTTCACTAACCAGGCAAAATGGTACACCATGATTGATTTATGAATATAATGAATTATCTTTGTTGTAAGTTTCCATAAACAATTTTTTGTTACATGACATAATAACTCTATAATAATCAGGCTGTAATGTAACACCATTGTGAAAATTGAAAACGAACGTCAATTTTCATTGAGTGTTTTGTAGCATTATAAGCTGTTATTATTACTTGTGAGATGTCCATTCATATCTCTTTGGAATGGGATGTTTGTTGGGCCTGATGACCATGAGGCAACCGCAGCTCCACAAAGAGCTGTTGACATTTCAACTGAGTTACGTCAAGGCTGTGGTCTATTTGTTATTGACGTCATATTGTTCAGAAATATCAGTGTTTTACATATTATTTAAAAAATCATCTTTACGAGTAACCGAACCAAGCTAGTGGTCATAAAGCTCATATCTTATTCTTTGCATACAGTGTGTACAATCACACACAAGACACTCTTCCTTCTGTGAGAGCGTGGCTTTGTGGCACTGTAGAGGTTTGTTGTAACAAGAGAAATGCGTACTTGTGTTGGCCCACTCACATATTTGTTGCTGGATCAGGTGACGGAACAAGGCAGGTCAGTCACTGCGGAGAGCTTCTTAACAGACAGAGAGGCCAAAAGATTGTGCTAAAGCATTGGATAATACAATGCTGGTGGAAGTGACTCACAGTTTGTGTCCAGCTTTCCAAGAATGAGCCGTTAGATGTGCTTGTTTTCAAACGTTGTCGTACGTGAAAAAACCTCCCTGGCATCAAACATGAACCCTTGTAGAGCGGGCGGCTTGTGACTGTGTGATGACTCCCTTCCTGTCTGGAGTATGTTGGGCTGTCAGGCCTCGGGGCAAGGGAGGAGGAAAAAGTATGGCGTTCTTAAATGCCGTCGCACTACAATCAGGTGGATGCTCTTTCAGGAAATCGAATCATGTGACAAGACTGCATATTGTTTTTCAGCTAGATAGTGTCCCCTCTGTGGGCATATCATCTCTATGGACATGGCTTGAGGACACGCTGTTTCTTTTAGCTGGCCTGCTTACTGAGCAAAGAGTATGACTGTCAGATGCTTGAGTCAGTATGTTCAGCGTTTGAGAAGTGTCTGAATAATTTATCAGGCAGCTGCTTCTCTTAGACAAGTCGCTCTGACTTGCTCGTCAGATGCTTCTTCTCTTGTCTGTTGTCAGCAGCATTTTTCTTTTTGGCCTTTTAACTAGATAAAGTGATTTTCTTTCTTTTTGGCTTTTTCTTTTTCTTTTTCACTTGTTAAAAACTAGGATGTTTGACTGTTCAGGGATTTTCTTGGCTTTCTGTCTTAAGACATTTTGAAATGGTTGAGATGAGGAAACAAGTGGTAAAAAATTATGAAGATTTGCAGGTGCGAAGCAGCTAGTGTTAATGTGTTTTTTACTCAGGGATCCATCTCTGCTTATCTTTGGGAGGGGGCATAGATGGAGTCATACTGATTGTTGTAGAGGACGTGCAGGAGGGAATGGCGTGGGTGTGTAAGGCTGAATAAGAGGCAGAAAGATTTATGACAGTCTTTGTTTCACATCTAGTAGTCCTGACTTGTTTTGTTCAAACTCCTAAATGTCTTTCTTTTTCTTTTGCTGTTTTCATTGTCTTGGCTTCATTTGAAAAGGTCCTCTGACTGTATATTTTGAAGCACAGATCCAGCTTTAGATGAATGAAAAGAGAGTATTGGTGATTAACAGATCATATGGTACTTTTCTTGAATAAAAAGCAATGCAGTAAGGGTTAAATTAATTTTGGGGGATTTGAGTGCCTGAACTAATACAAGCATTAGACATTTCTTCATGAATAATCATCTATATTGTTGGTACCAGTGAACTAATATGTTGAAAATACTTCAACAATAACATAAATGTTTGTGTGTGTGTGAAATGAGAACGGGAACATTTAATCACAGTGCAGGTCAATGAATCATCCTGGAGGAGGAAATCCTGGTCTCTGTCTGACCCTCACAGCATTATTTCCTATTTCATTTTCCCAAACAAACGTGCTACTCCTCCCTATATCCATCTCTACGTCTCTTATACCCCATGTTTATCTTTATTTACTCTGTACTAAGCTTTTTCTTTTTGCTTGTTCCCACCTGTGACTGTGTGGGTTTTCTACAGTTACTCCTCCATTCTCCTACAGTACAAAAACATACAATCTTGTTGAGGTTAGTTGGACACTCTAAATTGTCTCTAGGTGTGAATATGAGTGTGATGGTTGTTTGTCTTTGCATGTCAGCCCTGTGGTACAGCTACCTGTCCAGGGTGTGCCCTGGCTCTTGCAACCCCTGGTATGGCCCCTAAAGGATAAGCGGTATAGATAATAGGAGGGTGGATCATCTAGTTTGGTCTTTCCCACTCCAGTTTTACTCAGACTCTAATGCTCAGCCCTTAAAAAACAGTTGAATCATGTCTGTGGGCGTGAGGTGTCTCCAAAATAACCCTCCAAAATTTTCTCATTTTGGGCTTCGGGATTAAAATCTTTAGATTTTGAAACATGGCCATTAACTGTAAGCCACTATTTTAAGGAGAAAAATGAATGACTTAGGTTTTTGGGATGAGACAGATGCTCCTCAATCATTTTTATTCCTGCTTGACACTACGAATCTTTGATTATGTTAGGCCACTAAAAGAGAGGCGGTGGACTAGTGGCGGTAAAATTGGACTATGGGCAGAAAGTAACAGACATCAGACAGGAAGGTCTCTGGTTCGACTCCTCGCAGTGACAATATAAACATACCTGGATGGACAAACCCTGGATCTGTTCCAAAGTCTAAAGAGGACTCTCCCTACCCCCTATGTCTAAGTGCCCCTGAGCAAGGCACCTTACTCCCCCAACATCTGCTCCCCGGGCGCCGTGCATGGCTGCCCACTGCTCTGTGTGTCCTGCTATGTTCAACAGATGGGACAAAAGCAGAGGACAAATTTCCCTCCATCTGCATGTAGTGTGACTGCATGTGTTTGGGATCAATAAATGTATCTTGAATGTTAAACAGAAATGTCCATAAAATATAAAAACATGAAGAATGTCAGATTCCAAATTTTACCATGGGTTATCTTTACGAAACAAAAGTGATACAATGTAGGTCTCAGTGAGAGAGAGAGTAATGTGATCATCATTTGAGTCATCTGGAGGGAGCTTCACAGCTTGAGGTTATCACCATGTGATTGATAAAATCATTCCTCATCCAAACTGCTCACTGCGTTGCCTTAGGTCTCTGGGAAGCTGGTGGCTCATGTGCACCTCATGTGATGCGAGCCTTTTTTCTTTGACATGATGGTTATGTGAACGAGAGGATTACAAAAAAATATGTATTATGGCCGTGCACAAATGTTCATGTGTTTTTCCTCATGACATAATTCTTCTGACTCACTGAGCACAGCAGCCTGGTGGGGCTCAGTAAAAACGTGTAAATGCTGCTTCCTTTTTCTTCTAAATCCTTTGTGTGCTGGCATAGCTTTCAACTGTGTGTGTAATTCATATTATTGAACCTTGTGGTATAAAGCATGACTTTAACATTGCGGACTGAGTATCAAACTCTCTGCGGGACTGTGTATCTATGTTTCGCTTTGTCAACATGTCAGTATGTTCAAGCACAACTTTGCTTTACAGTTTCTCCTGTTCTTCTTTTCAGACATTTTAACTTGCGCATGAAAAGGGACACATCTCTATTCTCTCCAGATCTCATCATTGAGGTGTCAGGAGAGGAAGCACCTGTTGATACTTCGCACATATACAGCGGAGAAATCTTTGGTAAGTCGCACACCACATCCTCTTTAATCTTGTGGTATGTATCATTCAATAAGATTTAAAGTCTTTGACAACACTTCTCATTTTTACATTCCCACTTTACTTTATCTACATCTTCAACAAATTTTTTCATCTGCAATCTTTTCTGTGTGTGTGTGTTTGTGTGTGCGTTTGTGTTTATTATGTCACATCGCACAACCCAACACACACAGGACCCCTTGCATCCTGTTCTTCCTTCCATCCGCTCTCCTCCCCTTCACTTCCTGGACGTCTCTGTTGTTTGTCTGCAACTGTGTTAAAAAAAGAGAGAGAGATTAGTATTATTCTCATAGAGGATGGTGAACACAAACAGTTGTCCTTAATATCTGCATAGAAGTTTCAGAGATGGAAAGTGTATTTGTAGAAATCCATACAAATGTTTTTAATCATAAGCAAATATAATGTGATTTGTGTTCATAACCTTCAGTTGTTCAACAAATATTGTGATTTCATGAGACATGTAACATGAATCCTCATAGTTACACTTCCAAAAATGTTAAGTTTAGTTTTTCACCTAGATTGGTTAGAAAGACTTAATGTGCCTGATTGAGTTTATCGAACAGTTCATATTTAAAAGCTTAATCTTCTTGAATCTTTGGATCAGATGTTTTTTATTTGTATAATCACCACAGTACAATAATACTTAGATCCTAAGTTGACAATTTCAAAGTTCTTGACAAACATATCTAGTTTTCCTCTGCTCATCCCTCCTCTCCTGTGTTTCAGGTGAAAAGGGCACATTGACCCACGGCTCTGTGGTTGATGGGCGCTTTGAAGGCTTCATTAAAACCCACCAAGGAATGTACTATGTCGAACCCTCAGAGAGGTACCTACAGGACAAGAATGTTCCCTTCCACTCTGTAATCTACCACGAGGATGACATCAGTAAGTTTAATGAAGCACTACAGGAAGTTGAAGTCCTTATACATTGTATGCAAGAATGGAGTAGGTTTGATCTTTTACAATGACACAGTCACAGCCCGTTGGATAACCGGAAGTAATTTCGAAAAAGGATTGAAAAATTCCGAATGAAAGATTAAGACAACCAAGTCATTTATAGTAACTGAGATAGTATATTAAAAATTATACGTTTTTAATGTTGTAACTATTTGAGAAAACTTTCCATTTCTAGGGTTAGAATACAACTGTGATGTGTTAGGTCAGGGGCTGATGGTTAATCAGTTCCTAGACTACACTGACTAGAGGGGAGGAAAGTTTGATTAGACTGACTGGTAAAAGCAGGATTTGGCTTTGTGTCATAGATGAGGTTGATAGTATTCATACTGAAGGTTGGCTTGGAACACAACTGAGCGCGGGCATGACTCATAGCCACTCTGCTAAAGGTCAGACTACAGCCAACCGAGACATTCTCAGACAGGAAACATCAAGCCTCTCAACCATCTCCTGGAGAACAGATGACTCTGAATGCATTTGACAGTGATCCATACATTTTATACAGACAGGGTGTGATTGTGGCTGAACATAATGAAGCAAACATGGGGATGAATAAAAACAAAGTGCAATGTATTGCGTCTCGTGAAGCTCAAGGAACTAAATATATCAGACAGGTAATGAGTCGGATATTAACTCAACCCTGGATTAAGGCTTCCTGGCATTCACTGCAGTTTGCCCAACTGGTTAATTGTTTTCTAAGGCACACTTACACACACACTTGCCCTAAACAAACAAATGGAGAATCTTTTGAACAGCCAATTCAATTGAATGGACAAGAAGCCGTTTGGAGGGTAGGAATGAAAGTTTGCAGGTGAATAGGAGGAAAGAGACAACTGTAGGCTCTGTCATGGGTTCATCTTCACTTCCGCCAAGGAGGTTATGTTCTCAATGCAGTTTGTCTGCTTTTCCATCTGTTTGAAGCAGATTCAATTGAAGGGGTAGACACAGGATACTTATTTCCCCAGTTTGTTTATCATTGCAAGATAGGGCATCAGCCTGGGTGGAGGGATGTGCTCTCAGACTACCCATGTAATTATACAGCATATAAGGCAATTCTGGATCTGCTCCCATTCTACAAATGTATCTGCATCACACAGAAATGTTCTGGTACAGTCTGAGCTTTTCTTTTCTGAAGAAAATGCTGCAGAAGTACTTGCAGACTTAAATCAAGAATGAAAGAACTACGGGCCAGCCCTTAAAGATATTTTTGGAGCAGAAATCTTTAAATGTGGGTTTCCTGAGCTGGATTTGTACATCTTTTTTTTTTTTCTGTCTGTATCTTAGCATGTTTTTGTGATGCTTCCCACTTTGACCAGATGTGATTTATGATGCAGAGTAAGCTCTTGACTATCTCACCCTTATTTCCTCCCTATCTGCCAGATTATCCTCATAAGTATGGTTCAGAGGGCGGCTGCGCTGACCACTCAGTGTTTGAGAGGATGAGGAGGTACCAGGCGTCGGCAGTAGAGGAGCAAGCCGAAGTATGTACCGACAGATCCCCTCCCCCTCCTCCCAGCTCATTACTAAACACACAGATGGACGAGGCTCATGAGATTACAAACATCTCATAACTCATATTCAAACTGCCTTACGCAAACACTAAGTGCACATGTATATTTTTAGCAAGCGTGCAGATACTTTCAATTGAAAACCTGCTAATTATAAATGTTGAAGCCAAGCCCAGCCTTGGTTAATCTGGCTGTGTGTATTTTCCCCAGGGGTTTTGTGCCATAAGCACAAACATGAATTTGGGTTATTGTGTAGAGTGTATCCGGTACTGGACCACTTTATCTGTGCAGTATCTTTCGAGCAGAAAGGCTTGTCTTCTACACAGTGGCTAAATTCACAAGACACTATTAAAGCTCACTACAGTGCCTTGCAGTATAACAGGCAGTTATAATAAGGAATCACTGTAATCCTGACTGATGAACATTTGACTCAAAGTCCTGCACTGGACCGGACCCAGACTTTTCTCTATGTCTATCTCGTCCCGTCTTGATGATCATGTCAGTGAATTGTAGCAGCACCTGTGCTCGCGCAGCTGTCAACGTGTTTCCTCAGCAGCTGCGTGCCTAGTGTTATGCAAGGACACTAGTTGGACCAGCCTTCAAGAATGTTTTTTTTTTTTTTTAATCGCAAGCCACTGAGAACTTATTCATCGCTGACTATTTTAGTCTTCATGTGATCCATTTTGATTTACTTGAAGTGAGGTTGTAAAATCTGGTGTCATAGGCTTTCACAATAAAAATGTATCCTTGCAGCTGACTAGGATTCATATAAGCTGCTTTATTTTTAAAAAATACGGCACAATCATTTTTATTTCAAATTTCTTCCCCAAAAAACATACTTTAATTCTCTCCTGCTGTTCCCCTCCCGCGTTTAGTTAACTTTAACCTGTGGCCTTTCCTAAGAAATTACAGCAATTTTTTTTACCCATTACACAACTTATTGCTACCCGATCCGATGCAATACTATTTTCACTAGCTTTAGAATAAACTGTCTATTTCACTCTCTTTACTTTTTGACTTCTTGTCTTTTTCCAACCTCTTCCACTAATACTTCCACTTTCCCACCATCTTCATCCTGTTTTTGGTTATTTTTTTCTACAGGGGAAGAACAGTGTGTTGGAGGATGAGCACTTCCATGGTCCTCTCATTCTGAGGAAGAAGAGGGCCATAGTGAAAGAGAAAAATACCTGCCAGCTCTTCATCCAGACTGACCATTTGTTCTTCAAATACTACGGAACAAGAGAGGCTGTCATTGCCCAGGTACGCAGCCATACCTGCAGTATGCCAACGTGAATTCAGTCTAGATGACAGCACCTATAGGACTGTACACTCAATCCCATATCTGTTGTGCTGCATAATTATTCATCTGCTCAGGTCATGTTTTGTCTATCAAGGAATTATTCAAAACCAGATTAGCTGATGTGTCTCAACACTCCTTATTTTTCACAAATTTCAGTATCTGTGGTAATGTTAACATTTTGTCAGTAGTTGCTCTCCCACTGATCTTGAGCTCGTCACTTTCTCCTCAGATCTCCAGCCACGTGAAGGCCATCGATTCCATTTACCAGGCCACAGACTTCAAGGGCATCCGAAACATCAGCTTCATGGTTAAAAGGATCCGGGTGAGCTGCTGATATTTTGAGTGAAGAAGTGTGTTGAGCTGTGTGCTTGTCACAGAACCTTGTGCTGTAGACGTTATCTCCTCATTACAAATATTTGTTAATGCCAAGGACCTTTTCCTTTGTTCAAGCTGAATATACGACTGGCTCCATGGAAACCGGTGCCACCTCTCTTACCTTTTCTCTGTTTTTAACTTGTGTCTTTCAGATAAACAGCACCGCTGCTGAAAAGGACCCAAGCAATCCTTTTCGCTTTGCCAATATCGGAGTGGAGAAGTTTTTGGAGCTTAACTCTGAACAGAACCATGATGACTACTGCCTGGCCTACGTCTTCAGTGATAGGGACTTTGATGACGGTGTGCTCGGCTTGGCTTGGGTTGGGGCTCCCTCAGGTTTGTGCAAAACACAATCACACACTCACGCCCAGAACTGTGGTGACTTCCTGTGTTGCTCAGAAGCATTAACTGGTACTTTCTAATACATAACATGCCAAATATTTTTAAGTTTGGTCATGTCAGCGTCTTAATTTCTTCCATTTCTGTGTGTTCATTGAAAGCTGTAGGATTTGTCAGCCTACAATTTGGATACGCTGCCAGAATCTAGAGGATTTACTGTAAATAATATTCAAGTCTTTAATGAATTTCAAAAAATTAAATAGGTTGATTTTGTATTAGATATAACTAAATAGTAGGTTTAATATTTGTATGTGGTCATGTTTGTCAGGAGTGCCCATTTCTGTCTTGCTCTGTTTTGATGGATTCATGTTGCGTCCTCCCCCCCAGAGATTGACTCTTCTCACAATCTCAGCATCTATGAAATATAGTTATGGAGGCTTCTCCTGCCCGTCCTCTGAATACGTTCGGCCGGCACCATCTTGCCATGAAGAACACAGCAGCAATCTCGGACAATCAATACAGACAAATTAGCAAAGCTGTAAGCTGAAAGAATCGATGGAGGGTAAGAGATTGGTTGCTGCGAGCTGTGTGAGGTGAACCTCTGAACAAAAGCGACCGTAGAACAAATGGCCATCCGGGATACTGGGGAAACTGTGCAGTCATACACATGCACAAATACATATAATGGACACATTGTTTATTGCTTTAAGTGCTCTGCTCTCATGTCTGTGCTGAGGCCACAAGTAGCCTGCTAACCACTGCATTTATGGATAATGGGAAACGCAACTGCCTGAGCTGCCTGACAGTGCCCCATGATGTACAGACAATTCCTCACACTTCATATCACAGCTTTTAGAGTTTTAATCAAATATTTTCGCTTCTTTGCGTTGTGCATCTTCATTTCCTTTCTATTTAATAATTACAAACTAGTAGTTTGACATTTTTTCACAGCATCTGGGACACTTGGTGGTATCTAACACCACATGACTTGTGTCTTTTTTGATTTTAGACTTTGTCAATTTAAGAGTTATGATAAGACTAACACCACAGGAACTTTGGTGATACATTGTTTGGAAAGAAGGAATAACCTGCTACTGTTTACGTGTACCCTCAGATGGCACCTGCCTTCAGGATTCAAATTATGACCTCTATACCTCGAACTACAACAACAGATCGATGAAACAAGAAGCCCATATTAGCTAAATGTTGAATCCCTTCTACTCTTATCTTCATTCTCCTGCCACAGGAAGCTCTGGTGGCATCTGTGAGAAGAGCAAACTGTACTCTGACGGAAAGAGGAAATCTCTGAACACTGGTATCATCACTGTGCAGAACTACGCCTCTCATGTCCCTCCCAAGGTGTCACACATTACCTTTGCTCATGAGGTCGGACACAACTTTGGGTCTCCTGTAAGTACTGTGATTTCAAACATATGCAGCTCTGTCTCAAGGCATTTTGTGCATCTCCCCTTAACATGCCTCCTGTTTTTCAGCATGACTCTGGGATCGAATGCACCCCGGGAGAGTCGAAGACACAAGACAAAAAGGAGAACGGTAACTACATCATGTACGCCAGAGCCACATCGGGAGACAAGCTCAACAACAACAAGTTCTCTATCTGCAGCATTCGCAACATAAGCGCTGTGCTGACGAAGAAGAGGGACGACTGCTTTGTTGGTAATTTCTCTCCCATAAACGTATTTATTCCTGTCTGTGTGAGAGAGAGAGGTCCTGTGCTCATGCTGTTGTGTCTGTGTGTGCAGAGTCTGGCCAGCCTATCTGTGGTAACGGACTCGTGGAAGAGGGAGAACAGTGTGACTGTGGCTACAGCGATCAATGTAAAGACCCCTGCTGCTATAACGCCAATGAAGAGGATGGCAAAAAGTGTAAACTCCAACCTGGCAAAATCTGCAGGTCAGATGTGATGAGCACTTTTTTTTTTGTATAGTGCTGTATTATGTTGCAGTCCTTCTAAAGTACTTTGACATGTTTGATTGCAAGTTTGTCAATTTCTTTCTACAGTCCAAGCCAAGGCCCATGTTGCACAGCAGGGTGTTCGTACAAAACTACAAATGACAAGTGCCGACTGGAGTCCGAATGTGCCAGAGAGGGCACGTGCAACGGAGCCACTGCTCTGTGTCCTGCCTCAGAACCAAAGGACAACTTCACAACTTGCCATTCCGAAACCCAAGTCTGCCTCAATGGGGTATGCTGGTTTGAGTTGTTTGGGGTCCGCTAAGCACAGTTGGTGAGCTTGTGTTTGCATTTGAAGTAAAAGGTGAAGTGAACGTTTTTTCTTGCTATTCCTGCCCTTATCCACCAGGTCTGCTCAGGTTCCATTTGTAAGAAGTATAACCTTGAGGTTTGCACCTGTGCCAGCGAAGAGGGCAAGGACGAGGCATCTGAGCTGTGCCACGTGTGCTGCATGGAGAAAAGTGAGTGTCAGGCAGCAGGACTCTTCATGAGCCAGAAAAAACATCACAGTTCTAGCATTAAGCTAGAATTTAGTGATATATGATATCAGTTTTACTTGCAAGTTCTTCGGTATAATCTGGAGTAAGTCAGTAATCTAAAGGTCTTTCCCTCTTCTTCTGCCCTCAGTGAACCCCAGCACCTGCAGCAGCACAGGCTCAGCAAAATGGGAGACTTTCTTCAGCAAGAAGATTGTGACACTGCAGCCCGGCTCACCCTGCAATGACTTCAAGGGCTACTGCGATGTGTTCATGAGGTGTCGTCTGGTGGATGCTGATGGGCCTCTGGCAAGGCTAAAGAAAGCCATCTTCAATGCAGAGCTCTATGAGAATATCGCAGAATGGATAGTGGTAAGTTAGTTACATAAATACTAATACAAGCTGGTTTTGCTGTGCTTCTGGTCTATATTTAATTGCGCCATTGTTACCCAGGATCACTGGTGGGCAGTGCTGTTGATGGGCATCGCTCTTATTATGCTAATGGCCGGGTTCATCAAGATCTGCAGCGTCCACACCCCCAGCAGCAACCCCAAACTGCCCCCACCCAAACCACTGCCAGGTACAGTAGATATACATTTATAGTTGTACACATGAGTTGCAGACAGATTGCAGCATTCATTGACTCTGTTTACACTGTTACTGAGATGTGGCTGTTCTGTAGGTACACTGAAACGAAGAAGACAACAGCAAGCAAACCAACAGGCCCGGGGCCAGCGTCCCCAGCAACAGTACAGAGAGAACTATCAGATGGGACAGATGGAACCGATGAGACGCTGAGGCACCGGTCAGCTCTTTGCCTTAGTTCTTCCTAGTGCCTACAATGGGAGCACTTCACTCCAAAGAGTTACCTTCACCACAACATTCAAAGAACTTGTAACTGAGACGCTTTCACTGGACAAGAGCCTGAAGTTTTTTGTTAGTTTCATTTTTGGGCTTAACAAACTCGCTGAGCTTCTCTGCTCTGAGAGACAGATCAGCAGTTCACACAGCTTTTATTGGAAATAAATATTTTTTCCAAGGAGGGACTGGAGCAAAAATCCACTGCCCTCTGTTATGTGGTCTTAATCTTCCAATTTTTTTTCTCTTTCAAAGAACTGAGGAGAAAGAAGCCGCTTTGTGTCAGAGTTCGCCTTCCTCCGTCTGTGCAACCTTTTCCTCCCCTGTTCTTTCTCTCCAAAGTGCTGCCATCATCAGCACAATAGCAGGACTGCAAGTCGCATGAGTTTTTGCTGCCAATCCGAAACAACAGAGACATTTTGTTGGAAGAAAAGAAATTGAACTGCCAATGTAATTAGATTGTTTAAACAGCAAAACACCACAGCTTTTCCTTTCTAAAGCAGTCATGTTCCTTCGGTTTGCGATTGTACAGATGTTGCAGTAGATATCTTTTTCTCTTTCGAATGAACCTGATCTTCTGTATGACGAAGATTATTTACTGTTTTAATTCACTTTCTCAGGATTATTAACACAACAGCTAACACATGTGTTGGGGGGGAAAATATGGCTGCATGCATATTCCAGGGCAAAGCTGATGCCTGTGCGGGGGGGGGGGGGGGTCACATTAGCTGCTGTGGGGTGTATGGGGCAGTTAGTAGTTGGTGAAGAAGATGCAGATTATAGAGTCATCTGTTGTCAGATGGAGGGGTTGTGGCGGGGGAGATATATTTTCTAGATATGTATTTTTCTTGTCATGGTTCTGCAGGTGTGTTTACATACTGGTCTTTAGTCTGGGGCTGGAATAAATGGTGAGAGAATATATAGCTTTTATCAACCTGATTGTATCAAACTTTTAACTTTTACAAACTCGCAGTCTTTAAGAAATTACTAGATCTGTTCAAACCACTGTCGGCTGGTTGAATCCTCTCGGCCTCTGTAGCCAGATGAAGAACCTCTTGGGTTTAAATGTGATTGTGGATTTTGCTTTTATTGCTTTAACTTGCAGTTCAGATTATTTTGTATCTCCGGAATAGTTTAATTAACAGAGGGAAACTAGATATTTAATTTTATTGTTCTTGCTGTTGCTGCAGGTAACGGAAATTTACCAGAGTGAAACAATCAATACGTGTCGGCCATTTCTTGTTCTGTCTTTTGCTTTTTCTACTGATTAGAATATTCTCAAGGAAACTGATCCTTGTTACACCCTCTTCTTTTGTCTAACAACATACAACAATGTGCCTACACAGAATAATGTGATGGAAATTGGTGAACTGTTGTCAGGGAGCTTGACTTAGCAGGAAGCAGTGCAGTGCAGGAAGTGTTGATTTGTTTTGTGCGCTGCAGAAACTGAAAGATGAAATGATGCGGCCTAGGACAACACATGATAATCAGATTGATTGACATACTTACAGTGTGCTATATCGGCCGACACATGAAAGGAACCAAACGTTACAAAGATAGAATTTCACTTCTTATTCCTCAGTTTCAGATTTTAGTGAGTATTTACTTTCTGTGGTATCATATTACTGTCCAGCCCTGCTTTGGCTTAGTTTGAGTTTTCAGTTGTCGTCTGCCACATTCAACTGAAGCCACGTTCACTGACCTATTAATAAGAGTTGCGTTACTGGCAAATATTGAAAATATATATATATATATAGTTTCTTAAAGTTATTTTCCGAGAGAGAAACTTTGTGTAGAAAGAACTCTTATATCTCGACCTTGTGAAGGAGCTGAATGAAGCACAGCTACAGCTCCGCATTGTTTTCTGTGCAGGGTGTGAGGATGTTGATCCAATCAGATTCTATGCAGACGGTCACACGGCGCTCAAGTTGGCCACTTCACAAAGAAATGCCTTCATCGATTTCTTTCTCCAAGATGGGTACATGATCCATTCTATTGTGTTTTCAGAACATGATAGTGTTTCATGCTGCCGCAAAGTTTCGATACTGACAGAAATGCAATCCTCTACTGCTTCTTTGGCTGATTCTCTTTGTTGGTTTGGTGCTACTGGGTTAGAGCCTGAACTCTACTTTTATTATCTTGGGCTTGTGTTCATGTGTGTGTTCGCCGTGCGTCTTTGCTGAATCATCGTTTTCTTTGTGTTGCGTTGGTATGGTGTGGACAATATGTGGGTGTTTAGGGTAAATACTCTGGGAAAATTCTTCTTTGCTTTCACATTTCTGTGATGTTAAGAAAACATGCACTGAAGTGTAAGTGGTGTAAACCGCGACTCCAAACCAGTAAAGACTCAACTGCTGTCTGATTTTAATTGCTTCGTTTTTTATACCGTGTCTTTTTGTTTTTAATTTACTTTTTTTGTCCTGTTTCCCCACCACGCTTACTTTGAAAATTTTACTAGATTTGCAAAAGTATTGTGCAAAAATATAATTTGTCTTTGACCTACTTGAAATGAATTAATAAAACAGAATTGATAAATTTTTTGTGTTCTCTGTTTGTAATATAATAACAAAAGGTATCATGATAGGATTGACATTTTTTTTACACAACTTTTTTTTCTTCTCAGCATAAAGTTTGACTGTATCAGAGGTGGTAATGGGTCGGATTCTGCAGCATTTGGATCTCCTCATGCAGTCCGACAGGATGGTCTGACATGAGCTCACGTTAACTGTCCCTGTGATTAAACCTGAGTTTATTGCCTTCACTTTGAACTGTGCCCTCTGGAGTCACCACCAAATACTCAGAATTGCCTCTATTTGGATTTTCCTCCCCTAATTCTGTGTTTGCTGACTGAGCTTTAATAGATTGCTCCAACTGTTAAATCTTTTAAGCTACATTTTTATTTATTATTTGTTTAACTCAAACGCTACCGTTTACAAGTCTCTGTTTTTTTGTGCTCTCAGCTATCTCGGACCTTCTGGTTCCGAATCAGTTTGTCAGTGTGTAAATAAGATCCACCTTCACAGATGAGGAGAAAAAGATCAAACCACCAGATAGAATAGAAAAGAGGTATAGATTTATTGCTTTGGTTTGAATTTGAGTAAAAATATATTCATATAAAGTTATTGGCAAGACTTGTGTTAGTTTTTAAATGATGAGATTGATCATTTTACATAGAACATTAGACACTTAAAAAATGCATGTACACTCTGGAATGAAAGTCAGAAAAAGGCCGTTGAACTTCTGACTGTTCACTGTCTGGTTAATATTTAAATTGGCAAAGGTTCATCTGCTGAAGACATTTGTTTCTGGACAGAGATGTAAATCTCAGCAAAAATTACATCATATACTCAAACACCATGTTCCTGCAAATTGTAAACACAGTTTACAAAAGTTGCTAGTGTGCTTTCTCTCCACAGCAACACTATGTGTAACATTAGATTAGTGCCACATCTTTCAGACAATAAAATTAATGATTTCTAATGTGCTCCCTAAATCTGCTTAACAGAATCTCATCCCGTTGTGACCTGGTGGGACATTAGAGATCTTGAGTCTGTGGAACGAACCCACACAGATCTACTGGTTGAGCTTTCTTCGGCGCTTTCTTGGCTTCTCGTCTGCGCAGCGCACAAACACTTTGTCTTGCGACATCTCAACATGCTGCTCGTTGTCTCTCATGGCACAAAAAGAGGTCCTGGAAAACAAAAGCAATGTTGACACGAGTGGGTCCTGTGATTAGGAAACAATCCACTAGGGGGCGTTACAAGTCTTCAATAGTGTCGATGTGGAAGGTTTCTACGTTTATACTGGAACATTTAATTATGCATTACATTACTCTAGTGTTAAACAATCCTCTGAAAATAAGATAATTATGCTTGACTTCTCTTGTGTCCTTGTATCTTACAGTGCAGTGTATTCTCAGTGCAGTTTTAGATTTTTATAATTTATTATCAATATTTGTATCATTATAAACTATTTCTTATATATTGTACATGTTTAGTAGTAATAAAGTATTATGTACTAGCCCAAATTATTAAGTTGTAGGATTTTCAATTCAAAAACATGATCCCCTTCTAAACGATTATGAAACGAAATGAATTATACTAAACAAGCATCCCCTCAAATTAGGGTCTAACTTTAAGTATTTTAATTTATACTCGTAATCTTGTTTTCATTTTGGTGTTTGTAATCCTCCTGAGTCGTCTGAAGACTTGTTTGGTTACATACAAGTAAACTGGAAACGACCGTCCATACCACCTCCGTTAGTCCAATGACCTGACAACAGTGTGTAATAAAGAATGGTGTGTTGTATGTTGTTGGAGGGTTGTGCGACATCTCTCTCTGCACTTTGCACAAAGAAGAAGCTGATGCACTAAACAACCAGCAGGTTACATTTAAAATGCTGCTTACATCCTATTGTTACACTGTAAAATAACATTAACACCTTTTCCTCCCTTGTGAGCTTGCCATGACTTTTTATATTAATTCAACGATTTTGGATTTTTTTGAGATGCACCCAAATTATTTCAAGGTCAATTGACAACATGTACATTTAGCATTCAGCATATATTTAAATTGCTGACGACAAATAACTCCTGTAGTTTATTCAGAACACTAATATTTTGCATCGTCTTAATTTAAAATGGTGGCATTACTTACATGTTTCTGTATAGATTAAAAAAAAGGAATTTGTGCAATACGATTTTAAGTTTTTGTGATGGAGTACCTCTTCTGCGTCTCGCCGGATTTGATGCTGATCTTCTTCACAGTCAGCAGCGGTTCTCCCACCCGGCCGCCCCAGGGCATGATGGTCTGCACCCGGCTCCACACGTTCCTCCACAGGGCCGGTCGCTCCCACTGCAACCTGAGCAACATCAGATCACCCAAGTCTCGGTCCAGGGTGATCAGGAAGGTGTAGGTCTTGTTACCCGTGATCTTTTCAGTGCTTTGGTGGAAAGTGAAGAGAGAAAGTGGTTTATAGCAGAGAACATCCTGCAAGAGGCCGTCACGTTTCTTTACAACGAAGCAAAGACCCTCTGTTGTGACAGAAGTCTGCAGCAGAGCGGCACTTGAGAGTTCCTCTGCTCACACTCTTTGATACACCGAACACGAGGGATCACTCACATTAGTGAATAGTGTCTCAAGTAAATAATTCACTCCATCGTCCCCATTTACAGTTCTCTTTCATGCAGGGGCTGGAGTTGTTTCCATGTGTGTCAGCTGTTCCTCTTAACTTGCTTTCTTTTTTTCCCCCACTACAGCGTTGAGAGCCCAGCTGCATATTGCATGTATCATAGGGTTCAGGGTTCACTGAGCCTCGATGTGATGCAATGTAAGCCCGATGGGAGGTCGGTACAGTACTCACAAGGAGATGCGGAGGTTTCCACTCTCCTCCTGCGTTCCGGTGAGGGAGATGCTGAGAGAGGGCTCCATCTGCTCCATCTGGTTGACAAACTGGATCCTGAACTGGTAATGATAGACTACAGAGGACAAATAGAAGCAGAGGAGAAGGAGGAGATGAAGACAGACGAGTCATCAAGCACAATGGTTACTCTCTGTCAGATAGTGTGATTACAACTGGTGATAGTGTGAGAATGTGAGTCAATTCCATTTTGATGATTAGGAATAATTGATGCATTAACCATTCAAATCAATCATGTCATATCTCATCATGCAAATCCCTTTGAATTTATATATCCTTTAAAATACTTGTACTATAAACAATAAAGTTAAAAGTATATTTATGTTTATTTTTTGGAGAATTATAATCTGTCTTGTTTTCCCTCTTTTTTTATCTCAGTTCCCCAAAGGAAAAATAGCTGTCCCTGTAACTTAAGTAAAAGTAGCAATATCACAGAGTAGAAGTATCTATTACAAGTAAAAATCATATTTTGTGAAGCTGGTTAAAGTGAGGATAATTTTACTTACTCAGTATATGGCTTGGTTATGAACTGACCCAAGGATCAACAAACTATTATCTTAAACTCACACACATGGATAGCTAGATCTAGAAAATAGATATGGTCATTAACAAATAAGGTCAATTTAAGGTGCTCAAATTTAAGTAGTGGAATGAAATATTATCCAAAAACTACTCAATTTCCATGACATTTTGTGGAGAGGTGATGCATGACCCAAGGAAGAATCCATAACATTTGAGTCCAGACCTTTTTTCCACTTTTGTTTTTACATTGCGGGGTTTTCTCAACATTTTCAATGATTTCTCATAAAAGAATTGTGTATCTTGTTAAATCAGGGATATTATTTATTACTTTAGTTGGTGTTGGCATTTGGTGTAGATCCAAAGAAATGTGTTGGGCCTTGGTGGATGTATGCTCTCTGAGGGTCGTTCTTTGATGCTGCCTTTTTTATGCGCTGCTGTGGGATCCATCTGAGATGATCAGTTAGATTTTACAAGAAAGACATGCAGAACTGTTTGGAGATTCGACATCTGTATGGAAATGAATCTTGAGGCTGCTAGTCTGAAATCACGAGGAAGAACCACATACGTTTGTAAGGCATCCGAGGGCGCGTCTTCAGGTAGAGCCTCTTCTCTCTTGCACTGGGAACCTTCTTGATACCGTAGCCCAGTGTGTTGCAGCGGTTCTTCCGACAGTCCAGACACGCGCCGTGGTCGAAGGCGCTCGTATCTTTGCAGCTGTAGGCCGTGCTCTGCTTGTCTTTGTTCTGCAGGGAGTCAATGAAGAGATGGACGGAGCGTTCATGAGCACATTTCACTGTCTGCTCGAAACCTTTGGGAGGAAACAAACATATGGTGGACGTTTACAAAAGAGCTTTTCAAAACAGCCTTTGACAGATCAATTCCACACGACATGCAGGTTGCAGGACAGTGACTTAATCTAGAATGTGTGGTGTATTGATTTCATTATCACCAAATGCTGACATTGATCAGACTGTCCCCCCTAAAGGAGTCTCATTAAGTGTGACACTGGTTTGCTCTTTTCTCCTGTAGCCTGGAGGCAGCTCAGCTCGGAGCCGAGGACGGCACATGTTGCTAATTAGCTCCCGGGGTTGACAGATGCTTTAATGTGGCTGTCACTGTCACAGATGACGTGAACGGGTTTTAGATTGTGAAGCACCATGAGTCCCACAGCCGCTTAGAGGAAATTAAACGCATCTGCTTCGACGCTGGACGAGAAACTGTCAACAAGCAAAAGATGAACCGGTGCCCAAGATATGGCTTCTAAAGAAGTGTTTTGAGGTGGCAAGAGCTATTAAGACAAAAACAATATTATGACAGAGCCGAGGAGGAGGCAAACCGGAGAACTAGGCTGCACAACACATTGCTCAGATGCATATAAGCGGAATGGTCTGACTCCTGAAAGGAAAATAACTCCCTTCAATCTCACAAAAAGAAAAATCCTCCAACAAAGCAAAAATTAAATAAGAATAGTGGAAGAAAAGGAGTCCACTCCTGTACTGAAGGTTATTTAAAGGGATAGTTCACCCAAAAACAAAAATGCACTCATCATCTTCTCAGCACTATGCCGGTGGAGGGGTAGGTGAAGTTTTTGAGTTGGCTCCAGAGGAGGATCACAGCAGACATTTCAGATAAATCATGGTCTAAATGATCTCGTTTAGAGTGGAATTTGAATGTAGGGGCTTACGGACCCTTGGATGCCACCACAGGAGCACTAGAGAGGCATGTTGTGTTTTCTTCTCACGTTTGAATAAGGACTAACCATTTACTTCAATTGTATTGGATTTGGCTGCAACACAGTTTACCCCTGGAACTCAAGAAGTTTGGGGATGGACTCCTCAAATGATCTATTCAGCTTTAGTGCAAAGGTGGCACTTTAAAGCTGTTTTTTTAATGCATCACCATGATGCCATGGAAACCCAATGAGTGGATTGTCCTAAGCATTTGGCATGTTCATGGTTCCCAGAGGATAAACGTTTTGTAAATTTCGTAGCTTTTTCTCGGACCTTACTTTAAACTTGTCATCTTTACTGCAATGACTAGAGCAGGATGTTTTTTTCTGTATGACATTTTGGTTCTATGTGGTTTAATAAACATTCCAGAGACGACATATTCACAATGTATATTTTCTGAGGTGTCCCAGTGTGTTGTTTATCGTACCCATAAGCCCGTACTGGGTTATGTGCTCGTAAATGCTTTGCAGGTCGCATCCTGGTTGGAAGTCTCCTCCGTTAGGGTAAAAGTCATAATGGGCCACTGCTTGTTTGATGCCCACACTGAGGCCCATACGTTCCTGGGTGAAGGTGTGGATGGCGTCCACAAATTCAGCGTCATCTGGGGAGAGTCTGTCTGAGGGAGACATGCCTTCAAATAGTGGCCCTGCTGGATCCAGGCCTGGAAAAAACAACAGTATTCAACATGACGCATTGGTTTGTTTTTAGAATACGGAATAAAAAAGTTCATTATACTTTTGCATTGAGGTTTTTGTCCAGAAGGACATAAGCTAGCACAATACAACCGCATTCCCGCTGTAAAACTCACCAGTGATTCTTCCAATCTTGTCCGGACCTTCCAGGTAACTTCCTGCAAATCCAGAGATGTGGGCGCCAAGGCTGTAGCCAATCAAATGAGCTTTTCTCACTGGGAACTGGTACTGCTCCTGTTTCGGACAGATATTTGACATAGTCAGGGCAACTGAACAACATTCATGTTGTTCAAAAGTGTTTCTTCAGAATCAAACCGAAATCCCCCCCCCCCGGACCTGAAGTGAGTGCAGCAGGTGAGCTATGTCCTTTCCCACAGTGCGGGTGCTCTGTGCAGCAGTGGGGTAGTGCTGGTGAGCCAGGGACAACCAGTCAGTGATCACCACGTTGACGTCTTTCAGGTTGGTCTTCAGGGCTGTGGCTAACCTGAGCACCCAGCTCTCCATCATCCCATCCACCTGAGAGGAAACGGCTGCTTAGAGATGTGTGTCTTATCAAAGGTCTCTACTGACTATATAACATCCATCCGTTTGTCATACACCACTCATCCATCCATTGATTATATATACCACTCATTCATCCATCCATCTATCAATTATATATACCATTCATCTATCCATCCATCCATCCATTATATACCCTTTATCCATCCATCCATCCATCCATTATATACCCCTCATCCATAAATCCATTATATAAATCTCATCCATCCATACATCCATACATTAGATGGATGGATGACAACTCATCTTTCCATCTATATACCACTCATCCATCTATACCACTCATCTGTCCATCCATGTATCCATTATATACCAATCGCCCATCTATACCCCTCATCCACCCATTATATATACCATTCATCAATTATATATATTGCTCATCCATCCATCTTTCCATTTAAAAAGTCACATTTGAGAATATTTCTGTGTATGTCATTATTTCAGTATGTTCTCTCTCTCTTGTTGACGAGCTCCACATTTGAAAAACAGTCCAGTGTCACTTGTCAGTGACTGAACCGTCAGTCATGGAGAGGAGGCCCACCGAGCTGTTTTTGGTGTATGCTCCTAATCTGAGAGCGCCCACCTCTGTTTGCAGAGGGGCTGAAGTGCAGGAGATTACTTCTAGGCGGTGAGCTCCATGTTTTGTATGCAGTGGTGGAAGTCGGCGGAGCGTGAGGAGAGCGGGAGTTGACCTTACCGACCACCCGTGAGTGATGATGATGAGGGGATTACTGCTGTTGAAGCCACAGGAGGTAAGAGTGTGCAGCTGCAGAGGGTCCAGTGTGCAGGTGTCCTCACCTTCTAAAAACAGGCCGAAGAGCGAGCTGCTGACAAAGGGCTCCATCCCCTTCAGGACCGGGCTCCACTCTGTGTCCCCTGCAAGCACAGACGTTTTCTGGTTATTCTTCAGGTGTCTGATGTTTTTAAAAATCAAACTCAAGACCTTTTTATTGATTTTTGTGTAATTGTCTCTTTGTTTATTTATACATCTTAGATTGGTTTACAGATGTGTTGTTTTATTCAATTTAAATTAATCATCTATTCAATAATTTACTTACTTATTAACTGTCTCTTATTATTATATTGTATTATATTATTTTATTTTATATTATATTATATTATATTATCATGTTATCTCTTGTGTCTACTCATTTGAAATATTTAGATTTATGATGATGTTTCCTCAGTTCGTGTCAATATCGTCCTACTCTGTGCAGTGATGGAGATTGGTCGGGGTGTAATTTGTATTGGTTTTATTGGTTTTATTAAAGCCCTTTGAGTTGCATTGTTTGTTTGAAAAGTGCTTTGCAAATATCGACTGATGACAGATCATGCTGAAATCTCTCTTTGTTTGTCCATTGGAGAGCTAAGAAATGGGTTTAACTCAACGTATTGATTTGATTATCTGAGAGTAAATAGGGAGAAGTCAAACCGTCATTTCCAGCATAGGGTCACTAACACTATCTCAGAGGCACTGTGCTGTGTTCCCGGGTCATGCAGACCTCTTTGGCAGATGCACACACATATCACTTGACACAAACAAGTGACACTTTGCCAGGCTCTTCTCGTAAATTCTTAAATAATCCCTCCTCTCTTAAAATGTTAAAACTGCCACAGAAACCTCCCAAGTCTCAATCTCAAACATTATAGATCCTGCTCCAAAGAAATGATCATTACATTCCCTTTATCGTTCGCCATCGATTTCTGTCCAGCATATTTATTATTCTCACATTTGAATTTTAATAAGACCAGAAACCCAGGGGTGATCGGTGACAGAGCTGTCATCGGATGAGCTCTGGTTGTTGAGAAGAAGCCTATGAAAACATCTCAACTTTAAAAGTAATGACAGTAATTATCGCTCCATCATTCATCTTAAGTGTCTCAGCCAAATAAATGTCTCCTCACTGTTATGACTGTTTATCCACATGAACATGGAGAGCTAATGAAAACAGTCTGACTCATTATAAGTCATTATAGAGCATAAACACTGTAATTAAAATAGTGATCTTTATCAGCCGTGGTCTGTAACCACCACAGCACAGTGCCAAATGAAAAAAAAAAAGAAATTGTTTGCATGCTGTGACTGAGGAGCTGTCCTCAGCTTAAATAAGTAGTAGTTTTGCATTTTTTATGATTTTTTTTGATAATTTCACAGTTTTTTAAAACAGAGTGTATCTGTAAGAAACTTAAAAACCAAAGACCTAAACATATCAGAGCTATTACTCTTCAGGCCCACAAGATTTTCAGCAACTAGGTTTTTTCTCAACTGAATGGATATGAAGAAATGTGGCTGCAGCTTCTTGCTCCCACACAGAGCATTGTGTCGTTAGTGGATTCCAGTGTTGGATTAAAACTAAAACACTGCAAATAGATAAAACAGACCCCAAAGTTAACATCCAATTACAACCAAAGAAAATGACATGTGATGGGATGAAATCTGCATGTAAAAACCATGTTTAAGAGGTCAAAGGCCCAATTTTTAAACTGCAGTTTGGCAACATGTCTGCGTCCCCAGAGTTTATCATTAAAGAATTCACTCATTATTTGCATCATTGTTAAGGAAAACTGGTTAAAATGGTTACTGTTATATTCAGGATGGATCATCATTTTCCAGGTTTGTCTAATATTGAAATTAAACCAATAATCCATTTCCATGTGTAGCATAAAAGTAACCAAACTATCAGGGATAATCCTCCTGTATTGCCTGTTGATTTTTCACTTTGCTCCGTTAATTTGATATATTTTAAATTGATTGATTAATCGATAAAAAAAGCGATTGTCTTGAACACCCCTGCTTGGGTTGATGTTAAACATCACTCACCTGCTCCGTTCCCTTTGATTTTCTTCCCTTCACTGATGTGATAGGTTAACAGCAAACAGCAGAGGACTTGAAGCACAGTCATGACGGCCCACAGACACTTCTCTACTTCCTTGTTACCACCGCTCCTCTCACAGGTGAGGAGTTCAGACTTAAACCTGTAGCTGGGGGAGAAATGCAGATAACTTGGAGTTTGAGGGTGAGATCCTTCTGTTTGTGGGAGAAGAGGCTGTTTCAGAGACGTCTCTTCTCTGTCCTGCGTGCGGGAAACACATTGTACTGTACAGAGGGAGAGAGGACAGAGGTAGTGTTGGTTTATGGATCAGGAGGATTGGGTCTCGTCCTGATTGGCCAAGCTGTGCAGGTCAAACACATTGTGAAAGAGCATAGTTCTGAACGGGGAGGGGGAGTGGTACAATGTGGCGATAATGGCCGAGAGTTTTAAATGACCCTAGACCCTTCCGTCAGTACACGGCCCACTTAGAAGTACTGTTATCTGAAACTGCCTTTAGACATGAATTACAAAATCAATGATCCCTCAGTTAAAGGCTAAATTAAAGTCTGTGGACAAACATGAATGAGTAAATCCACGATTGGAGATTTAGACCTGGATCATTCTTTTGTGGTAGGATTCAGTAAAATCAATGATTTGTGACTGGTTACATGTACTATCACCTTTACACTGGAATGTTCTAAAGTACCAGTTTGTTTCAGGTTATATGGTGTGAGTAAGCACAGTATACACACGTGGTTAATGATCACACAGTGGTCACAGAGAGCCTGAGATACTGAGACAAATCCCAAGCCAGATCATTGTTTAAAATAAACAAATCTGTATTTGGACTGTTTTAAATTGCTGATATTAAGCTACAAATAAAACTCTAATGAATCTCAAAGACTTAAACGTTACAATAATCAATCTTTATTTTTTTACACAAAAAACAATTAAATACAAATTCCCCACAATTTATCTTGATGTGCAGAGGCTAAAATTTGAATACTAGTGAATGTAGCTCAATGAATGCATCATCATCATTAATGTCACATTATTATTTCTGCTGAGTTTAAAGATGGATGCAATTTGTTTTTTTTATAAATATGAGGTGGACCAGCTATGTTCCACACTGTGTTTAGACAATGCGTTGAACTTTGGAAATATTGATGATATTGCGGTAATTCTTGATAATGTCTAATTTACCAGCCCTGATGTACACACACATTAATACTCGAACTGGCATTGTTGAATAACTATATTTGTATTATACGATGTATAACCAAAAGACAGTATATCAGCTCAGTATTCACACATATAAACACACGCAGGCACATTGTTTTCATAGTTCAGGCTCAGGTGACATTTACCATGAACCGAATAACATCTCACACTGTAAACACACGACTTTCTGTAAAGGCTCAATTCAGTTCAGCAGCCAAAGAGTTAAAGTCACAGTTTGTCTAATGTGTGATGTCACATCCACAGGTGAACAGTTCTGAAAAGCAACAAGAGGAACCTTTGCTTTTCCAAATAATTTGTGCGTGTTTGCGTGCGTGTGTGCCTGTGTGCGCGTGCGTGTGTGTGTTTGAGCGCCCATGTGTGTTCAAACACAGTGTTTTGATACTCATCCAGCGTGGTAAAGTAAAATGCATACAAATACGACAGTGATTGTATGCTCTCAATCCATAATACTATAAATCATGTCTAGAGGAAACAGAATAAAGACAGAAAACTCGTAGCTCGTGTCATCCATCATTAATGTGAAGCAGATATTATCTAAGTCAAAGAAAGGATGTGCTCTGCGGGAAAAGCCCTTAAAACCACTGAACTGTGAAAAGTTATGTAAGCTCTTCCACTTGTCTTCGTTTAAATATTTATGTATCACTGCTTTAATTCAATTGATGATTCCTGGCCATGCATTGACCTACTGGGGTGCTTGACTATAACAACAAAGCTACATTTGGGGGATATATGTCAATTGGTTATGTCTCGTCCAGTTTAGGACAAAGCTTTTGCCTCAGTTTTGGCCTTTGAATATAGTGTTAGGTAAATAGGGGTTAGGATTATGCTTAGTCCCCAGGAAATGAATGTTAAAGTTCCCACAGGGGACGTAGGACATTATGAGAGTAAGACATCAACATCATTTAAAGAATCATTTGTTTTTCATATTCTTTCCCGATTCGAGTGTAAACTGAAAATAAAATCATTCAAAATTATTCGAATTAACTTCAATGATGGCTGTGTTCGGTTCAAATGTCCCAGTCGTCTCTACAACGTGCCTAATGCACACATGTGAGTTGTATGCAAACAATGGGAGGGGAGCTTTCCCATACTGTCACAGCAATATATTTAGCTAAACTTCTGCTTATTTGTAATTTTTAGAAAACCTACATAACAAGTGTGAACAAAACACAATTTTTGTTCAATATAGGATACACTGAATCATTTGAAAGAAAAAAAGAATACTAGAAAGAATACTTGAGAAAGTAACTATACCTTAATAATACGCCGTGAAAGAATAACATAGTGAGAGCAACATGTAAAAAAACAAGATTCAATCAAATAAACTTAAACATCTTTTCAAATATGCACATTGTAATGACTCTGACTCAAATGTAGGCCACATAAAGGGTTTGAAGTTAAATGGACACTCACATTAATTGACTTCTTTCACAATTGTTGTTCTTTCACAAAAGAACAAAAGACAAATAAATAAAAATATATGTGATTGTCGAGTTGCCAAATAAGGCTTCACAACGTGTTGTTGCAGAATATTCAATACAATACAATATAATCTCAAATATATATGCCTATGTAACCAACAACATTTATCCCAACTCACATCAGCATACTATAGATCTACATGCATCATATTGCTGGACATGCATGCCTTGTATTAAACAATCAGCTGTGATTGTATCTTAGAAATGTAAAAAAAAACAGTGAGCTAGAGGAAGATTTTTTTAACTCAAGGTTATCATTCCATATTGGTCCTGGATGTTGTTCTCCTCCGGTTTTTCCGTCTCTTGGTGGTGAAACTTAATGAAGAGACAGTAAATGCAGGCTGCGACTGCTCCGCCAACCATGGGCCCTACCACAGGGATCCACCACCAGCAGCCTCCAGCTCTGCAGGGAGGACACATGCAAGTAATTATGTCAGAATACAATTTAGAAATGTCATTTTTCTATTCAGACAATGTCCTGCATGAATCAAACATTTAAAATCTTATTGTGCCTTTATTTGCAATGCCACCACTGAAAATGACGTTGCATGGAGGATACAACAATACGTCCTTTAAATCTGGTTTTAAAGGATTAGATCCAAACATCTTGGGAAATCCACCTTTTCACGTTCTTGCTTTAGGATATATGAGATGAATGTTAACACTCTCAGGTTTGCATGGTGGCTTAGTTTAGGACAAAGAAAGGAAACTCTGTCCAGAGGTAATAAGATCCAGCGATCTGCACCTCTTGAGTGCATTAATTATCCGCAAAATGTCAAACTATCCATTTATTTAAAGAGTATAGAAGACTGTGTCTGACTTAAGGCATACATGATGGTATGGTTTTCACACTAGTGTACTCAGAAGTGGATTTTTAAGGGGGTGAGGGGGGATGTCATCCTCTTTAAACCAAAATGGCAGTAAGGCCCTACCACCCATACCCTCTTAAACCAGAGAGAGTGCTGTGTGTGCAGACGGATAATTTGTGTGTGCAGGTGAACATCCTAGAGTTAATGCTTCAAAATAAACAGCGGGATCTGCAGTATAGGTGGAACTGAATATTTGAAAAGAACAGGAGGAAAGCGCTCTTTGTATCACTCTCCCTCTTAAATGCAAATGTTCTCTTTCTATGCTTCTATTGGTGGTGGGACCATCATCGGTACTATCCCCCCCTCATAAAAATTAACAAATCACCTTCTGCCTGTACTGATTATTGTGCCATGTGAGATTTATCAGAAATGTTTTAAAGTCATAATTATGACTTTTATTGAGATGAATACCATTATCAAATTGGAAAATCTGGATTATTGTTATTTTCCGATATGGTAGCAATGAAAGATACTATTTAGTTGCAGTAGAGGAAGTGTAGTAAGCGTAGCTTGACTAATACTATACACAACTAGAATTACTTCAGTGCAGTAAAATGTCTCCGCCAGAAAGAACAGATTCAGTCTCCGTTTATTATTTCCCAGACTCATTTGAGGTCACCATGACCTTTGACCTTTGACCACTGTAATCTAATCAGTTAATCTTGGAGTCCATATGACAACTTTGAAGAAATTCCCTAAAGACATACTTCATATATCATGTTTAAGAGGCCAAGATGTGATTTGGGAGGCCACCACGACCTTGATCTTTAACCAACCAAATCTCTCCTGTCCATAAATTATCTGGGAGCCTAGGTAAACATTTGTACCAAATATGAAGAAATTCCCAGTAGCAGTTCCTGAGATATCACATTCACAAGGCAAAAAATGTGTTTGTGAGGTCACTGTGACCTTGACCTTTGACCACCAAAATCAGGATGAGAAAATAAAGCTCATCCTTAAACCCGAGGAAATGTTTGAACCAAACTTGAAGGAAATCCTTTCAGGTGTTCTTGTGATATCTTGTTCACAAGAAAGAGAAAGATGGACGGATGGATAACCTGAAAATATAATGTCTCCCCAATATGATATTGTTAAATTGCAGCAGTTATCTTTTAGAATTAATACTTATATATACTGTTTAAATTAATCTGTTCATTTATGTTTGTATCATCCTACCTGAGGCGAGGTATATATGCAGTTATCCCAGATTACAGTTAAGTCTTAAGGAGCTCTGTGTGTCACATCTACTGCATGTGTCCTCATTCTGTCTCTGGCTGACCTCAGACAGACTGTTTTACTTAGCCGGAGGGAGATTAGAATCGTGCTGGTGGATGTGGCTGGTCGGAGCCTTTACTGCAGGTGAAAGGGCTTCACTTAACAGAGCTGATGCGCAGGCTTGAGAACAAACAAGCGTCTGAGCAGGTCATCTTGCTCTGTTGTAGGGATCCAGGAAGTAGACTACAGGAGGGAGGCGGCGGGATTATAGACTTTAATCTATGGCCACAGCTAAACTGAGCAGGCTGAGAGACAGTGAGTCACATTGATACCACGTGGACATTGTATGGAGCCAAGCGCCACCCTTCACACTCTGTCCTAAGAAGATCCTTTCATTTCACGCTGCTATGTTTAAATCATAAATGTAAAAGATTATTCCAGATTTAGCACATACTTTATGCATGATATTGCAGTTGGCACTGATAGTATCAAGAGCTTATATGTGCATTAAAGCAATCTTGCTATATTTAATGGGCATATGGGCCATCTGGTGATGGTTTAAGCTGTGATTTATCAGAAACTACGTCTATGCCACAGTGAGCCGTTGGACTGCTTACAACCACTTAAGACAACTCAAGAATTTATCCAGGACTTGTTCTGGTTGCAGTTGTAACTTAAGTGCTACCTCCTATTAAACTCATTCACATATATTCCTGTATTCTGTGTCCTTGTTGCGCCTTCAAAACATATTAATTGTGCATTGTTAGAGCAAGTTTTGGCAAGATGTTGGCAAGAATTGGTGCAGCAAGAAGAGTGAACAATCTCAGGCCACCATAAATAACCCTTTTGAGTTCTTAATCCAGAGGGCATACTCATCTGTTTGCAATCAACCCTGACACGTAAACACTGTGTTAAATAAATCTCATTCTTTATCAGTGAAACTGTCGCTGAATGTCAGCGTCATCCTCCTTGTGTGAAGACCTACATGGGTAAGGAAAGCTAATTCACGTGTGGGAGTCCACCAAGCTAGTCCAAAGACTAGCAAAGACACAAGTACGAAAGTAAGTAAAATGTAGTTATGTTCCTCCACTCCATTCGTGTTGGCTGAAATAAACAGTATTACTATGCCAGAAGGCGAAGGAATCTGGCTATCCTTAATGGGCTGCGGAGCTGCAGTTAATAAAGCCGAATTACTTCCTGCCTATGCTAACCAGCTGTCTCTTGAACTGCTGGTGCTGACTGACACTTGGATCAAAGCAGATAATACTGATACCCTGTGATCTATGCTTCTCTGACCATGCTGTATTCATCTCCTGCTCATGCTGCTTTGCAACATAAGAAGTCCTTCTACCCCACCCAATGCCTGTTACAGGCCCTGGGTATGTCAAGCCTCAAAATTGCAATGCCCTTCTGGTCGGACTTCGTTCAGGCACAGTGAAACCCTTACAGACTGTCTAGAATGTGGAGTCTTCAGTCATCAAAAAACCTCCACTGTTCTCAATGGTGGAACAAGCTATAAAAGCCATCAAAGTAGGGACGTAATTCTCTACCTTTCATAATCTCTCAAAGACTCATCTGTTCAGAGAGTGCCTCCTCTCCTAACACCCTCACTATCACGTACTGTGCACTCCTCACCTGATCTTAGAACAGATTTAGCCCTTACTACATTACTTAGTTCAATGTGTCATGTACTATACTGTACTGAAGCTTTAGAGAGGAAGCTAAGAGCAAAAGAGGCTTTGATTTGCTGAGTAAAGCAGAAAAAGCTTTCACCTTTTGTGAAAAATGAAAAGCCTCTAATCAAGATGCTTCAAAAACTGATTGAAGAATGATACTTTAGCATTGCACAGGTAATAGAGGGATACAACAAGTTTGCTTATCAAGCCTGTATATGTTTTTAGAGGTATCCTGTATAAGTATGGCATTTAAAATGTGATTTAAAAGTGACACTATCGCTTTTAGATTTTATTTAAAGTTATCATCTGTAATATTCAGAAATGTGTTATTAATGACAGCGGTGGCCATAAAGATAACTATAGTCAACATCCTATTGCTGGTACTCATGTGTGTGCTTGCAAACAGTGATCTGACATATACCACGTTGATTGTGACTGGTTGCCATAGACACAATATAGGCTAATTACGCTGCATCAATTCGTTCACGTTGTATGATTCCTTGATTTATATGACACGTTAGCCTGAGCTAGCTAGCCAACTTTATCAGTCGCTCTAGTTTTTACTGAGAGCAGTGTCAGCACAGCTATATTTGCAGGATGATAACTTTAACAGTCAGTTAAGATGTGTTGTCACATTTCATTATTTACATAATAACGCTACACAAATGAACGCAGAGTACAGACATAGGCTCAGTCAATATCCATGTACTAATCATGAGCATATATAGGCCTTAACAGTGCTGCCTGATAAAGTAATTGATACAAACAAAGTACTGCTCAATAGGGGTCAAAACCTCAACCAAGTTTCTAGATGGTTAAAGATGGTAAATTAATTTCTTTCTAAAATTAATAATTCAAATTATGGGTTTAAAGAGTTTAAAAGCTCTATTTAGATATTTGTATATTCATATAAGAATAATATTCTATCCTTTAAAGTCTAATCAATATAGGATACATTTTAGCATAAATACAATCGGAGCAACTATGAAGACTGGGGGAGAATGAAATGATAAAAAGCGAGAAAGCAGAACACACCATTGTGCCATTTCAAAGATGAAGCGCTGAATATTTCATATTTATGTGCATAGAATCTCTCCCTGTTCACTTAAATACCAGAGCCCTTTTTCCAAATGCAGTGAATACATGCATGGTCTTGAAATATTCATTCTGTTTGTCAGGAGAACAGGGAGGGAGCTACGAACACTTCATGTGGGAAAGGAAAGTGCAGCCACTTGATTAAACTTGGAGTTTCTTACATCACACATCGACAGTGTCTCAGGAACTGGTGAGAGTAAAAGCAGCAATACTTAATGGACCAGTGACTTTCTCAGTAAAGCAGCTTGGAAGAAAAGTTTCTTCTATTTTTTTTCTGATAATAATCCCAACATAACTCTGGATAGTAAAAATGTTGGGTTTATAATGGCACATTTTAAACGCTGTATTTTAAAAATGTTATCAGGAACCTATTTGTCACTGCATCCTTAAAATTACCTGAAGACATCCGGGCCCCAGCCGGCCACAGCCGTGAAGACCCGTGGGCCGAGGTCTCGGGCTGGGTTTAGGGGATAGCCAGAGTTCAGTCCCATGGCCACTCCGATGCCCATGATGGCCAAGCCGATGAGCAGAGGCTCCATGCCTTTTGGGACACCACTGTTCTTCTTGTCAGTGATGGCCAGGATGCACAGGACCAGAGCGCCAGCTGAGTAGACCTTAAAAACAAAAGCATCAGGATATTAGAATGAAAACACCTCTTCCCTATTATCTGGTCTAAGCCTATAACGAGGCTTCCCCTTTACCCTAGTTCCTGTCCGGATAAAGCAGTTTTTCTGTATAGGTCCATAAAAATCACTCCTGGGTGAGATGAACGTTACTCTAAGAGTTAATTGTTAATGTTTTTCTAATGGTGTAGCTGCTGTTTACATAGGTAATGCTTTTACACATGCAGAAATAATGGCTGTTCGAAAATATAATCACTGTGGAAACTTACCAAACTTAATGTACCTAAAATGTTTATTATCAACAAAAACAGAAAGAGAAACAACAGATCAGACCTTTAATATCCTCACTGCCTTCACTAATACACTAACTGACATGTACACTCGTGCAGATGGTGGTTATTCTCAGCATCGGAGCAGAATCGTTCATACATCAGCAAACAACTGTGTCCATTTATGCTTAGATTCATCCATGAATGCACAAAATGCACGCTCACATCGTAGACTTTATATAGGCTCATGTGCATCTCTGTATGCTCCAGTGACTTCCACATACAAAGAATCATGATGGAAAAAATTCATTCCACTGACATCAATAATTCCGTAAAAGGGGTAAAAACCCTTCATTGATGAAAATAAGATTCAAAATGAAAAAAGAAACGAAAAATACTCTCATGTCATCAGGCAGTTCGTTGAATAAATAAATTGTATAAATAACACTTAAAAACAAGTCTTAAACCCCTACCTGATCCACAAACCCATTTAGGAGGGAGAGATGTTTGGCAGGATAAGATGCAAAGATGTTGGCTGTGGCATTGGCACCAGTAACAAATAATTCTCCGTCGCTATAGTCCATCAAAGCATCTGAGTAAAAGAACATACAAGAAAAATAAACAACTGTTTATCTCTTTTATTACTGAAAAGCTTTTCTTGTGTTACCAAATCATAAAAAAGACAGTATTCAAATATTGGTTAAATTCATAAGGAGGTTGATAAGATTATCTGAATCTTGACCTGGATATCCTGCTTTCCGAGACAGTGTGTTCACACCTACCATAGTACAACGTATAGACGGCACAGGATCCAGTGAAAGCACCCAGGAACTGAGCCACCAGGTACACAGGGAGCTTCTTCAGTGGCAGCTTCCCCAGGATCACCATGGCCAGAGAGACTGCCGGGTTCACGTGGCCTCCTACAACCAGGCGAGGAAACAGATGGACACAAGTAACAAAAAGCTTGATATACACCATGTTGCCATGCACACAGTGGTCCTCAACAAGACTCCCAGATGTGTTCAATGATGTCAATATAGCTGCTGATTATTGATTAACTGAATACGTTGACAAAGGAAAAAAGTTGAAACCTCCCTGTCCAAGCTCATCCGAATTACTTAGCCAAGTTTTTTTTTACATTCAATATAAGTGGCGTTCAGTGGATTACACACTCAGGGACAGACTGATCATTTGGTGCTTAAACTCAAACCCTCAGATGTTCATTCAGTCAAACAACTCAATGAATTTCAAGACAAAGGGCACTGGGTTTTTGGGCCCTCAGAGTCGGCCTGTTTTCCTATGTTCTACATTGTCTTAAAGAGGCGTGTTTGGACACATTCCAGCCAATTGTTTCTGGGCGGGGGTGGTAGTGTGGGGTCATTTATTTAACACTCTGGGATCTTGGCTTTGACCTCACAGTGGTCACACCACTGGGGGTATCAGCCATGCGCCCATTGTTAATCTCCCCGTCCAGTTCACAAACACGGTCCACGACAACCAGCCAGACCTGCCGATTTGAATTGCATCTGACATAATGTGCTTGAATCTGCTTAAGGCACACGTCGACTGCAGGTCATTAGAGTGACCAGGATGTGTCACACTTATGGAACACTGTCATCTAAAATCTGAGACTACAAAGTGAAAGCGATTGTGTTTTCTTCTCCTATGGGGCCATCCTGCCAGGGGAGCCTAGAAAGCCAGGCTTGTCACACCTGACCCCCCTCCTCTCCAGAGACCCATGCCCCAGTAAAGCTCATTAGTCCAATACCTATGATCATCTTCAGAGATGTCGTTGGACAGAAGCTTCCCACTGAGCTGTGGACCCCGGGGCTGAATGGCCCAGTCATGCAGCAAAAGCTCTCCATATATTACCCCTCCGTGTCCTCAGGCTTTTTCTACTCTTCCTCTGAAGCTTTACAACTCCTCTCATTAAACATCTCGCACAAGTTCCATCGGAACGTGGGTTAGACTAAGAGACCAAAATGTGACAAACAACAATAGAAGCATGTGAAGGTTGTTTCCTTCAAACTCATTCCTCATGAATAATCTTTATTCTTAGAGACAAACCACAATAGCCCCTCAATCTTCTGTTGAACTAAAACATACACAGAAAGAATCATGCCATCATGGGACTGATGAGTTCAAATCTGATTCGTCTTATTTTCCGTTTTTCTTGTAAGCGAAGATCAACATCATTAACAGATTTGTCTGTTAAATATATGGTTAGAAAGTTAGCTTACCTCAGCTTTAAAAAACGTAAGGAGTCAGCTGTCCAGAGGTGACACTTGGGCAGTAAAACAATACCAATAGTTATCGTGGAAAAAAATCTGACACACCAGCCTCGTAAGATAGTCGATCTTACACTTTGGTTTGTGCACAGACAAAAAAGAAATAACATGAAATGTTAATTAGTGAGCTAAATGAGCTGGTGGGTGGATTTTGTTGCTGTGAAACCACAAGGTAGCAGTTGCCCCATGTTCCCAAATATCTAACTATTCCTTTAAGCAGTTATTCTACAGTCGGACATCACATTTAAACGATCTCTTCTGTCTGTTTCCGATGATTATTTTCCCGTCCCAAACATGCAGGAAATGACCATAAAGAGAACTTATGGAGTCTGTACCATGTAACCCTTGATGTGCTGAATCCCTGAATTACTGTTTAATGGTCAGTCAACATGAGAAGCACTGTGACATTCAACAACTCTTCCCTCGTATCCATATCACTGCTGGCAAACAGCAGCAGGCTCTACTTACTATAATCCTGGAGGAATGCCGCAGATAAAGTCCCATTTGGACACAATAACTCCACACAGGCACCCCACACAGACACAGACACACACACATACACACAGACACACACACACACACACAAACATACACACACACACACACAGACAGTTACACACACACACAAACTAACCATTCTTATACTACATATCATTCAATTAAATAATAGCTATAAATTGTTTACTCTCCAAAAAAAACTAAATTTCCCATTAGTATCAGTAGTTCTTGCCTTCAGCACCATAATGCTCCCCATTATGTAACATTGCTTGTCCATAACAGACATCTACGCTGCTCTTCACAGGCCAGTACTTTATCTAGACGAGTAAGCTAATGCAATGATGCCACTGACCCGAAATAAAAATCTGCATGATACTTTTCTTTCCCCACAGATTTTTTTTTCCTCCCTGTGAATACTCCAGAAGATGGCAAAAAATATGAGTGACACAGAGTAACCTGGACAAAATGGATGTGCCATACAGACATCCACGACCTCTGTTATCAGCATGTGTCTGCAGCGGATTCCTTCCGCCTGAAATATTAAATGACTGTGAGCTGTGCTTGTTTTTCTTTCACTCAGAACCAGGGAGGGCAGTGGAAACTACTGAACTGACCAGAAACCAGCTTACCAACAAAACAGCACTAGTGTCTAAAGGTTTCCGGACAGAGCTGATGGAATTAGTCCATTATTTGTGTGTGGAATTAACAGAAAATTAATGAGCGACCGTTTTAATGGTCCTCTTTTCTCTCAGGCAAAAATATCAAACACCCTTATGGCTTCTTTATTACTCTGTATTCTATTCATTATGAGTGTGAACTAAACGTGTTTGGGTTTAATGATGTGTGGTCGGACAGAACAGTTTTTCAATGGTTGAATGATGATGAAATGTATAGATAGTTCCGTCTGAACTAAGATGTGGATATTTTGTGATCACTCGACTGTTACCTGACACTCCTGCTGATACGTAGACGCCCATCATGACTCCTATGGTGAAGCCTATGTGGATGCTCATGGGCTCCCCGAGAGCCCCTCTACTGAGCACCGCCTGGGCCACTGAACCACATCCAAAGAGCTGGGCCACAGACAAAAAGGAAAAAGGGGAAAAAAACACAAAGGATTGAGGAGGAAAAGAGCCATTGTTTTTAATTATTCCAATTATACCCACCATTAACACTAGCCCTCTTGTCCAGCAGCAGCCTCTGACTGCCACAGACAATTTGTCCAACTTGAAAAATAATTAATCCCCCCATTTATTAGGTAAAAAGGAAGAGGCAATTTAGAGATGAGAGCAGTCATCCACGAGTAAAAAGGGCTGCATCCCTCCTCTGATGTGGCAGGTGGGGATCATGGAAAACCAATAACTGTGAAACAGAGACATCTCCCACAAGAAAACAGAGAGAAAAACAAAGACACTGCTCTGAGGATTATTTTACTCTTATTCCTCTAATGAGCTCAACTGAGAGGAAATGACTCAATGCATCTACAACAACCCAGTTCTGGTTTAACAGTTCACTTTTGGATGAGGATATAAAGACGAGTCACATCTTGTTATGATTTCCCGCAGCTCTCTGACATGTGAGCCCATCAAAGAGAGACTTAATTCTGCTAATAGAGACATATGAGAGACAGCAGTCGGAGCCCCCGGGAGACCCGTTTTGACACCTTATTAGCATAGTGGTTCCCAGCCTCAGAGCGGCGGTGGGAGCTGGGGGACAGGTGCACAGGGAGGTACTCACTATCAGGACAAATATCCCCAGAAACTCCGCCAGGAACTCCTTGAAGATGTCCGTCCTCAGGCGACACCTCTCCCTCAGCCTCCTCTTGGTCTCGCTTTTCATTGTTGTTGTTGTTGTTGTTGTCTGGATCTCCTTGATGTTCTTCCTGCGACCAGAACAAACAGCTTACCTCTACTGTCTCTGGGTGACAGTCGGTTGCCGCCTCCTTGCTGTGCAGCGCGTTAAGCTCTCTGCGATCGTTACCCTCTCTAACCGCCAGGGGTCAACTTTTCATCACATATAGGGAGGACCACGTCTGCTGCACCGTGTTAGTTTCGAATCTAAGTATTCTTTCATTGTTATAAAGGAGAAGGCCGCTTTGATGACATAAAAGGGCTGCCATCTGTGACATCAAAGATCCGCCTTTAATGTATCAAAGGAGCCTTCTCCATTTAGGGGAGCTGGATTCCAAGACACACCCACGACACCAGCTTGATTCTCCAGAACAAACTCCTGGTCCTCAGCATCACAGATTTCAGAAGCCAGAATTAAGACATAGAATTGCCTCCTCATTTTCCTCATCCAGCATATTTATGAACATGTCAACCATTAATGTGAAATGATTGACCAGATGGACTAACACTCTGGATAAAGAAAATCAAAAGCATATTTTCAAATGCATATCAATCAGTTTATCAAGTATATACTGTTCTATTTCAAGTTTTAATATGTTGGTCTAGCTAAAGTTAGCTAGCCAGAAAAGAAGCTTGCTAACTAAGAGCTAGTTGGTATTGTACACATTTCTCTTTCTCAATAGTAATGGTTTATCAAATAAGACTCACATGCATCAGATGTGCAAAAGCAGCTGTGTGAAATGAATGGTAGGTGTTCCCTAGTGAATACTTACTGTATATGTGTGTTAAAGTATAGTTATATAGAAATACAACATTATTTAGTTAATAAAGTAAGAAAGGAAAAAGGAAAAACCTGATTTGTCGTAATCAAAAACAAGACATTTTAAAATACCTTTAATTCAAAAATACAGCATAAGAAACACTCTTATTTTAATTAAAACTAACATAGGTAATGAATACGTAGGAACATGTCACCACCACAGTGATGAATATATATTTAATATATAAATAGATTTTATGAAGGAGGTCTGATCCAGAGTTAAACCACATATTTTTCTACCATATATCATCAACAAAAATACACTTAGATTAGTAGCTACAAGTTACCTCCACACTTAAGGAAAAAAACTTGAGAGCAGAACAGAATCTGACCTGAAGGTCAACTTATGTACACATACCTGGATCTGTTTTTTTTGGTCATTATTGTTGATTACTAAACAATATGAAAATATTCATAAGTCACTCTTTTTTAAGTCAGTTTTGAAAGTTTGGGATTATTTTAAATTCGTAAAATGAACTCTTAAGTAGAGAGAGAGTATGTGTGTGTGTGTGTGTGTGTGTGTGTGTGAGTGTGTGTGTGTGTGTGTGTGTGTGTATGTGTGTGTGTGTGAGTGTGTGTGTGTGCGAGCGAAAGAGAGAGAGCAATTTTGACTGCCAAGTATGTCAACTGCTGTCAACATAAAAGACACAAACAATGGGACATTAATATATATTGTTACATGATCAATTTAGGGCCATCTCCATTTGGTCACTTGTGTATTTCTTTAATACAAAATTTAAATTGTGAAAAATAATATTTGTCTTTAATATTATCTTTGAGCGTTGGCAACACAATGTCATGCCAATAAAGCTTTTTGGAATTGAACATTTTTAATCGAGAAAGACAGATAGAGTATTTTAACAGACACATCTGCAATTTCTTATCACAATTAAAGACCCAAACAGTGGCACACAGATTAAAATCAGTTAATTCTGTTATATTATAGATTGTAACATGAATAACTTAGTGCCATCTCAATTTGCTCACTTGTTTATGTATTGTTTTTTATAAATAACATTTTCAAATGTTAAATGTGAATGTTTGATTGTCTTTAATATTGTATTTGAGCGTTAGAAAAACATGTGAATGTTATTTCAATAAAGCTTATAAAAATGAAAAACCTTTAAAGTCTCAAACAGACGCAAATCAATTCAAAGATTGTATCTGCTATTGCAACATGATCAACTTAATACCACCATCTCCACTGTCTTGTTTGTTTTTTGTAAATTTATACTGTGAATTTTAATATGTTTCGCCTTTAATATTGTATCGTGCTCTGGCGTCACATATTACAGTCGTAACATCTAAAAAACTATTCAAATTGCAGCAGGGCCATCGAGTCGGAGGAGTCTGTGCCCGCATCCTCCGACAGGGGGCGCTCGGTGTATGCACTTTGAACGCGGCCGCCTGCTGCAGTTTGTCACGTCGCGGTGCGCCCGGCCCCGGTGCGTCTTATCTTCCGTTCGCTGGGCTCTGTGAAACGGTGGAGGCGACAGGCCCGAGGACGGGATGTTTTCACTGCATTCATCAATGTCAGCGCTGCGGGCTTTGATGTGAACCAGACACTTGGAGAGTGTCGCCCATGCTGTGAAGAAAGGCCGATGTGCTGATGGAGAGAAAGCATCCTCCGGGGATTTGCAAATGATGGGGCCCGCATCTGTCTCCTCGCTCCTTTGTCCTGTCAAGAGGCTCTGATTATGAGATCTAACATTTAAAGGGCCTGGGATGATCAATAAACCTGAGCTTGAATAAAACTATTTAACTCTGGATGCATCACAAATAAACTCCTGCAGGCCGCAGTGGTTTCATGAATGGGGAAGTGTTTGTGTGTGTTTTGGATGTGCTCTAATCCCCTCATCTAGGTTTCTGAGACAGGCTCTCTCAAGGCTAATTGGCGGATGTTTATTGGGGTTGCTTAAAGGAGGCGCTGGAAGGAATTATCACCTGCAGGACAAATCTCTGCCAACAACACCACAGCAAGTAGCTGCAAAGCCCGCAGCCGGCATTTGCATAACATCTTAGAGCGTGGGGAGACGCTGTTCGGCAAATCAACAGCGCAGGGGTGATGGTGAGCGCAGGGAAGCAGTTTGACACCTTTATGTCACTTAGGAAATAGTTAATGATGCAGCAAGAATGTGAGCTGATTTATTCAATGAAGTTTGCTTTTAAGTGTCTGTGTGAGAGAGGTTGTTAAAGCTGCGGCCTCCAAGGTTAAACAAAAATGAAGGTGTCAGGACAAGTCTGCAAAGGGCTCACGAAGAAAGGGGAAGTTTTGGGAAAATGCGTGAAAGTTGGGGTAAACTCTGCAGAGGAGGATCTTGTGAGGAAAAGCTCCAGAAGCTGCTCAATGGACTCAGTGGGGAAATGTACAGACTATTTTTGTTTCACTATCACTTCAGGCCCGCTCTCTGGAACTGTGGTTTGTTTAACTCATAAACACTTCTGCAAAATGGGCCCTTTGTTATTTGTACTTGGAGTCAGAGTGAAAGTAGAAAATCTAATAAACATGCTGGATTATATCACTTGTGTGTCGTTTCATACCAACTAATATTACTTTATACTAGTTTAACTTTATACTGAAAGACGACCATCTGGATTTACCTAAAGAGTTGGGAAGCATATTAAAAGATTTGTATTACCAATCGTAAATTTGTATACACTAACGCAAAATAGATCATGTGCTAGTCTATACTAGAAGCCAAATATAGGAAAGTAGAAACCAGATCTACATGCTGAATTATAATTGATGTATATGTTGGGTTAAGATAATATACCATTTATACAATTAACACTTGCAAACTCCTTCAGTGAATCAGTATGTTGTGATAATGAAATGAGAAGTGAAATGAGTTTACTATTATTAAGCTAATAATATACACAACAATAATCATTTCACATTGTGGCAACTTACAAATATTTCTACAAAAAAGCTCCTGTGCTATAAAGCCTGTACACTATAGTCTACAAATGAGGCAGCAAATCGAATTATCATAGTTACATATGCTGTGGATGTTGTTGAGTTCACATTATATTAGATTTAGACATGATGACCAGATTCTTATGAAGACCCTGGACGTTGTGGTGACCTTTGTGAGCAGATGAGACGTGTACTGGTATGTATGGATGTGCAAATATTAATATGTCTACACGTGGTCATGTGTAAGTTCATGTTTGTGCACGTTTGGTTTATTACAGGTTTTATCTACTACTTTTTTAAGCAGTATTTATGTTAGGTGTGTAAGTTCATTATCCATGATCCACCCACTGATTTATGTTAAAGAAAAATTAAGCCATGTCATTCATGCTACTGGAAATACTTTAATGAGACTACCTAGGAGGAGTTAGTGTAAAAAGTTGTAATACGACACAACACGTTTTGGATTTTCTTCTGCGTTGTTCAACCTCTACTGGGAGCCACATGTGGGAAACAGAAATAACAAGTTGATTTGTTATTTGCTGGGGTAAGTTTACATACCTGGGATCCCTATTGAACACATCTGAACTGGGTCAGTCTGGTGGGTTTAGGTTGTGAGCAGTGAAATGTGTTCAACTGGGAGTTAGTGCAGAGAGCTGTCAGCTGTTGGTTGTGGTGGAAGAAAGTGGGGAGTGCATGGGGAGTGGGAGGTGGGTGGGGTGGACGTGTTTCTCCTCCTCAACACTCAAAGGCTGAGGTCGTTTATGTAAATGCGTGAATTTAATTTCCAAAGAGGACGGCCCTGGTTCTCCCCTTTCTGCCCAATGAGAGCGGAGCGCGGCCGACACCTGGCTATAAACCCAGGAAGGAGACCGAAGTCCTGATCAGAAATCTGCACGAAGGTTCCAACAGCGCGTCTCAGCAGGCTCCAGAGAGAGAGAGAGAGGGACAGAGCGAGGGACAGAGATTGATAGACAGAGAGACGAGCAGACGGACAAGATGACTTCCAGCAAGATCGAGATCCCCGGAGAGGTGAAGAGCGACCCCGCCGCTCTCATGGCATCCCTCCATCTGATGCCCTCACCGGTGCCCAACCCGGAGATCAAGTACACCAAGGTCTGTTTGTCTCCACGCACCGCGCGTCCTCTGCGCGTAAACACTCCAGTTCTCCTCCTCCTCTTCCTCGCAGATGTCTCATGTACTTTCTGCCAGGGCTTATACATATGTCAGAACAGAACTTTGATATACCTATTATATTATTATTTCTTCCTTCTTAACTGTGAGAGCAGCTGAAGTTTCCGTGTCAGACCGGGCAGCTCTCCCAGGTCTGGAGCTGATAAATCCCAACTTCAGTCTGAACCTCCGGCTCAGATGAGCGGAGCACTGCGCGGTTTGAAGTGTTTCTGCGTCCACGTGTTCGCTGTAGATCATCTTTAATTCATCAAGAAGTGCTGAGAAAGTTTTAAACACTTGGAGCAGATCAAAAACAGACTAGTAAATATTTTAAAAGATGTTTTATTTTTTTGTAGTTTGTTCGCCTCTTCTCTTGTCTTGATTTTAAAACGAGTTTATTGCTTAAAACTACTTAGTGTGTTTTTGAGTTTGAAGATGGGCCATTTCGTCCCCACTTAGCCATGATATTGAAACAAAATCCGCTTGTTATTTTCCATTTACTGTGGTTTGTACAAATTCTTTAAAATAAATATTTATATTTAATATATATATATATATATATATTGGGGGAGTATAGAGGAAATAATGTATTAATAAAGCTGTGGGGTTTTCGAATTAAATGGAGTAAGGCTGTTTAAAAATCAATTTGTAACTATTTATATTTATTCTGCATTGCAGTAGCTTACAGCGAGTCACAGTCTGTGTAATTTAAAGCCATTTGGTAAAACTTTTCAATTAAAATCTCCATAGGGCGTTTATAGAGCTTTATTACAGGGGCACACATGTACAATTTAAATATTGCAGCCAAATTCTTTTCATTTTCCAGTTATGATTATAAAATGTTGCTAAATTCTTGTGGTATACAGCCCTTAATATAAAAATAACTGAATAGATTTTTTGTAATTTAGTCATATCAGGTATCAGTGGGTATCTCTGTCTTCTCTGAAAATATATTTGTTTTTAATGATATTTGTGATCACAGCACTTTTAGAGTGTGACAACACACACATAAATACACACGATCAGGCCTAGTGTCATTATTATAATATAAACACAACGTTTATCTACTGAATAAACTGTTTGAACTTCAATAGGATGTTGTAAAGTAAAAAAAAGGGTTATCAGAGCAGTTATTGGAGTTGCTCTGCAGCCTGATGTGTCTGGGTGAGGGGTGGGGTGGGTTGGGGGGGGGGGGGGTGGTGGGGAGGTTGTAGAAAACAGCTGGACAAAGAGTCAAACAAAGAACTTTATTCGAGCCATGAAAGTTATCATGTCGCAGATTGAAAAAATCTGTTGTCTGATAGAATTTAATTAAAACATCTGGTCTTTACTCAGGAGGCTGTATGTAGAACCTATAATCTATAGTGAAATGCACTTCCACTGTTTATTGCCATGATAAGTAAGAAGCACTTAACACTGTGGTCTGATGGAAGCAAAAATGAATCTGTCAATCTCACAATATTAGTTCCTGATTTGAAACCCCCCATGTTTTAAATGTGAGACTTCCCGATACACTTCTTTAAAATAGCACCAATACAAAGTGTTGTGCCTCTGTCTGTTTTACTCACTTTGTTTAACACTTCGAAGTACACTTACATCATTAGTTGTGTGGTATTTTCAGTTTGAGGTGTCATCATCGCTCCTGAAAGTGTCTGTTAGCTGCAGGACAAGTGGTTTTATGACTGTGAGATTAAAGGGCACGTCTCATAGAGGACAGATTAATGGTAGTGTGGTGTAAGTTCATTCCGTGCTATCATTGCTGTGTGTTAACACATACCTCAGTGTTTTAAGTGCAAAGGGCACGCCGCTGTTGCACTGGAGAGAGGACGGTCGGCTCCACAAGCTTTCCATTCCCTCAGTGCAGAGTGCTGGTTAAACGGGTGGACACAGGGTTGTACAGGAGAGGACATTTAGGGAGCGACTTGGTGAATTAACCCCCAGGAATTTGGATCATCCAGTCCCTGTTGGTTTGGTGGACATAGGGGGCAGAAGGGCCCTGATTTATGGGCACCCCTGGCGTGGGCTCTCCTCACACCCTGTTCCTGTTCTCCACCCCACTGACTGCAAAGGAAACAGCAAACACTGTTCACTGGCCTATAGGGCGTGTAGATGGAGCTGCAAGCGTCTACATGCACATTATCCTCCAACGTTGTTTTTTAAAGTAGCATATGTTCAATGTTTCGATAATATAATTTGCGAGGTTAAGCTTTTCCAACTTTTATAAAAAACTCAGTTATTAAGTCTACACAACTATATTTGTGTGTTTTGCAATGCAAAGATTACCTTGTAGCGACCCTGGAAACAGAGATACGGCTGATACAGTATCTTATAAGTATCTTAACACGTTTTCTTCTATAACAGCAAAGCATGTTATAAAATATATTATTGCCCCTTGCCCTTTTCACCGAGCCGTGAACTGCTCACCGTCAAAGACGCATTGCATGATTGCATCAGTGAACTCTTTATCCTCCTTCTTTTGTGCATCTGCATAAAATGGAAGTTCTGCCTATTGTTCATGGTTTTCATATACACACTTTTCACCATGAGAGTTTTCTCCTTATTCTCTATCCACACATTTGTATCTTAGGAAGCCGCGGGTGGGTTACCGGGTAGAAACAGTTTAAAGGATGATAGGAGAAGTTAGCCATTAAAAAACGAGCCAGTATATGGCTATTTATTAATGGGTTTCACGTGTGGTAGAAGTGGAGATTAGATCTGTTCTGTGAATAGTCAAGGAGAAAGTTTCTATTTAGTGGCTGATCCCTCTGGCCTCTCTGTTCTTTTTTTTTACACTTTCAAGTGATAATGTCTTGTTAGAAGAAGACACTCAGTCGGGTGAAACGAGCAAGAAAATAAATAAAAGCCTGGCTTTGTCGCGTCTGCTTTGAAAGAACATTTTTTTCTCGAGTTAAGTAAGAACATATCCTGCCCTTTATCTTGATGAAGTAGAACCTGTTTTGTGCTAATTTGGAGAACTGTTATTGCTAAACTATAAGAAAGTAGAAAGGCACTTTGTATAGCACATACCTCAGCCAATGCCCAACCCACACCTCTTTAAACCTCATTTAAATTCATTAGATCTAGATCTTTTTTTTACCACATTACACAAACTCATAAATATTAGTCCTTTTTTTTCATCTATATCCATGAATTATTCTCTTAGAAATCAACAAAAATCTTGAAAAACGCCTTATGTTGCAATGATAAAAAATCTGTGATCTGCTCCCTGATTCAAAATGTAGTTTTCTTCTTCCTGCTAGCTAACCATTCAAACAAATAAAAAAACGCAGACGAAAACTTGTCGGAGATAGAAATATGCATTTTTAAAAAGTCTCTTATTGTTCAAATTACTTTTTATTGTAGTTCTAATAGAGGAGTAACAGACAATATAGAGAAGTGAGATTCAGTGGCCTTGTTAATTGTCTGAGTTACACGTCTCTCAATAGTCAACAGTTGTAAATTTCCTTTGTTGCTTTTGCTCACTGTGGCGTTAATGCGCCCTCTCCATAGGAACCTGTGCAGAACCTGTCTCCCAAAGACCTGGGTATTGGTAGAGCGGTTCTATGCAGAGACATCTACACAGTGTGGATGAATAAGAGGCTCCATCAATCTGTCACTGATTGAGATAGTACAGATGGAGGCCGGGGGCTCCCCGATGCTAGGTGCTGTCCGCCGGGGTGTAAATTATGACCCTGTCTCGCTGTGTGGGTTAGTGGCCCTGCCTTCCCAGAGCCTGACCTGCAGCTCTGGAGTTTTTCACTTCAAAACCACCGTCTTACTGCGATCAAGATCAAACAGAGCCAAAGTTAGGGGATACTGTGCAACCAAATGATTTATCGCGACGAGCACAGCGAGAACCCCCCGCCCCCGACCCCAACCCCAACCCCACCCCCTCTCCGGGCCTTTGCTTACACAATCACCCTGTTCACACATGCGCACACACACACACACACACACACACACACACTCTAGAACTACCTCTCTTTGATTGTGACAGGGCAAGTGTGCACTACCGTTAATGTGTCCATTGGTGTGAAAAGCCTACCTGCGCAGCGAGTGTAAATTATCATTTTACTAGACACGTCAACATCGTGTCCCCCTGTCTCTTAATCACTGTTTGAGGAAGAGCAGTGACAGCGAGGTTACCCTGTTAACTTCCCATAGCTTCAGTCTGCAGCTCTCTTGACAAGGAACGTGTAAATCCTTATGGGGTCATTATGAAAAACACTTGGCTTCATAAATCTGTTGGAATAGGCCCTTTCTCCACGTGAGCGTCGGACACGGCAGAGACACAAGTCTTCCTCGAGACGTTTATTTGTCTGCGGAGAAGCGTCACATTTCTTTAAAGATGACTTTCTCTTCGTCCACCGATCCCACGAGTGAAACGATGTCAAATGTTTTCTTTAAACATTTCCTTGACCTGAGATTTAAAGAATGGTTAAATACACAGGAAACCCATCAAACCTCAGATGTTCAAAGGAGAAAAAAAAACCGGGAGGAGATGATTCATGAAAATGAAACTGCATGGAGCCGTTGTCTTTTGCTCTTGCTTTCATCAAGATTGAAGATTAAGCCCTAATATATTTTGTGTAATAATATCTTTATGTTGAGTGATAACCTTTCTGTTATGTTTGGGAGAGGAGACTAAATTCTGGATAAATCTCATTTGGATAAATTCCCTGACATGACAATTTATTGGATAAGAATCTGCTTCGAAGGTTTTGTTTTCAACTTTAAAAGATCAACTCTAACAACCTCTTTTTTTGAGTTTTGAACTTGGTATTAATAACAATTTATTCCCGTCGAAGAAGTGGGAAATAACTGAAAAACAAGTGAACAAAGTCCGGCTGGGCAACTTCAACAGCTCGCCCACACACCCTGACGAAACTAAGACGTTTGCCGTGTCAGTGACAGCCGGGTCGCCCTCGCCAAACCCGAGAGCGCAGGGTGGCATTGTCTGTGGGTGTGTGAGGGAAAACATGAAGGCTCCATGGTTTCAGACATGTGGGGAGGAGTAGGAGAAGGGGGGGGGGGGACACACCAGCTGGTCTCCACTTTCACATGCTCTCCACTCACGTGTAACAGTAGTAATTATAAGACTTTTGAAACCCATCCAGAAACAGAGAGGAAATAGAGGTCCTGTGATAGAGGAGGATATGAAACTTCCTGCGCAGTCGAGGGTTGCAGGTGCCCGGTTAGGATTCATGTGGCTGTGGAATTTTGGCGCGTTGTGCATAAACAGGCACACACATGCATATCTATATATATATATTTATATATACACATCTATAAACCCAACTGCCCCTCACACCAACCCACGCCACATCTCGCCCTGTCCCCCCCCCGCTTAAAAAAACACACAAGAACTGAGCAGCATTACATATTCCGTCAGCCGTTAGCGACTGAGCTGTGAGAAGAAGCAAAGAGCCAAACAGATGTTTTGTTGGCTGCAGAAACTATTTTGGCATTTCTTACTTCCCATTACAGTCCATTCCTACAAAATGAATTCTCACCAAAAAAAAAAGAAACCATCACGCAAAGTTCTGCTAATATGAAAAAATGCAGGACCCTCACGTCATTGTCATATTTTTCGAGGTGCAAGGCGGACAAATAGTTGTTTTCTTACATAATACATAAACATTGTGTAATAGATGAATTATTAGCAAGGAGACACACAGTTACATCTGATTTGAATCATGCTATCAAACTAACAAACAAACTTTGAAACGTGTTTGTTTACATAATGTCTCATCTTTTCACTATCCCCATGGCTACGCCGTCTCTGGAGGACGTGATTGACAGCTTATGCAGAAAAGCATGGGAGTTGCTAAATGTTTGCAGCTGCCCTGTGGGCCATGCACAAAGGTCTGACCGGCAGGCTTACTGCGTAGCTCTCATCCACATCAGGCCTCCTCATTATATGTCAGGCGTCACATGTAGAGCTTTTTTTTGTCAGTTTTAATGTTTGTTTGTTTTCCATGATTTCAGCTGTACAAAATGTTAGTACTTAAAAGTTGTAGTTCATTTGTCATCACCACAAGAGCCGAAACCTGTTTATTTTGAAAATGCTGTCATCGGCTCTGTAGCCTCTGGATACCAAGTTAATTCTATGAACCCGCTGGCGGCGCAGATCTTTCTAAACACGAAACCATCCTGTGAAGTGATAGTAACGACCCCGCAGGGAATGGGAAAGAAAACACTATTTGTCATTTGAAAATGTGCACCCATGCACTTGTTTTTCCATTCTTGTGTTCTCTGCCCCCTCGTCCAAATGATCCTAAAAGCAATTTTAAGAAACCTTGAGGGTTGATTTACAACGCGGGCCTGTCATCTTAATCAAGTCTCTCAATGGAACGAGACAAAGGTCTAACACCAGTCCAGGCCCGGAGAGAGGGCCGAGCCAAACGGCGGCTGACAGTTGTCCTTTTCTGCCTGTGATTTAGGTGGCGGCCTGCTCCACTGTTCTCGCGCTTCATCCGTTCTCCTTCAGCAGCGGCCTGTGAGAGGGGTTACGCCATGCATAAAGCTACCCATGGTCTGCATTCTTGCTCATACTGTTGAGGCTGTCAGGGGGCTCCTCTGATTTAGGGCGCCCCACTTCAGTGGCCCCTATAAATTTAAAAGCTAATTCAGTGCTCTACAGGACTTTCTGTTTTTGTAGCTGGCCCTCTGCTCCTTATCATTACTGACAATTTTATGAAGTGCTCTTAATGAGCGGCAGATTAAAGGTGGCCTCTGATGGAAGGCGCCTGAGAACCCCAGGCTGGTGGAGAGGGGAAGCCACTCTGGCCTGTCTCTATCTGAGCATTCGTGTCTGTTGTGGGGGGGATGTCTTTCTTGTTTTTTTGAAGTACCAGCACAAAGGAACCGTAGAGGAATGAGACCGTTAGCGCCTGGTTCCACGGGGTGGTACACACAGATACCGATCACCTCCACATCTGCATGTGAGTTATTCATTCGCAGAGCCCACGTTAGGAGCTCCAGAGCCGTGGGAATGGAGCGGAGGAGACGGGCAGAGTCATGTGTTCGCTGTGGCCCTGGAGGTTTTCAGACTCCCTGGCATTTTATACCAACCCGAAAGTAAACACAGCTAACAGTTTACAGCCAATTAAATAGTACTTAGAGCCCCGCGTTTATTGAGGTAAACATGCTGGAGAGTTTAGGGAGGCTGAGGCCAGTGGGATACTTGAACCCTGCTCTCGGGTTTGCTCTCAGTGTGTCTCAGCTCTTCTCAAGGAGAAGCGCGGTAAGAGCATATGTATACACAGAGGGGCTTGTGCCAGCAGATGTTCTCCTTGCACTCTATTTATCAGAGCGACTGACAGCCATTAAAAACAGTGTGTGAGTTGTCTGCCTAATGGATCTAAACATGTCAGCAATAAAGGAGGCTTAATTTGGGGGGGGGGGGGGGGGACTTAACTTGTGTAAGATGGAGTTTGGATCTGAAGTCACACGAGCATTTTGTCCCTCTTTTCCTCAGCTTACATGAAGGCTTTGAGCGTATCTCACCGGCATAATTCTCAGATGGTGATCGTGCAAACGTTTAGTTCCCTTGTTTGGTCTCAGTGGACGGTGGACGTGTCCTGTGTGGAATCCCAGGCGCTTGTTTAAAGGAAGACTTGCTTTAACGCTTCACAGAAACCAAGTGCGGCACGTGTTTTATGATCTCGTAAACGAGCAGTGATGTGGTGGAACGTGTGTCTGTGTGCTGGGGGTGGGAAGGTGGGTGGGTGAGTGGAGGGGCTCTGCAGGCTGATGGGGATTTATCTGCTCCCACTCCCCCCCCCCTCCACCGTCCACCCACCCCCTTTGTCTGGATGGTGGAGCACTCCCCAGAGAGCCATGCTGGACATGCAGGAATCTGTGTCCAGATTTCCAGAGATTCTCCCATATCCCTTACACAAGAGCCTGGACGTGCTGGGGCTGCTGCCTGCAGAGCTGTTAGTCTTTCACAGCCTCAACTACAAGCACAAGACTGCAGCCAACATGTTGCAATGACTCTTTAACATGACATCAACATTTAGATGAAAAAAGCCTGTATACTTTCTTTATCTCATTCAAACATTTAATATCAAATTTAATGTTTTAATCCTCCATGGGAGCATTTTGTTTATGTATTGAATCATGACCTTTAATCTCTTCTACGCCTGTTATCTTTTACTAAAATACAAAAATCTGCCGTTTTTCTGATGCAGATTTTTATCAACAACGAGTGGCAGGACTCTGTTAGTGGGAAGGTCTTTCCTCTCTGCAACCCAGCTACTGGAAAGAAGATATGTGAGGTCCAGGAGGCAGATAAGGTAAATGCAGCTCAACATTCACTGTGGTTTTTCATCGAAAACAATGCGGTCTTGAATTACTGAAATCATTACCTTAAGTAAAAGTGTCAAACTTTTCCAGGTAATATCCTATTTTCTCTCTAAACACTGGTCAGTGTTTTATTATTATATTATAGGATAATTGTAATTTATGCATGAGTTGTAGTAAGTCACAATTGAACCAACTCAAAGGCTGCTGGATGATCATTTTAAAGATCTGAAAAAGTAGCTTTAGTAATTAAATACATTCAGTGAGTAGAATATGTTCCTCTGAAATGTTATGTAGTCAAATGTAGAATTGTGTTGATATTTACTGCTTTGGGAAAATGCACTTACTTATTTTTTTCACCACTGGAGGAAATGAAAAGAGCAGTTTCTGTTTTTCATATAACTTATCATATTTTTTTTACTTCTTTCAACAGCAGTAAACCATTAGGAATTTAGAAAAGCAGAAGTGTGTTAAGGGATCAGGATTTTTGATGAGCAGCCCATTGTGGTTTCAGTCGCTTTGAGCAGAAAAAAACAACAGATAATAATCTGCCACTATAATGCCATGAGGAAGCACAAACACACCTATTTGATAACTTGTGTGTTTCCCTCCTGTGTCATAGGCGGATGTTGATAAAGCGGTGAAGGCGGCGCGCCACGCTTTTTCGTTGGGCTCCGTATGGCGAAGGATGGACGCATCTGAGAGAGGTCGTCTACTGGCCAAACTGGCCGACCTGGTGGAGAGAGACAGTGTTTATCTGGCAGTGAGTTAACTGAGTATTGGAATTTATCTGAATCAATTATTGTGACTTTTTTTTTTTTTTTTAAAGATATTTCCCAGATGTATATAACAGTAAATCCTCTTGTGCATGTGATTATAACCCTCTTTACTTATTTATTTATAACAGCACTGTGGCTGCCTATAAAACCGTTTTCCTTTGCTTTCCTTGTTAATAACGCATTTTATCGTCTTCTGTCGAGCCCTTTGAGTTACATCTGTGTTTAAAAATACAAATAAACTCTGCTCTGACTTAAAGAGCACATATAACTGTAACTTAGGGGCTGTATTTGCAGTTTAGTGTTATCTTAGTGTCTCATTTCGCCCATGGGACAGTGTAAAGGCTGGAGCAGAATGGAATTATGCGAGGATCACAAGGTTATATCACATATTTCTCAAACGTCTCCCCCATCTCTTTTCAGACCATTGAGTCACTGAACAGTGGGAAGCCCTTTCTGCCCACCCTGTTTGTGGACCTCCAAGGAACCATAAAGACACTGAGATACTTCGCTGGATATGCAGACAAGATCCATGGCAGTACCATTCCTATGGGTAAGATCCCTGATTGAGCTCTGCAGCTGAGTTGAAATGGACTAAAGATTAGTGATGAGAATAAAGATGAAAACAGACCTGTCATTTATGAAGAATCCCTGGCCCGTCATTGGGGCTGTGTATCAAACCACAATACTTAATTTGTTTTCTCTGAGTGAAACAGACAAGCAGCAAACGATGGCTGGATTCTCCGTTTTATTTACTCATTCAGTAATCCTATGGGGCTTGATTTAAGCCATTGTTTTGTTAAATGAGGGTAACTGTTCATGTAAAACTCATATAGACGGATGAAACGCAACACTGACGTATTTTCTTCTTTTAAGTTAATAGGATCCAGCTCTTACAGAGTCAAATTAACATTCAGTTGGTGCTGTTTTGTTGCATTTCTCAACAACTCGTCCGGTATTCAGCTTCTTGTTGCTCTGTTTTCGTTTCCACCAAATCCTGATGGACACATCTGGCTCTTTAGCTGCTGAATGATGCTGTATTAAGTTCGCAGCCTGGACGTTGATCTTTCACTCTGGGTTTTTAGGCCGTTTTGGTCCAGAGACTTGCTGTTTGCTTGTTAGGAACAAAAATGTTAAAGGATTAAGAGTGTTCACCATGAGAATTATTATGTTCTCAACTGCTAAAGGCATTTAAGTATTATATTTAAAAACCATTCAATTTTAATCTTAATGTAGTATGATTTATAATTAAACAGGGTTATTACTAATATTTGTTTTCCTTAAAGCTGATCAAGTTTTTTATATCACTACACGGCAAAACTGTAGTGCCGGGAGACACTGTCAACTCAGGTTTAAATCTTACAGATCCATTTTTATTGTGAAAGTATAAATAGCCATGAAGCTATTTAAAGGCATTTTTAGTTGTATCAAAAAATACCTTTTAATGTAAACCATACTCATACTGAGCTGAGTAATGCATCACATTGGCGCTCAATCCAAACTGCGTTGTCCAGAGGAGGCCGTCACCAGTGTCGTCCCTCTGAGGCGGATGAATGTGGGGGTGTTAGAGGGGAAAGTTGGCTGTCGGTTTCAACAGGAAGCACAAAAAACGAAAAAAAGACTACGAGAGAGGACATGGGAAACCTCCTGATACAGCTGTATTGTCCCTCTCAAAGCTTCTCTCGTCCACTGCTGCCAAATCAACCATTGTGAGCATTTTCCCAGGGCTCTGGTTGAAGCTTTATTCTTCTTGTAGACTTTCAGAGGAAATAAAAAAGGGCATTCCCGTCGTCTGCATGATGTAAGACAGTTAATACTCATATTCGTTCACCTGTCAAGATGAGGTGCAGCACATCTGTCGTCAACTACCTCTTGGCATCTATTCATATATCACATTATGATATGAATGTGGTGTTAAATTTAAATCGACAGTGTGTAATGAATAGGGAGCGTCGTCATGTTGAGCACCTTTGGCTAAACATTTTGGTTTAGTTTACGTTGCTTGTTCCAAATTGAAATATAAGTCAGTCTCAGACGTCATACTTTCAAACGAACCTTGCAGATACGATTGGAATTAAGGAAAAAAAGCTGACATATACAGGATCAACCTGAACTTCATCTCGTCAGGCAGCTTTATGTTTTATGTCTCCTACTTTGACCGTTCCAGTCCGAACGCAACACGAAGCAGTGTTTCATCAGCTGATAACTGATGTCACAAATTTATACAAACATTTCTCAATATCAATTGTTTTCGTGAACCATGAACAAGCATGGCACACCCTCAATAAGTACCTCCTTTTATTCAAGTAATGCAAGAGGAATGAGCAAACCTTTCCAGCATAACACCCATCTCTATGACCTAAAACACTCACACACACACACACACACACACACACACACACACACACACACACACAAGCCTGCGCTGCTGGATGCTCGCAACGAAATGTAATCTCTCACCAGGGTAAAGTAACCATGGAATGTTGCGTGTGGACTCGCTTACAAATTAACGTGTTGAGGCAACAACACGGAGGGTATCAGGTGTTGACATTTTTTCATTCGTTTGGGTTATTTTCAAGCTTTAAATTGCTAAAGCTAAATGTGTGTGCGTGTGTGTGTTTGTGTGTGTGTGTGTGCGTGTGTGTGTGTGTGTGTGTGTGTGTGTATGTGTGTGTGTGTTCCCCAACAGATGGAGAGTTTCTGACATTTACCAGATATGAGCCCATTGGAGTTTGTGGACAAATTATTCCCGTGAGTATTTCCCTTCCGACAAGTGACATACATAATGGATACACACAGACATAAGAGATTTTTAAAACCCCAGATAAGAATGACTTGGCTGATTTTAAAAGGGAATCTGGTGGTTGTTAGTCCCGCCTGTTTGTTGTCATTACATTCTGAATTTTCCAGTAATTCCCTGACAGTCACTGTTTATTCGGATAAGTCCTGCTGGTAAGCCCCCAGAATGACTGTGCCAGTGAGCTTGAGTAATAGGGAACGAGAAGTGAGAAGCAGAGGGCTGAGCCGAGGGATTTCACATAGTGGGTCTGAGGAAAGGAGAATGGTGAGAAAGGAGGAAAACATCAAGGAGAAAGAGACACAGTTGATTGTGCAAGAGTGCAGAAAGCGTGTGGTTCTGCTTTGAGCCCCATGGGCTCCTGTATAAAGCAGAAATAACACAGGCCTGTGTGTTGTACAGTGATACGGGTCTATTGCACATGTGTTGCAATTTCCCGGCTTTCTCAGAATACTGTGGGAAGAGAAAATACTGTACAAGTGCCGAGACCCTTTTCTCACTTGACTATGTTTAGACAGAGTCAAAATAAGAGTAAGTGACTTAAGAGCGATGAGTTATTGACCTTGACTTGTGACCACCCAGTGTGTCAGTCAGATGCCTGATGTCTTTTTCCGGTATGTGTGTGTGTCATGCACAGTGGAACTTCCCTCTGATGATGACAGCATGGAAGCTGGGCCCGGCGATCGCATGTGGAAACACTGTCATCCTGAAACCTGCTGAGCAGACGCCGCTCACCTGCCTCTACATCGGCGCTCTCGTCAAAGAGGTAACAGATTGAATCACTTAACACCATTGTGTTAACATCTGATCAACCTTTTATTTGGAAAGACCAATGTTAATAGTCCACTAACTGAATCAAAACCACTTAAAGGTTTCAGTTTGCCAAGAACACAACCAACAAATTCCAATGAGCTACAGGGTCAGTTCACATATTTCCAGTCAGGGATAGGAGGTCTAATGAGGGGGGGATCTCATCTCCTTTCAAATTATCCAACAACATGCCCCTTTAACAACCTGTCGATTTCCCATGCACTCTGCTCATTCCCCTTTGAGAGAGACTGTTGCATCTGCAGAAAGAGAACTTGTGTGTACAGGCGAACATCTTTCAGTTATTGCTGTAATAATAAATTACAGTTTTTTATCTTTACAAGTTGAAACCAAAGGGCTTTGAAAAGAACAGGAGGGCAGCACTCTCCCTTCCTCTCACCATAAAAACACACTAACCGTCTGCCACAGACTGACCATCAACAGCACCAGGAGAAATCGTACATGTGTCTAAGCCAGTTAAAACATCCATACAGATTTAGCTGTCTCAGGCAGTCAGCCCGGATTCAGCAAGAATCAAAAAGATACCGTTCTAACGAACTGGAGGAACCCTCCCAAGAAATATTCGCACTAAGTTTGGTGAATATTTGTTTGAGTTATTTTTGTTATGCACAGATATACACATGTTAAAGCACACGCAAAGGGAAGTGAAAATGTACAAATGGTCTACTGCCCTATATTGAAAAAAATAAACACATTTTATCACATGCACAGATAAGTACACCTGTAAATAGCTTTCCAAAGTTCTGCTTATCACCAGCATGCCTTTAATGGTTTTCTTAAGGAGAACTTACACACTGCTCTGTGAACAGTTTTCATAGGGGCTGAGAAAAATGTATGCACATGCATGAACAATTTTCCAACAGTGATTAAAGTCACCAATGTCCATGACTGAATAAGTAGCTTTTAGCAATGGAGCTCCTCTTGCTGGAGACTGAGAGCATTGTCCTCAGCTCAGCTGTCATTCACAGAACAATACTTCCACTTTAAAAGACCATGAAAACCACAGAAGTATCATTCATTATATCATATATCTTATAATAACATATATGTTCTAAATCATAATGAGGATTCACGTCAGCCTTAGACTTGTATTTCTAAGTTGGAGGTATTATGAATTTCTGACTCCAGTGATTTCTCCCATGTGGACATAATAACAACAGTCATGCCAAGACCTATTGGCAGAATGGCTGCAAATGCACCACCGCTGGCAGCTCCATCAAATTAAATCCAATATAACTACTAATGCAATCAGTTCAGCTCTTTTATAGGAGCGGTGTATATGGTTTCACTCGGTAACGAATTACTGCAAATACGTAACGCAACTCAATGAACTAAAGGTTAACATTAGGGCTAACACTTTGTACTATAACAATCCCAAGTTGGAATAAAGGATGTTGTTCTGTTCTTACCATTTTCCAGCAGTGCATGAGTGCAGCTTTAACCCTGGCATTGTAAAGTTTGGTAGCAAACTGAACATGACAGTTTAAATCAGCAACAGATTGAACGTACCAGTGAAATGAGTGCAGTCAGAATTATCTCGGTGGTATAAATACTGTTCACTTAATGATGTAGTTTAAATGGTGATGTCATTTAGCTTTTGAAACGAGCTACTTAGCGACTTTGACTCTTGAACTGAGCTGGTTCAGCAGAGTCATGCGTAATCAATCAATTGAATATTATTCGTATAGCCCATATTCACGAATCACAATTTGTCTCATAGGATTTAACAAGGTGTGACATCCTCTGTCCCTAACCCGCAACACGAGAATGGAAAAACTACAACAAAAAAAACCTCATAACCCAGGGGAAAACCCGTAGACACCTCAGAGAGAGCCACATGTGAGGGATCCCACTCCCAGTTCACTTCTAACTTGAAACTCAACAGTTATCAATGCTGACACATGGAAATATCAAAACAGAATGCCAAAAGATACATAGTGTTAGAAGAGTTGATCTGATGTATGCATAACAGAGTATTGTAGTCCAGTAAGTGCAGTCAAGTACTGTAGAGGTAAACACAAAATGAGCAACACAGAATTGCATATTAATAAAACCACATATTGTACCAATGTCAGTCTCCACATCCTCTCCAGCCTCTCCTCTTTATGGAGACTATCTGTCTGTTGCCTTCGACTTTTTGATGTCCTCTCCGTTCTCTGCTGGTAGGGAGGTTGGGTTGGGTCCGGATTCCCCCACACTGCCTGTGGTTTTGCTTGGCTCTGCTGTCATCTCTGCTAAACCTTGTTTCCTCTCATATTGTTTTGACAGGCCGGGTTTCCACCGGGAGTCATCAATATTTTGCCGGGATTCGGGCCAACGGCAGGAGCTGCAATCGCTTCGCACATGGGCATAGACAAAGTGGCCTTCACTGGATCGACTCAGGTACTTTTTCGCCCTGGTCAAGTGGCTCAGATCAACACCTGCCTACTGCTGACATATGTCAGCGAACGCAAGTGACACAGGGACCAACATTTGCAGAACATAAGAGCAGGCTTGGTAGTTATGGGACGTTGTGTGCTTTTATTGAAGTCTAAATGACAAACAAATGGGCTCTTACACAAGCTGCGTGCCCTGTCATTATGCCTCATGACAAGGGGCTCAGATTTGATCTTGCACACATGCACATATTTGCAGTGCAGAGAGCATACAAACACTCCCCTCTGTTTCCCCTCCACGGCCTCTGCTGTATTAATGTACCTCCACACTGCCGTTTATCAAACTCACCATCGAGACGCACACACAGCATAAACCCTTGTAGTCCCGCAGATCAGGCAAGCAGTTAATGAGAAGCTAAATCATCAAGGACACACTATGTTAAATGTCGAGGTTTTGAGCTCCATATGCATTCTTCTGGCCGGATGTAACAGCAAGAGTGACAGCATGTTCCTTTTCTGCTGATCATTTATAACACATTATTTTTAACTTCCCTCTGGTAATAACCAAAGCAATGTGTGATGTATGTTTTTATGTGACAGGCCTGTAGCTCACGTCCATGCATCTTAGGGAAATGAGCCAGGTCTATTTAATATTTGGATCGGCCTCTGTGGTTTATGGAGGTATCTGCCGGCCAATCCAAAATACACGTCAAATGGCAGCGTTTGTACCCCGGACATTTTGGCTTTATTTCTAGATAGACAGAGGAAGTGGAGATGTGTCGTCCATCTTTATATAAAGTCTATGCTGAAAGCACTGCTGTGAAAATATAAGTCCAGTTGCTAGCATGTCTGCAGAATCTTGTTCTCACCTAAATTTACATCCATAGAACAAAGAATATTCAGTTCATTTAATTTTCCAAACTCTTTGCATTTATTTGATTTCTTGTATGTTAGTAGGGTTTTCTTGAAAATGTCTACTTCAGCTCCAATCATTGAACTTTTAAGGGAAAACCTGCAGATAGAAAACACACCGCAATCTGAAACATGGTATCAAAACATGACAAACATGATTAACATAAAAGAAACCATATATTTACTCTCTGGCTCTTTCTAAACTGCATCTAAACTGCAATCAGCAGTTTTCCCTCAGATTCAAACATTGACACAGTTATCATTAGAAAATGAAATGGTACAAATCTAAACGGTTTACAGATATTAATCTCTAATTTATGTTTTTATGGTGTAACATTAAACATTCACTCTCGCTCCCACACACACACACACACTGATTGTGTGCAGCTTCTAACACAAACATCTTCTTTGTTTTATCATCTCATCTTGATTGAACGTTTCCTTTGTGAGCGGCCCCGTTTTTTTTTTACTAGTTTTCCTGTTGTTTCATGTGATCTGGAATCAATTACTGAGGCAGTGCTGTGAGAGACTGCTGATGCCCAGACAGTGAGTCACCACGCTGTAGTAGCAGTGGTTGGGTGGATAGTAGCCATCACAGCATCTCCAGCTCACAGGGTGGAGGGCGCTGATGTAGCTACAGGTGGATTTTAGGACCACAGCTCATCTTCATACGGACTCACATGAGACAGAGTCCACACAGAGGAGTCAGGCAGCCCTGCGTGTTTCCTTTCCCCTTGAATAAACACACGCTAGCCTCCCGCTTTGTGTTTCTGATCAAAGACAGACAGCTCACATAAAAAAAAGGAAGCAGAGCCAAGTCCTGTCTTGTTTTTATATGTCTTATATACTGCGCCATATATGCCAGCCACAGCACAGCAGTAGGTTGATTCTGTTCTGTTGTTTTCGATTAGATCTCGGTAACTTGAAGATGAGTCTTTTCCATGTGCTTCTATCTTTTTTTTTTCTTTTTTTTCGGTTGGACACTGAGATGGTATTTTTCCACTTTATCCTGTCAGTTCTCTCGGAAAATAAAACAGGCTGCATGAGTAACAGGAAGATGAATACTTGTTTAGGCTGTAGGGTTGTTAGGGAGGGAGGTGTGTGTGTGTGTGTGTGTGGGGGGGGGGGGGGGTTCTCAGGCTTGTTATCTGTCAAGTCAATATATCATGACACTGAGAAAATATCAGCTATTCTACAGTCCAAAAAAGTGTTTTCCCTAAAAATGGAATCGTGGGTTAAATCATCTTATTTATTCCCAGTGCAGTTATGCATGTGTTCTTAATTAGAATCATGATTATGACACTTGAAGGATCTGTATCAGGAATTGGTGAAAAATTCCTGTGACACCATTCAACTTGTTAAACATTCATTTTAACAGCTGTTGTAGCGATTGTTATACTTTTATTTAATTCCATTAGTTACAGTTTAATTATCAATTGTTAGGTAAAGAAATGAATTCCTCGTCAGTTTGCTCCTCAACCTTATCACACCACAACAATAGATGAACAATAGACACACTTAGAAATGATATTACATGCATTTGAAAATGGTCAAACCAAAACAGTGCTAAAACTTACCAAAACAGAAGTGGAGTTGTTGAAATCAACAGAGACCTCTTTAATAGCAACCAGCTCCTCTTCCTCTCCATCAGGCCGTCAGTCAGATCACGGGACACCACCCACACACCTTGTGGTCACTTCTCCCTGCCCCTCATTAGACATCACACGCTAAAACATCAGTTTATTCTTCCTGTTGCTCCCAGAGAGCTGTAATGGATATTCATTCTGTGAGTTTGCAGAACTCGTGTTTCAGTTGGTCTACCCGTGCATTCCCTGTTTGGAGCAATAACCAACCTCTTTAGGCTTTTTTTAATGGCTGCAGCTGATTTACGGATCTGGCTGCAGGCCTGCATCTCCGCGAGTAAACCTCAGATCTGTTTCCTTCCGGTAGGTCGGCAAGCTGATCCAAGAAGCAGCTGGGAAGAGTAACCTGAAGAGAGTGACGCTGGAGCTGGGAGGAAAGAATCCCAACATCATATTTGCAGATGCAGATAGTGAGTTTTCAAGTCTTGTTTTATTACTGGCTCTGTTTACCTGTCCCCTTCACCAGGTGGTCCGCCACTATCGCTGTTTTCTTTAGTCCTGTGTCTCGCTCTCGGGCCCTTCTTTGTGTGGATTGACACACGTGGAGCAAGAATCCTGAAATGCTCAACTGTTTTGTAGTGCTATGAAAACTGTCGATGGATGGGTTTCATATAAACCCTATATGGCTCACCACACCGGGGGTGCTGTGGCTTTCAAATGCTTTCAGCAGCCGTGAGAGGGGCTCCCCAAGGCCTGTAAATCAGGAGAATGGACCCTGACTCAGTCGGGTGCTTCAGCCGAGACCCATAAATCACAGGGGTGCGTTAACCCTTAGCGGGCAACAGCAGGGTCCTGTCTCTCAGGTGTCAGGTATCAGATTTGTGCAAGACAGCTCCAAAATATATTGAGGCAAATTTTGTAACAATACACTTTGTAGTTCTTATATGCATCTAGCATATGTTAACATTGAATTCTAAATAGCTTTGTTTTTAAAGATCCCAAATAAAAAAAATCCTTTTTAATAATCAGACTTATTTTTATTAGATCAATTAAATCAGGCAGTAATGTTTTTCAACAAATAAGTATTGTTCTTCCCCCCCCCCAGTGGATTTGGCTGTGGAACAGGCCCACCAGGGCGTGTTTTTCAACGCAGGCCAGTGCTGCACGGCCGGCTCTCGTATCTTCGTGGAGGAGCCCATATATGAGGAGTTTGTTCGCAGAAGTGTGGAGAGAGCCAAGAGGAGGATAGTCGGCAGCCCCTTCGCTCCCACTACTGAACAGGGTCCACAGGTGAGTCAGGAAAACAGATCTATCACTTCCAGAAACAACCAACTTGTTCACTTAATCTTTCTCCCTTGCCCTGAGTTCTCACAACCTCTCTGTCCTCCGACCACCACAGATCAGTCGGGAGCAGCAGGATCGCGTGCTGGAGTTTATCCAGAGCGGCATCAGTGAAGGAGCCAAGCTGGAGTGTGGTGGCAAAGCACTGGGTGTGAACGGGTTCTTCATTGAGCCCACGGTCTTCTCCGATGTGAAGGATGACATGCGCATCGCCAAAGAGGAGGTAAAGAGACGGATTTTGATTGTACCAGCAAAACTAATGCATGTGAAGCTCTACGTAGTTAAATAAAAGCAGCAAGACCAAAGTTGAGTTGAGTTACTTTCCATCAACAGTGAAAGACACGGTATAAAAGTTTAGTGGGAGATAATTGCCTCTAAACTCATCTTTAACGTATTTTTCTTGTTTTAAGATAAGTAGCCTCAATGAGTAGATTTGAAGTTGGTAACAAACCTGTCTGTTATTCGTGTCTTTACAGATTTTTGGACCAGTCCAGCAGATCATGAAGTTCAAAACTATTGACGAAGTGATTGAGAGAGCCAACAACTCCGATTATGGTTTGGTTGCGGCTGTTTTCACCAATGACATCAACAAAGCCATGACAATATCCACAGCCATGCAGGCCGGCACTGTCTGGTAAGTTTCATCTGCTGTCTCTCTTGAGCTGCAATCAGAACATTTTCATATGGGAAGTATCAACCATGTCAGGCATCCAGAAACCATAAACTGGCAACGGGCCATTTTACTAACACTACACAAACCGCAAAGAAATGTTTTCCTTCCTCTTTTTTTTTACCTCAGCTTAGACATTCAAGACGTAAGAATATCAGAAGTAATGTGGCAGTGCAAGACAACAACGTAAAACATAAACCGTAAATGTAAACGGACACCCCAATTTTATAATTTGTATAAATGAAATGGTCATAAAATGTTTCTTCTTGATTTCAGCTCAAATTATTTTTGTTTCTTTTGTAATGACCTGCAGATGGTCATGAGACGGGCTACAAGTATAACTAACATGCAGCATCTGCCAAGACTTTTTCACAACTTGTCATCCTTGACTGCTCTCCTCTGTTAGCTAAGAAAACATTTCTCTGCCTCGTCCTTCATCCTCGATTCGGCCTCAATCACCGTCCTTCTTCTCCTCTGTGGAGGATTTTCTGTGAGACTTTAAGAAGGACCAAACCTTTATTTCTAACCGTCTTGACTTTCCTTACAAATCCTGTCTATTCCAAACAACATTTCCCCGCCGCTGATACAGACCACAATGACCAATTATGATTATGGAATAACATGTGGGATCGACTGGAAACCAGCTGGGTCTCCAGTTGATCTCACACACATGTCTTTTGCATTATCTGTCGATTCTTTTAATGTCTCGAGGAATTAGCTTCAGACCTTCCTCTGATATTAAGTCATAACATTGTTCTTATTGATAGACGTCTCCATCTTGGCTTCACCATGACAATCAGACACACACGACTCAGCTTATCTTCAGTGTACTATCAAGTACACTATTGTTGGTGTCGCTGTTCCAGTTACTAACACAACAAATAGTCATGTGACTTTTAGATCACTTTTAAAAGCCCAATCTGAAATTGACCCTAACCCTAAAGGCTCTTACTAAATGCTGTTGTAATTGTACTGCTTTAGACACAGTTATGCACCTCTTACAATAGCAAGCCACATTAGTCCAACGCAGAAGAGTGATCAATGTTTTGTGTATTTCCCAGGATAAACTGCTTCAACGCCCTGAGCACACAGTGTCCGTTTGGAGGATATAAAATGTCTGGCAATGGACGTGAATTGTGAGTATAACTTGGTCATCTGCCAAATGCAAATACACAAATTAAACACAGTGCTGCTAATGTTTTGAAAACCCAAAAATTGCTTAACATCACATAAATCTTTATCTCAGAGGGTATTACACTATTTCTGAAAGCAAGAGTGTCCACACCATATTTCAACGTTTCCGTCTGCCTGATATTCTAAACAGAATGAGCAGCATCTTAACCCTTTCCTGTTGTTCGTTTTCAGGGGAGAGTGCGGCTTGAAGGAGTACTCAGAAGTGAAGACCATCACGATGAAGATGGTCGCCAAGAACTCTTAATGAAGCGTCTTCCTCATCACTGAGCTGCCTCCCGTTGTTGCTACATCCAAAGTGGCATACCACATTAACCATCAAACCTAGTTATCTCCGTGGTAACTACAGGCTGTGACCACTTGCTGCCCTCTCAGTCCCTCCATCAGCTCCACCACTGCTCACCACAGGCAGTCATCCAGTCCCCGTCCAGCTCTGTCCACCCCGCCTTGAATCTGTGGACTGTCTCTAGTCTTACTGACTACCACTGAACTACCCCCATACTGTTTACCTCCTCCACTAACTACACTAAAGCACTCTCAGAGACGATGGGGGAGGCTGTTCTGACTGCAAACCCCGATAGCAACCAGCCGCTACACCCCGATCCTAACTCCCCAGATGCTGGATGCTCAGAGACTCAGTCGCTGCACGTGCACACAAATCCTTTGCTAGCAACTTGTCATGTGTGGGGAGGCAGTTTTTTTTTGTACTGCATGGTATGATCCTCCAAAACCTCATGTGTCATTGTCTTGGTAGAATTTATGCAAGCATGTCAGCTCATTCAAGACCACTGATGTTGTCTTACTCAGATATGAGTGGATGAAATGTTAATTCAGAATTTAAATTGATTTCTAATTGTCTTTGTTTATATTTTAGCTCATATGACTTAACACTGTATGTCAAACCTTTGGAATGATGTAAACGTGGAAGATTTTAACCTCTTAAAAGCATTTTACTCTCACCTGCTAAAAGAGGAGTAGATGTATTTTAAACATTTATGTAACTGATTTTCATTGATGTCAATCTATGTTTATGTTTATACAATCTTATCCTATAAAATTATAAAATGACCATAGTTTTCCTGGAAACCCTTTTTTCTCTCTGAGTGATCCCTATATAGTGAAGTCACACAATCAGCAGTATTCAGGCTGCGGTCTAAATACCCACTTTTCATGTTTATTAAAAGGGAAACAACAACAACATTATCTGAATTCTCATATTTGAAAATGTGGATGCAATTTACTTAAATAACCATTAAACACACAATTTCCTCAGCAGTACAGACAAAAATACATAGAAAGAAAAATGGTTAAAAAGAGGACATTAAGATATTGTTAGATTTCTTTAAAATCCTACCAGCTACTCGTCAGGTAGACTCATTACTCATATCAATATGATATTTTTGCATCTTAGTGAAACAAATAATACAGATGTTAATAATGGAATTGATAATTGCTTAATTCAATTGACCTGCTTTGGTTATACGATCCTTTTATTATTTATGTCTTAGTAAGACCTATGATTTTCATACTGTGAAAAGCAGCTTGCAAACAGCAATAAAACATTGAAATATTGATGAAATCATAACAAAAAAGGGAAACATCTGTTTTCCTAATGTAAATCACCGAGTAATTCAGTTTCTGTGGGTTTCCATTTAGACACTTAATCAAGATGAGGTTCATGACAGACACGGGGGGCGGGGGGACGAGGGCTGGACGAGCTACGTCTAGCTTCATATTCTTGTAATTTTTATTATTGAAGCATGAAAAACATAATGCGAGAGTTATCACAAGTATAAATTGCATGACATCACCTGAATACAATGTCACACAGAAACAAGTTACATTGAACAGAGACTGGGATGAATGGATGAAGGATGAATTGAGTTTGTGCTAAACTGTGTAAGAAAGACAGAGAAAAAAACAATTTGGATGTTAGGGAGAGTTGTTTTTTTTGAATGGCCCAAGGCAGTAAGCATCAGCACTGATTTGAAGTTCTCTCGCATGAACGTAAGCCTACATTTAATTTGTTTTTCAACAATAAGCACGCAGATACATTATTCCAGCACCATCTTTGACATATTAACAGAGAGAGGTGAGGACATGTGTCCATTGAGAGGGGCTAAATCAACAGAAATATGAGTCTGGAGTGCATTGCTGTTCTAGCGGGAGATGAACAGATGTGAAGACATTGCACTGGAGCCTTTCTTTGGCAATCAGCTTTTAAATTATTGGGGTACATTTTCCCACAATTCCCTTCCCAGTTGGTATCTGCAGCCTTTCCAAAGAGAAGATGAAAAAGCGATCTCCTTATTGCAGCACTCTGTTAACACAACAGGGAGTGTCAGCACAGACTGTGGACCCAAGGACCTCAATGTGTCTTCTAGCAAGAGAACGGGCAATAAAACCTCAATGGGTCCGGTTTATGATGTTAGAACATATAAATATATGTATAAAAATACAGTTACTTCTTTACACATACTCCTTGCTGCTCTAACAGACTACTTCACTGAAAGTTTATTTCCACAGTTATATTTAACAAACATATCACAGAGACAGCAACTTATATATTATTAGAAAGACAAATGACAACAGAGATGTGTTTCAGAGAGTTTCATGGTATTTTGTAACCTTGGCCTATTAACGGTTGTGTAAATGAATGGTACTAACAGAAACCTTTGGAATCGGGTCAGTGGATTGTCTCCGCAAGCAGCTGCAACATTGCGCAGTTGCCCCTTAGGATGACATTATAGCTATTTCTGCCACGTCAGGGTTGATGGCCAATGTCCGTAACAGTCGATTTGCTGGACTGATTTCTAAAAGTTCTTGTAAATAGCCTAATGTTCATTAAAACAACCATGTCCCTTTAATGTTTCAGTAAACTGGATTTGAATTCCTTTATGAATCTTGTGTCTGATTTCTTAAAGAACAACTTGTCAGTTAAAATAGATCCAGCCAGGTCCACATCTCCTTCGAACCCTTTAGAATTCCTCATTTGTTTTAGTGTGTCCAAGTAGAACCCCACAGTTAAGGACATTAGCTCGGAAAAACGGACCACACACTGACAGGGACATTCACCTTTTGTCCAGAGAGACCCTTATCCTTCACAAGCCATGTTTATAGCTTCAGTTAATATTCCTGCAAGATACCACAGTTTTTCCTGTTATCAGTTGTTTCATAATATGTTCTCACATGAGTATATTAACTCGACAGACGTGGTTCTCTGTGTCTGGTCGATTTAGTGTGATGTTGGCTGGTCCATTTGCCACTTAAAGGGTGTTTTAGAGATGTGTATTGCATTGAAGCACTCGTCTGTGTGTATGTGTGTGGGGGTGTGTGTGTGTGTGCTTGTAGGAGACGTTTGATTCTTCTCACTAAATGTTGTGCAAGCGTCTGCAAATGCTTCTCATTCCAGTGTAGCGTGAGTCAGGACTCAGTGAGTGAACAGCTCATGTCTGCAAGAGACGGGAGATGATGCCCGAAAAAAAACAAACATTTTCCAAACAGTAAATCTATTGTGTGAAACATCAGTGTGGCAAAAACGATGTATTTGACGAGTACTTTGACTTTTAAGTCTGGTCCATGCATCATCCGCTAACATGGAGGAGGCAGGGTTTATAACCTATACTACAGCCAGCCACCAGGAGGTAATAAAGACTTTTTCGTTGTGATGTTGTCCATTTTTATATACAGTCTATGTAAAATACCTGCAAGAAATATCCTGTCATCCACATCTGTTCATTGCTGCTACCATGTTAAACTACGATGAAACCATAACTACTGATATTACACCTTCTCACATGTTGTCGTGTTAGCAGCATGGTAACAGCCCCTCAGACTTACATTTAGAACTAATAAGCCTAAAACTACTAGTTTCAGCTGAAAGTTAAGTCATTTCCAGCTTCAACTTAGTATATGTAGTTTAACTGAAACTGAGGACAGTGGATGTTTCACCAGATTCACATTGGGAATACATTTCTTTACAGCCAGTAGCCCAATGGCATTGACCAGTTACCCTCCCAACGACCACGGGGGGATGTTAAGTACTCTATTCAAATACACTATACACCTCAAACACAGGCCTCACGTCCATTTAAAAAAAAGAATATGCTCTAATATGTTCTTTAAAAAAACTTTTGTGAGGAATCATGTGCAAGACCAAACTTCCTTTTTGATTTTACAGTGTTTTGGAACAAAACCTTTCAAATAAAACTGTGGCAGGCTGGGTCAAGGTCAAGTGTTGGTTGGGAAATGAAAGCCAGTCTCCAACGAGAAGCACATGATCTCATTCAACTTTCATGTGTCAGTGTCCTGGTTTGTTAGTGGGCAGATTCAAACCTGCCTAACCTGACTTAGACTAAAGGTGTTTGAGAGTCTGTGGTCATGTCTTGTTAATTTCATCGTGCTGCCTGAACAGACAACATGAAGTTTCCATATTCTACAGAACCCGTGTGCAAAGCTGTAATATATCAATGTCAAAATAATAAGAACTACAGGAGCATTGGAATACACACAAGACACATACTGCACAGAAACGGGAAATAAAGGGATTGCAATGTCCTGTCATCTACAGTTTCTAATTAATAGGTCTCTAAAACCTGCAGTTCAATTGATCACATAAAGCATATTTTGCATTAAGAAGTGACAGCCTTAAAGACCGGTCAAGCCGTTATGGGATAGATAATGTATTAGATGATTTAAGCGGTGTCTTGGAATGACTCCAAGGTTAAGTGGTAATCCCATATCCATCAACACTTGAATCCCAATACAAATGACCTGAAGTGTGTATTTATTGGAAGGAGCACTTATGGAGCTTGATAAGTATCATTCACCCGCCATTACCCTATGCTCAGAAAGATGATCTATGAGGGTCATTTGTATGCTAATCCCGCCATTTGCTCAATAGCCTCAGATTCAGTTTTGCAGCACAGTTTCTCAGATTCAACCAACGAGCTCTAACTTTCGTAAGGACAGAATTACCAATGTGATCTATTGGGTTTCCATGGTGTGCCAAATTCATTCGAGGACTAATGAAATGACTCATTTGTACCTTAAGGACTTAAATGAGATGGTGACATTGAGGCTTTGAATGTCATCATAAAATGTGTGGTTGACATGTCTATGGCCAAGCTTGAGTAGTGATTTATTCAGCAGGGCAAGAGAGCTAGAAGATGCAGCAATCATACTGAACCAAAGTGAGGTTTCAGTGCTTCCACACTCAACACAGAGGCACCTCATTGTGTTGTATAGGCCGAACTGGCCCGCAAAATAACAACTTCTTCAGTTAAGTGCATCTGCAAGTTTGTCACATACATCATTATTTACTGCATCAGGAACTGACGGTGAAAGTTGGGAGGGGTGTCAATTTGTTCCCAAAGAATATCCAAAAATAACCACGAGCCTGCAAGTGATGTCAGTAAAAATGACCATTATGCTCCGAGTCACAAATGATGTCGAAATTGTTTCCATCTGTCTGCGTGAGTCAAAGAAGCATGTGTGAAGTCTGAGATACTTATCTTTCATTTTGTCTGTTTCCTCTCTTGTACCTCAGATTTCAGCCTGCATCTCACAGTGTGGATATTCTTTGTCCCTCCCTGTTGGTTCAAGGGAAGAAGTAAAGAGGATAAGATGATGATACATTTGTGTTTCGGAGCTACCTAGAAAAAAAAGCACATTTTTGATTCCTTAGTGCATTTTAAATGATTGCAGAGTGTAAACCTGGGACTAAAGCCAAACAGAAAACATCAAGGAAGAAAGAAATGAAAAAAACAAGCAAACCTAGGAAATCATGTTCAGGACATATTACGATTCTTTATGACATCATACTGTCATACCTTCATGGATGGATTACAGAACAGGCACAGCTCCACCGGCCCAAGGACTCAGGGGGCCCTGTGCCAGAGCCTCTGTTTGAAGTGACTGTTAACATTTATTGTTGGAAAGTCAATAAAACGAATACAAGAGACCATGAAATGACTACAATAAGATAACAAATGACCACAAAACAAGTCAAAACAGCCCAGAAGATGCAAAAAAAACCCGGCAAACTAACTACACAAAACATGCAAAATAACCACAAAGAAATGCAAACCGACCACAAAAACATGCAAACACACCAGGGATATGTGTCAGTCTCGCAGAAGGGGGGAGGGCTGTAGTCAGAGGCCCACAATCTCACAATCCGCCCATACACATGTAAACTTTATTTTTTCATGGAAAACTACAAGGTGGTTGAGTAACTTACTTTTCCAGGTAGAGCATAAAGCGTCCCCATGTTTGAAAGTGTCTCCAGGCAGCCCTTTATCAGGATGACATTTTGCCAGTAGGATACCACGGCTGAACAATTTCAGCTCCGATTTTAAATTTCACCTAATCAGGAAAGAGGCATGAGATGCACAGACTCAGACAGAGGGGGTTAACACATGTGAAATTTCACAATAGGTCTGTCATGAAGACGAGCCAAACTCATCTCTAACATCAGTTTTGATCATCACAAGGATCTTACACTGAGTCCCAGAGCGACATTTCTGCTACATGGTATTATTGCCAGCATTATCTTTCCATTACTAGTTTCATTACATCATACAAGTCAGTGCATCTGTACCATTACCCATGTTCCTGTCTGTTACTAGCACAGTTCAGTATTATTGTAACCTGTAGATACTCAACAGGGACTTTGTAAAAAGCAGCATACATGAGAAACTGCTATGTCACCTTAAAAATTAAGTTATTTGTTTGTATTCACAATGCTGCTCTACTTGAGTCTATTATAGAACCAGCAGTGGTTCTATAATAACTGATGCTGGTCAAATAAACAACATTTGGCCCATTTAACTCCAGGAAGGTGCCACCAGTGTTTCTGACCTAGATATCTCACAGTATGACTTTTCTTTTTTAAATAGTTTTAGGTTTTTAGTTCAGAATTTGCTCCTCCTGTGTCTGCGGCCTTCAGGAGCAGTGAATGGAAATGTATTAAAGATTTTAAATTATAACTGACCTGCTGTAGTTTTTTTTTTATCTCAGCTAAGGATGTTAAATTTCCAAACATTTCCAAAAACTACAAAAAACTATTTCCAACAAAACTTGGTAAAGGAAGGGGACCAGTGACACCCATTACCTTTTGGTGTGGATGTGGATTAATTGGCGGATGTAGGATTTGTGTCTTTCACTATCTGGACAATCGCATGTAGGATTGTTCGGCCTGCACACAACTGAGAGTCATTGTAGTTTAAAATACAATTGGATACTTTTCCTTGTGTGATATCTACTATCTGTTTAGGAAAGAAAATCTTGAGATATAGTCCAAAACTGTCGACCTGTCCAGGGTGTACCGCGCCTCTCGCCCAATGTCAAGTGGGATTGTCTTCAGCCACCTGCGACCTCAAACGCCAAAGGTGCAGACGTGATTCAACTGCAGTTCAAAACAAGAGCACAATGTTTACGTCCTCTATCCCTTTTCAGACAAGACAGCACAGGAACAAGCTGTGAACCATCAAAGCCAAAGAAGGGAAGTCCAGTTGGCTGCATGACAGACATCTATCCTTATTATCTTGTATTAGTCTGTGTGGTAGACCGCAAGTAAAGATCAGTAACAATCTGTAACCTGTTCAGTTTTATGCCTCTAAATGTCATCTTGCGAGACTAAGTCAGGGTGGATGTCATTATTACTGTGACAAAGATAAGAGCTGCACCTCAAGAAGAGTACTCTTTATTTATCTGATGCTGGTGCGATCAGACATCTCTTGAGCAAACATAGCTTGTGTGTCTGTTGTGTGTTCCAACGCAGGGGAACTGGAAACACAAGAAGGCCTCAGTGTGCACGGCTGGATGTGGGCTTGGCTCAGACAATCTGCTCAGATGATATTTGTGTGTGATCCCGGGACAGGCTGCATCCTGTACAGAAACAGAAACACAACAGTGTCTTTTGTTAGTTTCTCTGACACCACCAGACCTCTTGATGACAAACCGGCTAAACAAAGCAACAGCTTTCACATATTTAAATATGTTTGCAATACTGGGGCACGGTAGTTGCAGAAATAATTTACAGACCATGATGTCTGCTACAGGGATCCCATCACTTCTTCCTTTCAACTATTACCACAGCTCATTCTGTAGATTTGCAAGCTGCATGTACTTAATCACGTTGTTTGCACGGCATCTGAGGCCTTTTATGGCACAGGACTCGATGAGGAACTGCCCAGATTACAGTTTACTGTGCCTTTAGGACGCCAGGTTCCGAACATTAGCATTCTGCCGTGATATTATTCCTGGAAGGCTCTTATCTTTCCAGTTGATATCAGATTTTCCAGACAAATTGGCAAATTTGCATTTATTAAAATCCCAAACTGACTCACACGCAGTCAGCCCGAGGCCTTGGGGCCATCTGGATCCATCAGTAATCCAGTCTACCAGAACATGATCAACAGTGTACATCCAAGGTAAAGCAGGTGCTTTTACTCTGAGTCACAAAAACGCCACCCTATACGGACTGGACTCAGTTTATCATTTAAGTATCCACAAATAAAACCTATGCTCATATAGTTAGTGATAAGTCTGAACTTGGTACCATGTTGTTGTTACATTATTACAATGATACAATGTTGGTTTGCCAAAATCAAATATTCCAATATAAATAGATCTCTGTCACAATGGATAAGAACGGCTGAGTCATCATTAAATCATTTATATAAAATGTATAAAGTCCTATTTTCTTTACAGGAACATTTCACAGGTTTTATAGTAGCATATTCAGAAATGCTCTCAGAGGCACTCCCAAGACTGAGATTCGAATTTTTTAAAAGTCGATTTTCTAATCTCCTCCACGGGAGATACAATATATGATTGATGCAAAATGACCCTTTATGTAATTCCTTAGGTGATGTTGATTTTTCATTACCAATGATGAAAAGCTCACGTTAATGCAGTCAATGAATTAGTTTGTCCATCAAACCATTTTTCTCACTTTCATCCATTTACAACAGTGCGTTCCATCAATGCGGAGTCATCTCACAGGACGTTCCGTTTCACAGAGCTGTTATCTTTAACCCCAAAATGACAACTGGGAGCCCATTATGATAAATCACAGCTCATAGCCAGACATGCCAAAGCAAGCAGCCTCCTGTTCATGTGAACCATTTGTATGGAGGGACAAGGTTTTTAAGGGGAAGCGAAAGGGAAATAGAATCAGGAAAGTCTTAAAGCCAGCCTGGGTCTGTGCCAACCTGCCGCTAACCTTTGCTCTCTTGGTTTGGGAGTTAGCTAGTTTCCTTTTTCCTCTGACATCACTCTCCAGGATCCTAACAATGATAACATGGCCCCGATTGCATGACATTACTGCTTCCTTGAATGCACATGGGAGACGTGTGTTAAAAATCCCTCACGACTACAGGCTAACTGCAGTTTCCAGCGAGCACCAGCTGCACAGCTGGTGTCCATGAGAGACAGAGAGGATACACAAATTCCAGACGGTTATGAGGCAGAAAAACACACTTATACTCACACACTATGCACTGATGTGTGTCCTCCTGTTGTGGCAAAAATCGACCCTGTCTTAAATGCATTAATAAAAGGCAGAAATAAACCTGCGTGTTGTTGTATCTTAAAATACACAAACACATTAAAATTAGATCAGAGGACCAGATGTCCTCAATGTTAATAACTCCTTATGTTGCTTCCCTAATTAGATACAGTGGAACTACTATTTCCAGGGCAGCTCTACATTTAAATTAGACACACGTTTATTTACAATTTGACTACAAACAAATTCCTCACCAACTTTGAGAACTGATATCTGTGTTATCTTAGTAAACCAGCTTTACATTGCAATAAACCTCACAGAGAGCTTATACTCCCGTCTCTCGTATGGTCAGACCCCCGGGGGAGTCTGATTCTGAAATTTAAATCAAATTGCTCCTCAATATTAGTGGGTATTTTTTGTCTCTTGTCTCAGATCTTAATTTGTTGTTGTAGACTTTTTTCAGTAATATGAGCCAAATACTTAAGTAAAGCACCCACAAAGAGGGAAGAAAAAAAATGCACCTTGTGTGAATTTTTTTTTGTTTGTAATGCAAGCCAGATGTGACCGGGACCATGGAAACAGGTGATGATAGCATTACACTGGGATTGCAAACAGATGGAAAAGGGCTTGAACCTATTCTTGTGTCATTGTCAGGGTCATAAATAAAGATTTCTCTTCTGTGTAAACAAAGTTACAGCAACTTCAGGTGGAGTGTAAACAACAACAACTTTGGGAATCAGGTTAAAACTCTTTGTATAACAACAAATACCAACGTAAGTCCGAACCAAAATGAGGGTTCAATCCATGAATGGTAGCTGTCTGGGTTATTAATCTAGCACAAATGAGGCCCACAAGACTTGTGTTACACCAATGGCCCATATATCTGTACATTTATAGTCCACTGAGTTTGTGTGTGTGTGTGTGTGTGTGTGTGTGTGTGTATGTGTGTGTGTGTGTGTGTGTGTCTATGTGTGTGTGTGCGTGGGGGTGTTTGTTACTTAATGCCTGCAAACAAGTCTCTTTGCCAAGCTCTTCCACCGTGGTGTTTTGCCAAAGTGGACCCTCCAGTTTCTGGAGCCGTGGGACTCGTCTCGTTCTGCTGCCTCAGTGAGTGTAGAGGACACAGGTCTGCTTCGCATCAGGTGGATGTGTCACTGGGAGAGGAATGTCTCCAGCAATCAGCCTTGATGAAGCTGCTGCTCGAGCTGTCCTGGGAGACAGAGCCAAAGCCACCGTACGCGTTGGACCGGCCTCGGAGCGGAAGAGGACACTGTGCAGACCTGTGCTGAATGGCAGGCACGGCCACCCCCTGAGAGATGGATATTTAGTGAGCAATTACCTCTCACCCAACGAGAGCGGCGACGAGCCCCAAGCCCGAGAAAATACAGGCTTTGGTTTTCATCTTGTGTGACCTCATTGCCAGAGGTGAAGTTGTCATGTGAAGTGCGAGCGCTCGAAACTGAGCCCAACATCTGCAGTTGCATAAAAAAGTCTGAACGCGGCTAAATCCGGCCCGTTGAGTCACAGCAACATGTGTGTTTCAGCAGTTGTAAAGGGTTTTTATATCAATTGAGAGAATTGTCAATGGAACTTTAGTGGGATGTTACAGTTGACATTTTCCAGGCTATCCCCGGAGCTACCACAGGAGAGCACAGCTGGCTGACTCTCCCGCTCACTACCGACCATCCCCTGTGTCACACACAGGTGTAAAGGCCCAGGACCTTTAGAGCGGATTCATGGCGTCACAGCTTCGAGCAGCCACCCCAAATGGGGCCTCCCATTCTGCCATTTGGGAGAGTGGACTTTCACAGTAATGGACACTTAAGAAAACGACACCCTGGCCCAGTGTGGTGCCACTTGACATCGTGACAAATAGTGAGCTCTTAAGTCACACAGTGAAATGATTTATTGGCCCCTGTAGCAGACAGTGTTATCCGGGGATCATTAAAGATGCTCTCTGTTTTAGATTTCACACATTTTGTAACTTGTTTATGCAGCTGGATTGTTTTATTAGAGCAATTGAATGAAGCTGTGATGAGTGAGCTGAAGTACCATGCTCAGGGGTACATTAGAACTGCCACACCTGTCGGAGCTGTGCGCTGCATGGATGTGGAAGTAAAAATATTCTAGCTCAACATAAAATTTTGCCCTTAAGATTCGTATTAGAGTTTTCCTGAATTTACTCTGGTTTGTAAACGCATGGGATTTCCCTTTTAGCCTTTATTAAAGATTATTAGCAGAGTCTATTTGGATTTTACAAGGCCTGTTACACAAATTCATTTTGTTCCCAAGTTTTCCGTCCTCCCGGAGCTGTGGATTAATCGCTACTACGGCAAAAAAAAAAGCCAAAGCTTAGTTGCGGTCTGCTCGGGAGGATCAGCTCATTTCCCTCACCACACAACACAGTGTGCTGAGAGCAGAGCTTGTGTTGGAAGATCAATGTCTCCTCTTTTGTTGCATCAGTCATGCAGCTTCTGCGGCTCACAATGGCGTTGGGGTGGCTGCTGGGGTGGTGAGACGCTTGATTGGAGAGCACAGAGGACCACCTGACCTCCTACTGGTGCCCGGGGATCGCTCACACACTCTCACACACTCTCACACACTCTCACACACTCTCACACACTCTCACACACTCTCTCACACGCACACACTCTCACTCGGTTGTGTCTTTATCTGTCCACTGACAGCCGATTTGTTTGAATGTTTCTTTATTTCTCCTCCCCCTGCTATAGAGTGAGTTAACGTGCTTTCTTCTATGTTGACATATGAAACCACGTTCACCGTGCTGTGTAAAAGGCTCTTACATGTCCCAACTAACTGCTCCCTGCTTATTTTTAAAAACACAAAGTCTCCCTCAGCTGTGTTGAAACGGTGAAGCTGTTGAACTTCTTTTTCCAATCACAAGTCAGCCACTTTATTTCCATCCACCTCATCTGACGTGTTATTATGATCTGCAAATGTTTTGTTTTGTTCATAATGTTTGTCAGACACAACGCCTGTGGGTGTAGGGCTTTCATGTTGATTTGTTTACACTTGGGGATATTCATGACTCACGTTATTGGGGCAGTTGTTAAGCAAAAAACAAGTGAGTTTTGGGCTGAATAAAGCAAATTCTAATTAGTTTTTTTTATTTCCAGCTTTCCACATTCCAACAACTGTGGCCTGTCTGCCTAAAAAGTAGTTAACAGGAAAGGAAGGAAGACCAGGGCTTAACTTGAAACTGCACATTCTCATTAAAAGGGAGCTGCTAAGACGAGATAGAGAAACAAAATAAACAACCACCAGCCGCACCATTTTTCATCCGGAGCCAGAATGAGAAGCTGTCGGAGCACTGGGATCCAGGGGCCTGTTAGTGATGACACCTCTGATCTATTTTCTCCTCGGCTTCTCAGGCTTGACAAAGTCCAGCATCAGTGGATTTCACACACGCACGCACGCACCCCCACACACACACAGAGAGACACACACACTAACACACACACAGACACCCCACACACACTCGAGCCATTTGTTCTGTTAAGTATGTGCTAAATGCTACATGGTAATTATCAGGAGAGGGGGGTGATCTCCATTTTCTGTAGGGCCCTAAGATCTTTGATAACACTGGAAACAACTTGAACAACAAGAGTTCTCAGACCTCGTTCAATGTCAGAGAAGTTTCAACACTGATTAAACCACCAGAGAAAAACAAAATGCATTACAGCTGAATGTCACATATACATGAACATTTTTAAATGGACAAATCAGTAAGAAGAACTTTCATAATGCTTTAAAAAAAAAATTGTCTTTAAGAAAAGTGCACTTTAACTTTTGATATGTTTCTGTAAAGGCCAAATTACCCTGGATGATTGCAATATACTGTGGGGAAATTGAATGTTTGATAAATTATAGTTACTTCAATAGCCTGGGGCGTTTAAAGACATTAGTAGTGCATGGGAGTCCAGTGCATGAGGCTGCAGCTAAAACAAGGCTCCCAAAGAACTTTTTTTTCTTCTTTTTTTTCAAAGTGCATTTGTTCAGAATTGCCAGCGTTGCTTTTTCTACAGGTCTCCAAAAGACTGGTTTTACACTGTCTACACGCATTACTGCCATAGTCTGTTGAAGGCTGATCCTGTCACCCACATCTCTCCTGCAGCCGGGCCACCCAGCCTGGATGTGCCTCCAACATGTCATCCCTCTGTGTGGTCCTAAACAAAAGAGAAACAGAGAGACAGAGGAAAGCACAGCAGCGCCAAACAAGAGAGAGAGAGAGATGTTTCAAATATGACAGTGTCATCTCTGGGAAGAGGGAGCGCAGCAAAGAGCGAGGGAAACGCGAGAGAGGGGGAAAAGTGTGAGAACAAAAGGGCCTGAGGTAAGTTCAGTGGAGCTGTAAGGGGAATCTTAAACTTTTAAATTAAAAAAAAAATACATATATATATATATATATCTATCAACAATATATTGATGTAGAAAATAGGTAATAGAAGAATTAAACCATACAGGTAATATTTAATCTGTTTTTTCTTTTGAAATACTATTAATTACAACCTGACATATGGTCATATTTGGTCATTATTATATTTACAACCTTTATCTGCACAATAAGTCATTTGAAATGTCCAAAAAACACAAATAAAAAAAAAAAACATTAATAATGTGTGCTGGTGAGATAAGACATTTGCTTTTTTTTTTAAAGCAACAAATACATCAATACATGTATGACAAAAAACTTGTCGCCAAAAAACTGTTACGGCAACTAATTTAGCTTATTAATCATCAGTTTGTAGTGATTCTAAGCCCAAGAACAACACATAATCCCATAAAAGTTTACAACACAATGCTTCAATTTATGTCAGAGAATAAATACAGTACGTTAAAACAGATTTATAACCTTAAATCCTGACTACACGTTAAACTGTTACTGTGTCAAAATTTGTGGTGCTTTGCTGCACTTTTGTAATTTAGTTTTTTCCTGGTCAGTCCAGTGTATTTGCTGGTCCTCTGTGTCTGTTTCTGATTGATTGTATGTCAGCTGATGGGTATTAAATAACCTCCACTGCCATCAGGCTCATTCGTAATTTGAAAGATAAAGATCTCTGGCTCACACGATAACCATCCAGTCCTGAACGTGTTTTGCGTTAGGGAACCGTTTTGGGGGCTTATTGATACCAGTCCACTTCTGTGATTTGCGCAACAATACATTATATCATGGGAAGATAAGAGTAGTGGAAACAAATGTTCTGTAAGGCATGTTGATTGCTCAGCTCTCTGAGCTGCAGTACGAAGCTTTTTTCTCATTATTACAGCTGAGGTAAAGTACACACATGACACTCATAACTATTACCAGTCCCCTGGGCCTCGTTTGGCTTTACGATATTTGCATTTTCTTGCAGCCATACTATTTCAATGAGTAGTTTACCAAACCATTTGTAATTATCTAAAATGTTCATATTTTGTCTGGTATTTTGTTGATGAAAAACCTCACAAAATATTTGAAATGGTTTCCTTGAAGTGTCAGTTTGAACCTTCAAACAGTAAATCAGTGATTGTGATTTGTAGTTGTAGGAGAGAAGAGGCCAAAATGGCAAAGGCTAGAGGAAGACAGTGCATAAAGTTATAGTATTTTGGCAGAGTTTATCTCTCTCTGAGAAAGGAGGATGCTTTTCTTGCCAAAGACAGAAGACAACATCCGATCTGCAGGGTTTTGCAAGCATGGAGTATATGACAGGTTGGCTCCCCACCTGTAATCCAGAGGTCAAAGTGGGACATAAACACAGGATATTCTGTGTTGGAATGTCTTCAAGAAACCCCATGTTAGGTAATAGCCACTATATAGTTTCACTGACACATGGATGATATCAGTTATTTTGAACCTGAAGTGTTTCAAGGCACCAGAGCCTCAAACATGTTGGATGATCCATCTGCAGCTGAGGCTGTTGTTTTTTCTCTACCCAGCCATCATTCAGCTTTTCAGGGCAGCTATTATTTATTATTGAAGCAGTACTTACTCTGCAGTAAAGAATTGTACAGTTAATGTTGTAGATATACTATTTTCACCCAAAAAAAACACAACACTACCTATTACATGGTTGTATTTCATACAGTATGTGCCAAAATTAAGTAAGTAGCTGAGTGAATTATCTTGTGTTCAGTTAGGTGGAAAAGTCCTTTATGGAACCAACCGTTTTAAAGCTTTTGTAAGGAGTTTTACTTGACATGTTCAAAAACTTGCAGGTACAGATACGAAAGACAGAACTGCATCATCTGCATACAACAATACTTTTTCGCTACTTCTAAGTAACATTCATTCCACAGTTGGGTCTGTCTTCTGTTGGCGTCTACAGGCTTTTAACATACATCATTAACAGCAGTTAACAAAGAGAAGGAACTGCCTCCATGTTTTAGAGAAGTTTTAGTTGGCAAGTTAATATTAACATCTCTTTTTTTTCATTGGATTGCAGCGTGATTTCACTTTTTCTCATCCTCAAATATGGTTTGTGCAAGAACACTGCCAAAGGTTCAAAGTAAAACACAAAGCTGCATATCTTTTGCCAGGCCAACGGCGGTAAAACGTCTAAATAAATGGAGTGAGACTTGATACAGCCAGTCATGTGCAATGTGTGATGTGTTGAGCAAAAGAAAACAACTGTGATATTTTTAGAACTGGAGGAGAGGTGGTTTTGGTTTTATATGTGTATGAGTTAGCAGAAAGTGGAGCCGCGCACACTTGGTCGACAGGTGGTGATGCCACGGGACGCAGAAGATCTCACTTTCAGCTCATTCTTTCATCCACACCTCTCTGGTCTGAGCAGGCTGGGTGGAAAAGAAGAGCGTCTGCACACGATATGTTTTTCTGGGCAGACTTCGAGGAGTCAATCTAACAGTTGGGGATTACTATGCCATGGCGCTCTGCTGAGAGGAGAAAGCTCTTCATTCAATATCATAATGTTTTTGGATTTATTTTACAGACAGACAGACAGACAGACAGACAGACAGACAGATAGACAGATAGATAGATAGATAGATAGATAGATAGATAGCTACTTCAACGTCAGTTCCCCAAAATGACTCACAACTTGGAATTTCGTCTCCTCCAAGTCATCACATTCTTGTGGCATAACTTGGTGTAAATTGTGCAGACACAAACCCCAAAGTGTGTTTAGGTAGAACAACTCAGCTAAAACCTTACACCACATGTGCACAGTGTTTGTCACACATACTCGCTACTGCCCCACTGCAGTATGAAACACATTGACTATGTCCAAAACCCAAAGTAATTCACCATGTGGCAAAGTCCCTCACAAGTAATGACATGAGAGAGCGAGTGTAAACAACATCATGCTATCAAGACATCATGGGTGAGCAGCTGGGGGACTACAAGGTGCCGCGCTGGTCTGCAGAGAGTCCGCTAATGATCCTTCATGTGAGCTGCATATCCTGTCCCAGAACCTCCAGCCTAGTTCCCTTCACTAACTCTCTGTCTCTCCCACACACCACATTCATTATTTCACTCACACTCTCCTGTTCCATCCGGCCTCCTTCCATTCTCAATCACTTCTCGCGTAAACACAATAATGCAGTCGTAGGGTGTCCTGTGGAGCCAACTTTCTGCCAACGCTTGCATTGTCAGATCAAGCCATCCATATGTTGGTGAACAACACGTGCTGCAAATGCCTGGCCTGGAAGAAACAACAGTGTGTTCCTCATCATTTGTTGTGAAAACAGTTCCTCTGGTGGCCTCCCTGCCCCCGGCCTGCGTGTTCCCCACTGTAAATCATGATGAAATGACTTGCAGGTGTCAGGATTAAAGAATACTCTCAAATGATTTCGAGCCAAAGACACGGTCACAGCTGCTTCTCTCCTTTTGTAAGGTCTTTTATTACCGTTTTGTTTTTCCCGGTGAGTTCGATGGTCTTGTTGTACCAGTCGGATGAAAGGCCAACCACCAGAGGGCTGAGACCACACGGAGGTTCAGCCGCAACTGCTCTGATGTGTACAGTATTTAATGCAAATGAAGAAAAACAACACCCAGACATCCGAGGGTGCTCAGCATACACTGTTTGCCTTCTGTCAGTAATTAGCACATCACTTTTTCCTTTGTATATTTTTTTTTACTTTATTTTGCCCAGTGCCAGGTTTTGGAACCTAGATCAGTAACAAGAATGTAAAAGAATGAGTTAAATGAAAACTACAGTGCATTGTAACTTGGTTTCACTTTTGTAGTTCTGGTCATTAAAAAATACTTAAATTTCTGAGTGATTTTTAATTCTTTTCACCTACACATCAACTACAGTAGGTTAGTATCTTTCTCTTGGCCAAATCTGTTTTTTTTTTCCACCTTCTGATACAAACCAATGTGTATCTCCTGAAATAGCTCCAACCCATTATCATGGCTGTGATAATTAACATGAACTTGTGGTTATAACACGGTCACTATTTGATTTAAGCACAAAAAACATGTACGATAGTAGGAGCCTGGTACTGGAGCAGCTAAATAAAAGCCAGCAGCAAAATGGAGCACAGTGATTATTAATGTCATCAACTATACCCAGGCACGTGCACAGACATTTTGGGGGGCAGGTGCTCAAACCCCGAAAAAAGGGCACCCATCACCAAAATGATTTATAAAATTAAAAATAATAATTATAAATAAACAAAAAACACAGACGATAGTTTCAACCTATATATTTATTTTTTTAACAAACTAACTCAAATGATCAATTTGAATAAATAAATGAATAACAGGCAAAAACAGACAAAACAAGGCCATATTGAATAACCAAATAATATGTTAGAGTTAGTGATGTGATGGGCTCCTCTGGACCAGGTAGGGTTACTGATCCTCCCTCATCTGTTTTACAAGTTGATGGCCTGATCCAAGATAAAAGAGAGCTGCTACCCTGAGCTGCTTGCTGCAGTTCCCTGTCCTTCTGCTTTTGGAGTCTCTCCTTTCTTGGCATTATGCCCCAAATTTTGTTAATGAGATAAATCAATGTTGTGCATAATTATCAAGAGTGACTTACATAATCTTTATAAAGCTGACAACACAGTACACACATTTTTTATTGTTTTCTGACAGAGACACTAGGGGTCTATCTGTGCACGTGCCTGACTATACCTTTATATAACAAAGAGCTTGACCGATTATCAGCCGATATGAGCCTTTGTGTTTGGCAATATGAAAGCTTTTATTTTAAAGAAAACAAACAATGCAGGACGATGTGTACTTATGTTAACATTTTACAATTTAAAATGCATACTTAGATTTTCTATATTATTTTCGATATAGGAAATTTTTTATGGCCTGGTATTGATCAGCATTGGTGCTCAGAAATCCATATTACTCTGGCTCTATTCGACAAAATGCGGTTTGAAAAATCTTTTGAAATAGTGCAGTGAGCAACTGAATAAAGTATGATTGTAAACATATTTGCCAAATTCTTCATCAATGAGATTTGAAGAATTCAACGCAGGGAGTAAACATAATAATCTGTTGGGGGAGTCCTGGTTACTGTAGGTGCGCCAGTGAAATGAGCCTGGGCAGATCAGGCAGCGGCGTGTAGAGCTGTTCCAAGCACGTACCAGCCAGACTCCACATGCAAGTTTGACGTAAAGCGAGTGTTTAGAGGGCCCGGCCTGGTTTTATCACACTTGGACAACAAAGTTATAATTATGATTACTTTGCACCTTGAGTCCAAAACCTACTATAGGTATTATATGAGACCGTCAGGCAGTGATGAGCTCCACTCCTGCGAGGCCAAATGGAAACTGGATACTCTCTGGGATTAGATAGGGTGATTCTGAGGTTTTTCTTCAGTATACATTCCTCGCAACAGGCACCTTCTGCTGAAAGTGCGCTTTATTTATCTAACTGCATATTGTCTGTCTTAAAAGTTAAATGAATATATTAACAGTAAAAACTCACGATATTCATGTTCAAAACCATGAAACCTTAAATCCCATATTAACACTAACTAACTTTGTATAAATGCGCCCTTGTCATGATCAGCAGCAGCCGGACACAAGTTTCCGTCTCTTTGAGTTCACTCTGTGTGTTTGACAAAATTTAAATCTATAAGGAGCCTGCAAGTGCGTCCACGTCACTGTACATGGCAGCTGTCTTACTTTCCACAACAGGGTTGACGGTAACAGAGCTGGCAGGTCAAGCTACAGCGACCATTACTGCTGATCTAATAAAGAGCATCACTGCGTGTAGGGAGGTTTACATGCAAACACATAAATTATACAGTTTATTCATTACTATAAAGTTTAACCACGTTCCTAATATCGTTGTTTCCAGCAACTACATATTATGACATATGAATAATGTTTGTATTAACGATGTATCCCTTCCCCTCAAGGCTCTGCTCACTCACAGCAAACCTTCACAGGTTATTTTGTATTTTAGCTGATTATATGTCCTGTAAAAACTTTGTGGGCGAGATCTAACTAAGCTTTATTTTGCTAATGAACTCAACAATTTGTAAACGATTCATTCATTTTTAAAGACCTCATCCCTGTTTTATAGACACTTCAAAACTTACTTGACGAGAATTAACATTGGCAATACGATATTGTTGACGATGTCTATTTTGAGATGCCGATAATTTGGTCATTTATGGGGCCATATTTATAATGCAAGGTCTAATGGAATAAGTATAACGTACAAAGAGCACAGTGTTTGACTCATAATGGACTGTGCTAAAGCGCCTCTTTTCATCCTCTGTCTTAATTTTTGTGATGTCGACGTTTACTGAAAAAGGCTTCCCTTTGTCACGGGGAGGAAATGTCATTTTGTGGCACTTAATAGGAAAAAAAATCTCAGATCCACCCACAGCCTCTGCAGTTGGCTTTGTTGTTTGTGTTAGTGGAGCACAATTTACACCTTTATTATCCGTGTCAGTACATGAGGTACAATGAATTTCAATAAACAGCAATAGTGTCAACCGGACTTGGTTGGAATTGATGGTGGAAATATACAAAGCGACCATGGTTTACATCCCGAGTCGTCTCTGTGGTTAGACGTTACAGGGAAAGATTGTGGTTGTGGTTAAATGTACATAAACACACTATGTCTGAAAACAATGTGTTTGTTAAACCAGACCACAAACTTTGTGGTATGAGGGCTGAGACATAACTATTCAATAGTGCAATAATGTTGTGATCACTCTATACTTATATGCATATTGTAAGGATTTCAATATTTAAGCAATAGTCTGTGTCTAACTGAACTCTAAATAAATGAAATAGAAGCATTTCAAATTATAGCTGTACTTTTAACAATAAAGATAGAAGCAGTTTGAGCCAGATAAGGCCTTCACACAAATGATTTATCAATAACCCTTGCTGCGTAGTGTTAATAATTAATCTTTTAATTGTTCTAAACTCTAACTTCTGTTATTAAAGCATAATTCCCTTCACTGCACTCAACATCAGACAGAGTTTAAAGAGCTCTCCCATCTGGGGCAAAGTCAGACTGACATTGTTTGGTTAAGTTGTTTTGAATGTCTGTACAAATGGAACGTACAGCCGATATAGCAGGAACACAATAATATATTTTCCCCAACAACAACAGTTTGGCCCTCATGGCATCAGCTGTGTCAAGGCCTTGGGAGAGTCTCCTGTTCACTTCCTTATTCCAATGCCAAGAGGATGGACTACGCGTGCGCACAAGGAGAAACCAAGGACTGTTATAAAATCTTACAGACGCCAGCTGTTCGATGCGTTCTGATGTGTCTTGCGTTCTGATGCGTCTCATGTTCTGATGCGACTCGAGACTTCCCCAGGGCTACTAGAGTTCTGGGGTAGTGTGTTGGATGCCCATTGCTTTGCTGATTTTTTCATACCCTGTCATTGCTTTCTAAATAAATACTTGATTTAACAAACCGAGTTTGGCCCATCTTCTCATATTCAGGATAAACCAACACGCCCGACAATTTACGCTATACTGCAAGAGTTGATATTTTAGTGGAAGACATATAATGTCACAATATTTGTGACTTACCAATATGTACATTCAAAATACTTTTAATACATCAACAAACATAATTAGTCACAGTTAATGTTCCTCCAGATTGTGTTTTTTCGAGATGTTGTTGGTCCAGTGACATCATGTAGCTCCACCTTTAACCACAGGAGGTGTAATGGTCGTAAGTGAAAACACCTGTGTGTGTGTGTGTGTGTGTGTGTGTGTGTGTGTTTGTGTGTGTGTGTGTGTGTGGGTGTGTGTGTGTGTACCAAGCCTATGATAAAAACATAAAATAATTGGACTTGTCAGATCTGTATTTTATTTATATGTTCTTTTACTATAACTGACAGGATATTCAAGAAAATACGATACTCGGTTTTCCAGTAATTTGATGTTAAACACCTTTAACTATTATGTTCGAGACTGAAACCCCCTGTTTGGAGAAAATGACTCTCAGGACACTTTTACAACCTGCTCAGTGTTGACGAGATGAACACAATAATGGAGAAACCACATGAAAAAGAGATGGAACTTTGAAGCTGTGACATGAAAATCACAAAGGTGATTACACAGCTGAGTCATGTTACGTTCACAGCCTGTTCCCAGTGTGTCAGGCCTGACAGTCATCCCCTCCAGACCTGCATGTTCAGGAACAACCCTAACTGCTCTGGTACAGCAGAGCACCTGTTGTGAGATGGAGCTCATAAAAGGAATTATGCCTGGAGAATTACCCTGATATTGCCTCTTCTCATCTTTAACAGAATTTTTTTTAAAGGGCACTTAAACCTTACCTGGTGTTTATACTTGTCACTTGGAAAACCTTAAAAAATGGATCCATTAAAGATCAAACAAATTCAGATTTTCCACAAATAAACATTGGTGATTACATTATAAGACACCATAGGCTGTAAAGATGAATGTAAAGATGTAGACGTGTACCCACTTCCTCTCACTATCCATAAACCAAGTAAAGATACCCCAGATACAAACCGAGGTTTCATCTTGTTTATGTAGCATCAAATAACAAATTAAAATCAAGTGTGCATGAAAACGGACTGCATGAACATATCAGTGTGATAAGAACTATCTAAAATGACACAAACCATCCTGCAGAAACATTTGTTTGATGAACTTTACTTTTTTGGGGGGTTCATATCCCATCCACTAACATAGAGGTGGCAGGATGCAAGTGAACAGTCATACCTTACATCTTTATATAGTATGTACTGTATATAAAGATGGATGACGTGTCTCCACTTTCTCCCACTAAAATTAAAAAATTAAGCAAAAATGTCTTGCTTTTTTTAATTTAGAGACAGATGGGATGGAGACAAGGTCGCTAGATGCCGCCAATACACACACTCGACCAATCACAATGTTGACGCATGTTTCGACTACATAGTTTGATACATGTCCCGTCCACTGACATAGAGGAGGCAGGAGTTATGACCTATACTACAGCCAGCCAGCAGGGGGCGACTGAGAAACATTGGCTTCACTTTTGCGAAGCAGTCATGTTGTTTATAGACAGTGTGTGTCAGCTACATGCGCACAATCTAATGGAATCCACCCGGCTCAGCTTGAGAGACAGGATGTTAAAACGACACTCTGACGATCTTTCAACGCAGCTTTGAAAAACACGTCACAGAGGAGGAGCGCGGCCTCGTTCTCTCCTCCTAGATCCAGTCTCCTCCACATTATGCATTTTATTAGCTGCTGCTGTGGCACCTGTGGGCTCTGAGGCAGGGACGTATGCACCCAGCAACCAGGACCATCTGCAGCCTGTAAATGTTTGTCAAAGTGTAAAGCATTCTCGATTGGTCATGGACCTCTTTGTAAAGTTGTTATGTTTTACGCTAAGAGGGAAGGAAAGAGCAACAGGAAGACAAACAGCCTTTATGAATTCAGTTAAGTGACACTCTACCCTCAGTGTAAATGAATAATCCTCCGCTCACTATCCCACGTGTTATTGTTATGTCAGAGGGGACGCATTGTAAGTGGGCCCTGATTGTTTTGAGTTTCAGGATTTATTGGAAAAAGGTTTTACCTTTTAATCGCCGCGGTCACTGCTTAGGATGTGTAATAGTCTCAACGTCAAAAAAGTGCAAGTCAGGATTAATGAATGTTGTAAAGGACAAAGACATACCGACCTTTCCTTTACACTGTGCAAAGTACTAATCTAATTCAAAAGTCGTTTAAAAATGCATTTTCACATGCTTTTTTTTTAAAGTGCTATAGCAATAAAGTTAGTTTATAATATTGTATATATATATATATATATATATATATATATATATATATATATATATATATATAGCATATAAGGTCATCCTAATTAATGTCAAAATGTATATCTGACTACATTTACCAAACTTCTACCATCCAACAAAAACAAACAGCTAACAAAGTAACATAGTTATTATAATAAGTAATTTAGCTACGGTTGATAATAGATATATACTTGTTACTTGAGGGTGTTGCATGTGTTACCACAGAAACCAAGCCACTCTGCAGCTCTGAGCTTTTTACACAGCTTGGTTTGTATTATTCTGTTTCACATTTATTGCAAATCCTTGAACAGCCACAGTTTATCTGCAAAAGAGGATTATGCCAATTATTTCAGATGCTCTCTTTTGGTCATGTGTCTGAGACCAGAGGTTTCGATACGATAAAAAAAAATTGGATCCTGTGTGGTTGTCTGATTGAATGTTTCGTTCAAAACTTGGCAAGTCAAATGTAAATAAAATCCCTAGGGTTCTGGGAATGATGTCCGCAATTGCCAGAGATAAGGCCCATGTGTTTACTCCTTAATGTTAAAGTCTTGAATGAGATATCTGTGTGTCCAAATAAAATTACATGGAGGCCTCCCCTCAGACAGAATTGCCTCCACTAGAGGGCGACATTATCATGTTGACTCCCACGCAGCTAACCCAAACTGGATCTTTTTGCTTTTGTGCAAACCTTACAGGATGATTGAACAGCAGGTTGTTGTTCTTGTCTTCTACTACGTTGGAAACACACAAACATAAGGGATATGTGAGATGAAGACGCCAACCAGGAGAGTGCAAGAGACGGGAATTCAAAGACGAGGGTATACACCCCAAAAATCAAAACATCTAGAGCATGCAGAGAAAATGTAGGAATTGTTTTCAATCGACTAAAAGTGAAGTCACTGTTGTTTCTGCTCTGCTGTGTCTTTGTCCCCGAAACACTGATTACACTCCCTCTACCATGGAGTTTCCCTGTTTGCTCTATAAACCCCGATGTTGTCCTTGTCTGTGGCTGTTTATCAAAACACCCTGCACACGGACAAGTTACATCTCAGCTGGAATATCTATACACGGCGAAGGAAGCTATCTAATAAGAGGGTGTAGCTGCCTGTCTGTTTGACAGCTCCGCGCAGGGAAAACAAAACATTAATAAATAAATAAGGAAAACAGTCTGGGCCTCTCACTCCCACCCGGTCTCCCTCTGGTTTATCCGAGTCGTATCCAGCCGTCCTGTGGGGGCCGGAGCCGTGCTGCCGAGTCGGAGCTTCAACGTGCTACACTGCAATCAAAAACACCTGGCCTCGGGGCTTGGAATGGTCACAACATTACAGCATCCGAACGAGCCAACTCCTCCATATAGAGGCCCCGTAATTGTTGGACTGAAGAGGATTTCTGCCTTTTCCTTTTCCTTTTACTGCACAGTTTAACTATTGTTGTAAGACTCAAGACCCAGTGTCACATGGAACCATCCGTTTTCGTTTTTTTACGAACGTGATTCTTAAAAACAAAGAGGAATTGGCCGGAGAAATGCGCGCTAGCTCAGCAGCTGCCAGCCGAGGGGGAATCGCAGCGAACTGACTGTCCTTCAAACTTTTGAGTGATTTCCAACACACACGCACCCTCTCACACCTGCAACAGAAGAAAAGGACTTGGCATCAACACATTTCTTTTATGGTTTAAAACTTCATGACACTTTCGGCGAAATTTGGAGGATTTGGCCGGGGTCCCGAGGAACTGAATTTACACTTCTGGTGCTTGTTAGTTGGGATGTTCTCAAATCAAGGGGCATGAATTCACTGAAGCAGTAATGAAAAACAATATTATGTTGTTTTTGCACGCCCTCGTTTCTGGACTGCTTTAGATTGATGTCACAAACAACGCTGGCCAAGAAATTATACCTTAACACACTTGTAAACTACTTGATTGCCACGAGTGACATTACCCAGAGTTTTATAATCCCTCAAGCAGCCAGTTACTGAACAGAATACACTGGGATAATCAACTGGGTTTTCCACTTGTGTTGGAAATGTGTGCGTCGGATAATGGAAAAACATGGCTTCAACCAGTTCTGTGACTTTATCTATCTTTATCTGTAACTGCAAATGACCGAGGGCTCACGTCTCACCGAAGACAAGACGCAGCGAGGAAACAAAGAAAATGTGAAGCATGAAAATGATTGAAACGCAAGGGGGGGAAAAGTTGGACAAAAGTGAATTGTTGTAATATTAATGGGAATACAAGAATAAGAATTTTCCTCCTCATTATGCCCAAGCTGCCGGGCAGGGTCTCTGGTTTCTCCCCCCTGCCGGGCCCTGGCACCCCCGCAGCATCCCCACAGAGACGGCTTCCTTGCCGTGATGAGCTTTTGACAGGCCCCAAAACAGCCTGCTTAATGCTGTGCCAGGCCAGACATGGAGCGGCTGGGATGCTGGCAGCTTCTTGGCCCACACCACGGCCTCAACCCATTCTACCCCTCCTTTTCCTCCTCCTCTCTCTCTCTCTCTCCCTCTCTCTTGCTCTCTTTCTAGTGCCTCAAGATTGTTATGCAAAGCTTTCCGAGCAGCAGATTGTGGGAGTTCTTTCAAGCACAGATGTATCCGCATCATATTTGAACAATCTGCAGTCGCAGTGGTCGCAGTGAGGCTGCAGAGCTGCTGTTATCTGGGCTGGGCAGCCAGGTGTGAGACTGCGGCCTCACCTGGGACGTGTACCACACCTTCCAAAGTCAGACGCTCACTATCTGGAATCACACAGTAACTTTAGCTCTTTGTCTCAAATAACCACCGACAGCTGTTGATCCTCCAGAGCCCCTCGAGGATTGTGACCCTAACTTTAATATAAGTTCCTCATTGGTGCATAGCTTTAAAAACACCCAGAGTAGAAAGAAACAGGCACGACAATGCATCTTTTGCTAGAAAAAAAATCAACTTTTTAAAAGATGTATGTTGAAAACTATAACATGATAATAAAAGCATAGGCTGCACAACAAGGAACAAAGATACACTACTGCCACCCAGTGTTGACAAGCGAGTACAACCTGCAGAGCTTCAAAATAAACGTGTTGTCCATCTGCTACAAGACGTGACTACACAAGGATAACTCATTACAGCGACACTACGTCTTTTCCATTTGTGGTCAGATTTATGGCTTTTGAACTGTAAACATTGCTCCATAGAAAAGAAAAAACACAGAACGCTTGTGTTGTGACATTCTTATCTCTGCTGGTTCACCGTGCTCGCATGAAACCTGGTCGTCAGTATATTTAAAAGTTGGCCGCAGAAATGTGTTATTGGAAAAAACAAACTCTTAATAAACAAAACATCACAGTGTGTATATAGTAAAATAACAGTGCATTTGTATTTTATTGAGCTGTACTGAATATTGGAAGCACATGTTCCTGCTGCAAAACAGAACAGAATTAAGTGGAAGACTCTGCAACACACAAGCTGCTGCTGCTGTTGGGGAAAGAGTGATGGGCCTTTACTCTGAAAACATTTAAAAGTGTGAAATCAGGCAGGACCACTGAGATTTTCACAGGAAACCAGTTTACCATGTGTACAAACAAACACGGATGCTGCTGCAGACGGCCACACAGACTCTCACTGTGTTTCACAGACAGACGACGAGTTTGTCTAATGAATCCTGCTATTTGCAGAAAATGCGGGAATACACTCATACAAATGTCAATTAATTGTGATTATTTAACTTATAATAAATCGACTGAAGTAGATTTTGATGTGTTTTTCTAACATTGTTCTTGGAGCAGACTCTTTGAGGCCAAATACTGCTCCTGTTGTTATTATGTAGAAATAAGCAGAAGTTACTTTTTATAAAACAAGTTGGTCCCTAGACTGGATCACAGTAGGGTACATACCTCCGCCAAGGACCTACAGTCCCCATATTAAACCATATTTAAATTCACTGGATCAGGACTTTTATTTGGATCTGAACCATATTGCTCACACTTATACATCTCAATTGTCTGATTTCTTTTCATCTGTAAATCAAGCAAGAAAGGTTAAAAAAGTCCTACCTAAATAAATCTTGGAACGAACCCCTGATCCCAAATTTGAAAGGTTCTCCCTTGACACCCACTGCATCTTGTCACCAGTTTCACCAGCATCTTTTCAGTTTCATGGTAATCCATCTAATAGTTTTCGTGTAATCTTGCTTCCAATCAAACAAATTTACCAGCAAACAAACGGACAGGGGAGAAAACATAACCTCTGAGGTGGATATGAAAATCTCGGATGGTACAGTGCAGACATATCAGTAATTCCTGGTTCCCATAGCTATATCTGCTGGAGATGCATTCACATTAAGCTTACTCTGTAGAATAAGTATCAAAGTTGTTTAGTTTTTCTCAAACATAGAATTTTAGTGAAATAATATTAGATCTAAGATATTTATCAAAGCTCCACTATCTGTGAATTTGACACAACTGTGACGAGCATCAGCACCACCATGTCCAGTAACACCTGGTACAGTTCAGGCTCCTCTGAGCCCAGCAGATCTGATTGTAATAACTGTAATGCCAGTGTCTGTGTATTTAACAGATGAGCAATCACTGGAAATGCTGCTCTCTGACCACACGCACATGCAGTAAACTCTCCATGTCTGGTGAATGTTTTAAAGAAAAGAAAACAATCGTAAGAATGTGAAAAGTTGATAAATCATTCCCATGACCATGTTTTACAACCAGCACTCAGCTTGAGACACCTCGGCCGTTTATTCTCCTTCGACAGATTCACCCACAAATCAGGGAATATTTTTCTATCTGCATCACTGGTGAGACAGCTGCAGGACTCTCATGAATGCTTCAGCCACATATCACGCTCCCTCAGTCAACAGACATGACATGAACTACTGTATGTGCAAGCCTCCTCTCTCACTCACACAGACACACACACACACACAGATAAACACAACACGGTGAAGTCGCACACAGAATGCAGCGCTGATGGTTGGTCTTTCACAGCTCGTTCCATTTGCAAATTAAACATTTGTTCAACTTTCACACTCGAGACAAACACCAGTGACCAGCACCGTCTTTCTCCAACTCGCTGTGAGCTTTGTCCTCTACATGTCAAGATTCAATGCAAACATCCATTTGGTGCAAGAAGATGTCACCTAGGAAGGTGATACAGTATATTTGATTAAATAAAAATATTGACACTAACACGGCATGAATGGTACCAAACCTCCACCGTGGCGCAACAGTTCCCTTAGATACAATCAAGCTGCACCAGATTTCACTCACTCAGTCCCATAAATGTGCCAGATTTCTTTCATCACGATCCATAAATGATTCCCACGGAATCTGTGAAAATGTTGAAGAACTCCATATCTCACAATGTTAAAGAAAGACAGAAAAATTCCTGGATAAGCCGGATCCAGGATCCGGATCTGTGATAATTGGTTCTTCCATCACCCACACCACATCCTCACACCAAGTTTTATGGAAATCTGAAGTTCTTTTTATTTAATCTTGTTTACAAACAGACAGGGGTTGAAGCATAACCTTCTTCACAGAGGAAAAAAATCTCCACAGCTAGATGAGGAGGATCACTGTAGGACCTTATGATTCAGTCTCTGTTGACCATGAACGTCTGTAAGGTTTATGATAAGCCATCAAACTAAAGGTGGAAACAACAGACCAACGTTACGATCCATAGTTGTGCCACTATAGCTAAAAAAAAGATTAACTTGGATCAGTTCTAGTGCAGTTAAAGGAGGGAGAACTGGTTCCAATTGGGTGGAGGAGATAGTCTGAAACCTTATCTCCAGAAAACTGCTGCGTGCTGCATTATTTCATCTCCTTGTGTGCCCTGAGAAATATGACAAAAACATCAGAGAATGGAAAAAGTATGACCTCAGACTTCGTAACCTGGCAGATATAATCCAATCATTCTGCCGAGAGCCTAACTCGTGTTTAACGCCAGTCTATACATCATACTGTGTATCTAATTTAAGGCCGGGCTGACTGCTCTTTGAAGAGGCAGTTCTGAAATCACATTCCAGTTTCCCCTCCCAAACAGCAAATTATTTTTACTCCCGCGAGACGTGTGATTTCGGACTCAAGAGTTGGAGCAAATCACTTGCAGACTACTTCACGAGGAGCTTATTAATCTGAGACAAGGGGTCCGGGATTCGAGTCGAAGTATAAACAACCTCATCATCAATGGACCAAGTTAAAAAAGAAAAGAAAAAACAGTTTGACTACAGAGTGTGTGCTTGGTTCCACCTCAACAACATCAGCATACGTTCAGAGTCAGGTTTGATGCCAGATAGCACGCAGAAAAGCTATACAGCTAAAATGTGCCCCATAATTGGTAACAGTCTGTGAATTTATGTAAGCAAGGTAGGCTGTAATTAATCCCAGCACAGTGAGGATCCTCTGCAGAGTGTGATGGTGTGTTTGTTGTTGGACGTCAGCACAGAGCCACTCTGGAGCCCGTCAGATTCTCTAAATACACCGCAATCACATTGTTATTTTTTCTCAGGCGTCTCCCACCAATGCCTCTGCCACAATTACCAAAGGTTATCAGGGGGCATCTACCACCAGAACCTGACCAACGTGAACCCACCCTCATTTCCTCTGAAACTCGCCTCAGTGCTCCTATTTCTTCTAATTAAAATCCCTGCTATTTAAACCGGGACAGCCTGCAGTCCTCTGTGAGAGCTGGGAGAGGGATGATGGGAAAGTTTGGAACGTCGCTGGCATTTCTTATCTACCACATATTAGCAAAGCTGAGAAATGGTACTTGCCATGTTGCATTAGCCTGCTGCCGTCCCATCATCGCCTGCCATTCCCAGCAACCACATGATGCACTCCAGATGTCCCAGCCATCAACATTCAATATTTCACTACCTCTGCATTAATCTTATCAAGTGTGTCACAGATCCCTGCTTGATAACATCGCACAGGATTTTTTGAGAATCGGGGCCGACCACAGCTCCACAAGGAACCTGAAACGGATATCACCTAGCAGATTTATTTAGCACATAGAGAATAAAATAATAAAATAATCTGACTGTAGGAAACTGGGTCTTATTTTATCAGGACGTAAACACAAAGTGGTTAGAATGTCAACCTGGAACACTTGACCTCACAAATGGTGCGTTTATTGAAAGTGGATCATATGTCAGGGGATGTTTAACTTGATCTCGTCTCATCCATATGTGGAAAGTAAAAAACCACACGACTTGGATATCTGCAGTGCTTTGTGGTTCACAGATTTTTACATTTAAAAACTAAGAGGTTTGCTGAGTCCACAAAATACAACACAATTATTCTGCACATTATCACAATGTTATGTGGTTTCTATTCTCATTAAACCAAATTTATGATGGTAGCAAGTAGATAAATCAAGGTAAAGACTAGATCGTCATGAACATGAAACTCTCATCAGTGAAGGGAAATGAAAGAAATTCTCGTTAAGCCCTTTTTTCATCCAGTTAAAAAAGGTATTACACATTTATTAAACACTTGATTCTCAGCTGATTTGAGACAAACACAATAATTGAGGGAATCAGATGTGTTTATTAAATTCAGTTGCACATTCTTTGGTAATTAAATGTGAGTGAACTAACAGTCCTAATTGTCCCAGTCTGATCCACCTGTAGATGAGCTTTAAAAGCATGTCATTATAAACACATCAAAATATAAATTTCATTGAACAATACTTCAAGGCTCAGAGTCACAAAATTGGTTTAAGTCTACTGACGAGAGGCACTTCCCACAAAATAATGCACATGCTTCAAATTCAGCATTTAAGACTCCAGGCCGACCACAGGTATTATTATTTCTTCAGGACACCAAACGACCTGAATGACTATTTAGTGAGCTTGTTTCCCAACCTGCCACTCAACTTCCTTAGTCTGGGTTTCTCACTATGCCTGCACAACATGCAAAGACCGCTTTTTCTCTGTTAAGAATTCCTGTCCTTGGAGTGAAAGTCCTGTTTGATGGGTCCTGATTGCAGGGTCCAAACCCGTTTTCCTCAGGGCCAAGGTCACACTGGTTTCCCCAGCTCCAGCCTTCCAGGATCAGTCTTCCTCTGAGGAGGGCAGGGCTCCTTCATCATGAACCTCTCTGTAGGCAGCCATGGGGCCATCGTGAGGAGAGTAGCTCCCCATAGAGATCTTCAATCCCTCAGACAGTTTCTGGGCTGCCAGCCTGGCCTGCAACTCCTGAAATTAAACACAAAATAACAAAAAAGTTGACATGAATAGGCTGGTAAATAGTAAACAAGCACATTATTATAAAGCAGCAGAGACGTAGCTATTAAACCCTTAAGAAAAGTAGGACTGATTATAAGCTCAACAGTTGACAGCAGCACACTGTTTGACGTTTGGCTCTACCATCAGGAATTGGATGTGAAGTCACACACAGTCCTCACACTGTCTGAACACTGCCCTCTAGAGCTTAAGGAGGGACCGCACACTTGGTTGCAATAAAAATGACTGACAAATTTAATTAGATAAGAAAATAAGACATATTACAACTGTATGAGCTCAACTTGTTTCATTCATAGTGCAACTCAGCATTTTGTTGGAGGAATGTTTCAAAAGAAATACTTGAATTTCAAGAGTTTCTACCTTCATCTATTATACTTGGGTGGAATCCCACAAATGTTGATGACAGTTTGGGTGAATTTTATGATTTATAAAAAAAATGTTGTTGATTTCTCAGACAATAATTCATGGATCTTGATGAAACCAAATCTGGCACGTTTAAGAGACTTCCATTATAATCCAATAATTGGAGTAATGTAAATTCTACTTTTTTAAAGAAGGCACCAAAATAAATAAAGAATGCACCTCAATAACATTTTGATCGTCAACATATTTTTTTCCATAAATGTATAACCTATATTTTCAAAGGAAGTCTTTCAAATCAAGGCTGTGTTCAGGGCTACTTCAGCACCGTGTGAAAAAACAGCCCTCTCATTCATTTAAATGAGGTCAGACCAGGGCTGCTGACGCAAATGGCTCCAGCAGGGAAACGAAAATTTAGGGTCCTTCAACAAAAAAGTTCCATGCAAGTGAATATAAATATTATATTATAATTATTATATTATTACTTTGTAACATTTACACCAGATTTCTATCCACATCTTGATCACCGCGTTGAAGGATTAATAAAACTGGAGTGGATGACAGAGCAGTAACATGCTTTACCAGAATACAAGACACAATGCAGTTTTTACAGACTGATAAGTATTCAATACAATGTAACTCAAAGTGAATTTCATGGATCGTAATTTCATGTCTCATCAGTATCTGAAGCAGCACACGAGCACCAAGGCAAACTCTTGCAGTCTCTGCCTTTCTATGTGTCTTGCGATAATGTTTATTGTGATTGTGAAATCAAATTGAATAGAAGTTGTCGAGCTCAGGGCTGTTTTTTGTCTCTACAGCCTGTTTGTAATGTTTGAAATTCACCATAGCTGATTGTAACCGAAGCATTCACATACAGTTACCTCAGCATGTTTCCACTCGCTGTGAGGGCGTAATATTTGCTCAAACAAAGACTAAATATGTTTCAGCAAGTGGAAATTTCTGACCCCGTCATAATTTCTTCATTTTAGTATATACAGTGCATGTATAAGAGGAGTGCATGAAGGGCTCAGCTGCACAAACCTTATGCTTCTTGGTTTGGTCATTCAAAAGGACGGCCGACTCATCCAGAGACAGAAGCTGAGCTGGGCTGTAGTGGAGTGGGGGCATTCTGGCAGCAGTGATGTCGTCCAAGTGTTTTCTGTCTCTCTCCTTCCGCTGCTGGACAGAGAGCTGCAACAAGCCTTCAGTGGCCTGGCCGGGTGATGAGGACCCTGATGAAGAAATGTCACTTCTGTCCAGCAGCCTGGAAAAAACAATTATTTAACATCAAATAACTAATGTTGTCACATTGTTACTGAATGAGATCTACACAATTATCTACTTTTTTGACGTTTGATGTTTGCAAAATACATCACATCATTAAACAAAATCCACTTACTGATTTGTTTTAAATTTCTGCCTCCTAGGAGCTGAAGTCTTCTCTGTTCTTTCCAGGACAGTTAAATAGTGAGGCTTTCTTTCTGTCTGCATTCTGAGAAAAGGATTGTCTCTCTCTTTGGACTTGCTACTGAAACCAGTACTAGTTTCAGACAGTGTGACCCTTTCAAAGGCCTCCACAAGGTCGCCCTCTTTTGTCTCTTCAGAGTTCAGAGAGGCCCCAGCAGCAGCCGTCTCCATGGTTTCCGCAGGAGCTACTCTGGAGACTAACTGGTCCTGTCCCTTGTCCAAAGTGGTCTTTTCCTGTACGTGAGCGGAGACAGGTGAGGTCTCCCTCTCATGTACCACACTTCCTGCTGCAGTTTCACTTTGTCTGTTCGGCTGTGCTGCTGGTGTGTTGGGAACAACACATTTCTGCAGAGAGAAAGCCTGCTGGTACTTGGACTGTAACTCCATCCTGGCAGAAGACACCAAGCTCTGTCTCCTGTCCTCTTCATCGTGGTGTTCAATGGCAAGACGCACTTTCTCAGCAAACTCCGATATCCTTTTACCTTTATCAGGAAGAGACTGCAATAACTTCCTGTGGACAAGATGAACCAATTATTACATACTAGGTGCAACCTAGGTGGAAATAAGCCAACATTAAATGTAAATCAAGAGATTTTACAAGTCTGTTGATCTCTACAGGAGAGGTAGACACAAAAAATATATTCTAACTTGATATTTGTATTATTGCATTAGGTGGGCTAGGTTCTGGTGAATGGAAGCCCATAACTTTTTGCATAATTTTCATGATTACATGTCATTTGGCTGACGCTTTTGTCCAAAGCGTCTTACAATTAGTACACTCAACATTCATGAGGGGCCATTTGTGGGTTCCGTATCGTGCCAAGGACACTTCGGCATGCAGATTGGAGAGAGTGGGTTTTGAACCGGCAACCCTCTTGTTGAAGAACCACCACTCTAACCACTAGGCCACACCTCCCCGTGTCAAATAGACCCTTCAAAATCTTAGATGATCTGCATTCATGTTTCTCTACTCCTTTTTTTATACATCTGTATTTTGGAATAAAATAATCTATATATATGCCAAGCTCAAATCATTACATAATTCTATACAATTGTTTATTCTGTTAATATTTAAGCTAATATTTCTATATAACATTACAGTGCTGAACTATTTGGCCGCAGTGTATTTTTTCCATTGACACAAAAAATTTGATATGTCACATTTGAATCTACATTGGATGTTGACATCTGCAGTACTGTCCGAAGCCTTTAGACACTTCCGATGTTTAGATTCTTATCCATCAGTGAGGCGTCTGATCATGTCTCATGTTCACTCTATGGAACGACAACTATCCAAAACATACAGCCAGAGTCATGAAGTAATATCTTCCTTGCTGAAATGAAAACAAAATCCTGCAGCAGAGCACTGATCTCATTTAACCGTCTGGGGACAACTCACTGTGGAGTACATCACTGTGTATCTTGTATTATCTGTATTTTACCTCTCTGTTCTTTTCTACAGCTTTGACAAGTTAATTTCAGTGAGCAAAGCAGCCACACAGCACTATTATATTTAGTACTACATTTTTTTTTTTTTTTTTAATTGCCACAGGTCACATATACTTAGCTGAAAACTTGTAATCCTTCAAAATAAAAAGAAACATTGGGATAGTCTTCTTATATATTGTATTATATTCAGTGAAGGATAAATATCAACTGATCCAGCATTAGAGGACAATAATGTTTTGAATCCTGAATCTGTCTGTCCCATGGAGTCAGTTTGGGATCCCATGAAGGGTCAGAAGTCACTGACTTGGCCACAGTGGAAATCTCCAAAATACAACATCCCACCTTGGGATGAAAGTATTTTCAATCCATGGCAACATGTCAACAGATTAACTTGATGCTATAGAGCCCAGATGATTTAACAAACTTCAGACACACTACAGGGAGAGAAACTGATATCTTGACTGTACTGATGGGAAAACAGCAGATCTCAGTATATATTAGTGTTGTTAATGTCTCCTGTCTTTACTGGGCCGGAGTGGTCCTCCACAGTGGTCCACGTGTGTCTCAGCAGGTGAGCGCTGAACATGGAGGACACAGACTGACTGGTTACGGGTGTGAACTCACTGGTTGGACAGTATCTTCTCCTGTCGCAGCAGCAAATCCTCTAGCTCCTCTCTTCTCTTCTGCGTCAGGTCTCCCACCTGACCCTGGCGCTCTGTCCGCGACATCACTGCTAGCTAGCTACTGACAGCTAACTACTGACAGCTAGCGACAGACATTCACAGCAGCAGGAGCTGACGTTTAACACGTGGCATTAAAATAAAACTGAGTGTGTACGTTAACCGAGTCCAACATCCGCTATTTAAGCGACTTATTGGGGGTTAAACAGCTTCAGAAAGCTCCTGGAGCCGCAGCTTGTTGTCTTCAACATCATAGTTTCAAAGTTGGCTTCTTCCTCTTGACCGGAAATCAGACACGCGAGGCGGAGCTCTCTCGCCGCCCAGCGTGCAGGCTGGTGAAGTGCACCTCCTCTCCCTGCCACAGCCCAACTGGTGGCCGTGATTTGCTGCCCCCTGCAGGTCGAGTGTCGTCATCAGCCTCGGACAGAGAACTCAAAGAGTAGTCTGTCACTCCAGCTTGTCGTGACCTTTACTAGTGTTGTGCAAGTTTACAACTCTCATGAACTAGTTCAGATTTCAGTTCATACAAGTAAACATGAATAGTTCACGTTCATAGTTCACCATTTAAATTCTGAAGTAGTTCATAGTTCAGTTCATTTCATAGTTTTAAGGTGGAAAGTGAGAATGAAAGACTTAACTTGTTAAAGAAAACCTTATCCATCACTACCCCTTGCCTTTACTGTCGGAATCTTTATCAGACAGTGTGTAAAAATCCCTCTATTCTCTCTGTTGCCATCTTTATATGAGACCGAGAGCTGTTGTGTTGCAGGTATTGCCTGCCCCTTTAGGGAAAGTTTGTAGTGTGTGACGTAGTGCACCTGGCTATTATGGGAAAACTCGCCAAAAGTGACGGACCACCTAGAGGGGAGTGTTGCTCCGCTGTATATCCGAGAAAAAGAGTGTGGCCGCATTCCAAGTAAAGAAACATCTCCTCCTTCTTCTTCACGGAGCGGTCCGGACGGCTGGTTACCGGCCAGACAGCGAGCCAAGATAACCAGTGACAGGGGCGGCTCCTGGTACAGGCGACATAGGAGACTGATTTATCATGACGTGACACATGCAATTTAAAACAATACATTAAGTCACACCATCATCCTCTAACCCCGGGGACGCACCAGAGGTACAAGCGCTGCGAAAAGCGGTCCGCCTCCTTTCCTCGCCCATGTTAAATACTTACACTTACACATAATCTCCTGTGAATACCAGCATCATTTACCCATGAACCAGCGCGGAGAAATGATGATGATGAAAATTAAATATAAAAAAATAAATATAAAATTAAATATAAAAAAATTAAATTAAATTACATCCTGCGCAGAAGCCCATTGCGCACATCTGCACAGAAGTCTACTGCGCACATCTGTGCAGAAGCCTACTGCGCACATCTGCGCAGTAGCCCATTGCGCACATGTTGCGCAGAAATTGCGCGCGCAGTTTTTATTTTTTTTAATTTTTTTTTCCCTTTTGTTATATTTATTTAAGTTAAATTTACATATTGTAAGATATTTTGCCATTAATAAGTTATATTCCACCAATTTTAAGAGTTTGTCTTAAATCTGGCTTGAAGATGGTAAAGAGTGGGATTTTGAACCCGGGTCCTTCTTGTTGGAGATCGTACGCTTTGGCCACTAGGCCACAGTGCCTGACAAATTCTGTGAAGAACTAAACACTACAAGAAGATGGCCAAATTATCATGTGTGTGTGTGTGATCGTGTCATGTTATGCTGCTTTTGATAAACACGTCAGAGAAAATATTTTGTACTTTACTACATATATTTGACAGCCTTACTTAAAAGTTACTTTTAGATTTTTGCCTTTTAGATACTGGATGATTTTTAGAGAATAACCCAGTACGTTTTCCAACCTTGTCTTTGAACGCCTTACAAGAATCACAGTCTGCTGTGATGTCCTGAGGCTGCCCCCTGCTGGCTGCTGGGTTCCTCTGCTGCTCTAGCCTGGTTTGTGCAGCTTGTGATTAACTGAAGTTGTCCATAAAAGAAAATCTTTAATATCCTTCAAGGGCAATTTGATGTACAACCAGCAATCAGTGCACTACAAAAATAAACAAATATAAAAAATGTCAACAAAACACAATATAAAAACCCTATAGACTAAGTAGCAGGGGAAAATTCGCTTTTAATAAATGAATTGATAAGTCGACCAACAGAAAATTACCCGTCAGCTATTTAGATATTCTCGAAACATTTCGTTCTACTTTTAATTTCCTGTTGTGATTCTAATCATTATTAATGTTGGTGACATTTCCTTGATAAATGGGTGGAGGTTTTATTACCTCTGCTAAGGAGGTTATGTTTTCATCTCTGATTTGTCAGTCAACAGGTTTATGTAATAAACTACTGGACCAATAACCACACAACTTGTTAGAAGGAAGCTGCATGGTGTAGAGATGAACCTATACGGCTCTGTTGAGCTCTACTGAGTGCCAGTCTAGTGAATGAATCTGGAATCTTCTCTCAAAAAACATTCCCCCCCATAGGGTTTGTAGTGTGAAGCTAATGAGGTGTTTTATAAAGATGTGATCGAAAACGTCAGACCGAGTGAATCCACTTTATTTCAGCATGAGCAGAAAAAAAGGAGTTTCATTTCACTTCACATCAGTTCCTCATAGAAGCATGCTGCATACAAAGAGATGTATAAAAACCTACTCATTTTGGCAGCATAGTAGGAACATTATAGACTGCGGTTAGAGTCAAAGATGAATCAAAAAAAGATTAAATTAACAGGTGCACAATTCAGAAAGCACCGCAAAGTAGAGGAGGAGAAGAAAGAACATTATAGAGGTAAGAATCACCCCGATTGTGGACATCATTAATGTTTATTTGTGTCGACATGACATGATATGCTATCAGTGCAGGACTCTTTTGATATATTTTATTATATATTTTTATTACAAATTTGTCTGCCTGTGTGTGCATCTGTTTACAGTTCAAAAGTTCTTGGGGATGCATGACACTTTGCGTGTGTATGTTGGGGGGCGCCAATTTTAAATCTCGCCTAGGGCGCCAACATTACCAGGGCCGGCCCAGACCAGTGAGCTGAGCTCCCAACTACGGTTCGGAGCCGAGACACTGGCCAGAGAAGAAAACCCTTGGAAAACGTTGCTTGTTTGGTCTGCATATGTGTGCCATGAGTGATGGGTAATGTAGTGCGAAGTCGAGTTAGTTGGTTTAGGTTAGGCTACATCGCAGACATTTTACGGGCACTGAGCAACGACATGGTGAAAGCATTCGATTTAGACAGCGTCTCTCCTGAGGAGAAAGTATTGAAATGTCCAAAGCGTTGGTGAACAGGTAGGGGTGGGGCACGTGACAATTCTAGGCCAATGGCTGTAGGGTTATGTGGGATGGCAGGCTCTCATTGGCTGATGAGTTGGCGTATCAAGGGTGAATAAGGAAGGGGAGTGAAGAATACAGTGGTGGATGATAGGAGTGTCGGAGTTATGAACAAGAAGTGTGATGTGTTCGCTGGACTTTAATTAAGTTACACATAAAGAGTTGCCTTCAGTTCATCGTTCTCATAAAAGTGAACGTGTTCAATGAACGAGTTATTTTGCGTTCGTTCATGCACAACACTGACCTTTACAGTGTGTGCGCTTGTTGTGTCACTCCGCCATTGAAGCTGATTCTTTCCTCTCTGTAGACAGTGCAGTCAGTGTGAGCAGATTTTCCATCTCTGCTCTTCCTGCCTGGATGTTTCCCAGCCAACCTGTTTCTCCCTCAGCTCAGCAGACAAAAACCTGAACTTGAACCCAGGACGTTACAGCTGTGTCCTCTCATTCCTCTCCCACCATTCAAGGTTGGTCTGACTCTCGGCTGAAGCTGCACACAAAGTCCAAATCTCAATGTGCTCCAGAGCTGCAGGATCCAGATCTGACACAACCTTAATAATATCATTCCTTACCTCATTGCACTCTGATCACTTTAATCATTCAGTTTAATCCACGTTCTTACAATCAGTTTTCACAGTTGTTATCCTGTTCACTGTCCTTCTACAATCATATATACACTAACTCTCACTTTACTATTTGAGTAGACTGGACTGATGTTTCCTGTTTTTACTTGTGCCTTAGAATTGCCCTCCGGGGACAAATAAAGTTGTTTTGAATTGAATTGAATAGTGCCTGCATGGCATCTATAAGTAACATTATTATTATTTTCATTGAAACCCCCAGTCAGACAGAGCTTAAATATGATGGTTAAACAACTGTTCCTGGTCCCTCTTTCTTTTCTTTTCCCCTTTTCCACCCACCTCACATCACCTCCCCCATTTTTCAACCCAACTATGGAATCAGATGGTCGCCCACACTGAGTCGGGTTCTGCCAGAGGTTTGTTCCTGTTAAAATAACGTGTTGGCTTTCTTTGTGTTGTAAGGTCTGGCCTTTACTATGTTGTGATTTGGCACTATACAACTACAGATTTCCATTGTGAGGCCTTTGTACATCATTTCCTGTGAACTGCATAAACAATAGGAATAGGAAAGGGCAATAGAATGAGTGGATTTTTGTTTCTGCACATTTACTGAGAATTTATCTTGAGTGTAAAGTTTAAACATCCAGGATGCGAGTTCTACAAACCAATAAAAAAAAGGCTTTCGTGTTTCTCACTAGTCACAACTATTTCCGTCAGATCAACCCAGATCACTGAAAAATGAGGCAGTCATAGAGGCGACATGGCTTCAGACATCTGTTAATATATGGCTGCGTGTTGGCGTCCATTGACACAGTCACAGTCAGGATACCTGTACAGTAAAGTCTTTATTAGCCAACCCTCTGCTGGCCTCATCTCATTAGTTGCAGTTTGATATGTAGCATTAAGGTAAAGGCACATCATGATGTATTTTCCTATCACAGTCGTGGCAGTGCAGACAACAGCTGGATAACACGTGTGCCAGCGGCTCACAAATGGCAGTCACCCCATCACGGTAAATACATTTAGTTTTGTCATCACCACATAAATGTACAGTTATTATCGTTGTTATTATATTACCCTGTTGAGATTCATCTCCACCACCAGTATCAGATAACAGCTGCTCACAAAGGCATGAAGCATGTTAATAAATATAATGTACATAATGTGACAGTAACAAAATAAGATTCATTTAATTTGTACAGACCCAATAAAAAATGATATGATAATACACTAAATAACCTTCATATACGTAGGCTACGTTCAATGTAAACAAAAAAATCATAATCCTTCAATATGTTATTTACAAAAAGTTTTTTTTACAGAGCATTCGATTATTTACACCCTTCAACATGTATCACAATTAATAGTGCTATGTGCACACAGAGAATCAGAATTTAATAGAAAATACAGACTTTTCATTATCGACCAGATTCCTATTCTACACAGTATAACTCATTAATGTGTCAGCTTCTTACTGGTAAAAGTGAGATCAGTGGTCACAAGACATTTAAAACTATCAGTCCGAAGCCAACTCAGCTTTAAGGGAATAGTTTAACATTTTAAAAGTTAAACTTATTATCTTTCTTTGCTGAGGAATAGAAGAGAGGATCAGTACCACGTTCATATGTGTAACTGCAGTTTGCTTAGTGTTAAACATAAACATATTTAATGGACATGTTCATAATGTACTGATTTGACAAATCTCTGTCCAGACGTATCCAAAACAGGTCTAAATCTCAACAACATAGTTTTTAATTCATAGACATACTGTTTGATGAGGACTAATTATTGGTTGAGAGCAATGGCAACAGAGATAACTCCTGTTTAACTGATAACTTTACACTTCACTGCCTCCAATCAGCTTTCAAGATGCTGGAGGGCAGATTCTGGCCACGTTCACACTGCAGGTCTTGGTGCTCAATTTGGATTAATTTCTCGGATAGTGTTGTTTGTTTAGAAGTTCTTTTTATTTCTAAAATGTGGACAAAAATAATGTGGCCGGGATCAGACTTCAATGTGAACTGGCCTCTGTCGTGAACTAACCGATTAATATGACCGTCGTGAAAAACTGCCATGCATCATATATGAACAAAAAAACTGTGATTTAGTCCAGTTGAGCCTGTAGTGAGAACATAGCTGCAGCTGTTTTCCTTTTCTTCAGCATTATTGCTAAGCTAAGCTAATTTACTGCATCATCGGTAGTATAAAAACAGGAGTGGTCTCAATCTTCTTATGTAACTCAGCGAAGCAAGAGGTAAAGTGTATTTCCCAAAACCTATATAAATATTACTATTGCTTTAAGATGGTTCTATTTTTATATTTGCTGTGATTTCCATCAGTCTCATGAACGGTGTATAAACTCCAGATGCTCTCGATCGAGCTCTAGGAGACGGCTGGGAGGAAGTGGATTGCTCCGGACTGGAGCTTGCGTCTGGGTTCGTTGCAGCGTCCACCTCGTCTCTCCCGGGGCTCACCGGCGTCTCAGGCTCAGCTGGGCGGTTGTAGGGGTACGTCCCACTCTGCGCCGGGGGGGAGGACACCAGGGTGCGGCTGTATTCGACAGGAGTGTATCTCAGTAAACTAGACTCCAGCCTGCTGGGCGGAGGGTTACTAGGCCTGAACGTCCTCGGTCGGGAGGGCATTGTCAGATATAACGATGGATGCTGAAGGGGAGGTGGAGGGGGTAAAGGTTGCGTGGAGGGCAGAGGTTGTGTTGAGGATGAGGGCTGGAGGGGGGGTGGAAGCTGTGTGGGCGACAGAGGTTGTGTGGGTGACAGAGGTTGTGAGGGTGAGAGAGGTTGAAAGGGTGACAGAGGTTGTGTTGGTGAGAGAGGGTGGAATGGCGACTGCGGTTTTGTGGGTGACAGAGGTTGTGTGGGTGACAGAGGTTGTGTGGGTGACAGAGGTTGTGTTGGTGACAGAGGTTGTGTTGGTGACAGAGGTTGGAAGGGTGACAGAGGTTGTGTTGGTGACAGAGGTTGTGAGGGTAATAAGGGGTTTGTGGCTGATGGAGGTTTCATTGATGGCGGCGGCAGAGCGAGGGGTGGGAGTTGATTGGGATGGAGATGAGTCGGTTGGAGCGTGTCATGACTCTGTACTTCACGTCTGCAGATGCACAGTCAGACATCAGGGTGAGAAATCACCACCAAACCAAACAAACCAACTAAATACAACCTGAAGCTACGACACATGTTTCTCCAGCATGTGGGCGTCTTACCTGGGGAGCAGATCGCAGCCTACTCCGATCTCCCTGGTTTCCAAAGCCTCTCGAGGCCTATTCTGTGTGGACATAAAATACTTCAGCTTGTCTTCTAACTCATTATTCTAGGAAAAGAAAAGAAAGGAAACAACACTGTCAGGTCAGACACATGCAAGGGCCTGCAGGGAATTGATAGGTGCAGTGGCGTGAGCAAAACACACAGACGCTGCTGAATGTTCAGGACATCCAGCGCTTGTAGCAACCCAGGCAAATCCTCTGTAGCCATGCATTAGATAACCACACCACACCAAAATCACAACACGCAGTGATCACGCAGTGAACACACCAATGACCTCTTACCTCACACTCCACTATTGCTATCCTGTCCAGAAGCTCGGAGATGAACATGTCCTTCTGGGCGACTTGAGCTCGCAGAGTTTGAACCTTCACAAATTCAAGAAGGGTTAGGGTGTTTTCAGGCAGATCTCATCTCTGCTAATTCAATACATTGCTGTGACCTTATATGGAGCGTTGGCAGTTTAAACCTTCTTTAACATTGTTAGATATTTAGTTTGTGAAATTTGGTGCTTATCCAAATAACCAGGAGAAATTAAGCAGTAATTTGAAACAACTTGGTGCAAATTACAGAGAAATTATAGGCAGAACAATAATGGAAATAAAAGCTCAATTTAAACCAAACTTAATATTTATTAATTATTAAGTTCTTATTGTAAATGTGTGCTTTAAACAAGTAATTTCTCACAGTTGATAAACAATATGCCCAATAGAAATTCATAGCGACTCGCATTCAGCTTTTGTCGACTCTGAGGCCTGAAGTTAAACACATTCCTGCTGCACACTGACTTCATCTGCACTCTGTTGCTTTAGTAAATGATCTCCTGCTTCAGCTAATGTTAATATCCGCACTGATCATCAAATCACACAGCAGAACAGAAGAAAAACAAACCCTCCTCACCTCCTCGATCATTCCTTTGACTTTCCTCTGCTGGCAGAACACCATGTCGTTCAAGTGTTTGATTCTCTCTCGGAGATCCCCTGCTTCGTCCTGCAGCTCTTTGGACCTGAACACGAGCAGCGACCAGTTAGTCCCACAGACGGGATGAGCTCAGGACAGGGAGGGGTTCTTTTTGTGTTTCACAGAAATGTGCAGCCAAGTCAGATACTTCTCAGATTAGGTAATGAAAAACTTCAGGAGGAAAAAAGGAACTACAGCACCCTGGTGCATCTGCAGCCTCTTATAATGGAAGTTTATTCTCGACTTTTGAAATAACGGTTTGACCAAACAAACTTCTCAACTTGAAGATGAAGAGCTTAATATACAACACCATGACAAGTGAGCAAACGTCACTGACTGAGAAATATCATATGATTGACAGCCCACAAACGATAAAGCTTATTCATTGTTTGTTCCTTGAGTTTAATTTGTACCTCTTGGACGCAGTCGAGTCAGTTGTGTCTTTCAGCTCCACCAGGCGGAGGCGCTGTTCACACTCCTGAAGCTTCTTGTTGAGTTGACTCTTTTCCTGTGGAGAGGATGATTCAGTTTCTCTTTGTTGTTGTTGTGAGGAAACGAATCACGATTCTCCAAACAACTTAACATTCTAAATCCACATATTCTTTTCTAAACATTTCATTTCAAGCAGGAACATCTGGACCAAACTTTCGCAAACGTGCAAACTCCACACAGACAGATCTACCCCAGCTGAGATTCCAACCAAGACCCTTCCTCTTCCTATTCTGAAGAATGATTTCTCATTTGTCCCGTTGAATCGTACCTTGCTCATACAGTCCAGCAGACGCTCCAGCTCAATGATCCTCTGGTCCCTCTCACTGATCGTGGCCTCTGCAGTCCTGATGTGCCTCTCTGCGTCCTCCAGTCGCCTGATGTACTCATCCAGTTGCGCCTTTGTGAACAGTAATATATTTTAGATTAGTCATTTATCTTACTTTGAAGTGATTTTTTATTTGACTCTATCTCTGTAAAATGTGTAAAAATCTATAAAACATCTTGAGTGGTTACTCCACATCTAACCTGTTCTTATGACGCAAACAGTAAGTTCTGGTTTCTATCGGCATTGAAACTGATGCGCTCCTATGACATGAGGAGTCAAGAATGCAGACCTGTAGGTTTTCAATCTCCTCCCTGTGCCTCCGTTGTTCTTCCAGAAGCTTCTCATCGTACTCCCTCTGCAGCTTCTCGGAGAGCTCCTGCAGCGCCTGAACGTTGGCCTCCTGCGAAGACTCCACCTGGATGGTTCACAGCGCAGCAGAAATAAGACTGAGCTCGGCTGATCGTGTCACGTCGACGGTAGAACAGTAGAGCAGATGCAGCTGATGTGCTGCTGTACCGCAGTGCGAGGATCTGCTGGATCAACACAAACAGCTTTCTCCACTACTCCGACCTCTCCAGCTCCTGTCTCTCTAGCTCTCTTCTTTAAATATGAAACAAAATCAATTGTGCTTGCATGTGTGTGTTGAAATATGAAGCAATTCAAAAAATATATCATTGGTTTTCTGGCTGCATCTGTATCAGGAGGATGACAATGAGTCAGGTGGTGAAATGGTGGGAATGTGCACAATCATTCAGTCCAGGTTTTAACAAATATAATAATGTATAATGATGAATTAGGCAGCTGGACTTCAGTGAGTTTTCAGCTGGTTGTCTCACACTCTGAGTTTATCAAAGCTCTGCATCTGATTGATTCATTGACTTGTTTGTCTCATTTCAGGCAAAGTATTTTTCCTTTGTCTGCAGAATTCAGGATTAAGTGATATTATTAATATGTGAATACATGAATGAGGTCACACTGTATATAGTATAGATGTATACTCTTTACTCAGGTCTAGGCATATCGTGAGCCAGCCTTTCTGTTAGCATTCCCATTGCAATGTCTTCTGTGCACATTACCAAGTCTTTTAGTTGATGTCATATTGATTTATGGACAATTGGTGCAGCTTGTTTGATCGAATGGGACTGTTGGACCTTAGTGGAGATATTAACCCAACTGAGTGCAATTCTAGTTATTGATAATAATAGATAATATAAAGGTATGTACTTATATTTCTGAAAAAATAAGTACTGAGTCTAGTTTCTACATGTGACGAGTAATCATTTCCCATTATCTAGTAGCTACACTTTTCCACTGTTACTGACTCATCGGACCATTTTGTCACAGGTCATTTGAGTATTCACTGGAGCAGTTTGTGAATGCATGTGTGTGTTTGTGTGAACGAGTGAGTGTGTCCTCATTCTGACCTGCAGCCTCAGAGTCTGGTTTTCCACCTGCGCAGCGGCCAGCTCCCTCTCTTTGTCCCTGAGCTTCTCTTGTGTTTTCTCACAGTTGATCCGCAAGCTCTTCACCTCCTCTCTGGTGTCCAGTCGGCTCTGACAGTTCTCCAGAACGGATTTCTGCAAAGGAGACTTCTTTTACTCATCAAGCCAAACCATCGGTGATGGAAGGCAGCCGTGATCCAGCAAGTCTTCACCGGCTCAGCAACATTGATTTGTTACCTGCAGGCTGATGTTGTCAGTGATGAGGGAGCTGTTCATCTGATCGAAGCTGTCCATGGCCTCCGTCCGGACCCTCACCTCTGACTCCAGACTCCTGCGATGTGAGTTTGCAGACTGCACAAACAAATGATGCAGATTTATTCACAGCTCACAGACAGAGAGAATCTGATGAGGGCGTTATGGGTTGTTATGATGCTGTGTTACTCATTACCCTGATTTCCTGTGAAAGCTTCTGCATGGATTGCTGCATTCCTCCAAACTGACCGTACATCCTCTCTCTCACCTTCTCCAGTGAATCTCTCACCTGTGTACACACAAAACAGACAAATATGATCAGTGCATCAACCCACACAGCCTTGCATTGTCGGTGTGATGCTGACACGATGATTCATCGCCTAAGCTCTTGTTGTTGTTGTGTTCTTCTCCACTCACCTCCTTGATGTACTTCATCTCATCGTTCAGGTGAGTGACCGTCCACTCCCGCGCCATCACCTCCTGCTGTCTGTCGGCGCTCGCCCTCTGCACCACGCCGTACACTTTGGGCCCATGATGCTGCGTCGAGGACTCTGGCACCCCATTGGCCGTGTCTCCAGGGTGCTGAGGGAGACAGGATAGCACCGGTCAGGTTTCTGTAGCCACCCCTCCACCACACCAGGACTGTCACGGTGTCTGAGTATCTGTGTGTTTATGCTTTTACTGTACAGACTTGCAGGCGCATCATGTGTTTGTGAACGGATGCTCATGCCTGCATATGTAAATGTGATCAGGTCTTTCCAGCCTTACTGCTACTGAGCACAGGAAACAGGAGGTTGGCAACAAACAGCTTATAGAAGTACAGGGTGTATTGAAGGTGTCATGTTTCTGCAACCCAGTACACGAGCTGCTGCCGTTTCTGCCTATTGTGCCTCTGACAGCCTAGACACCGGTGGAAACAGATGCAGGGCAGCACAGGAGCAGAGCAGCACTTTACACAATGAAATTACTAAACAACAAATTACAATTATTATCATGACACAGATTAATGACTTTGGCCTAGGAGTTTAATCCGTAAGAATATATACTTCAATTAAATTCCCAGAGGCAGAGGGATTTATTTTGAAATAATAAGGGAATTATTATTAGAACTATTAGAACTATTTAACACGGCTGCATTCAAAACTTCCAACAAACAGCGCAAAACATAAACATTTAGTGGACAATAGAAGACTAACAAAAAACAAATATTTACATTTTAGAAACAGGGACCAGATGATGGATGACATCTTTTTTTTTTCTGTTCTTCATTTTCACTCAGAACAAAAACAAACATTTTCCTGAACTGCTGAGGATGAATATTTAAAGTCTCAAACTCAAAAACCTCCGGCAACATCTGTTCATGCTGAATATCTATGAGACGATTATTAATGACGGTCTGGGAGTACATGCACCGAGTCGTGTTTTACAGAGGCATGTCAGTGAAACACACTTGTGTCGCGGCGTCGGGCCTATTACTCATGTGGTGGATGAGGCTGCCTACCTGCTGAGGTGACTCCCTGCCAGCTGGCCTCCCTCTTTGGATCAGCCCATTCTTCTTCTTCAAGGCGCCACTGACGTCTTTCTCTCTCTGAGCCTGCACACAAAACAACAACAACAAATATTCAACACTGTTGTCGTGTGCAGACGCTACAAAGTAAAAAATGACTCTAAACTCCTTCATCATTTTGTGGAAGCATTCCACAGCACAGACACCTTGTCATTAGCAAAGCCTTTGTCGTGATAATGTCTTCGAGTCTGTCGTGCTACACATAGCAAAGATTCAGAAATCATGCAAACAGTTTCCCTCATGTTTGTTCTCTTCATCTTATTATTCATTTCTCCTTTGCATGTTTGTTTTTCCCTCCTCCATCCTGCAGTAATATAAATTTGTTATGTATACTGTAAATGTATGTGAATGATTTGGTTTTGGATGGATGGATGGATGGATGGATGGATGGATAGATAGATAGATAGATAGATAGATAGATAGATAGATAGATAGATAGATAGATAGATAGATAGATAGATAGATGGATAGATAGACACATAGTCAGGAACTTTTAAAAGCCTGTGCTCAGACTAAATGTTCAGATCTATTACCAGAGAAACAGGAGTCCGCCTCCACATCTCTCTGAGATAAGAATGAGGAGAAACCAGAACAAAGACGCCAGTGTTGTCTGGGCTGAGCTGAGCCTCACATTTCGGCACCGCTCAATCTACAGAGGACATTCTGCAGAGAGAGACGCTGATATGTGGACGTGAGTTCCGGCCGATTGGAGGGAGGACCCTCTCCACAGTCATATTTAAGTTTTAACAACACTGCGGCGCGCTTCTCTGAGAGCTCAGAATTTTAAAAGCTCTCCGTTCTTTCGCTTCAGCTTTGGATTTTGAAGTGTTTGACTAAACTGTGGGAGAATGTTGACCAGGTTTTTGTCTTGCAAACTGCAGCATAGTAATTTTGGTGTGAAGAGCACAAAGGTTCCTTTTGAGTCGTTCATAACCGTCACCAACTACCTGAATGATGCACCTGAAAGACGTCCCTTTGTAATAATCACCTGTCGGTGCATTGTCAAACTTTTCTCAGTGTCTTATATGAACTAACTGCTCCGTCCAATGACTTCATTGTGAAGGCGACAACTGACTGGATTAGCTCCTGATTTCCAACACAAACACACAAGGGTTGTATTTGCAGTCAGAACACAAAGACCCCCTCGTGCAGCTCCTTGAGATGAGTCGTGTTCACATCGAAGAGACATTGAGCCATTGTACAGACGAAATCTAATACTGCAGGAGGAGGAACATCTAAATGCAGCCGCTGTGCCTATCACTCCTGCGTGTCATGGCGTAGAGCGTCTCATCCAGGCCATCGTCACTGGCTGGATTGTGTCACTGATCTCTCAGATGCAGGGACACGCCCGTTGTCATTTCTGAGAACCGTGTTAACCAGCGTTTCTACTGACACACAATCTCTCTGCTTATCTCCATCAGAGGATGTATCAGCATCTTCCTTCTTCCTTGATTAACTTCGGCTTTTACCATTTTTGTTTACTTCAACCCAAGTGACCTACGTTTGACCTTCGCTAAAGATCCAATGTGTACGATTCCAGATTGAGCGGCTTGAGTGAAATCTATATATAAAGTATAATTAAATCTGTATTTAAAGACGGAATGGAAACTCAGTGAGAAAATAAATGCAATACAAATTGGACTGTTAAAATCGTGTTTAAACACTGTGTGAGTATTTGAATTGAACGAGTTGCAATAACAGGAGCCCCTTCAGAAAACTAAACTCTGATATTCCTCTGTAAATTCCTCTGTAAGGTGTTTTCCTACCTTTCTGTAGTTATATTTTGAATCACTATGTGAATGTTTTCATGTGAAATATTTTGTAACTTTAAGATCCCAGCGCAGAATGAGAGTTAGATGAGAAGGCTGATTGCGGTCCTGGCTTAGCACAAAGACGGGGACAGAGAAAGTCTGGATCTGCCCTATGTGTCTAATCCTCTATCTCTCTCTTTTTACAGATAAAACAAACAAGAAGTTTTAAAAAGTGACATTCACAGTTGCTGTTTCTTTGATTCTGCTGCATTTGCACAAACCAAAATATCCTGGATTCCATCGCTGCCATTTTGCACATTTGGATCCAGAGTCTACTCTATGCTTAACGATCGGGGGATGGAGCCACTGTAGCAGGATCCTGTTGATACTCAAGCTCGACCTATCATGAGACAGTGTCAGCTGTCAATCATGATGCATCAGTCTGTTTATATCACAACAAATTCACTTGAACAATCATCACTGTGATGAGAATAACTTAACATGAAGGAAACGATCTCTGAGATCAGTTTATTTGACGTGTTTTTCGACTCTTTATCTTAGACCATGTCCCATCTGCTGTCACGGTGGAGGTGGGGTTTTATGGCTTCACTTTTGGTGGAGCAGTCGCGTCATCCATCTTTACTCTATGGTTTCTTTATTCTAAGACGCATGCTAACAAGCTGATGGTGTCATGTTCTCGTGAACAAAGTTACTACACAAATGTACCAAAGTGGTATTTTTCCTCGTAGGCCGATTCTTACCATTCGATTTTCATTTCCAAAGCAACATTTCTATTTACACTTTACATTAACTCTTAATTTTCTCTTCAGCTGAGGCGACTGTCTGTGAAATCAGCCTCTGATGGGGGGGGGGGGGGGGGACTGTCAGAGACACACTGTCTGCTTTGGGCCGAGAGCTGCATCCTGACTGAACACACACTGAAGTACACGTCATCGCCGAGCACATGCAATACGCTCCACTTTTGTGTGCGCACTTGACCGGACTGTCCTCTGTCATCAGTTCCAGTAGTAGTGGGCACGCCCTCCCTGTCAGAGATTAAGACAGCGTGCTATCTGAGGAGAGATAACTTGACGAACACCACACTCCTTGGCCAAGGTTCATGAAAACATGCCACCAGGATCCATCTGTCAGGATCCTGCGTTATTGCAAGCACCAGAAGCAACTCCTCAGGGCCAAGAACAAGTGCGGTATCACTCCCAGTTCTCACACTCTCACTGAGAAACTCTGGCATCAGCCTGTGGACCACAGATCCTTAACACAAACAAAGAGCGGGGCAGAGCCACCTACAGCAAACACCCTGCAGCGTGGACTCATAATTATCATTTCACACAGCAACAATGTGGAACAACAAACATGGATACTGTCTGACATATTCTGGACTTTGAGTAAAAGCCAGTGAGCTTTGTTTGATAAGTTACCAGAGTGTGTTTTTACAGTTTCAGCTGGACTGTCAGGTGTTTTTTTTTAATATATTTTCTATGGAATAGATTTAAAACACACAGTCATGGAGGAGCTTTGAAGTAAATTTGAAACAGCTGTATGTGCATTGTCTCTCTCTCACACACACACACACACACACACGCCCTCCTGTCATTATTATGTAACTGCACCAGATGACGAAAACACATGTATCTCTGATGCTGCACCGTCTCTCTTTCCAGGTATCATGAATGTGTGCGTTATTTTTGAGAGACACACAAATTCACCTGGTCTGTGGAGTTGAATTCAGTTTACCAAGACGCAACCTAAGGTGGAACTCGCTGCATCAATCGTGCACATATCGGAGGAGAGCTGTCGAGCAGGATCTATGTGCAGGATGCAGCTTGATTAATAGCAGCGTTTCAAGAGGAGTGAGATTAGTGACTTACTGTGTCTGAGTTGGTTGTTTTTGGCTCGTTGCTCCCATTGTCTCCCGCATGGAGAGTCAACCTGAGACGTCTGATCCTCCTCTGAGAACAACAAACGCACAAAAGGCAAATAAATGGTATGCGAGCACATTCACATTTGTTTTGAGATGTGTTGCTATGAAAAACGTGCAGCACAATTGTGTTTTATTTATAGAAAATAGTTACAGAGCTGCAAACAAACTTCATGCAAATGCTCGGAAACGGTGAGACGTGTTTGGTTCTGTACTATGCAAAAACACTTTTACAGTTATGTATTTGGAAATATCTCATCTCAAGACATTATTTAGAATGACTGCATTATACTCCTCATATCCTTCCCAGTTTAGAAATATGAACAGATTCTGTCTTCATTTACAAACAATGGGGGTAACTTGAAAGTACAAAGGCCGGTTTTATGAGAGAGCTGTTCAAATAAACATGACGGCCTCCTGCACACTCAGCTCCCATTACACGCTCCTGTTAGTGAACACATCCCATAACAAACATGAACTTTCACAGGATCAGGGCACAGAAAATATTGTCTCACAGTTTACAGATGAGAAAATCCACAGAGTCGGTACAACAGGGGACAAACGGAGGAGGAGGAGGGGGGTGAACCACTGAACTGTTTTCAAAACACAGAGGAGGAGAAAGAGAGAGACCCAGGGAGAGTTTCAGTGTCCTGACTTCTCTGGGACTGCTTCTTACCTCCGAGTCGGGAGATTCCTCTGTTGTGGTGGTGGAAACATTTCGTCCTGAACCGTAGCGAAGCATGTCTCCTCTTCTGTCCACTCCTCACTTCTCTTACTCTCCCCCTGTCCAGCCCTCCTCCCACCCTTCCTCTCCTCTCACTCTCCTTCCTGTGTCCTGCTCAAAGTCTGAGAGCGACCATATGCCCCCAGCCCCAGCCGGGGGAGAGAGGAGGGAAATTCCACTCTGTCTAACCTGCTGCTGCTGCTGGTGGTGCTGGAAGTGCCTGGGAGTGCTGTTGGTGTAGCTTTGGTGGTGGGAGTCCACAGGACCCTGAGGTACAATCCAGACCCACACTCAGCAAAACAAACACAAAAATGCCATTGTCTTGATTCCAAGCAGACTGCTCATCTAATCCACTGGGCTGACAGGCTTGTCAGTCACTCAGCGAGCTCTCTGCCTGACTCTCGACTCTCCCTGACTCATTCAGTTCTCTCATCAGACCTGCTGGGCCACATTTCACCTGCCTCCCCGGTCACAGGGCGGGTCCCGAGACAGGTGGAGCACTTCTTATCAACAGGGGTGGGGGAGAGGCAGGGCTGCGTCTCACTCTGAACTTCACACTGAAGGAGCTGGACAGTATCTCCCTGTTTAGCATGTTTCTGATTACTGCAAAATGTATTTCTACTACTTAGTCACAGGCAATGAATATATGACTTTTGTTCTTTTATCAAAAGATTGGTCTCCTACTTTGCAGTGGTGGAAAGTAACTAAATATTAGATTCTTAAGAACTTTTAAATGGGAGTTTTTTGTACTTTACTTTAATATTTCCATTTTATGCTACTTGATACTGCTAGTGTGGATCATCTTTTTTATATATTTACTCGACAGTAATAGTTACTACATAAAAATGTGACCTATAATGAATTAATACAGATGAAAGTATCAAACGTTTTTATTAAATATAATGTGGTTTTATGTACATTTAGCATATTATTACATCATGGCACTGGGCAGAGCACATACCTTCACCTATTCCACAAACTCATAGAAAGCAGTTCCCTAAACATCTCTGATCGAGATCCATGAATAAACAAATGTGAAACCAACTAAATTGTCCAAATAACACCATATCCCACCATGCTAGAGAGAGTGGAAGAGGAACTCCTGGATCTGCCCCCTGATCCCGATCTGCTCGTGTCATGGATGGGTCATGGAAATTCGTTAATAATTAATTTGTGTGTAATATAGCTAACAATCAAACGGACAGGGTTAAAATCATAAATCAATCATGGAGGTAATTATGATCTTATTATATACATATATAAATAAAATAGTTCTTTTCGATTCAACAATTTTTATGGCAGGACTTTTGTCATAGGAAATTTTTATGCAATACTTTTATTTAGGTGATGGTTTGAATCCTACATTTTCCTCTAGAAAGTGTGGAACATGTTCATCCTGAAGCTGCAGGAGGTGTCTATGGCCAATATATTATTGATAATGTTGACGTTAGATAGAAGAAATTAAACGGAAGAATGTGTTTAATTCTACTCTATGAAAACGACACTTTTATTCATACACATCCGTTTAAACCTCCTCATCCTGTCAAATACCTTAAAGAAGCCGACACACAATCATGACAGGCAGATCACATTCCTCGTATGAATGACCTGCAGTCACTCCCTGCTCATAGAAACCAGAGACGCAGAGCAGGGAGAGACTCAAGTTGCCTGTTAAGAAGGTCGGCCGGTTGTAAAGTGTCCTTCAACAGAGCTCCGCTGTTATATCGTCAAAATACGTCAGTGTATAAAGAAAAGAAAAATTCTCAGGACAATTTAAAAGGTACTTTTACTGGGCCGAGGAGTTAATGAGTAACCAGACCTCAAACAAATAGTGTTTCTTTGCTTCTGCAATCAGAGAGAGAGTCTCTCAGTCAGGCCTCTGTCAAAGCCAATCTCATGGAAACTCATGTGGAAACCCACTCTCAGTTTCATATTTACATGGATTATCTCTCAATCGGGCTGGATTCAGTATTTGATTCATTCCCCTGTGGTTTTACAAGAGAAGCAGCTTTAATCATCACATATGACTTAATTCAAACTCATTCACTTTGCTCCCAAACAAAGCTCCTGTATATTAACAATGAAAATCAACAAGCAGATAAACAACATAAACACGACAATGATGGAATGTCAGCAAGTATTTTTGTTACTCCTCAATTTAACGTATTAAACATAAAAAGTTTATATAAGATGTTGCTTTTTTTAACAAGTCAAACTTCCACTTGAGTCGTATTAGAGATGAAACGATGAGTAAGACAGTCGCTTATTTGATCAGTACTGGTTACCTAACTCAGTTTCAGTCGTTTCAGTTGTTTTTCATGTAAACACAACAGATGTTTCATGATTCCAGTTTCTTAACTCTGAGAATTTTATGCATTTAACTATTTGTAATTAAAGTAAAGATTCCACAATTAAAGTAATTTCCTTCCGGCACTTTTAATGGAGAGTTTTTGATCTGCAGTTTAAAGTTTAGTATCTGCTTACAGAGATAAATATGACTTCATGTTGTCCCAGGATTAAGATTATTTATTTGCTGCGTGCACGTTGCAGTGCAACTACCTGAGCTTCTCCCTTGTCTGGGACCAGTTGTTTCACAATGAAAAAGGTGATGAGAGCAACGACAACAGCATTTTTCTGCTCCGTGTCCCCTGCATCTGTGGAATTTAGTTTGGCCAGTGTTGTAGTGACTGCTTGACAGAGAAGAGCCATCACAACTGTTGACAGATATATGCGCTGCTGTAGTACAATGACACAACCTCACAAAGATCCACTGTTTTCAGAAACATGTGACAAACTTCAAATACACCTCACAGACGGGTTTTGTCATCATTGTTTGTGAAACCTTGGATTTTAAGTTGATGGACAACTTTCTTTGGTCTTAAGATGCATTATTGAAAAACCTCCTGATGTTTCTGTATAAAATGTATCCCGAGTGGATTTGGCTGAACTTATTTGAGGGGAACATGTCCGCTGTGTGAGGGATCGATGATCCTTTTCTCCCTCTGTGTCTCTTGTGATTCAGATCTATGATAATTGTTATAATGCTTAAAAAACGTAACTTATTATGAAAACGTATCGCTAACTGATGCGACACAAATCTGATGATTTTCTATTTCATCCGAATCGGATTTTTTTTACTTTGGTGGAAGAATTGACTGTCATTTCTTAAATACTGTTCTGAAAACACATATGTTATAAAATATCAATTGATTTGAAACTTTACATCAGATGACTCAGCTGTGATAAAACTGATTTTCAAAGAAAACAAATGAAAATCTGATGAATTACAACATTTGTTTTTTACTATTTTACTACTACTACTATTTTACAAGTACATGGTAAAATACCTAGAATTATAAAAAAAAAAAATGGTAACATCGAGTAACATTATATCTAATAATTACTTATATAACATGCAGGTATATACTTCCACTTTCAATACTCTCAGTACTTTTTGCAAATTAAACACTAAGTTTACTTGACAGCAGGATTTAAACTTGGAGTGGATTTCTTTCTACATTTACTCAAGTGAAATATGTAAAACCCTCCTCTGTCACTTACAGGGCCTCCAGTGAAACAGCAGCTGAAAGCAGGTTCATCCTGCTGCTCAGACACATTCACTGCCTCAGGCGTCCACTGGCTGTTTCGTTTGTGTTTGTGTTTCTGAGCCTGATTCATGTTGTGAGTGTCACTCACAACAAAAACATAGTCGACTGTCGTGGGTGTTGGTCTAAAAACAAGCATAAGAATGTGACTGTTGAATTCAGACAGTAGAGCCCACAGGATGTGAAGGGGTGTGAATGTACTAACAGATCATTTACTACAGGTCACCATAATCTCCCCATCGTCAAAATGAAAGTGTTTCAGAGGTAAACAGGTTGAAAGACTTTGACCCCCCCCCCTCATTTCGCTGTGGGTCTGCAGAGCACTGACGGCCTGACTGGGGATAGAAACCATTCTCCACTCCCACATTCAAACCATGACATGATTACTTCTTCATTAGAAACCCTCGGATCTCGAATCAATCCTCAAATCCCAGACGTGCCTCTAAGAAGTCAGTCAGACAACACTGAGTCTCTTTTTACTCCACTTAGGTAAACTGAGTAGTCAAACAACAATGAGATTTTTAAATTATTCTTTTTTTAATGACATGTCTATCTTTCTATCTATCTATCTATCTATCTATCTATCTATCATCTATCCATCTATCTATCTATCCATCCATCTCATGAACAATGACCATTGCTGCAGCTAGGGGGCAGCACAGTACTGCGACGCACACGCACATAATCAGCAGCAGTCAATACTTTTCATGTCTGAGTTGTTTCTGGATCTTGTAAGACTCGTAGAACGTGTTTTCTCTGTGAATCTGTGATATTGAGAGATCCGTGTGAAGCAGAGAAGCTCCTCACAGGAGAAACTGCCTGCACAGCTCCATACATCTGTCTGTCCTCAGCTGTTGGGCCTTTCATTTCCCAGCAGTCTCTCTGGCTGGACTCACTCAAGCACATGAAGGAATCCCAGGAATGATCACCTTGTTAAGCACACACAACCTTTCCCTCTTAAGCCCTGCAGCCTGCAGGCCCGTGTTACTGCCCGGCCCGACACACAGGCAGATCATGCTGCAGCAGCTAAGAGGTCGATTTGTCTGTTCCCCACAGAACAGCAACAAATCGAGGTCACACCCCGACAGCATCCAATCACACTGCTGCAACAAAGCTTTGTCTGTGCACCTCTGACCGCTGCATGTGATCAGCCGAGGATCTGAGTCAGGAAGAAAAGTTTTTACATGGAGGTGAACAATGATCACAGAAAGATTTGATCTTCTCTATTCAAACAGATGCATTTGAGCTGTGTGCACTGGACCCAGTGTCTCTTCTCCTTCTAAGCACATTACTGCTGTGACTGTCCTGACATTCTGTGCAAAGAAAAACATTTGACTTCAGGGGACTTCCTGTAGAATAATAATGGAGTCCGTCCCGAGTCTGCATACGTCGTGAGAATGTGGAAACCAATCCCTTTAAATGTGTGAATGTGAATATATCTGCTGAATTCTATCTGGAGCCTCTAGATACAGCTTTATCAATCCCTAGTGAGGAAACTTATTTGCCAACAGATACAGACAAAACACAATAAACATTACATTCACAGTGCACATTCAAATAAGAAAAATACAATAAAAAGCCATAACATGTGCTAAATGTGAAGATAGCTGACTTGAATTGCTGTGCTGTGAAAGATTTTTTTTTTTAAAACAGTGTGCCCCTGATCTTCAGCAGTTTTATTTTCAGCCTCAGAGACGGAGGGACTCTGTGTCGAGTGGAGATCCGACCCCATCACAGGATGCACATGCTTCATATGTTCCAGCAGGAAAAACACTGACCTGCTGAGCATGAGAGTGAAGATAAAGAGCTGCTATTGACACAGCTGCTTTGACCCTGCAGAGATGTGAAGTGACGATAGGTGAAGTCACTGATCAAACACTTTGTTCTTATAAGTTGGGAAAAAAACTATACTTTACATTCCAGATTTATCTGATTGTTTGAGTTACTTGGTAGATTAATCTTTGGCACAGGGTAAACAATACAATATATTGATTTTATCAAGTAAAATCAACCTGTAAATCATCCTGTTTGTATGAGGTGACATGTGTTGAAAGCTGAGTTTTATTTAAAGGAGGAAGAAAAGTTCCTCCCATTAGAGAAAAACTATTTATTTAAGTAAATCTCTGTAAAGTTCACATTATCAGTATTTTCAAACTGAGACTGGAAGTTTTACTGGTAAAGGGCTAGAGAACAAATTTCAACACTGGTTAAAACTAAAGTCAAAAGTTACTTCACTGTGCACATGTGTAAATGCTCTTTCATAGGCTGTTTCAACATTGATCTGCTACAGCAAAGTTTCTCTTTATGTTATTAGCATATTTATTTCTGGAGGGGATTTATGAGTGTTGAATATCAGGAGCAGTCAGTCAGGAATGTTTCACCAAGGAAAAAGAGCACATGAGAGTAAATGAAAGTAACTTTATTTTAGTCTCAGCAGGATTTAGGAACATTTATGAACAAATGTGTACAGAGAGGTAGCGGCAGGAATTTATTTCAATCCCCCCCCCCGCAGGCGTCAGAATCGAGAACAGAGAGTGCAAATCATCACATCGGGGCAAAACATCGATTGTCAGTTTATCTCATCTGAAGAACGTTCCCTCAGTCTGTTGAAAATAATAAATGTGAGGAGGTCCACATTGCGTAAGGTCTTGGGATATGTACAGAGTGGCACAGCTGAAACATACACCAGAGGTTAAAGACTTACACCGTGTTGAGTATTAAAACTCCATCCATCGAGGACAGGAATCACCAGAGAAACAAGTTACATTAAAAAGTGTGTCCAGTATAAAAAAGGCCTTCAGAGATGAAATGGTTGAGATGTTTGCAGCTTTGTTCAGTGTTGTAACTGTTAATTCCATCATAAAAAAAAAAAAGGTGAAGTCAGCCACATGGAGCAGACTTTTCCAGTAGATGTATAAACAATCCTGTGGTGTCACTGATATCAGGAGTAGCCTGTGTGGTAGATTACAAATCATTTCTGTTGATAACAACTGAATGGAGCTCCAGTATTATATCAATCATATACAACTGTATAAAAATGCATGTGTACAAAGTCCCTCAATTATTTCTCCCTAAAAAACCTCACTGAGCCGTTTTCAACCATGAATAAATAAAAACAAACATCCTGGTCCTCACTTCATATTTTTGGATTTGCTCTTCATTCATTAAAAAAGCTAAATATATTTTATCTAAGCAAATGATACAAAAATGTATATTCAGATACTGTATGTCAATTTAAAATAGTTGATAGGCATAAAAAAGTAAATGTTAATATCTCCATATTGTTCACAAAGGCAGAAGTGATCTTGTTGTCTTACAGTGCATTACAGGGAGCGCGTTCAAGTCTACTAAGGCTAAAATAATCACTGACAAGCGTGTGTCCTTCCAATTAATTAACAAAAGGGAAATCCACTGACTGAATGTAAAATTATCAAATGAATCAGTATGTACATTTCATTTCTACTGGACAGAATAACACACCGAGACTCAGAGCCGCTCAAATAATACTGAGTTAATGTATGGACGTGGAGACGATGTTTCAAATCATCTCACTTAGCTGGAACGTCTCGGAAGATTCAGGCCGATTTTCTAGTGTGATCTACAGTTCCAGCTGTTCTCCAGATGTTTGGTCCGACAGCGATGCATACGGAGCAGCTTGGTTCTCCCCCTCAGAGCTTGTTTACAAAGTGTAGGTGGACAGGATGTTGTCCTGACTGGAGGAGCGTTTGTAGCCGGACGACGAGCTGAAGTAGGTCTCCCCGTCGGTGCTGGTGTCGTCGTCGTCGTCGTCCAGAGCGTTGAGCAGCGGAGCAGAGCTGCTCTTGCGCCTGGAAGACACGGAACAATATTATAACTATGGAACCGAAAAAGGTCTGTGAGATAAATCCTGAGACCGTATTTTGTGTGTGTTTTACCTGATGTCACTCCTCAGAGCTTTGAGCTGACTCTGGAGCTGCTCGTTGGACTCCTGCTGCTCGTCCAGGTCCCTCTGCAGCTTCTTCTTGCCGTGCTCCAGTCGGTCGATCTCCTCCTCAGCCTCGTCCATCTGCCTCTTCAGGGCCTTGAGACGCAGATTCAGCTTCAAGAAGCAAACATGGAGCACACATTAAAAAACGATAACGGATCGCTAAACAAATATTGGACCTATTATTGAATTCAAGGTGTTCGAGTGTGAATGTGTACATACCTGGTCTTTCTGATCTTGCATGGAGTTATGCTCTTCTTCAACACTCATCATCATCTCTTTAACCTTCCTCTCTAGTCGCCGGTTGACCAGCTGCAGGTTGGCACGCTCCCTGTAACACACGCAGACACGTTACCACATAGACTGACAAACATTTTTAAAACACAAATCAGTAAGATCTTAAAAAACGACCCTGAAATGCTCCATTACCAACAAATCTGAACTTAAATAAATCATCTAGTTGTGATCTATTTAGAACCAACCCATCAAGAGGTCATCTCCAAACTAATGAACCTACTTTTCAATCAAACCTCTCTCTCTCTCTGTTCTCCACCACCTCATCTTTATTCCCAGTTGTGGTCTCCTCTCACCTTTCCTCTCCCTCCAGCCTCTCCTCCAGCTCCTGTACGCGATCCTCCAGCTGTGCTACCACGCCCTCTTTGTTGGACTTCTGGGAGTTCTCCATATGAGCCACTCGACTCTTCAGGTCTTTATTCTGGAGAGGTCGGAGAGACACAAGTTGTGAAGTGTTTGAAGTGTTTTTAAACCACAATTTTATCTCTGTGTAAAAATAAGAAAATAAGATGTGAGATAGATGGATGGATACAATTAAAATGAAAATGGTGAAATGCATGAATGAATTGAAGGAGTTTGTGCTGTGAACTGAGTTTGTAGAGAAACACTGTGTGTAGTTGTTTTCCTCCCGACAGGAGAGTGTGTACCTGTCTCTCCAGAGCCATCTTGTCACACTCCAGGTCCTGTCTGCTAGCTCTCTCCTGCAGGAGTTCATTCCTCATCTGCTCCACCTGTCAAGCCGAGTCCAGACACTGTCATTGCTACGCCCCCACACACCCACACACACTCGGATGACAATTATTATCAGACACTGTCTGACTCTCACCCGCAACAGGAACCACAGTAGCTCACAGTGAGTCAAAACGCTAAACAACACGAAACTTAAAGCGGAAAGACCTGCAGTTAATTGGTGATCTGGATTTTCTTGTTTAGGTGCATTCCACCTTTAGTTGAGATTCTCAACTCTCTGTGAAAACTGGTTGTAATAGAAAGAGTCACCAAAGACTGTAGTACACTAAATGGCTGTTGGCTTCAAACTGTGAAGAAATGTTAATTTTTAACCCTAACCCTTTCTTACCAAAAGATAAAACCAAGATCCCTGGCGTCTGTATGGAAATTGGTAAGATGTATTTAAGTCGATTTTTTAAGTATTGGTACTTTATTTAAGTCGATTTTTTTCCTTGTATACTTTTCACCTTCACTCCACTACATATATCAGCAAATATTTGTATTTTCTACTCCATTATGTTACAATGCATTGCGTTACATGTTCACATAACCTTGTATATTTCTAAGAGTAATCAATAACGGAAGGTTAACTGGTTCACTGATCCAATGTGGACAGGAAGCATTAGACCCCGCCTCCTGCAGCAACAGCAAGTACTTTTGCTGTTAATACTTTTAAGTTAAGTTTCTTTAAAGCAAGTACCTACTAACTTTTAAGTGAAAAAAATTAAGACGGTACTTTTAGTTTCACATGAGCACTTTTTGGTCTATTTGTTTGTACTTTTACTTCAGTATTATGTTTGAGTACTTTCTTCACCACTGGTGTGCAAAGAGTGAATAAGTAACTACCAGCAGCCCGGCTCTGTCCCATGCTGATGAAATCCACCTACCAGTATTTCTAAAACTCACAGATTAACACATCATGACTTGTTTGTGTAAAAACTTAAGCTCAATGACACGTTGTGCTTATGTGTGTATTGTAAGCTGTGGAGGCTGATAGGCAGAGTTTGTTCCAGGCTACCTTCTTACCCCTGAATCTACATTAGATCTTATATCATTTTCAGTAAGAATACTTTTAAGTGTATCTTCTAAAACTTCAAATTATTTCTTAAATGCAGGTGTCGTCCCCGCACGTTAAATCAGCTCAGAGAGGCCTGACTGCTCAGTGACGGAGGGAGGATGGGAACAGATCGATACAGTGGGTGATGCTTCTTTCTTTGTGAGAGGAGCTAGGAATTGGTGATATTTTATGCCAATTAGTGGGTGACAGTGGGCTGCTCTGATGAACGATGGCCCCTATAACTGGTGCACCCAGCACAGTGCTTGAGGGAGCTGAATCAGCAGACTGGAACATAGAGCGAAACTAATCTGCTTTGTGAGAGACGGCAGGAGAGGAGAGGGGAGATTACTCTCATTTAGACAGGAGAGCAGCACCTGGTGCCAGGAGAGACGCAGGTGTTCTTCCTGCTGCCTCCGCCGCAACCCCCCCACCACCCCGTCGCCATTCACCACCCCCACCCCCACCTCGCCTCCCCACAGACACGAGAGCGCACACACCGGCACATACCCACGTGTGTGCCCGTGTGTGTGTCTGTGTTGGTGTGTGCGTGTGTGCACCACTCAACCTACTCCATCCTGACTGCACAAAGCTCCAGCGTTGCCTTGACAACCGACCTCAGCCTCACGCTGAACCAATGCCACTTGGTCACAAAGCCACTCTTCTTCTCTGGGCCAAACATTTTTTAAGACGGAAACCATTTAGGGAGATTTAAAAAAAAGAAAAAGTCAACTCATCCAAACTAAGCTTCTGTAGCCGTCACTATATTTTGGTCAGAACCTTTGAATCAGTGTCTGTTCCAGACCGAGAGGAACCTGTAACCAAAACGAATCACACCATAGTTTCACATGTGATGGAGCTTTAAAGTTGCCATGACACTTACTACTGGATAAATGTGCTCAATAAGACAAACACAATAGTATAACATTTGTGAGGTTGCAATAAAATTGTGTAATTTCAAAAACTACAGGATCAACATCCTCCCGCTGCTTAGTAAGCACTCAATCAACAGTCCTACAAGTCACTGGACTTTATCAAAATCTTACTTCACAGTTTCTCCGTCAGCAGCTTTATCAGACAGGAAGGAAAAGTGGAGCAAGGATAAAAAAAAAAAGGAATTCAAGCCCAAGAAGTGGATTTGCTTTCGAGATGGAGTTACTGATACAAATTTCCAAGTGAACTCCCCAACCTGAAAACTTGAGACATTTGGCAGCTCAGGTATTTTGGCACAGGGGCGCTGCATTAAGAAGAGTCTTTCGTGACTGATGCACGAAAAGTTGGATAGACGGCGCTGAGACCACGCTGGCTGGCCACCAACCTGACCGATCAGGCAAGATCATCTTACAAAGCAATAACCCGTTCACTTCACCCAGAAAAGAAGTAAACTGGGAGTGTGGATATTATGTGAATGTAAACTCGAGAGTGTTCTGATGCAACACACCAACCTGCGTATGAATAATGTGAACTGGGTCTTGCACGACTGTATTTGACGCCTGAATTTGTTCGGCAGAGGTCACTTGCTCCTCATATGTAGAGATTAGCAGTCGCAGTTATGATGTTAGAGATGGAAGACGAAGTAACAGGACGTCTGGATATAATTCACAGATTGAGATGGAACACAGACACTTCTATGTGAGGATATGAACAGCAGGTCGTGACACAGGTGAACACTGATTATGAGAATGTGTGTGTGTTTGTGTGTTACCTGTTCTCTTCCTCGGTCGATCCTGTTCATCAGCTGGTCTCCACTTTGATGCTCTTCAGCCAGGTCCATCTCCAGCTGAGAAACTCTTTCCTGCAAAATGAATGAAGTAAGTGTTTCCATTTAAATACTTTAAGAAAAAATGTAGCTTAATTGTTGACCATTAATGTCTTCTGGTGTGTTCATATATCCTAAGTGATTATCAGAGGCTTATTTTTTACCATTTGACATTAGTTACCATATCTGCTAAGGACAAACCCTGTATCAGTGGCTTGACTTGGCATCATGCACGTACCTCCAAGATTTTGATGTGTCGCGTCTTGTCGTCTTTAGCGTGAGCGTTGGTCTCGGTCTCCGCCTCCAGATCGTGAACCTGGTTCTCCAGCGACTTCACCCGGAGCTCAGCCTCATCTCGTTCCCTCTCACACTGCCGGATTTCCTCCTCACGGCGGGACAGCTTAAACAAAAATAAATACACATTATTCAAAACATTCAAAATAACTTATAATAATAACTATATTAATAGTAATAACTGTTCCTAATCTCGACACATTTGATCCCTGAAGATCAGTAAAACTCGTTGGGCCTCAGTGTCTCATTAAAGGACCCGCAGCAATCTTTAAGTACCACTGCAGTTAGGATGTATTAAACCGTGCACTCCATGTCCCTGTTATACATGACGCCTACTTCATATCAAGTCTTATTATGTAGTGATGATTGACAATTTAGCTGCTGCTTAGCTAAATGATTACATGGTTCTCCGGAGTGACTAATGAAACCAACATAGCTACTGTACTGTTTACCTCAGCAGCAGAGCCCCCAGAGCCACAGACTTGCCCCCACTCCATCGTGCTTATACAATGAAAATTAATCATCTGGCCTAATTTCTCGCCCAAACAAATATCTGGCCATTAGCTCGGAATTATTACATATTTCATCTTGTAAATGCTTGGGTTGAAGCTAATTTATGCAACGGAGCTGAAGCAGAGCATGCAAAGACTTATTAATAAGTGTAATGGGATAATGGCACAGTCTCCCTCGGGCCCTGGATATCTATGCTTGTAAGAGTTTAAGTGAATTAATGTGATGATCATTCAATGAAATAGATTCAGGGAATTAATTATTTATTCTTTATCGCTGTTTTTATTCTGCCTTCTTGTCCGGATCTCAACATCTACTTGGTTTAATAAAGTAAAAAAGAAGAAGAATGTTTTCAGCCTACACTTGTTATTTTACTGAAGGAATCCCAAGTTCACATGGGTGGAGATCTACTGGGCATTTCAGAGAGACTGGAAAAGTGGACTCACTAGGCCAAATCCAGAGCAATCAGTCTCTCGGGGGAGGCGGTGGAGGAGGATGTGAATGGAGCCAGCACAGCTTTCACAACAATGATATCACAACAATGACATCCTCCTCTTCCTGAGCAGCAGCTGCACCAAGATACATTAGCTTGGACACAGAGAGAAAAAAGGAAGAACCTGGAGGATACTGACCTCATCCTGACATATACACTTTACTACCACATGACATGTCCAGCTGTAATAACTGTGAAATAGAGTGGCAGCTCATTATGCGTGATGGATTTAGTAGCTTATGACAACAGGTTCCAGAAGTGAGTTCCTCCCGGAGAAGGAAATGTGAGGAAAAGTGTTCAAATCAAGACAGAATTTAGAAAAAAAGCCTTTGTTAAAAATGTGCCCAGTGAAGCTCTCATTATAAACAGACCTTTGTGTTTTCATGTCTGGAGGGCATGGGGCATTGTGTGTATCCTTAAAGGCCTGATTGATGCTTTTTTTAAATCTCACAAAAGACTTGAAAATGTCTTTTTTTAAATGTATTGAAATCTTCATTGTTAACATTGACCTACATTACATTTACAGTCAATTTATATTAATTTAATGCCACACTGCTGCCTTGTGAACAGGCGACTAGAACACAAGACAGGAACAACCATCTGTTTTAGTTTCTCTTCCGGTCTAAAACAGGACATTTGAATTCATTAAAAACGTATCCAAGAGTGATATTTGCTCTGCACCACTGGAAAACAGAAATATCTCAAAACAGACACCAAGTCATGATCAATTATATCTTAAAATGTTCATGTCAAATCTTCTGCTGGGTCTTATATTAAATAATCGGAATTTTAAACCCTTGGATAAGTCTTTAAAACATTAAAATGTGATGTACTAGGTATCAAAGACAGTCTTACAGGTCTTTATTATGTTTCTTTTTTCGTCCGTAACCTTTTTTTTTTTTAGAGAAATGTTTTGGTAGCCTGCTTAGATAATAGACATTAGCATTTTATAATGAAATTTAATCAAGTAAAAAAAATGGTATTCGAGACTTAATTTAGGATCACCACAAAACTGTGTCTATGTGGCCATCCTAAATAAAGTCTCAAATACCATAGTATTTATTTTACTGCCTTAAATTAATGCTGATGAATGATTAAGAGTAATCTGAGCCACCCCTGTCTGACCTATATTATCAACATTCATCAAGTCCCCTTTTCAACCAAAACATTCCTCACATTCCAAAGTGCTGACAAGGGTAAATTCACTCAGATAGAGTGGTTTCACAATTCTGACTTGACGTACTCACAAAGGGATTCAGCACATTTCCATTTGAATTCTACCACAAAACGTAAACATTCATTTCAATAAAGACCAGGGATCTTTCTGAGCCCTGACTTGGCTCACCCACTTCATTTTAATACCATGTTTTGGGTTGGAGAGGACGGCGGGGAGCAGAAAATACCAAAGTGATGACATCGCTCTCTGAAAGCAGGGGATGATGTGCATGGGAGGAGATAAACTGGTTGAGTAGGAACAATGGCTCGTCATCTGCTGCTCTGCATGGGAGGGCTCAGTTGGCCTGACTAATGATGGCCTTGATTTGACCACTCTCACCAAGACAGCAGTGTCAGCATTCAAATGTGTGTTCTTGCTGTGAGTGGCCAAAACGTTAGAGGAGGCTGGTGTAACCCACTGTTACCTCTTCCTGCAGGGCTTTGGTCACCAACAGATACTTGTCCAGCTCCTGCCCTCGCTCCTTCAGCAGCCTCTGCAGCTCTGACAGCTCCCGGCGGTTCTTCTCTTTATAAATATCAATCTGCTCCTGCAGCTCCCGAGTGGACGACTGGGACGCATCCACAATATCATTCATCTACAGGCAGACAGAGAGAGAGAGAGAGAGAGAGACATAAATAGAGAATTGTGAGAGAGGAAGAGTTTAGGATTTTCATAACAAAACTCAATACCACATTGAATTGATTTCAATGAAAAGTTTCCAATCAACCTAACCCCAGTGTGCATGTCCTGACTGTGGGAGGAGGCCGGAGCACCTGGAGGAAACACACACAGTCCCAGGGAGAACAGACCAAGTCCACACAGAGAGACCCCAGCCAAACCGGGATTCAAACCTTGCTGTGGTGTAACAGTGCTTATCACTGCACCAACGTGCTGCCACCTTTAACTCACCAAGTCAAGACGGCCACTCATGAGGTGACAGGTGGTTACTGGTGGTTACAGGTCGAAGAGCACTCACCTCCTTCTGAAGTTTGTCCACTGTGCGGTCCAGCAGCCTCCTCTCATCCTCTATGTTGTTCTTCATGTTCTTGAACTGCTCCTTCTGAATCTTCTCCTCTTGTAACCGCTCCTCCAACTCCTTGTGTTCACCGCTCAGTTTTGTCAGGTTCCTCTGCAGCAGAACACAGTATCGAAGGTGTGAAACCATGCTCATGGCATAAACCCACATTCTTCTATATGCAGTGTAGTTTCGTGCTGCTCATCTCACCTGCACATCCTCCAGCCGCAGGGTCAGTGCTCGGTTGGCACGCGACATCTCCTCTTCTTGCTCCTTAATTTCTGCCAGTGACTCTTCAAATTGCTTTTTCTCTTTCTGTAAAGTGGACAAGATTAGATATAACTAAAACGTTCATTCAAAAATAACATGTGACAGTGTACAACTGAACCAGCCGTCCTGAGTTACTGACTCCCTCTCCATTCATCTTGACCCCTCACCTCCAGCCTGCTGGCTCTGTCTCCCAGCCTGCTCTCATGTAGCTTGGATTCATCGATGATGCGGTTGAGTTTGGCCACCTCGTTTTCCAGCTCCTGTGCTCGCCTGCGCAGCCGCTCGGACTCCTGGGTCAGCCGCCCTGCCTGGCCCTCCACTGCACCCTTGGCTGCCTCCACTTCAGCCTTCTCACGGACCACTGCTGCGCTGCTCTGCAGATCACAGCGAGGCACAAGGCTTCAGTACAAAGGAAGCAGGAGTCTGTGACACTAGACATAAAGTGGAGCGATGCATGATGGAACATTTGAGACTCTCTCAAATGTCTCAGGCAACAAAAAGCTGTTGTAGTTTTCTCACTGAGCTTTTCATTCTATGGAGACACAGAATAAAGTCTCCCTCTGTAATTCTCCAACATTTCATTACTGACCAAGTGATGGCTAAACTGAACTAAATCAGAGCTAGGTTTAGCTTCTGCTGAGGCTAAGTCAGCAGACAAGCAAGGCAGACCTGCTCATCTCCTGTGTCACTGTTGTGATATTCTGCTGGGAAAATCATTTTTTTGACATAGTTTGTGACCAATTCAACAGGTTTTACAGTGTTAGTCTGCATGTTTGGCAGTGACAGAGTTAATGCAGAGTGATCAGAGATATCCCTGTGCCCAAATTTATGAACTAAGTGTCGGCTTTGTCTGAAATTGAGGTTGGAGAGACAGAAGTATAAAGCTGCGAGGGAAGGCGAAAAGAAACCTGACAACAACCAGGTGTCTCAGTCTTCATGATAGATAACAGGTTTCGGCGGAAGTTACATCCGTCCCGTGAACCGCGACCTTGGTTGACAACCATCTTGCAAAAGTTTGTTTGGAGCATGGAGGTGGAATGCTAGGAAACTGGTTTGGCAATCTAATGTTTTGGACAGGGGAGAGGAAGCGGCTGTCAAGCAGAGGAGCAGAGAAGAGATCTTTGTCATCGTAAGTCTCTGTTGGAGTCATCAGTCCCAGCTTTACAATGTAACACAACTGAAAACGCTGCAAAACTTAAACGCTCTATGTTTATTTGAAATAAAGTGCAATGCTGTCCTCCTGTGCATTCAAACAAGACATAATGACTCGTTTGTGATCCAATCAGTCAAACCACATCCGGCCTGCAACGCATTGATTCACCCACACACACACACACAGATTGACAGTGAACCTGTCTTACATTGTCAGATTGGCTAAAAACAACACTGCATCTCTACACCTCCTGTGCAGAAGGGTAACCGGTTCCTCCCTGTTTCAGTGCTGGCAGGCCAGTCAGACCTGTTTTCCCTGTCACCACAGAGCTGCCTCATCTCTGTCTCTCTGGGTGATTTACACTTGTTCACACTAGCAGCTCAAAACCAGGCTTTGGCCTATCCAGATTATCTCCAGATTGATTTTACAAAGTCTATAAAGTAAAAACAACAACAACACATGAAACATATTTGTTGCAAGTCAGATCCAAACCACATTTGGAGATAGTATGACATTTGAGTTGGACCGATGTGTGTGTGTGTGTCTCAAATGCTCAAGTCTAAATTCAACGCAACACACAACGACATTGTCAAATGCAAAGTGATGGTAGTTACGTAGACATGACGTCTATGTTGTTACCAAACAAACTAATGTTGATGACGTCTGGACTAGAGTGTCGGTGCCAAGTCTGACGTACTTGTTCTTATACAGTAATCTGCCATAGTTACAGAGGCAAGATACCACAGATGTCATAGGTACTGGGGATGTCATTAACAAGGGCAGCATAATAAAGCTGATCTGTAGCCAGAGAGAATAAGGATGGCTTTCGCAATAAAAAATAAGAACAAAACAATAAGAACAAAACATGGAATGGCAATTTGACAAACCAAAAGCCAAAGTGCATACAGGGTTAACACTTTGCAAATGAAACCCACATTTACAGTTTTCTGAATTGAGGCATGTCTAGTTTGGTCATAAAACGCAGTGTGGCTTGAGTTATTTTGTGTTACAGCAGATTCCTCATTTTGTTTTGACATTCTGATGATTGCTTAATCTGTTCATGGTACTGCACCAACATTTTTTCCCTGGTTAAGGCCTCATCCCTCCATGTTTGATGCAAATTGCTTCAGTACTGTTGTGAAAATCATGCTGAAGAATAATCAAACAGACAAAAGTGTAAGGAGATGTCATCGTATGGTTTGATTATACATGGTTGGATTGGAAAAGGGGGTTGGGTGGGATGTGGGACTAAACACAGCTTTCACTACAATAATAAAGCTCTGATAGTGTGTGTCTGCATGGTGCCAGTGCTCCATTTTAGCAGCATACACATAAAGTTCAGCCTTCACACTTCTCTGGCTGTCCCACTTCCCACACTGGGTCATACGAGTTAAAAACACCTCCACCACAGAGAGGGAGACACTGCTGCATTAAAAAAAAAGACGTGCGAACAATCCAGTGACTTCAGCCTCTTTTAAAACGTAATTTACAATCCTATGCATGAAGAACAATAATAACACATTAGCTAACTAAGTAAATACTAATTTTTCAGTTTCATGTAAATCTTCAGAAATTGATTATTAACTACAAAAAGAGTGAAAATTCATTTTAAGAGTTAAGTCCTTGTTAAAGTTGACCAAACAATCACCTATGGATTAGCACTAACAAAACAAATCACTTCATCAGCTATAAGCCAAAAGTATGTTCATTCCTCTATTTATTAGAATTTGTCATCAGTTCTTTAAACACAGTGATTTAACAAAGAGACTAACAACTCAAGCAGACGTCACTCTACAAGTACACAACCACTGAAGAATATGTGGTTATATCACACCACTTGTATTTCTGTTTCCTTTGCCTTAACTCAAAGTTTGACTTGGGTCTTTCTGTGTATTCACACTGTTTGTCCAAAGTTGCACATTAACTAACTTTGGGTCTTTGAAGCGAGGCAGGAAAGTGGAGCATGTGTCCCGTGGTCGTGTGCTGTGGTGAAATCTTGCCTCGCAATCATATCCATCGAATCGGATTTGAGCAGAGCAGTTTGTCTAAAAATGTATTCAATGTATATATAGGAATATAGGAATCATCCCTATATCAGGTATACTGGATCAAAAACATCAAGTTGAGAGTTGTAATTGTGTATTTTATGTCAATAGACAGTCGCTTATTGACTACTTAGAAAAAATGCTTGTGGCTTTGGAAATGGTTTATCTATAACCAAAAATTAGTTAGTGAAATAAAGCTGACCATGGTTGTTCAAAGTACAGGTAACTTCCAGCATCAAATTATAGAAAGACCTACGTTGGCAGTGTAGATGCCTTGATTTTGGTTGCCAGCACAAAGTATGAGTTACACATACAACAGCTTCACTCATTAAAAGCTGTGCCTGGACCTGAGGTTAACTGGAACAGAGGGCCTGTCATGGTCTGAAAGGAAAGACTGAGGTAGAAATGAAAAGGTGACGGCTGAGAAGCTTTGGCATTTCTTTGGTGAAAGGAATCAAATCTTGTCTTGTCCTCAGAAGAATGGAAACAAAAACCTGCTTTTAAAACTCACTGAATATCTAAGCTGCATGTTTTCCATGGTGTATAACAGGAAATCACAAAGACAGATCTGTAATAAAAAACTGAGATACTTTGTAGTTAATTAAAAAAAAAAAAATCATAAAAATTACATATAAGAAAGTTTTTGTCTGAAAAATCCTAAATCCTTCACAAAGAACCAAATTTTACTCTTTGGAATTTAGCTGTTGGTCCCACATGCATCTATGGCTGCAATCATCATGATCAGTCACTGCCGTCGTCCGATATATGTGTATATTTACTACTTTAGGGTTTCTAGAGTTTTTTGGAAAATTTTCAGCAAAATCCTTAATTGTTACAACATAAAACTGAATCATGGAATGTGATGGCAGAAAAGTTGACTTGGCCTTCAAATGCAAAATATTTATAGTAAGTATTGAGCATTCATTAAAATGAAGGATGTAAGTTGACTCGAGACTTTGACTGAGGTGCCTCACAGAACCAACTAAATCTAACTCAAGCAAAGTCTGAGCAGAAAAACAAAGAGGACAGAAAAATCCATGTTCAAGTTTTCCAGGCCAAAGGCCAAAGAAGACAAGGTTTGTATAAACCTGGGCGAGAAGGAACGCCCAAGATCCACATCCCACACAACAGCTTGAAGACTCACAGCACAAACAAACTCTTAACCCACGCTGTACACATTTACAATTAAGTAAGTAAATATTTCGGGAAAAACATTCAGATTCATTTCATCTTGATCATACAGAACATTGTAAATCAACAACATAAGAACATGTGAAAAAATGAACAACTACACCCTGACAACCTTTAGAAGCCTCAGATGTTCTTTTTCATCTCAACAGGAGCCGCGTGTTCAACCTGACTCCTGACAGAGGTTTCGGCAGAGTAGGCTTTCACCACTTCAGTTCTCAGAGGCAGCGAAATGAAGGAGAAACAAACAGAAACATCTAGGCCGCTGCCTGTTTTCACACACACCTGACCCCGATCTGGTGCAGCCACTTTCGCAACTGCGGCGTTTTCACTTCATGTTTTCCCTGTTTGATGACATCATTCTATAAAGTTATCATAAAAGCCATTTGAAGAAGCAGTATTTCTGCAAGGATAAATAATTGTTTCCTTGCCGTCTCTGTCAAGATCCAGAAACGCTCTCCATCATTGCCCTCCACGCTCGCTGCCCTGCGTTTCCATCCATGCTTTTCCAGCCACCTGCTAAATCAGGTCCCAAAGCTACGCTGGGAAATAGAGCGCTATCATCAAACACACAGACTCACGCAGGAGTCCTTACTTTCAAAACAAGCCCGAGGGGGAACTCTTCTCCGGCTACGTACTGTAAGTTTGATGATCAGACAGTGAGACTTCAGTTCACACGCTGGCAGAGATTAGTTGAGAGGCAGGCTGAGATATGGATGAGAACGGCACGGACCAGAAAATGAACGGGCGAGTGGGAGATCACTGCAGAATCTTGTGTGGAGACTGTGGAGTAAGCTAATGAAAAAATACAGCGTTTGGGATTGAGGTTACAGATGAGAGCGTGATAACAATGTGGCCGTGTTGCACACTGAGGCTGTAGGTGAAACACAACCAGAGCTGGAAACAGGGAGATAAGCACAAAGCTCTGTCTTTACAGTCGGGTGAGGGAGCGCACGGCCGAGACCAATTAAAGCCTCAAATACCGAGAATCTGGAACGCTGCAGAGATGGAGATGCAAACTGCAGCACCATGAAGAGGCAAAAAAGGAAAAAGATTGGAGTCTCTCCCGCAGGTCAGAGCGGGTACAGTGTAACAGAGCTGGAGCGGAGGGGAGAAGGAGGTCTCCAGGGAGCACATTCTCCACTTTGACCCCGACATTCCTGAAACAAACCCCTCTCACGACTCACCACACCTCATCTTTCAGCATTTTTTGCATAGTAGCACATGCTGACCGTGAACAAAAGATGAAATCTACTTCCAAAAGTGCTGAGGTCTCGGTTGGTAATAGTTGTTCAAATAAACAAAGGAATATCTTCGATAGAAAGAATGACTAGAGTTTTTTTTATCTTAATAAAATTCCACTTATTTCAATTGAGTGAAAAACACAATGCAGCTTTCAATTTAAGACACAAAACAGGCCCCCTACTCCTTTCAACTGGGTTGGCCACGCATCCCCTATTCTACAACATACTGACCCACTTATTCAGCAACCCCCACTGCTATTATTGTGTGAAACAAACTCATCATTCATCGTCGACTGAGGTCCACAATTACCCCCGCTCTTTCAGGGCACAAAAAGAAGAGGGGACACGATGCAACTCGAAAATGGCAGCTCATTAGATTAGTGATGGCTTGCCACTGCAATTAACTAGTATACAGAGCAATTTAGTGCTCCAGTTTCCAGCATTCTTCTCCGCCTGGGCTGCTCTGGTCAGCGCAAAATGTCAGGGCCACACAAAGACCACAGGCAACACTTTGGTCGGAGATGGGGCAGAAATAATGAAAAGATGTACAGTTCACTCTGGCTCTAATTTTTCACCCTGACAAAAAGTGGAAACTGACGTGAGACCTTCTGAGAACCGGTTGCTCAGACTGTCAACTGTTCAAAAAAGATTTAAGTTCCATGGCTGAACCTATCTCATAACTCTGCATGATTTGTTTTACATGGTGTTTGTTACTTACATTCTTTCAAAATCATGCTTATTTTCTTCAAAATTAGATAACCCTGTGTGTCTTTTAAATTCAGATTTATAAGATCTTATCATCAGTTTGCACACTGTCCCAACACAATCAGCATATATAAATACATGAAGCACAAACAGTGTCTGTGGAGATTACTTTGAGTTGATGTTTTCCATAATAACTAATATGCTCAGTCTTTTAATCTACAAAAAGTTTCACAAAGTCTTACCCGAGGACAGAACATCAACTCAAGGACAAAGAAGAAAAGGCTCCAGTGCTTGAGAAGTCTTTTATATCTTAAAGAGAAACAAACAATGACTTCATCTCCCCAAGTGTTTACAAACCACGGAGGGTAAACCCCTGATGACATTCTCCCTCGGGGGAGCAGTTCATCTGTTTAACAAAGGGAAATGTTCTAATAGACTCTTGCTGCAGAGACCTGCTGCATGTGGACCCCCAATGAGTCGACAGGAAGCCGAGAACAAGGACGACTTCCACCCTTTGGGACAAACAGGACACACGTGAGTCACACACTGACCGACAAAACATTGTGTCCTCAGTCCTTTCAGTGTGCCGTGTCCTGCCATGCACCGCTGCTCGACTTATATTAACTAACCTCCCACAGTTTCCAAAACATTAGCTCATAGAGCCTCACTGCTTTTCTAAAAATAATATTTCTACTTATTTACTTTAAATCAATGGCTAGTTCATCACTGGTACTGTTCTCCTAATATCTCAATTTTCATGTGCAGCTTTTCAGGGATGTCTTTTTTGCAGATGTGAAAGCAGAACTGGGTGTTTCCAAGTCTGTCAGGGCCTTTCATTGAGCTGCGACAGTGACCTTGTCAGGAAAGTACAGATAAATGTCTCTAAATGTTATTATCAAACTTCATGAACAATGTTCCCCCATAGAGCAACAAGCTGAGAGGACACCACGTCCACACTTGACCGGTTTGAAAGAAAAATGATGACTAGCTACATTTCACTGTTTGTTATGTTTAAGCAGCTTAAGTTTGTGAACTCGAGTAGAGTTTAATTTCCACTGTCAATTGACAAACGTCTAACACCCTAGAGCAGTGGATTCTATCCAGTCAGTGTTTAGAGAACTTTTTGTGCTATTATTTCATCGTTGTTGTTTGTCATCAGTCTTTGAACAAACCAGCTAAACCAAATCATGGGCTCACTGATGATACGTACAACAACTAGATTACCTTATTATAGGTCTGGGACATTATGATGTTGAATGATAATATTACTAATTGCTGGTTTTATAATACTGGAAATTCTTGTATTACTTTGGACTTTCTTTCACACTGATCTTTTGGCTGCCTGTCCTTATCTTTGTGAGAATCCATTCCACAGAAGAACAGCAGTTCTGGTTTAAAGGGTTAGGGTTAGGGTTAAATGCAAAGGTGTAAATAACGTGACTTCAAAGCAACGCCCAACGCTCTGATGCACCTACAGCACAACGTGCATGACAGATATGCAACACAACACAAACAGTTATAGCTCCCCATGATGAGATGCTTATCTCAACACTCCTCTGTGACAGGGTGTGTTCCAGGAATGGGGGAGGGCTGGAGAGCGAAGGAAATGAGGAAGAGGGGAGGTAGAGAGACAAGGGGAGGGAGGGGAAACATAAGGGAGGCTGATTACCTGCTTGGCCTCCTCCAAAGATGTCTGCAGCTTGCTCATTTCCTTCTCATACTGGTCCCTCATCTTGTCTATCTCCTGGTCATGAGCAGCAACTTCCTCCTTCAGGGCTCCTTTCAGCGCTGTCAGCTCCCTCTCTCGCCTCCTCAGCACTTCCTCCTGCTCCTCCTTGGCCAGGAGAACTTCCTGCACGTCCACCTTCAGCTGCATCATGTCCTGTGGAAAACAAGGGCGGTTTGGTGACTTTTCATAACGGCTGAAGCTGCAGAATCAGACCAGAGTTGATCAGCCAAGTATGACTGTTATTAAAGATAAAAAAATGCAGTATTAACATTTAGGACAAGAGAGAATGTAACTATTTGGAAATTGTCAATATCAGTTTAATCATTTTATAGATATGTTTCAATATTGTAATCCCTTCCTTGTTTGTTCAATAAGACGGCTTATTCAGTAGTGTCTCCAGAAAGAAATCATTCGTAACAGCCTTCACCATAGAATGTTTGGGTTTTTCACAAAGGTTTTCTGCAAACGTACTTTTTAAAAGCACTAAACTGACATGCGAACATGATGCTTTGTGTTACTTCAATGTGACAGAACAAAGAAACTCTGAGCATTACCGCCATCATTATGTCTTTCTCTCCATCGTCTGCTGACTTCTTGGCCGAGTCGAGCTCGTCATGCATCTCCGACAGCTGGTCCTGCAGGTCTCTGATCTCTGTCTGATACTGCTCCCTCTCCATCTTCACCTGGAACAGTCTGGCACACCACAGGACACGTCACATCACAGGGCAGGAACCCTACATACTTTACATCTGCACGTACACACCCACACACCTGCACCTCAATTCGCACATACAGATGGGAACACCTGCATCTGGGTCTGAATGCGAGGCATACATACTGTCGAGGTTAACATGAACACCTGACCCAGGGCAAACCAATAATGTGTAAAATGCCTCTGCACGACAACGCCGAGGGGGAAGGTGATAAGTGATGTGCAGCACCTCAAACAACTCACCACACGGTAATGTTGAATGAAGAGGAAGATCTATAGAGGGGAGCGACCAGCAGCTGAATGGCTACAGCTCATGCAATACAAGTGTCCCTTGTTAAATATAAATCTGGTCCTAGCCCTGTGTCCTCCTTCTGCCTTTTCAATATCTAGTGTCCAATAAAAGACAAAAATGCTCTAAATAATAGTGTTAAAATTAGAGTTGAATGTTTCCTCAAACCTTGGATCCTGGATTCAAAAGATCAACACTAACAGAACAACAGGTGCACGATATACATATAGGGGGTGGAAACTGAGCTGCGTGTTAGAGCTGACACTTTGAATAGTAAATGAATCACCTAACTCATATTAATGAGAAGGGTCAAAGATAAACCTAACAAACAAGAGAAGACGCAAAGGTCTGTATAATGTCGTCCTACACTGATCAGTGAGATAACATGTGGAAAATAACACCCTAAGCTAATTATAATTATTATATGACTTGTTGATGTTAACAGTAGCAGCGGGTTCTTCATTTCATCTCCAAACAAGGAGTTTCACAGGAGAGTGAAAAGTACAAGGGATTCATGTTATTCCTTCTGTGCACGATCCTCTACAAATCAGTTGGAATCAATAGTAAAGCAACAAGAGCACGGTCCCTCCCCAGTTTCCCAACACAAACATCACCGGATGTGTTCATTGAGGCTGCACACAAACAAACAACCAAGATAGAGATGCCACTACAGGGAGCTGAACTCAGATTCTTCAAGCTTGATTTATTTTATTATTTTACTGATAATTCAGCACAACTTTCTGGAAATGCCAAATATAGCTAATCTAAGGACGCATCTATGCTGCTCATTTCTGCCCGGCCACTCTCCAGTGTGGTTTTCACTTACTCTTCGACTGTGTTCTGCAGCTCAGTCTCAGCTTTGGTCAGTTTTGCCTTCAGACGCTTGCACTCCTCTAAGCTCCACTCCAGTTCCTGTTGCAGATCCTTCAACCGTGCTGCTGTCCTCCTGTCCCCCTGACTCCTCTGATGGTGAAATATTAAATAAATTACTTTTTGGCATTTGGACTGAATTGATCAGACCACCTCAATGAAGATACAATACATTTTACAGAGCAAAATCTGTTTTAAATATTGCAAATGAAAGGGCAGGATAAAATTAACTTTATTATTTCCCAAAAGAGAACGGTTTGGGATATAGACTTAGACAAATATATAAAATCAATGACACCAGGTAAAGTGATTAAAAGAAGGGACACAGTAACAAAAGTAAGATGATCAGTGAAAGCCAAGTCTAAAGCCGATAGTTAAATAAAACAGAAAATCATAAAGACAAATAGAGTGATGAGCAAATGTAAATAGAATCCAGACAATATCAGCATAGGTAATTGCATCATAGAAAGAAGCTTTCATCTGAATGAAAGTGCAGTTTATAAAATGTGAATGTTATAATAATTGACAATTGAAAATGGTTGTATCCCCAAGTCAAATGTATTCCAGACACTTTAACTAACTTTTGATGCAGCACAAACAACAGTGTTTTGAAATTTCTGTTTACCGTATTTGAAGTTGCTTTGGAATTTTTTGTTCATATAATCATAGCGACGTGAATTGCACAATATGATTGTTAGAGAAGAAAGACACCACTGGCATTTAGATTGGCCCACTGTAAGCCTAGCTTTGGTTAAGAAATCCGTCTGGCACTGGGTACAATATCTCTGGGAAAAATAAAGGTTTGATTTACAGCACAAAGAAAGTGGATCTGTCATGTCCCAACCAAAGCAGGAAGGGCAAATAAGGCAATGAAGAGGAAAAGTGAAAATAAGCAAAGCCAGAGTGAACAGGCATTCATTCCAGTAGATTCTAGATTCACTTCAGCTCCAGGGCTTGAGCAAGCTCTGCACTGGGTTGGCATCTTTTCTTCTAGATCAAGAAGTAACATAATCTGAGGACTTATTATTACTGGATGTTTTCCTCTGCCTTTATCCTAGCCCTCAGTATGGAAATCAAAAACAAATAAAACCATCGCCCATTCACTTTCTTTTTCAGTTGATGAAAATGTGCCTTTGTGCTAAGCTTAGCCAATCATAACTCCAATCAATAGTCCCAAAATGTCTCTCTAAATTCAACAAGTTGCACAGTAATCCCTTAAACCTCTTTTCCAACCACGATTAGAGGATATGCTGCTCAAACAACAAGTCCAGTAATAAACTGACAGGCCAACATAAACAAGCTGGAGTCAGGAGGCAGAGTCAGACGGCTGTTACCGTGGTTTGATCCTCAAGTTGTCTCTTGACTTGGACCATTTGTTTCTCCAGTTCAGCGTTTTGTTCCTGCAGAGCTTTGGTCTGTGCCGGGACGTCCAGCGACTGAGAGAAGATCACAGAGATTTAAGAACTGGTTATTTCTTCTTTGTCGATTAGGAATAAAAATACAGATATTTCGACCCTAGCACTCAGCGATTTAATAGAAAAGGTAAATATTTAATAGCTGAACAGATAATATGCACAGTTTTACAGGTTGTCATAAAATGGATCTGAAACAACAAATGTCTTGAAGCCAACCGTGGATGTTAGGATAGCATTCAATGTTTACTTTGACATTTCTAAAATATTTGTTGCATTTATCTACCTATGATTTGAATATAAAAATATGGAAAGACACCCTTTGATATGTAGTTGACAATTTCTCACTTTGTTGTCGCCTTGTGCACTCGTAGTGGCCCGAGACTTCAACGTCTGTATCTTCTCAAAGACCAGGTTGACCTTTCTCTTTGTCGTTTCATCGTTATCGCTGCTTCTGCAGACACAAACACACGCACACACGCACATTAATGCACACTGTTTACTTTAGGTTGAAAGCAACCCTCTCACAGTGGTTGGGGGTCAAGAATAAATCCCAGACTGTGGGTCATGAAGGCTGGAGCTGCTTTGAAGTGTAACCTCAGCACAAACCACCTCATGACATCCGTCTAATGAAGTAGGAGGCACGAGAGTGGAAAAATCAAATGTAACAATTGTTGAAGAGTCACATTCCATCACCTGGCTGATTAGTTGGACCAGATAATAATGATGGAGCAACTGTCCTTAAGAAACATAACAATTTCAAGTAATTTCAAATTTGACATAATGTTATTGTTCGCTCCAGATGTTAAATAAACACTGACGGGCAAGAAGAAGTTTGGTTCATATTATCATTAAATTGCTAGAACAAAAACTTTATTATTAACAAACGTTTTGGAGTTTTCTAAAGAAGCCTGGATTCACAGCAGTTGGTCTCAAACTGGCCACACACATACATTACTTCAGGCCTATTCTCTCAAATGGAAACATAGTTTTTCTTATTCTTAAAAAAGTAAAAAATAACAGTTCTAGTCAGTAAAAACTTCCCTACACATCAGTTTCTCTCAAAGTTGTCTTTGCTTGTGGACAGCAGGCATTTCTGAGTTTATCAACAGATGTTTGAAACAATAGATGATGTTCTCCACCCACAGAGAATAAAAAAACATTTAATCCTTTGGTTTAAGTGAAGAATCAGATTCAACACAACTGGAATTTCAGCCCTTTCACACGCCAGAAGTGACATATTACTTTAATAAATTACAAGGCTGACACAAAAAGCCAAATCAACCCCCACAAAAACTCCCATCTCCTCATACAGATGATTTTCATTAAATCTTTAAAACCCCTGGTGGCGAAATGTTTGTCTTCTGGGCCTTGGGAATGTAGGTCTGTTTCAGCCCCTGCACTTCCATCTGTGCTTCCTTTCCTTTGTCCTGTGACTCCTGACCTGTGGCCAGACACACCCAAGGAGTTTCCTGTTCCTTCTATACTTTACTCCAAGCCTGTAGCAAATGCAAAAACTGTGGAAACCACGTGCAACTAATGCAGAATATGACTTAAATAGCGTTTGAATTCAACCTACTTATCCAAAAAGAATTGTTTGACTTGATAACTTAAATAAAAGGAGTGTACAGTATGCCCAGATCTTCTTATATGGCCTTTTCTTTGACCTTTTAACCCTTTTTAATTGCCTTATAGACAGTTATCATCTGATTACAGAAACAAACAGAATGCTCACACTGCAGCTAAAAAGACAGCAGAGAGAGAAAGTGGGATTGGGTAAGAAAACATACTCCAGACAGCTGGATCCCTCACAGCCCTAGATGCGGGGGGGGGGGGGGGGGGTTCAGAGGAGCACATTCCTTCACTTTTATCACAAACAGTTGAGCTCTGATAAAAAAACACATATATGTGCTCCCCCACACAACTGGCTCTACCTTCATGACGCATTGGCTTATGGTGCAACATGATGATTAAACGCTTCAGTTGGAACAAAATGCTCCGTTCATGATTCAACTAACCTCCAAAACATTTTCAAAACACATTTTTTTAAGTATGAGTAAATTTAGAGCCTAAGATCAGAAAAGCTGAAATAACTCACCCATCCTTAAGGTAACTGAACAGAATTTGTTTGGCTGTTTCTTCATGTGTTTGTTGTGACAGCTCTTGTTGACCTTTCAGAAGATCAGGTGTCGCCTGGATATGAGAGGAAATGAAAGAGATCTTAACAAAGCAAAAAGAGGGTTCACCTCTCACACATCTTCATTAGAAGGAGTTAACATACAAAGATGTGTTGGACTGAGGAGGTTCAGGGTTAGGGGATCTGAGGAGGTAAAAGAAAGACAGCAATCAATGGCCTCATACCTGAACATCTGCATCTGCACTGGGTTTCTTGTCTGCAGTGGTCACAGAAGGTCTGGACAGCGACGTTGACGATGATGTTGTCAAAATCTTTCTAGCTGAAGAGGCACTGTCCTCAATCTCTTTACTGTTGAATGGTAATGAAGAGGAGCGAGTCTGTGGCTTTTTGTAGCCCTGGATGTAACCAAGACCTTTAGAGGTGGTGGTGCTCTGTGGTGAGCCGGGCGCGCTGGTGACGAGAGATGAAGCCCTGGAGTCGACCTTACCATCTACAGTCGTGATCCAGGAGTCCTGACTGCCCGCCGTTTTCTGCAGCCGGAGCTGCGAAGGCCTCAGGACATGCTCCACTGATGTGCCTGGACTGCGGCTGAACTCGTCCATGAAGCTTGAGCCAGCACGCGGGCCAACGGCACTATCAACACTGCGTGAGCGTTTGCGGTCCTCTGGATTGATCCTGTTCCGGCGCCCCGCCCTGCCCCTGTGGTGGTGGCTGCCGTCTTTGCCATCAAACTTCTCAATGAGGTCATCAACGGCAGGGATGGAGCCTGTGTCGATGTCTCTGCCTGATCCAGGGAGGAAGGGGATGTAGCGTCGGTTCTCATGGCGGTTGATGCTGTCTGCATACAGAGCCTCCATCTGTTCATCCACCAGAGCCTTAGAGCTGGAGGATGAGGAGGAGTGACGGGAACGGGAAGAGGACTGGAGAACTGGGCCACTGGAGTCCGTCCTGCGTAGAGGAAGGACATCAGGCTCACGGCGGGCCCGCTCCAGGCTGGAGTTGGTGCTGCTCATGGAACTGGGAGATCTGCATGAGGTCTTGCTCTGCCCCCCATCACTCGTGGGACTTGACACAGCGGAGGGCTGAGGCTGGGCTGGAAGCACAGACTGGTGCTGAGTGATGGGGGCCGGCTTGGACTGAGGTGGATTCACGTTGGGGACACGAGATCTGAACCTGGTTTGAGCTGCTTGTGATTGTGGCTTGGTCTGAGGCTGGTCCAGAGGCACAGGCTGAGGCTGTGTTCTAGGCGCTCTCTCACTCAGACTCTGGGCTGGTGGTTGTCTTTTCTCTTGCGAAGCAGGAGTTTTATTACGATCCATGCTCGATGACCTGGTGTTGGACGGAGCAGGTTCGATGGATTTAGAGGAGAGACTTCGGGGTTCCTTCCCGGTCTCAAGCACAGGCCTTGAAGGCAGGCTGTGGAAACCTTCAATGTTGAGGGAGTTCCTATCTGGATCATAAGGCTGCAGGAGCTCAGGGTGCTTCTGGAAGTTCAGAAGGGCGGAGGATTTCTTTCCTTGTGAATCAGAGACACCGTTTTGAGTATCAGCATTATGCATCATCTTCTGAGACCTGTACTCCATGAAGGGGCTGTCGGATCCAGCCTCCTTGCCTCCTTTGAAATCATACTCCTGGTAGTTCTCAATAAAAGAGCCCTCTGCGTCAATGTACCCATTACTGTTCGGGTCGATATAGGGTTGAGGACCCTTTTCCTGGTTGTTGAGGACTACATAGGGGTGTCCATCTATACCCTGGACCCGGATGCTGAGACCGTATTTCCCAGCTCCATTACTTTGGGGCCTGGAGGAGCGGGACCTCTGCATTCCATTGTCGGGAATGCCAGTCACTCTGTACGACTCCATCAGGAAGACAGGAGGAAAATAAACCCCTCTCCCTGGATCAGGTGGCCCACCTCTGGAAGCAAAGATTGACAGTCAGAAATAAGACACTGCATAATTGAGTAAAATCAACAATTGATTGACGGCTCCACAATCAGCCTATATTGAAACATTAAACCCCTCGCTGCATTTAATTATGTCATCAAATTTCATTTTTTCTTTTTTGGTTTTGCATTCTTAATGCTCTGATTTGTCTCCGGGGAGATCTCTGTTGTCAAACCTCTCAGTTAATCTGCTCTGGCCAAACGGGACAATAAGCTCCCTGTGTTGCCTGAAACAAATCAGAGGCCATAACATCGCAGAAAAATATGACTCAGCATGAGCCACCTTCGTTTTAATGACAACCACTGTTTAGAAAGGCCTCACAGCTAAGTGACTAACAGGTATGGTAGAAGAAAATGACTGTTTACTGTGTGTGACAGAGAATGTGGCTTAAACAGGTTAAAGACAAAGGTATCAACAGAAAGAAGGCACTGAGTCAGGCCTGAGAGAAAATTTGAGAGGTCTGTCAATGTTGGAGAGTCTGAGATTTAGAGTGGATGTGCTGTATGTGTATGTGTGAATACGCAGTGTAGTTGATCCTTGCACTTGTAATTTGTAGTCTCCACACACATGGGATAAAGATCAACAAAACCTATTAGACTCAACTCTGTATCGTAATAATTTATAGGGTAGTCAGGGTTGTTTGAGTTGACAGATTTTCCGTCGCAGTGTGAGAATGCACATGGTAATAAATATAAAACTATTAATATCAAACCGAGCTGTTGAATGTTCATGAGACAAATTTATATCTGAGAAGTGGTTGAAGACAAAGCCATCAGCAGCCAACATGTGTTTCACCAGACAATGGGCTTCTCACAGGTTCCTGTTTGCCTTACTGATAAAGTCCCATTCTACCTGGTGTTACAAGACAAAGACGGACTGAGACGGGCCAGGAGGAAGGACACTGATAACCCTGACAACAAAGGTAAAAGCAGGATAAAGGACATAAAGACGGAAAAACGTAAACCCAGACCTATGGACGGCTGTGGAGAAGATCTGTCAGCTGACACAGACCATGTCACACTCTTTGCCTCTGGTTGCATTGTGGGTAAAGATGCCAAGTGCAAATCAAGCAGAATAGATTTGAAGTGTTACAGAATGTTTAGCTCCATTATTTATTGACCTTTAGAAGAATAATGATTTAAAAGGCATTCAACAGACATCCCTCTTGTGATTGTATTGATATTTCATCAATGTGTGATCCGCCCGAACAGGAAAGAAACCGCAGACTTTTGAACCACTTCTACTTTCTGGAATTTATTAATAGGTTTATCAATACAGAACATTGCAGGATTTGCCACCAAGGTGGAATGCCACTGAGATCCTCAGATCCTCAGAGCATGTTCTCTGTATCATAATCGATTTAGTCTGTGAATAATGGCGGAAACAGATTTGCTTTAACATCTGGAATTTTTTGCATAAAAAAGCACCTCTGTTGTTTCCCAACGGGGGGTGGACATGTTATTTCATTAAAGTTGATTATCTTTAGTGACAGAGGTCATCATTGTCTCAGGTCAGATAGACTGCCTCGTATGAAACAACATAGAGCCTAACACCTATTATTGTATAAATGTCAGAAACTCCTCAGACAACATGATCCCACCCCTGATTGTGGCTGGTCCTGGCGCTTCATTTTAAATGTAATCGTTTGGCCGACACTTTTGTGCAAAGCAACTTCCTGCTGAGGGAAAAACCCTGAAGTGAAAGAGCTTGAAGTAAAAACTAAGATGACGTGTAGTAGATCTTGGTATTTGGTCATAGTAGGGTGTTCTCATAACAAACAAGGGTGTACGGGTGTTGTCAGGGACCGGCTCAAGCTTCAGGTGGCACGGCAGACTCTTCCATCCTCATAGTTTCATGTGCATATGACTCACAGGGACTCCAGCACAAGGTGCAACCATTTCCCTGCTATTGTTTTGGATTGGTTTTCAACTGCAAATGGAGGAAACGCTCAGTGAGTTACCCCCCCACTGTCTCCAGAGGCCGTGTGGCCTTCACTGCCTCCGGAAAGGTCAGTGCTGCAGCACAGGTTAAGGTGTCGAGGCAGATAATGAACAAAGCAGAGGTTGCATCCGCTCGTCGGCCCTGACAGTGAGTGTGGAGCTGCTCACATGACTCCACAAGCCGGGCAGATCAGCTGAGGACAGGGCGGGAGAAGGTGAGAACTGACAGGAGGTCAGTCGCTCTGCAGGATTTACTCTGTGGGAAAATATTGTAGAGTTACGCAATAGTTCACTGATGTGGAGCCGACGTGAGCGCGCATCAGCAGCAGGAGCAGCAAGAGTGCACGCGTTCAAAAAATCACCACCGCTGATCAGTTGAATACAACAAATAAAAAACTACAAACATGGCACCGGGGGAAAAGTGCACTAAAACAGCAGCAGGTGAAGCAAAGTGGAGAATCGGCGCAGTTCGAGTTGACGCAGTTTGTGAGCAACAGGTGGACAGAACCCCGGAGTCAGTGTAGAACTCAGTGCGCTCACTTCACCTCTTCTCACGGCTCGTGTGTCACATTCACACGTTCAGAGTGGAGCTTCTGTGGAGTTACGCGACCGACGGAGCATCTACTATCTACACTGTGTGCTAGTTTACTCACCGGCGTCGTTTGTCCCTCCGCTTCTCTTCTCGTAAGAATCCACAGGTTTGTTTGAAAGTGTTTTGGTCAAGAGACGAACAGACGAACAGTTGTGCGCAGCGGCCTCGGCACAGTTGTCCAACTTATCCGCTGCTGTCTTGTTTTCTGGGACACTCTCAGAATGGCTGTTTCCGAAGGACGTCCGACCCTCCGGGCCGCTCCGCCTCCTGAATCAAGCGCACCAAACCATCCCGCCCACCCAAACAAACCCCAAACCAACCCCAAACCAGTCGGCGGGTCCTGGATCAGAGACACTTCACACAATAAATATTACTTTTATATAGCTTAACTTATATAGATGTACTAACTCCTGTGTGGATCGTGTATATGGCTCTATTGAACTGCCATAAAGTGATGTTACATCAATACTTCACTTATAAAGAGTAGACAAAAGTATTAAAATAACAAATCAATAGATAAACATTGGCACGGCTCGGTTCAGCCCAGCAGAGTCTGTACAGGTTGCAGGACACAGGCTGTATGTGGGATCTGATACTCACTTTATGTTTATTACCTTTTTATGTTATTTGAACTATATAAACTACATATTAAACTACAGACAGACTGAGACAGTAATGGAAAGTTTGCGTTCAGAAGAAGCAGGCCCAACAGGTTCATAATGCTATTTGGTTGTTAAAAAAATTGGAAAACAAGAATATTTTGAATTATTAAAATATTTGGGAGAATGAAAAAACAAGTAGCACACTTTAACCTCTTGATTTCATGTTAATGTCTTGTGCAAACTAATGTTTTTATGAATTATTTAATTCCCAAGGGGCTTTTATACATGAGTTTGCTCGCCTCATGCAGGATGTAACATTAATTATTTGCACTTTGCATAAATGCCTAAATGCAGCTGCATGTCTTTAAAAGCGAGAGCGTCATCTAGTGGTTAGTAGGTGACCTGAGTGAGGTCAGTTAATGAGAAGCTGTGCTGCGGGTGGGGCTGCTACACACACACACACACACACACAAACACGCACACACACGCAAACACACACACACGGACACACACCATAACAGTAAACCATCACAACAGATAGACCTGGGGTGCTCAGGTAAATGGTGAGAGTCCAGTACAGCAACAATAAAAAACAGGAGGAAGTATTTATTTTTTTCGTTTTCTTGATTTTGAAAAGCTGTCCCAAAGAGGTTTCTAATAATTAATTTCCATGAAAAAGAGCTGAATGAAAAATCACATCTACAATAAATACCACATTAACACAAAGGCAGTTTTCCTTTATAAACATTACAGGCACACAGTTTTAATATTTCCCAATCCTATCATACTTTACACTCAGTATAATTTTCCGTATAAGTATCTCCAACTTCAGAAAGAATGCTTTGAATGATACAGCTTTTCTAATGATTTTGGAGTTCCTGAAAAGCAGCACTGTAAAGAAATGATCATACCAATATTGCTGTATTGAACTGCAGCAAAATGAAGGCCCTGCAGGTCATTGGCCTTTGTCGCGGCCCTCTGTTTATATTTGTGTCCGCAGAGAGGCCGTGCGGCACCACATCCTTTAATCCGAGCTCTGTGCCACTGTGTTGAGTTACAGCAGCACACAATGAGAGCTCTGTTCTCTGCAGACGTGCCACAGCTGGGACCTCTGGGCATGACCAGTACGCTGCTCGCTCTTATTCTGGTCAAACAGCAAGAAAGGTCACAGGGAACCGAGCTGACATGTTCATATTGAGTTTGCTGCATTTATTATTTTTCCATTGTTGTGATTCTCTTAAAAACAACGTAATGGAAAAAAATCAGTCACTGAACCTTAGTGGGAGGCAAAAGTCACCACTGAAAACAATGTGGTGAACACATGGCCCCTTCCCTCATGGTCTTAGCAGCAGGGGCGGATCCAGGGGCAGGGCCAGGGGGCTCTGGCCCCATCTGAAATCAGATTGGCCCTAAAGTGCCCCTGTCCTGTTTGTCTTTAAAAAATGGTCACTTGCAAACATGACTAACAATAAATTAAGAATTTTTATTTTCTAAGCTATTTAAAAAAAACACTGTTCTTGAGCAAGGAACAATTTTTGATATATATTCAATGATGTGTGGCTTTGCTCAAAGCTGTAGAGTAAACAGTTAACAAGGAGTGAACAGTTAACAAGGAGTGACTTAAATGTGCATCTTACTGAATCAGGACTCGTGCATGGACGTCGGTCATGTCATCGGCCCCTCTGTGTAAATTGTGGCCCATTTGTGGCCCCAGATTCCAAATCCAAGATCCAACACTGCGGTCATGTGAAGATACTATTTCAGCTCAGTCTTTCTATTATGAAATTCACAGCTCAACAAGACCTTAACTGTTCAGTCTGTGAATGTATAACTACTTGTTTTGTCTGAAGGAGTTGTCTGACTTATGAAGCCTCCTATTGGCTCCAGCAGAACGCACATGTACGTTATGCAGAATAGGGCTTCCCATCACTTTCAAGAGATCAATGATGACTTCAATGCACATTGTGGCACATGTGATCTTTGTTTTCAAACCAACCTGAACAATGTGAACCTATCCTTTAATTCCTAAATTATCAATGTCCTGAGTTGGTCTTGTAAATGCTATAGTTTGTTAACAATGATTGTAACTCTGTGGTCTGAGGACATCCACCATGGGAGTATGCCTATCGTAATTATTTATCACTTTATTACACTCTCTTATAAATATATACTCTATGGTTGATGTGATTTTACTGTTTTACTACACTATAGTTTGAGTGTTGATCTTTAAGCTGTGATTAGAAATTGAAACAACAGAGAGGACAGAAAACATGAAGCATGTCTGGTGGCAGAGAAGTGGATGATCTAACTGTTCGGAGCAGAAGGAGCAGGAAGCTTCTTGGTCGCGCTTCAAGGACGCGAGCCAAAGACTTTCTGTCAGTTGGCCCAGCAGCCATGACAGGAAGTCAGCCTTCAGACTTGGTGGTCTCACTCCTACAGAACACATGCACACCCACCACCGTCACCATTGGCCCGACACACTCACATCTCCTCTGTTTCTTTTTGAGAGATGACAGTCGTGATTTACGCTGCTTCACTGTGCTCACCACAGACAGAACAGCAGTCAGCAGTTTTCCTCCGAGTGTCCCCTCTGACAGAAAACTGAACTGGGATCAGACCCCTCAGGATGTGATGAGCGATCTCAAGCTTGCATCTGCGGCAGCGTAATTTTCGTGCAGATGTACAAGAGGCTGAGATTTACAGCACCACAGTCCTGCAGGTTCAGAGCAGCATTCTCAAAACACTCTTGGGATTGATTAGCAGATTCAGTCAGGCAGTTTACGGCTGCGAGTATAAAAATGTGAATAAAATCGAACTGAAAAGTAAAAAATCAACTAGTCCCTAAATATCTATTGATTTCTACTGTTGATAAATATTCATATTCTTTGCCTTTTGCTGGAATGGCTTTCATACAGATATTTGTCTTCATCCTGCATGGATATGAATATGAACAACAAAGGAGCATGTACAGCACACTGCTACCACACTTTATTAAAAATAGAAACATATATATTCATAGTACTTTTCATACAGACTACAATGGTCCACTGGCATTATTTTCAAAAATGAGTCACAAACTATGAAACACTTATTTGGCCTAAATCCACAGAGAAATATCTTTAAAAAATAAAACAAAAAAATAATATGAAGTGCTAAGTCCACCCCCGCCTTTCTGAGCACACCCTGCTTCATCCTTCCTGTTTCTTTTCATAAAATAAAACTTTATGGCGTGGCGAGGAGATCTTTAACATATGGAGAATAGATGACAGAAACATACATGTTTGCTCAGTGAGAGAAATAAATGCACATACAACTGAGTTTAAAAAAAGATGGCACATTTATTGCAACATAAATGTTATATACATTGTTTTTCTGTTGAAAAAGACATAAAATTCAAATTTTCAGTTTTGTTTTGAATGTGCATCGACAATACCTTTTCATTTGACACAAGAACATTTCTTTTATCATTCGAATCTTTAACGAGACTGAAGAATTAGATGCAAGTCGCACTTTTAGGAATCTGGATCTCGTACGAAGCCTTTTTAAGTTCAAGACTATGAGCAACAATTAATTTCATGCTCTCGAGATGCTATTTTAATTTTTCTCATAATAATGGACAGGTTATGGTAAATAACTGTACATTTTACTATCTAATATAGTAAAATAAAGTAAGAAACTTTTTACTCAAAACTTTTGCTTTCAAAAATCTAGAAAGAGTAATATTTAGAATTCAAGAAATATTCTTACAGTATTATTGTATAAAAGACTAACTACAGTGAAAAATAAGCCAAATGTTTTTTTTTTTTCATTTTTTGATTTCATTTTTTATATATTATACAAGGGAAAGCATCTGGGAATACAGCAAAGTCTAACTTGGCAGACAGAAGCAAAGAAATGAAGGACAGGAAATAAAAAAAAAAATGAAGGAAAGAGAGCAGGAAGTGACGAACATTATACCCTCAATGAACGTCTGCCAACATGAATACAAGCTTTTGAATACTGAAATGAAGAAAAAGGCCATATTCAGTCTGATGATATACAAAAAAGAACGTCTTAGGTTTGTTTTACAAAAACAAAACATTTGTTAAACGGTAGACATGTCATGTAAACTCTTGTTGTGGCATCTTTTCTAATTTAAGTCCCTTATTTGTGCAGAATACTTATTCTGAATGTGGCAGCCTTGTTTAAGATGTAGATAATGATAATGATAGGAGACAATATACAAAGAAATAAATGGAATATAAAGCAAGTCTTAAGACCAAAGACTTAATAAAAGAAGAAACTAAAAAGCATGCACACTCATAGGAAAAAACTAAAGAAAGCCATGAGAAATGTCTTGAAACATAAAAAAAAATCCTGATAACTGTTTTTGTTCAATATTATGCTACACTATGATATTTATCAAAAGCATATGAAGTGTCGAGTCTGGTTTACTGTATCGAGTATATCACGGCTTGGATCAAAACACTGAAAAATAACTTAGATGTTTTCTCTGTATTATAAAGCTGGAAGCCTCAAGAAAGGACCGGTTAAAACACAAACAAGTATAACAAACTTTAACTGCTTTTAAAATTGTATGTCTTGCGATATTAACAGAAAAGATAACTGAAAAAGTGGATCTATCTTCATCAGGCCAGGATAAAGTGTGGTCGTCGTTTTTTCATTTGTTTAAATTCGTAATCACTTCTTCAATAAGCAATCTTTCTATAGCTAGTGGCGGAAAAAATGTAAAAAACAAAAAACAAAAGCTTTTGTGCTGACGTCAGGAGCGTGTAACTGTCAGGAGGCTAAACAAAGATGTGAATCAGAGGAAATATGTCACTGTTTACATTTAACACTATATGGCAACGGAAGCTGAAGGGCGGTGAAGTCCACTTGTCCTTTAGTTAAGACACTAACAATATGCAGGGAATGCTGATGTTCTGTATTTTCACTGTTCACTACAGAGGAAAAGAGACAGACTTATCTGAGCTTTTAGTCAAACTAGAGTTTGCCAATTGTCTGGGCCCTACAATATTGTTAATGCTAATGCAGTCGGGCCTATTACTCTACTGGTCAGTAGCACAGAAAGCCATCTAACCTATGCAGAAATAAACAGGGTAGTTTCGGTGGCAGAGCGAACAAAATATAAATATAAATAATATAGTCTCTTTCCTTTTTTTTTTGAATGGGGGCGCTTTAGTCTCTCAGTTCTAAAAGCTAATAATAATTTTTAGTCATCACTCTAAACCGGCCAATAAATTAATGTCAATCTCATAAGTGCCCAAATATTTTCCCCTCATTCAACCCGGACTCGCCAAAGATCAGGCAGGGTGGAGTGCTCCGTTTTCATGGTGACACTGGCAAGCTATAGACTGAAAAGCTGCAAACTTCTTTGATGTACTTAACTTTCCCTTTAGACACACACTTTATAGCTCAATAACACAATAAATAGAAAAAAAAGAAACAGACAAACAAAAAACAATTGCTGTTACAATGCATTCGTCAATTCAGTTTAGGCACGAGGCAATTTCCACACACGGTTTGAGGAGATTGCGAGTCTCTGATTGTTCAGAAGCAACACACTTCTTGCAGACAGTGATATGTGCTGATGATTTTTCTTTGTGGGGAGAATTTTTTGCGAATGGAAACTGGTCACAGGGAGCTGGAAGCTTGGTTCTTTCTCTGTCTTTTAGGACTGGATTCTGTTAAGTCTTGTGGTTTTGCTTCAAGTGGTCTATCTCCTCCAATTGGTGTCACAAACTCTGTGAGTCCCGTCTGTCGCTGGGAAGCAAGGTCACCGACTCCAGACGGGACAGAAATGATGTGGATCACTTTGATCTGGAGAGAGGAGACGAGAAATACACTAATGAGAGGTGATCGTCAATAATCACACTAACTACATTCATAAATATCATCAATATTTTATCAATATGCTACCAATACTGTCCGACATAATCAGCAACTAAATTATTAATCGTTCAACAATCTGTTTAGTTGTGGCTACTGTGGAATCAGGGGAAAATAAACAAACAAACAAAACAAATAAAAGGATTTAATAAAATTACTTTACAGTTCAATGAGGTCTGCAAATGAATTAAAACCACATTTAAAAAGATAAAAATATAAAAAATAAAATGAGGTTTCAGAAAACACAATAGAAGATACTAACTTTGCCTAAGATTCTCAGATTAATCAATTAATGAATGAACAGTCGCCAGGTGAATTAATACTGAAAGTAATGGTGAGTTGCAGGAAGTGAGAGTTACCTGTCTGATACTCAGAGGTGGCCCATTGGGTTGGATGCGTCACTCAGGCCTGGATGACCTCCTATGTGGCCTTGATGGGAGTCACTGGAGCCCCCACTCACCTTCTCCTCCTCCCTTCTCTTAAGGCAGGCTGCTTTGGGGTTCAGATTCCGCTCTGTAAGTTTATGGGGACAGGATTCAAACTTTGAGGATGTGACACACAAACTACCACATGCAAGAACATGAAGAGTTGTTGAAGGATCAGCGTTTGAAGCTGTGACAAAGCGTGTGCTAGCTGTACACTGACCCCTGACTTGCTGCTCCAAGCTGAGTATGACAGCCACAGCCTGATGGAGGATGAGCAGTTTAGTTTGGGGCTTCTCGCTCTTCAGGTGCAGTTGGCACATGCGCCCCAGCTCCTTGAAGGCCCCGTTGATGTCTCGCACCCTCAGCCGTTCACGGGCGTTGTTAGCCATCCTCCTCTCACGCTCACGTTCAGCCTTCTGCTCCGGATTCAGCCCCTCATCTTCATTGATACTGTGGGAAGAGGAGAAATCCAGCTGAATGGCACATCTAGTTTATAACTAAATGCACAAAACAAACTATAGATATACTGTAGATTGAGAGTAACGAACATAGAAGTCTTCACCTCTCTGCCTCTGACTGTAAGTGGAATATTAGTAAAGACCATCAAGAAAGATAAATTAGCTTGACACTCTCCTGCCCAGGCTTTATCACCACTTTCTGAAGTGTGACTGCTTTAGAAAACATCACAGTGACTTGTTGACTGAAAATAAAATTGCAGGATCAATCCTCAAGGTTTCATTTCAAATAATAATTTTCTGACACCAAACCAAACATTAGATAATTTGTAACTGTTTGACTGTAAAAAATATTTAGTTTTTGCATCTCGACATGCTCGTACCTCGAGCGTGTGCATGATCGGGGGGTATTCATATCTCTTCTATCGCTCTCGTCATCCGACTTGTCGTCTGCGGAGAGGCCGTCGTTCATGTCGTCCTTGTCCTGTTTCTCCATCTTCAGCTCCAGGCCGCTGGGCAGCTGGCCAGCCAGGGCTGAAGCAAGACCTGCTGAGGACAATGTAAACATAGACATAAAGAAATAAACTCATCAGTGTCTATATAATCTTATGTGTGGGACACAGTAAGTCTGCAGGGTTGCACCAGACCTCTGAATGTTTCCAACTGGTGGTTGAGTTCTGCGCTGGACGTGGAGCCGGCACTGGGCAGGCCTCCATGGCTGTTGTTCAGGCTGGCAGCATCGTCAGCGTGGGCACCACCCTGCTGTAACACAGACAGGAAGGACATGTGACAGGAAGAAGACACAAAAGGGAGATGGGGCACAAAATAGTCAAGAGCGGAGAGAACAGCCAAAAGTAAAAGATCCACTTGTTCTAAACACAAAAAAATAATCATGGCATTGCCATCGTCAGCGTCATGGTCCATCCACATAGGTCAAGGATTAACTTTCAACATTAAATAACAACTAATGGCTTTTGAAATGTGGATAACATTCAGATTGGATGCTCTTTGCAGTCTGTATCTCTTCATATGAAAAGTGCAGGGTCTACTGAGTCATACCAATCTATCCTCTTCAACACTTGGGGGTGCTTTAGTGATTTGTTTCAAAGTAGAAAGCTGTCCCATGAATAACCATAAGTGGAAAACATGAAAATAAAAGCAAATAAAAGACCCATGTAACAGTAGTTTCAAAGAAAATATACTTTATTAAACATTATGGAAAACGTTCCCTTTTATGTTACATTATACTTCAATGTTGTGATGTTCTCAGTCACTGGGATCACAACAGAGGACATGTCTGTTTCTCATGTCTCCAATGAGAAAAATCCTCAAGCTCATCTCACTCAGTCCGACCATTTCCTTTTTTATTTCATCCACAATCACAACATAAAACTGGTCAGCTTCCACCATGTTATACCCTTCTACTTCCCGAGGTTTACCACATGTTCTCCAGCTATTTGATTCCCTCTCTGGGAAACCAGGGAGAGGCGGGGAATCCTCACAGAGGGTGGAGGGAATCTTCCCCATTTCTTGTGGAATGTGATCCCCAGTCACTGTTGGCCTCTGTTAACCCCACCAGCCCCCAGCCCCTCCCCTTCCTCAGCGCTACGCTAATCTTTGCTGTGCTCTCAACAGGTGTCCAAACAACTCTTTGTCTGGTAAAGGAGGAGGGAAAACTGGGGCTCTGGCAAGAAAAGAACGCTGCCATTTTCATGGCTGGGCCTGATTAGCATACAGCTGAGGAGCTCTATTTGGGTGGAGGCAGCGGGTTCAGACACACGTTTCCAACGATTCAGATCTCCTCAGTTGTTAATAAGAAGCAATGAGAAAGGGAGGAAGGCGTAGAGGGTGGAGTGTCAGTGGGAGTAAAAAGCCTTGGGCTGTGCTGGTCAGTCCCGACTGACGGGACCTCTCTCCACACAGGAAGTCCTGTGTTAGTGCAGACACAGTATGTTCTATCTCACAGTCTCAGTCGGTCAACATCACTGCCACAGCCCAGCTCTCCTTAACAAATACATCAGACTGAGCTCTTCTGACAACCACAGACAAATTCTTGTTCAGGGACAAACCAAGCTTCTCTAAAAGATCCAGCAGCTTCAGCATCAATGTCCAAACAAGCAGAGACAGAAAACACACGGAACTCCAACAAACTGAGACTTCAGAGGCTTTTCTAATACATTCATACTGGCAACACTGGACCAGAGAGAGGAAGTGCAAATCCTGATAAGAAGAGGGAACACAATACAGTTCACTTGTATTGATCACGAAAAGCGCAAATGACAGTTGAAATGAATTAAATATTTTTTTATTATTTAAAAACAACTTATGGCTGAGCATCAGAAGGGATTATCTTGTGTGTGTTGAGTGATTATCTAATTCTCCTTAAAAGCAAAAAAACAAACATTCTTTAGCTTCAGCTTCTTGACTGTGAAGAATTACTGCTCTTCTGATAACAAACAAGCAATTTGACAATATCAAAATCGTAAAAAAAATTGAATGAGCATTTAATATTTGGAAATTTTGCAAACTAAGCACTTAATTGATAATGCCAATAATTGCATAGTTGGACCTTTTAAAAGTAAAACAAATAAAATAATTCCTTCAATCATTTGATACCAGTCACTTTCCAGTAAAAGTGATCTGATCATCTACCCATTAAAATAGAATGAGCATTGTTTCTTTTTGTATTACTGTATGTGACCTATATTATTTTCAAACATCTCCAGATTACTGTTGGACGAGCCGTAACGTTTTAATATCCAATGCAGATGTCTTCAAATCTCTTGGCTTTTTAAAGTGAAATACCTCAGATGGAGGATGAGTGAACACATTCTGATTCATACTGAGTCCTGCTCTCCCCTGAGTCTCCGAAGGCTTTGACTTTGACTCTAAAAAGAGTGCAACACACAAACACTTCTTACACCAAAACCCAAGTTCACTCCATTTCGCCTGTTTTTCACATTTCTCTTCCACCCTTGTGTATACAGCCGCTCTTGAGAGGAGGGTGAGCCTTCGGCAAGCTATTACACTTATGGAAAATATGTCAGGATATATTCGACTGTTCATGTGTGGGAAAAATGTGTAGTTTGTACTCATGCTGGGAAATCTGTTTTTAACAGGTGGGTGAGGCTTCATTTGTTCATGAGTCACAAAAATACCAATAAAAAAATTAGTTTTCTCTCTTGCCTCATGCAACACTCTAAACACAGAAAACTTTGATTCTCATACCATCGCTGCTGTCCGAACCAATGCAGAGGCGGGGAAGTTAGCTCCAATGCCTGCTATTGGCCCATTTTGCGCCTGTCCCAGCAGACTGTGTATGTCGCTGGGCAGACTGGTAGTGGAGCCCACTGCATGGTTCCTCAGAACTAGGATTGCATCATCCAATCTGTCCAGACGGTCCTCCATTCGAGACTGGAGGGACCGGAGGGATTGAGGGGCGCAGGGTTAGGGAGAGGGAGAAGAGAGGAAAAGAAGGACAGAGCAGCTTAGTATAAGCACATTAGGACTAAAATTGAAAACACTGATTGTGTGGTGTGGACTTGGAAACAACAAAAAACTGAAACATAAGATAAAGAAGGCAATTCAAATGCAAAATCAACAGAGCCATTCCAGCTTGATGCGCTACAGCCAATTGAGGTGCTTCAACAATTATTTAGAATTGAACTGCACCTAAGATGATTACTTCAAGCTGGAGAAGCTTAAAACACAACATAACATGACAATATGGCAACAAATAAAAAAATAAAATGAAACTGCATTTCACTGTGAGGGTTACGGACTGCAGCTCGAGCAAAATGAGGAACGCAAAGATGTATGAAACATGTAGTGATTAAAGGCTCTATCTGAAGAGTACCTCACAGACATCCTTTAAGAAAGACATGGCATCATGGAGATGCTCATGCAACTGCTGATGAACTCGGTTTTTCTGGCAAAGTCAAATAAGAATGAGAGAGGATTATGAGAAAAGATCAGAATCTATAAATACGAGAAACACACTGTGGAAAGATTGTTTTTGTAAAGACGCAGACAAGAAGCAAGCATTCTGTATCAGACCATTCACTCTATGGAGATTTTAAAACATTAAACATTACAGGTCACATCCCTCAACTTTTCATTCACTATCGTGCGTAACGTTTATTTACACAACTGGCTTCAAAGCGTTGTGTTTTGTTATTTCTCTTTTGGAATAAATGTAATTCCTGCGTTCTCCATTGTCCGAGTCACCTTACGACATAAATATACTGCAACTCTCGTGGTTATATCTCTAAAATCAAGCCATGCTTTCCAATAAATAATATGAAGCAGTTGACCACTTTACAAGAAAGATTTGTGGCTACTTTTCATAATACAGAAGTATAATCTAACATGAATTAGTGTCATTGGCCCAAACCACTAACAAGGTCAGTTATTTTGTCTGTAATCAAATTGTTGACTGGCTTGACAGTTGTGCATCACTTTCCTAGAACTACCAAGACTTTCTAATGTCCCAAATAGTTCTGACTCAACTACCTAACTGTGATCCTTGCTTTTTCTACAGTACACGCCCCCCAAAAAATCCTGACAACATTAAAAAAGTAATATAAGTCATTTTAAACCACTATAGCTAAATGACTCTAGAATATTGGAATACTATTTAATTCCATTAGTCATGGAGTTGCATATTATTTCCATTATGGCCAACAGGTTGTCAACAGCCTGTGAGATGACGTCAGGTGGCCACTGACGTCATCTCACTTCGCCACTGAAAAGTGGAATGAATCGGACACTGTGAGAAGCTACTGCGATTTAGTGCAGGTCTGTTGTTTCCTCCTCAACACAAAAATCATCTGTTTTCAATAGTGACACATAGTGACATAACATGGCTGATTGTGCTGCTGAATTAACTTCATACGTGTCATAAGGCACGTGAACGGCAGTTGATTTCACGTCGCTATCATCAGCAGATCATTTCCAGGTTATCAACACTATTCACTTTAATCGTCACCTTGACTTATTTATAGTGGCCATGAAGAAACAAAACAAAGCTTGTATCAGAGTGTGAGGAAACGTCTACGTGGTTCATGTTCAGTGTCCTCTTCACAAGCTGTCAGCTGAATGAAGGGAACTATGAGATAAGACTGCACCTGGACTGTGGCCTTATAAAGTCATGTGCAATATTATTAACAGCTTTTGGATTTAACAATAAATGTGAGTAATATGTGGATTTTGCAGCAGTATCTCTCTGCATCCTCCCTTTATTGATTTGTAGGAATCACCAAAGCTTACAGCTCCGAGGACGTGCAGCAGGGCAGCAGAGTTACTAACACCGAGCAGCTTTTGAAAATGGCAGACATGTCTGTGGGTTCAAAACAAAACTGGACAATATGTAAACGATAAAATAGTTTTAACACCACAATTAACACTGGTTAAGACTATGGTCTATTTTTTCTAGTTTACTACTAAATGTTTTTGTTATGTGAGCTCCATAATTAAATACTCTAAGCAGGGGATGTAAATACATGACATGCATCAGGTAGCAGGTTACATGAAAGGTGATCTGTGGCTCTGGCCACGTGGTAGCAGAGGAATCCTGGAGATGTGGTTCAGCAAACAGCTGTCACCCCCACACCAGCCCCCTCAACAAAACCCAACCCCCCAACTGTCATCCCCACCCTGGCGCTCAGAGCAGAGGACAGATGGCAAGCCCCAAGAGACAGGTATTGTTCAGTTTGGTTATTCATCTACCCCCCCTTCCCCCAGCAAAACATTTGTCAGACAGGAATCTTGCTGAAATGCTAGCCGGGTCCTTCATGAGTAACCGATCCAAAGTGAGCATCCATCATAACGTGGGCTCACTAATACAGAGGACAGCGATCTTACCAATGAGTGAAGGGAGTTCTCATAATTCGGAGAGGAGGGGGTCTGTCCGCTAGCACGGGGCCACTGGTGGTTACCTAGGGAGAAACAAAAGAGATGTAGCAGAGGTCAAGGTTTGGAAATCCCCTTATTCCGTTACACATCATCATGGCTGATAGCTGTATCCTTCCTCACTGGGTGCACCGATATACTGCTAACTGACACACACAATAACATGCAGCCGTCACACACTGACATCCTGATTTTCTGGTTTCTTTTTGTTCTACATGAGATATTTTTATCTTTCTGGACTCAAATGCATCACTTCCTGATGGCTGGACTGCATCCTGAAAACACGAGCCAGCGGAGAGTTTGTTCATTTACCACCCACTTCCACACTTGGCAGATGTACGCTGCATCTGCACATAAATAAGCATTGCTATGAGAGCCTGGAGAACAATGTGACCACTGACTAATCTGACACTAGTTTTCCTTCACACTCCTTTGTGGAAACTTAAAGTTGATATAAACACATGGTGATGGAAAATGCAGTGTTTGAACAGCGTTTCGACACATGGCCTCGATCAGGGATTTTTGATGAAGGAAATATGCGAAACATCTGGATTCAGTCGGCTGGTATTGTTGAGTCATGTTCCTCATTAGTTTTTCGTCCGACACTTATTTGAATGGTGGTATGGTAGCTACACACTCTGTGTCTCAGTGTGTATTTGACAGGATTTGCATTGGGAGTATCACTGCTTCATTTGTACCAATTTTTCTCATGAGGCCAAATCTACTTTGGCAGATTCCCTATTTTCATTCCACACGAAAAATCATGCAATTTAGTAACATAATCTAAATAGAGAAATTTAAGATCCGAGGGATTACAATTTACCTTTATCTGGAAGAAGTTCACACTGGATATAATACATTTACGTGAGCCAGAAAAAGTTAATCTGCAGGCCAGTGCAGGGAGGCGAATTAAGCTAATTTGATCTGGTGTCAATTAGAGCAAAGGAAAAGGAATCCACATCTGCTGATCACATTTCCAGCTGCAGTGCAACATTTCTTTCTTTCCTCTTTCTGAAGCGAAATCTTCCAACTAATCTGCCTGCCGCGTGCAAGAGGAGGCAAAGCATTACAAAATCAAATAATCTTAATGGAATTTGACAAAAAATTAACCTTTCAGGGTTATTTACAGGATAGGATGTCCGTGGGCCTTTCCAGCTCGCAGCACTCAGAGCTCTTCTGGTGTCCATTATTGGTGAAAAGATGCCAAGCCCAGCCTACATCCTGGTGAATGGAGTCCACTGTAGCACAAACTACAGATGGAGACTTTGTTTTGGGTATCTATCATTTAGTGTAAATCCCACTCTGTACTGTTCTCAACTTCTTCTAAAGGCAAGCCAGTAAAAAATGCAGAACAGGCTGAGTCATTTACAGCAGAGAGAGCTGGGGAATGCTGAGTGGGAACAAATTTGATTCACTCTTAATTAAAAGTTATCTAAAAGCAACAAAAAAAAGTGCAGAGTGGCATTCTGAGTCTCTTCTGTGAGGAGACTGATGCAATATTTTAACACTAATTTCCCCACGTTGGTCAAAGTTCTCTGTGTTTATATCAAACACACAAAACCATCGTGTGCAACATGTCTTTAAAAACCCGACTACCACGTTAGAGGGAAAGCAACCGAGTACAACACAACTAATTAACAAACATAAAATCACACCTCCGCTGAGATCAAACTGTAAAACCATAATTTCCATTTATTCATTCCAGTGAAATTTCTCACTAAACCTTCCGTATTGGAGCTTCCATGTTTCCTCACCCACTCGGCCTTGGAGAAAGCAGACTTCAATTAAAAGACCATTACAAGTGACTTTGGGAGAGGAAATGAAAAAGTCTCTCTTCCTCAGCCTTCTCCCAGGTGAATGAGACAGATACTCCACATGAGTCTCTCCTGGCTTGCAGCCGTGAAAAATTTGCCTGGGGCTTCAGTCCCCACGTGCACCGGAGAGAGCTAATTGAACAAACCAGTCGTGAGTAATGTGCTGTACATTGGTGTAATCCTAATGATGAATGAATTTGGTGGCTCACGTCAACAGCGAGCCAAATTTTGTGCCAGTTTTAAAGTTGTGAACCCAGAAGCACAGCTAGTGATACAATATCCATTTCCCCCACAATTCCACATGTATTTATTTTCGGTTGCTGCTGTTGATTTATTCCATATAAAATGACCGCCATTAATAAAAACTGACACTGCATTACATTTTCTTATCATAACAACTTCCAATAGTTATAGCATGTATTTCCAGGTATTTTAACATTACATTGTAAAAAGTCTACACTGGCCATTGTTATGCTGTGAGGTGTGCTGTACTGTAAAGAGGTCAAGAGGGAGATCTCCCTGTGCGGGGCCCTCATAGACCTCCTCATCAGCTGAGTCACAGCCACCCTCCTTCACCCACTGTCTCATAAACAAGGCCTTTTGCAGCCTGTGTGTGTGTTTGTGCGTGTGTGTGTCTCAGTGTGTGTTGGAGGGAACAGCTGTCCATGGGGCAGGGCAACAGCTGAGGATGAAGGGGGCACACATAGAGACAGCTGCCGCCACTCCATTACCACACATGACACAACTGTCCACTAAAGCAACACACCGGGATTTCCCTTACTGTCTCGACTCATTTACTTTCCATTACTCTCTCCACGTCTCTGTCACCACATCAGAAAATGCAAATTCCTCAAAGACACATGTCTCTTGTTTTTTTTTATGTACTAAATAACACAGTATATTACAAACAGGAACCTCCTTTAGTTGTATAGCTGTGTAGGTTAGAAGAGACAGGGGGTCAGAGAGGTAAGTCTGCCTGTCCTCAAAAAGCAACCTGATATAAAAGCATAAACTACGAAGCACATGTGTGGAAAAATAGGATTATGTAAAAAATATGTTATGTGTATTAGTCCAAGTAGGACGGGTGCCATGAGCCACTGTTATGAATCCTAACAATATGGATAATAGTTTTACTAAAGAGGAAAATATGAAAAATGTTTAAACGCTTTCATTACAAGATTTTCAAATCCCTGCGCACCCTAAAAACCAGAGCCCCACTCTTTTTGTAAATTTACACTTTCATTTCAGGGGATGGTATATTTCAAACAGTTTAAAATAAAATCTAAGGCAAAACTTGTCTTCACACTAGATGTGAGTTTAAGAACATGAACAAAGCCCCCTCTAAAAAAAAAGCTGAGAAACAAAACTAGTAAGTGATTTCACCAGAAGTCAACATGAGGGACATCAAAGCTAATGTTGTAGACACTGGATCGGCGAGTCATGGTGCTTTAAGGTGAAAGTGGTTTGTTAAAATCAGAACAAGTTTGCAAAGCTGATTTATTATTATTTTCCTTTAGGGAAAGTCACATATCTTTGTGTGGTCAGACATTGCAGATAGGAAGCAGCTGCTAGCTAAATATGGTACAAAGAACCACTTCTCTTTGTTGGCCTTGAGATTAATGTTTGATGTAACTCATGAGAAACCCATTTAATAAATGTTGTCTTGGTATGATCTGAAATACTTACTCATAACTGTTGTTTCCACGAATGTGCAGCCTCATCCCAGAATGAACTAAGCTGTCTTTTAGAATGGATTAATGTAAAAATGGCATTAACTGCCCAGCAATAGATAAAGCATGAGGATGAGTACCAAATGATTACACCTGCTCTAAAGCTAAAAAGGGGTATTAAATTAAGTTTTGGGGAAAGTTTTCCCACTTCATTCTGCTTGGGCTTTATTCCGACTAATGCAGCATGTAGATAAAGTAATTAAATGAATTTCAGTAATATTCATGAAGGCCTCCTAATTAGCTCGACTCTTCCAGAACAAGGCTTAATTCTAGCAATGTGACGTGTGTCTGTCACTGGCTTTACAAAGCAGTTTCAAAGATGGATATTTTTTATCCTACAGCAGGCATTTAAGTGTACACGAGGTGTGTATGATATTAAAATCGAAGGAGTGGCAGTGTACCTGGCCGTCCAGAGGGGGTGCCGGAGGCAGTCCCCACGCTGCCAGCTGAGGCAGCTCCTGCTGTGGCTGTCAGAGGTGAAGGAGAACCCACTGGTGTTGACGGGTTGGAGGGGAAACTACTGCTAGTGTGGTCAGGTGAGTAAATCTGTGGAAACAGACAGAAAGAAAGATAGAGAGTTAGTAAGTAATAAAACATCACAGGTCGCAGTTTGCTTTTACTTCCACCAAGGAGGTTATGTTTCCACCCCTGTTCGTAGGTTGGTTGGTTTATTTGTTGGTCAGTTGATTTGTCTGCAGGATTACACAAAACTACAGAACCGATTTCCACAAATCTTGGTGGGGGGATGGGACATGGGCCAAACCATTCCATTTTGCAATGGATGTGGACAGAGGAGCATATCCAGGATTTTTGTGTATCTCTTTCTTTTACATTGCGAGATTACACTGCAGTTTTTTCATTTTCATTGCTTTCTCAGGGTTTAATTTATGGACCCTGATTAGCGATATTTAGGGGATTCATACATATATATAAGTCTGTGCAATTTGGTTATTATCCAAATTAAAATCCATATCTAGCCGATTTTAATCTGGACACCTTTGCAGTCATTCGAAATATTTAATTAATTTGAATAATTGTCAGAGCACAATTGGTTGAATTAAATCTGGCAGTCTGAACATGACCCCGGGCTGAAAGGTCACTGTTTAACTCATAAAGAAACCCATAAAAAAACTTGCAGGTTTATAGAGGCAGTTTGTTTTTCACTTGCACACAAGCTCAGTCCCTCTTCGAGTGACAGTTATTATTCCACTGTGGTTTAAGGAAGTGCAGACGGCCAACCTGGAAACCCTGTTAAGCCAACAGCAGAATATCTCATGGGCTGCGTGTCAGCCTGCACTAGATTCTATGGTGAGCCATAGATCAAAATCTAGCAGTATTTCAACGTTGTTTACTCATCTACTCCTTATCGATCCAGTCCCTTTTTTCTGCATGACCCAACAAACAGAGTCAAATTTACTTCAGTTGTACTGCTGTGATAATCACAGCAATGTTATTGTGTTGGTGCATCCTCTGCTAGGTTACACTGAGGTCACTGAGTTTAAGGATGACATGTCAATCACAAGGGAACGAGGAGATTACATCTTCAGAACTTCTACTGGGATTTCATTTGTTTAAACAAATGCTGGATTAAAGCACAAACACATCCCTGATTCCCCACCCTCTTTAATAAGAGGATATTGCGCCATAATGGAACGTGTCTCAGAGAACTCCGGGTATTATGTGTGGATCCTGACTAATTAGCGAAGAAAAAACCCGGGCAGATCCACAGAGATTTCTCCTCCAAGTTAAAATCAAATTGAGCTAGCAGGAAACCATTTGACTTGTGTGGGGATGACAGAACCCACTCATTATTAATAATCTCCTCATTCAATCTTGATCTCTGGGCTTTAGTTTTTCAATCAACTTGGAGAATCAGGATAAATGTTTCGTGGACGTGGGGAGGAGGAGGAGAGAGCGGCCCATGCCTAAAGGGAGGATGTGACTATTTATGCTTTTTCTAAAATCGAAGTGTTTCTCTCTGCTGAGCATCGTCACTCTCACACACGCAATTCAATCATAAACTAAGAGGGATTATTAATGTGGTCACCACTTGGCCGGAGACCGATGAGCCTCAAAACAAATATTTTGTACTTTCTCAAAGGAAAGCCCCTTATAACTGTGACTTCTGACCCGACAATATATGACTTTCTATTCTTCTCCCCCACTGGCCACTGACGTTTGCATTCAAAGTGAAACATGGCTCATTTTACTGGAATAAATGAAGCTCCGCCTCGTCATCAGTTACGCTCCCACAGGCGGCACCGCGCCAATAACCACGGCCAATTTATAAGGGCGGAGAACAAAAGCGCCACAATGTGCGGCCCGTGGAGACGAGCCACAGCAGTTATAAACTCCCCTGTGCCCCCTGCTCTAAACACCCTCCCCCCCATCCACAGTCCAACCGTGTCCATTTCACTCAAGCTTTGTCATGCTAATAGAACTGAGTCTGCAAATATAAAGGACTTAATTTGTTATTACCAAACCCCAAATCTCATACTTTGGATTCGCACCAGTGAGGAATATTCCCCCCCTAAAACGTCCAGCTGTGGCCAGGATGTGTGAAATTAAACTGTTGCTTCATACGTCTAATGTCAGTATATTAATGCACATATTGTGTCTGTTGTGTCGACACACTTTTTTCCAGTTGGTCAGTATGAGGAGCAGTGAAGAATAAGACTTAAAGAAGATAAGAAATAACCCATTATGTTCAAGTTCATTTTATACTGTAACAATTCAATTTGGTCCAGAAACAACTCCCCCTTCTCCCCCATGTTCTCCACTGTATCTACCAAAATAGAGCTTCATAGGACCCTTCCATACAGAAGACAGAATCCAACCGTAATTTGTTATAATTTATAATCAGTTGATGTGCTATGTGATCAGTTTCCTTCTGTAATGAACCTACAGAGGGACAAACACCTGTTATGATACCTTACAGGATGCAACAGATACCCGTGGATGGTTTTGCAAAGTAATCCATTGGTTTAGAGGTATTTTTCATGTACAATTCTCTTTCTTGAATGCTCTTAGTTTAAGCCCACAATTATCCAGGCTTAGGCCAAAAAACAACTCCAAACAACTCCTCTGGGCTTTTTTAATCAGCATTTAGCAGAGCAGTTAATTCTTGGCGTGATTATTAAGGTCACCTTCTTTAGAGGCTGAGACGCACCATTATTCTGTTTTTGGTTTCAGTATATGGGTGTGTTGAGGTTGGATGTCAAACTTGAGAGGATGAAAAGAGACTTCTGTGGTGGTTGAAAGTGTGGCCACGTTGATGCAACACAAAAAATATTCATTTTCAGATTAAAAGAAAGAACCATAGTTGTTTAAAATCCAAATGCTGTTAGATCAGGGAGTTTTGACTCACAGAGGCTAAAGCCTTTCCCAGTGCGTCTCCAGTCTGTGAGCTTCCAGTGGCGTTCCCTCGATTTGCAGCAGCTAAGAAAACACAGACAGAGACACTGTAACAGAAAACTTAGACAAATGAAGAGTAACCACAAAGCAGCTGTTCGACCGCTTGACTTGCTACCTTTACAGAATGCACGTTCAGCGACTGGAGGAGAGCAGGTAGCAGAACTGTTAACAGGAGAACTCACCCATGACCCCATCGGCTGTGTTGACGGATGCGGTGTGCGCTGGGTTGACGAATGGCGAAGTGCTGGTGTTGCTCCGATGGAAGCTGGACATGGGAGGAAGACTGGAGTTGATTTCTGGAGAGACTGAGTGTGTGGGGTAATTCTGGAAGATTAAAAAAGAACAGAAAAGCACAGATTTGGGTCAAAAATGTGCTTTTGTATGTATGCTAATAACCAGAAAACAACTTAAGACACACATTCCCACTAATGGAGTTCTGCTGGGGGGCTGCAAGACTGAAAAATGATTTACAAGCGCCATGTGCTGAACAGCACTCATCGGATACCTTTTGTAAGTGTGACTGCAAAACAGGCTTGTAGCAATCGTTGATCACATATAAGCTTATTTATCACGTGCCGAGCGGTGCTGCTTACCAAACGGTCATGTGAGTGCAGGCTGGTGAAGTTTCCTGACTGTGGCATGTGAGATGAAGATCCTGCGAGCATTCCCCCATAACCAGACTGGCTGATCCCATTGGACGAGTTCCACGGGTCAGATGAACTGTGGGTACCATCTAAAAAGAATAATAAAAATTTAATGATAAATCTTTTTATTATAAAATTCATGGAATTGACGGCCAGTATTCATAACTTAGTTGTGACCTAGAGCCGGAGAGAGGCTCACCTTCAACTATACCCTTATAACTTTCCAGGAGGGGAGGGGGGGGGGGGTCATCCAAGGCCTACTTAATTTCAATTTTTTTTTACTCATGGGAATGAAACATGAACCTCCTCCTGAACACAGCTGACATAACACAAAGCTGAAACCAACAAAGAACGCTGCTCTTCCGTCTAGATGTGTGAGTCAGTCACACTGAAAAAAAGACTGACTACAGACTAAATATTACTGAATACTGTCACAACAACAGAGTCCTGCAACATCCAAATATTGGAATTGAAAGTATTTCGGTCCAATATTTTTGGAATTTTGAAAGGTGCATGGTGTAAGATGACATTCAAAATAAAGACATCATGTTAAATTCTGTTCAAGTGCAACATCAGATAGGTCTTTGTCTTTTAAACTTACCAAAGAAAGTGCTTGCAAACATACTGCCGGAGGGTTTAGGAGAAGAATAAGACGGTGAATCTCTGTTGTAGTCTTCTGAAGTTGGAGATGGTGCGTACACCTGCCGGGAGAAAAATAAGTATCAACAAGCTGTAAAGCATTGTGGGATATATCTCCAAGTGTGGAGTAAAGAGGCGTAGCTTTTCTACATAAGGTTGTACGTTATCTCACAGAGTAAGTAAGAACACATGTACTGAACAACACATGTACTGAAGATGTGGCTCTGAACACACAAACACCCACAAACACACAAACACACACTCCTCTACTCTTTAATGACTAGCAAGCAGTCAAGCTCATGAAGGGAGGAGTGGATTATCAGGGGTATTTGCATTTCAGATCAACTCAGCCTCTAATGGAAAGATAATGATACACGCTTACATGCGTAGACTAAATGCCCGGCAAATTACAGAATTTCCAAAGAGGCGGAAATCAAATAAGTGTTTCAAAAACAGCCTGCTTTACTTTCTTTATATTTTGGGCCTGCAAGCTGGTGGTAGAGGGAAAGGGGAGGCATAATGGGCACGCTGTTGTACAGTGTGTGTGTGTGTGTTTGTGTGGGTGTATGTGTGTGTGTGTGTGTGTATATGTGTGTGTGTGTGTGTGTGTGTGCCAAGCTAGGTGGGAGGATCAAAGACAGTGGAAGCCAAACACCAGTGATGTGGTGACTGACTTCATCCACTCCAGATGGAGGGAGAGAGAGGGTGAGGGAGTGAGTCGGAGTGGAGAGGCAAGACTCGATGACCCCGCCGTAGTGTAACACTAATCAGAGGCAGACGTGCCAGCAAGGTTCCACCTGCACGTTTCCAGTCCGAGCCCATACCTCCTCCAGCGTCCTAACATCACACTCAGCTGTTGGCCCAGCTCACTCCTCTACTAATGCCTGCAGGTGGGATTGCAGCTACAAGGGTTGTTTACTTGTTTAAGTTGTTTTATGACACAGCGCTGGTGGAAAAAAGGCATCACAACCAAGGTTTATAAATTCCGTCCAATCACTCGCTCATTATATCTGTGTGGACCGCAGCTTAAGGGGGACTCGGGCCTGTTGGCTCTGCTGAGTGAGTAGGACTCCAGTGTGCTGTTGTCTGGGTGTGTAATTAAAGTGCTCTGGGAGAGGTGGAGCTCTCCTGGGTCCTCTGGCTTACACATGTGACCAGGGCTGATAGGAGATCCATGGAGATCTCAGGTTAGCCTCCCACACGGGAGCCCAGGCTTTTGTCCTCCGCCTCTGTCAGACGCTCAATGGGCAGCATATGGTAGCGGATAATGCTAATTGTCCTTTTTACCCTGGGCTAACCAGTCAAGACATTAATAAACCATCTCAAACACTGGGTGCCTCATTCCGCCAGCCTATGGAGGAGAGGGCTTCCTTTTACAAGACCATTAATTAAAAGCCGTCACTCACACGGTTCAGCACAGCAACACAGACCTACATAGGCTGTTTGAGCTGCAGCGGTCATGGTTTATAAAGGAAAAACAAATACACAACTATAAATCTGCACCAATGTAATATTAAGCTACATCTGTGAAGAAAAATACTACATTAGCAGATTACATTCCTCCTCAGCAATGGACATATAGCTTTTTAAAAGTAATTACTGCCACCGTAACATTTTTCTGCCAACTATACTATATTTATGGTAATACTTTTTAAACTTGGGTTGGCTCTGAGATACAACATTTCACTACTGGTAATGTTTGCACTCCCATCAAATACACGACAATAGAAATATTTAAATCTAATAACAAAAGACAGTAAGACGAACAAGTTGAACTTTTAACTCTTAAAAGAAAAAACGTTATATTTTTGTGATAATACGTTGCTTCAAATAAAATACACTGTATTGAGTTATTGGCTCAATCCTGTATCCTGACTTAATCCGACTTCACTGACACTATATCCTGCACACCTTGTCACACAGTGTCTCACAGCCTTGCGGTACCCCCACCTTTGAAGTTTGTGCCACGCCAAATATCACATGTCAAAACAAAAATCTGTCAACCAGTACTGAGGGCAATAACAGGAAGGGAAGGGGAAATATAAAAAAAATATAAACTTGGGTAAAAAACACACATCAGGCTATTAGCCAAGAAGCTCAAAGAGAGAAGTTCAAACGCACCCTTAATGGGCTGTCCTGTTTCTGAGCTGTATGTCATTACTTGGAATCGAACCATATCTCTGGGGCATTTTGTTTCAAGTCTAAGTCTAACACACTTTTCTGGTTTAGTTTGCAAAAAAGACAGATGAAACATTATACAATTAATAATAATAATAATAATAAATACTGAATAAGTTATATAAATGTAAAAAAAATGTAATTGTAAACATTTATTTACTCTCAAGGAACAAATAAATCCTCTCACAAAGAAACAAATTAATGTGTTACATATGTAGCAACACAACAAATAACCACAGCTAAATACAATTCTAAATGTAACAGAAGAAAATAGATATCTAGCTATCTGCAATCTTCCATAAACACCAGTGACACATCCCACAACATTCAGGTCAAAGCATCTAATGTTGTATCTGCATCAAAAAGTAAATGAATGCATGACTTAAGTTTGTTATGTAAGAAAAACAAGTAATTTAATATATTTGCTTTTCCAAGTGCACATAGTGACAGAAGAGCAGCCTTCTGGGCGTCTGCTTCTCTAAAAATAGAGTAACAACACAGCAGAATACCTTCCAGTTGCTAAAGCCACAAAAATGTCGTTTTGGCATCAATGCAACCTCATGATCTCCTCACAACATATGTGTCTTATACATATTGTATAGACACTATGATAGTTCCACACACCGACACACACCCTCTCACCCTCACCCCAGACCTGACTGTGTTGCATATGTAGTCAAGCGCTCATGCTTGAACGAATGTGCAACATATGTGAACATTAAGGAGATGTAGGGATTAGCTTCTGTAATGTAAGCGTGATATAACCTGTTGCCCTGCGAAAACAATAACAACAAAAGCAGGAATGTCACATCTAAATGAACACATGTGGGGTCTCTGGTGTCTTTATTATTTTAGATAAAAATCTGATGACATTCCACTTGTTGTGGCGGCGCTGCAGGTCTCTCGCTTCATTTTGATTATTTTTCCCTTATAGGCAACGGAAGAAAGATCAGTTCTGTGCCACCAGCTCACAAGCCAACGGCCCACTGTGAATTCTCCCAGTGCTCCAGATGGTGAGTTTGCTGTGCGACTCTGCCTTACAACAAATTAATGTGGATCAAGTTAATGTAAAGAATGAGTGCCACATTTATTTTCCCCTTGCAGAAATGTGATGCCGGTTATTTAACAAGTGTTTTTGATCATACATTTTGCCTATTTGTTCCACATGCTATCAATTTTCTCCCCGTCACCAACTGTAGCACAAGCCTGTTAATACTTATGAAAAAGATCAAAGTTGTCTTTTGTGCAGAGCGAACAAAGAGGAAATGCTGTAATGGCTCATAAGGAAGGTTGAAACACAAGCTTGAGTAAGATGACCTTTTCAGTAGAACATCATTAAAAACCTAACGTCTTTATTGTTCCGTTAGTTGCAAATGCCCTTTATGTAATAGCACATGCAATGACAGGTGGAAATCTGCCAGTCTAATTTGCTTATGACAGGATCATTACTTCAGGATTACTGAAATGCACGAGAGAGCTTATCTCACTACTGTGAGACCATGTCCTTGAGCAGATTCATCATCCCTCAGAATTGTTTTTTACAAAAACTTTAAAAAAAAAAAGCAGACTGATCACCTTCTTAAAACTTCCTGCAGCACAAGCACGACCACTAACTCTACTCAAAACAACAGTGTCAACTCAGCGCCTTCAAGTCCAAGTGCAGGAAAGACACGCATGCACAGACTTACCGGAAAAGATGCATGTATTTACCCCGAAAATAAACGTGCACACACGGAAAACATTTTCAGAGTAACAGAAATCAAAGAGGTCATTACAGAGAAGTACAGAAATCACATTAGGCTCCCTGTGGCGTCAAGAAGGCCAAAATGATACAAAACAGATGGAATAAGAGCAACATTGGTGCTTGGAGCTCAATCTGCAAACAGGAAAGTCTAACCTCAACAGGCTGCCTCTTTGCCTTAATCATTCCCAGACTCCCACTTGTTATTATTTCAACCCAGTCTCGGAGCTGAAGCAACCAGCCAGTGAAAATAAATTCAAGGCTGCAAACAACTTTTTCATTCTGCACAGTTTGATTCTGAGTGTGAGAGAACTTTTTTTTCTTCTAAATGTCATAACTTCTTTTGGAGTGTAGCCCAGAGTGATAACTTGTTTAGCTGTGGTACAAAAAAGAATATAGAAGCATGCTTAAATAAGTTTATAACACAGTAAAGAGACTGGAACTGCAGCTTTAACTGATGTAATGGAAAAGCCGTAAGGGGAGCCTTGGGTACATGCATCCACACTCTGACTCTGACACACACACACACACACACACACACACACACATACACACATACACTCGCACAGACATTGGGAACACAGTGCTTTCATTTTAAATGGATAGAATAAGGACAGTCAGATTGACAAGCAGACACCAACAGTCTCTCTCTCTATATCTCTCTCTAACAAACACACACATACACACACACACACATACACACTCATACACTCATACACTCATATACTCATACACTAAGTCCAAAACACACACATTCCCAAAGAGACTACTCACCGATTTTCCGTTGTAGTAATACATTAAAGAGTTACTGCCCATTCCAGGGACAGGGTAGGCGCAATACATTGTAGCTTATTTATAAGCAATAGAGGTAACACTACAGCAGCACACTGGCTTCCTCTCTAGACATACATCCAAATGGTTCAAAAGGGAGTAATAATTCTTTCAGTACTGGCCTCCACACACACAGCCCACTCACAGGAAACTTATGCAAAGCAGGAGTCTACCATTCCACACTGTGGGAAGGGGAGGCTGTCAGAAGGGAGTGGCTCGCGTGGTACATCCCTCTCTTAAGCCTCTAAGTGCTGAGGCACAGAGGAAAAGGACGAGGGGGAAGGGAGGGGAGGTGGGTATGAAAAAGATAAAGGCAAGTGGGTGGGACGGAAAACAAATGTGTGAGCGGATTTAGACAGAGAGAGAGAGAAAAAAAATGTTTAATTCCGGGCAAAAAAAAACATGCAGATTTTCTGCATGGGAAACCCAACAAACTGGAACTAAAATAATTTCATTCTAAGCAGGATTTCATTAATATGTGTGATTCAAAGACGGCCAAATGAATGCATAAGTGAGCACAGTGAGGCCTGTTCCCTTCAACCTTCTAATCCAGAGCGTCTAATCTTTTTGTTTTTGTGATGATTTAACACGTCGACAGGCAGGCAGCGTGGGGAAATATGGCTTTTGGGAAAGAAAAAAAGGAAACAACAACAACAAAAACAGCACAACCATCTGGCAACACATTTGACCTGTTCCCACATACAGCTCACACACCAATTAGGAGTCATTAGTGAGAGAAAGAGAGCGGCTCAGGAAAGACTGAATCCAAATCCAGGTAATGAGAGAGAAAAAGAGAGGGAGGGAGAGCGAGAGGGGAAGGAAAAGGGAGATGGACTAGGTATTTATGAAATGTGGAATATGAGAGTTATGGTGTTGGCAAATCTTAAGCTGAGAAGTGCCTGTAAACACAGAGTTGTAAAGCATGCAACAGCTGCAAACAGGCCGGCTTGTGACATCAGAGCTGGCCGGAAAAAAATATGCTCCATTTCCAAAACCCTGGGGGCCTCAGACAGGGGAAAGCACTGGAGAGGCAAATCATAGACAACCATTTTACTATAGTTTACTGTCACTGCACGCCACACAGCTCCCCATTACCTTTATCATGTGGGAGGAGGAGGAAGGAGGAGGGGAGAGCAAAGGAGAGGAGAAGAAAGGAGAGGCCAGATAGCATATTCCAGCGAGAGGCCGGTCTGTACAGTCCGACTGGAGCCTTTCATGTGGACCACTCATAGCTTCCTGGACTAAACACAGGCCTGTGGACTCATTGAGAACATCATTGTTATAGAAAGATGAAAGCTCCCTCTTCCCTAAGAAAACGAGGCCTTTATTACGCTTTTCCTTTCAGTGCTGTTATTATTTATCCCCCCTTTCTTCTCCGGGTCTCTTTAAAACTCATCCAAAAACACTGGCTGGACGTGCTGTTACCGCTTTATATCTGGCACCGTTTCAAGATGATGCTCTGAGGGAAATGGTCATGATAGAAGCGTTTGAAGGGGCTTTAAAACAAGTCCAGACACGCAGCAACAGTGTTGCGAGGGAAAAACACATGAAAGCAGGCAGAAATTGGCAATAATTTGGGAACTCATGCTCGCACACATCATGGCCTATTTCTCTGAATACTTTTAATAGATATGCAGGGGTTTTGCGTCATCAAACCCTGTGAATGGCGTCCCGAGCACACAGGTCAAAGCCTTGATGTTGTGGAAAAAAACAGTCAGCGTTGGTGCATTCAAGTTGGCCGCCACCCACCTGTTCACACCACCGTCTCTAAAGATAATCGAGTTGTCACAAGGTGCTTTTGTTGGATTTTGTTTGGGTGTCGAGAAATGCAGAGCAAATCCATGGGGCTGAGGTCACCCCTGTCTCAATCACGGATTTAGAGATGATGTCATCAGACAGGAAGATTGTTTCCTGCTCTGCTTCTAATTAGGGGAAGCGCTGCAAGCGAGGGGGGGGGGGACAAAACGCTCAAATGTTTCATCAATGTATTGATTTCAACACACTGCAGGGTTCAGTGTTAAGTTAAGGACTTTATTAACGCAACATTTAATGCAATTGAATCTCAGTTAAATGGTCATATTGACCAGGTATAAAAGTATGATGCAAAGTCATTTACAGTTTAATAATAAATATCAATGAGTATATATATCAGTATATATTTATATCAGTATATATACAGCTCAATATAGGTTATGCTCTGTATCCAAAGTAAATGTATACTCTGTATTGTTCATGTTTTGGATTTCAGGCTTATCAGGATTCTTGTTTTAATTCAATGCTATGCAATCCTATAATTGCTTTTCCTGTTTCTCCTCCTGTTTACTTGTTAATGTCCGTTTGTGTAACACAATAATCAGCTACTCATAATCCACAAATAAATCTTCAATCCGTGTTTTACAACTGCACAAATTCGACTTTCCTGTCTCTAAGCGAATATGACATAAGAGACAAGGGGATTTGCAATAAGTCATTCGGTGTCATCAGTTAATAGCAGTTTTATAAGCGTCTTACAGAGAATTAATTTGTGCTAATCCGTGTTAAAGTTCTTTCTCTGTCTAAGGTGATCAACATGAGTACAACGAGCAGAATGGACATAGTGCTTTTCGTACTTTTTTTCTGTTCATACTGATGAAACGCATTTACCCACAGATGTCACAAAGTTTTATAAAGACTTCCTCATATAGTGCACACAAAGAGAGTGTTGGGCTTGTTTGGATCCACTCAGAAAGAGTAAGTGAAGAAACATCATGAACTTGATTGACTGCCTCCTACTTCAGATTTAGAAACTGTCGTCCAACCAATCAGTGTCTTTGCTCTCTGTGAGAATTCCTCAGCTCTCATCGGGCAGGCCCAGCCAATTAGCTCGGCCACCCACAGAATAAAGACATTAAGCAGAAAACAGAAGATACTTGGATGTTGTGCCAATGTTTGAACTTAAATGATAAGCTTAATAATAGGCTTGCAATTATTTGTGTAAAGGGGGGGAAATATTTCAAACATATTTATTTTGAGAAATTAATGTAAAAAATGTACATTGCGCTTTATCCATCGTATCTGGTTCTGTTGTGACCATTCATTTGTTTATTTAGCATTTTTATCTTTAAATGTCATATAACAAGAGACACTGAAGTTTGCCATGTGAATGTGTTTAATTTTTAAGGATAAACGATGGGTTTAAGCTGTGGAAACCTTTTTTTTTTATTTAGCGCATTTAGCTTGTTTAAGCAGTAACATGTATTAGCAGTAAAATTCCTCTGACTGTCATTAATAAAAAGTTTATCATTATCACTTTAGGAATCTTATTTAACTGATTTGCATTTTTTCATATTTAAATTAAATGAAGCAGAGGTAAATAATGCCATCACTTACAGATTATCCTGTCCTCTATCATTATTCTGGCTCTAAAAATTGTGCACATCAAAGTCTCAAAATTAAAAAAACAAACATTATTTAACAAGTAAATACCGCTGTTGAGTTGTAGAAAATTTGAATAAAGTGGTCAATTCAAATTTTACTATATTAGGTTTAGATATTTGCAGAATTAAATCCAAACTAATTTATAAAATTGACCCATAAAACCGGTTGATTTATACCTTTAGCTGCTGATATCTGTTTAATCTATAACTCCAGGAGTTCTGTTATGCTGCAACTGATAAACACTGAAATGTGTTGTTGCTGTGATTTCCTAAAATTATATTTGTCACAAAATTTGCCGTTGCTTGTTTTAAACATTGTTGTTTGAATATATAAAGAAAAGGCATTCATATTCATGCTTTGGACAATATCTCATCTAAATCATTTCCTAGTTATAACAGTATGGCATCTGGCAGCAAAACGTTACAATTCCTGCTCATTATCATTTTACTCATGTGTATGTTGCATTCAATCAACACTCGTGCCTTCAAGCCTGCAAAAGGCTATACACACCATAATGATTGGGCACAGCAGTCTTCAAACAACAGCTATTACAAAAGTGTGTCTGACAGCTGTAAATGAATGTTCTCTACTAACTACATCCATCCACCAAGCCCAGAGAAATAAAACAAAAAAATGTAACACGCTACATTTGTTGGACATCTGCTCTAAACTGTTCACTTGGAAAACTAAAAGTCCTGAAATCTAAAAATATTGTTCTTCCTGAAACACAGCTCGCCCTGCTTAAATTCTCAGTTTCACACAAACAGATTTGTATTGTTTCGCACTTACAATAAACGTTAACAATGAAAATAAGAAGTTGAAAAGAGATGTTAAGAAATACAGGCGAGAGATAAAGGAAAGTGACGACCGGGTTGATTCAAAAAAAGAAAATATGAAGGCACAATATCACTGTTTAGAAAACAATATGATCACCTCAACCAAGGAGGTTGTTCGTTGGATTATTTGTGTTTTGTTTGTTAAAGGGATTACGCAAAAACTACATAAAGGATTTCCTCCACTTGGTGGACGGATTGGACAAAGGCAAAAAAAAAACGAGTAACATTTTTGTGTGGGTCCAGATCAGGGGGCAGATCCAGGAATTGTTCATTTGAGATTATGAAAGGGAGTTTTTTTGTTGCTGAAATTTTCACCAATTTCTCAGAGAATTTATGGATCTTGATGGAAAAATAACACACACACACACGCAGCATATTAAACATAACCTCTGACCTAAAGCTGAGTCCTGCATTTAAAGAGAACAAGAGCTTCATGTGGTTCAGTGATATGTTTTTCTGGTCAGAGCAGTCTGGCTAACATGGTCTCTAAATAACAAAGACTCTACCTTAGTGATTGCTGACAGGCCGTGTGTTCCTGAGCCTGCCAACGATCTGAAATCAGGTTTTACATTAATGCTGTAAACTCACGCAAAGCCCAACATGAATAATTTACAACAGGCCAGAATGTGAGTAATGACTTTAATCTGTGCATTATTTTTATTCTTGTTTTAACTCCTCGCTCTCCCTCCACATGAAAGAGGTCAGGCCACCGGTTCGTCTGCCTGCTCCATTATCTGCAGCCTCTAACGTCAGTGGTAAATTTCAGCAAACTAAACAAAGATAAATGGCAAGCCCAGGAACCCAGGGATGGCAGCGACTGTTCAGCATCATCCATGTCAAACCACGGGTGTCTATCTAATCAGCCATCTGATGAGGCCTTCTCTGGGGAGCTGGGGTCAGGGCACAGTCTAAACTGTTCTTCCCTGGCAGCTCAAAGAGCTAAACAATGTTATCACCTGCAAAAAACACACACGGCCAGAACCAACAACCCTGACATCTGGGAATACTAATACACATTAGTCCCATTCTGTCATGCGTCTACTGTAAAGCTAACCCACACAGAACAGTATATTTTGGATACATGCCTATTTATATTGATATAGATCACTCACCTCACCTCTTATCTTCCACCTAAAAAAACATCAAAATCTTTTCGGCTGCACATGGGCATCCCACTGAAGTCTCTACCAATTTGAGCTGGTCAGCATATACTGGGTTTGTCTGAGCTTGTTTGCTTGATTTAGATGCTTTTATATGAATGAGGCCAATATTTGAAAGACAACACAGGAATGAAACAAACTGCTAAAGGCAGCAGCTTAGAGCTGCAGAGATGGTTTCTCATCTTCAGTGGGTTTTTCAGTATGAACAACCCTTACATATCATGTACAGTATTTGTTCCAATGTTAATATCAAGTTCCTCAGCCATTAACATTGGCAGACAAAAAAAGAATAATTGTAATCAAGTTATTGATCTTAAATCGTTAAAATTACGGTTAGTAAACTAAATTTGGTTCTGATATTTGGACTATTTGCTGGTTATTGCCATTTGCTCTGCTCTGTAGTTAAACGTTTGCCCTATTAGGCTGTAACTGATTCCACTTCAATAAGAATATGATAAGCACTGATACATGTGTCATTTCTGTTTATATCAAACACTTAAAATAATCTTATCACATGATTAATTGTAGTTTTCAAAACTAAAAAACTGTGAACAATCACTTTGCTGGCTTGAGTAATGACATGCAGATCACAGTTTGGCCTCGTTATTCACCTCCACTGGCCTGTTTTAGTTGATTATACTTGTGTTTGGATTGGCTGCACCAAGAAATAATAACAGTTGACTGGGGGAACAGTGTTTTGTCTCGGGACTTGTTTAATGGAATTTAATGGAAAATATTTGTAAATGTATTAATTTCATTTAACCCCATCAGTGTAAAAGCAAATTGCATTTTGACAAACTATTAAAATCACATTTTATTATTCAGATGAGTAGACCTAAAATCAAATTTTGCCCAGGGACTTATGAAGGCCGTTATCGATCCTGGCTGTTTACACTAGGCTGCATTGACGCATTTCAGTCGCAGTCTGTTCATCAGGTCCTTTTTACTGTGAGTTCTCACTGCCATTGCTCCAAAAGAAGAAACAAAAAGGAGCTGCTCTCTTTGCACCATAAACATGAAGTCGCTCCTGTAGTACAATGATCTCTTGTCTTTGAGCTGTTAAAGACAGATGGAGAGAGAAACACACACACAGATAGAGACAGAAGATATATCTTCTGAATGTCATGCACCAGACAGCGCCGCAAGGAACATTTCTGGGTCTTCAGATTCAAAGCCTCGAGCCCACTTCCCTTCTTGCAGCTCACACAGTAAAAATCTCTCAGAAACAAGGGTGTGTGAGTGATCTGTCAAAATCAAATGTCAATCTTTTTTGTCATCCACACACAGGGTTCTCGCTTGCACAAGTCCCCGAGGGGAGCAGAGTCTCAGCCCACCACTTTCCCTCTCTCCTCCTGAAGTCACCGTCTCCAGAGCCAGGGACGAAGTGTCACATCAAGCCGCTGTGCCTCTGACAAGGGGTTCGTAGACGGGGGGCAAAGAAAACACACTATATACACAAACTGACACACCAGACACACACACACACACACAGATACACACAATGCCCTTGCAGCTTGCCAGAAATATCCTACAAGATTCAACTTTCCACCACGAGCAACAACCTCCCACCACCGCCTCCCTCTATCTTCAGTCCTCCTACCGAACAGGTGCCCACACAGCTGCCCATCAGCATCCCTCAGCATCTCGTCCTGTCTGACCAATGGCAACATGCTCTGTCCTTCACTCCCAGTACAGAGTTCATACAGTCAAGTAATGCAGGCGTACAAGCGTAGCCAAGGTTTGTATTGTAAGGTAAATAAATGGAAAAGCTTTGATGCATGAATGCTTTAAAGAGTTTCAACGTTCTACCCCTGCATTTGGCAAGCCAGAAACACTACTTACAATAATGCTACATGTAACGATGATTTATTAGGTATATGCATCACACAATTACAACCACATCTGCAGGATCCCATGTCTGCCAGCACACATCCAGCAGAGCACAGAGGATAGTATGTGTGTGGCTTAAGGAGGAGGAGGGCGTCTGTATATGAGATGAAAAAGCCTTATAAACATTTAAATGTTTGCAATCACCAGCTGGCCCGTCTAGATAGCCTTCACATCCTGGTGCACTGCAGTGTCAAGACCTAAATGCACAGAGGATGTGCTCCCGTAAATATTTTGATTCAGCTCCATCATGTCGTGTACACACACACACATACACACACACATCGCATCACATCATTGGACTCGCAACTTGCAGCTCCCATCTGATTTAAAAGTCCTACATTTATTTTTAGACTGAGCATGGAGAATACAAGCTGCAGGAAAAAAGGGATTTGAAAATGAAATAAATAAATAAGAAAATTCCCAGCAGTAGACATAATGATAGGAAGCACTGTGTTGAGTTGTTTTTTTTGCTCCAAATCAAGCAGCTATTCAGGTCTCTGGTGAGGCTCTCGTGCTTGCTTACACAGGCAAAAGCTTTCAGTGGCATCTGCAGCTGCATTCAAGCTTTACAGGTACGCTGCAGGCTCCTCACACAGCTGCCTCCGGGAAAGTGGCTCTGGCTCCAGGTGCTCCTTCGCCTCGACACCTCTCAACACCACCCTCGCTGAGAGCAACACAAACATGGGTCTGGGCTGATGACCATCCTCGGACATACAGTGATCACCCTCTACAGCTGTCACAACACACATTTCAAGTAGCCCCTAACACCATTTAATAGTTCAGGCATGGGTACCTCACCCATGAGTCCCATTAGCCTAATACCACTATCCTCGAACCTCCTAAAAGCTGCCAGACAAACTCCCACTCAACATGTTCCACATATAGCACCTATCAAAAAAACTGGGATCATGTTTTCCTTCGTCTGTCAGCAGGTTATAAGAGACCTACAGCCCTTTATTCAACACTGCCATCTTCATTCTTTCAAATGGGATCAAAGACTAACTGGGATAATTCCCCCAAGCCGCAGGCTTTATCTTCTGAGAAGTACTGAGTGACAAGAAGAAGCTGTATTTTATCCCATGCTCTCTCACTGTTTTTCCCCATCTAGCATTGTACCGCTTGATTGTACTCTTATGAGTCACAGAACCGCACCTGCGCCCATGTGTTAAGTACTGACAAATAAAAGCCCAGCGTCCATTTACACAACAAAGAGATGTAACCCGCGAAGCAGCCATTCCTTGCCTCCCCCCCTCTGCCTGACGAGACCTCAAATATATCTCTTACTTAAGAGGAAGGCAGCACACGTTCCTGCTGCTGCTGCCAGGGCCTGCTTGTCTCCCTCATGCTCTGACAAACTTCTTTTCAAATACAAATCCAGAAACAAAACACATGCCAGCCTTTTATGTTCCCCGGCCTGTTCCATATTTGATTTCAGAGAAACAGCAGCAGAGGTAACGATTATCAAAGCTCTAGAAGGGAAATCCGGTCTCAGACTCCCTCACCACAAGAAAGAGACAGAAAAACCTTTTCATTGTTTAAGGAAACAAAAGGGTGGGATTTTGGTAAACCAGTTGCTTATCATTAAAAATGAAAAAATATATATCATTGTCTGGTGCTAGTTTGAGGAATTTAAGCCAGGGCTTCATAAAACCGTTGCCAATCCGCTACGGTTTTAACAATGAACATCTGACTTAGTGATTTATGCATATTAATGAACTCCAACACCCCCTGTCTAAGCAAATGCAAGCTGAGCTCCACACTTTCCTGCATCCTAATGGTTTCTGCTCCACCGGGATCATTACCAATTGAAATTTCAGATATTCTGTGCTATTAATCTCTGTCTGTCCTCCTGTTCGGCTACGTAATGACTAATTAAACATCAAAAGAGCAGAGCTGGGGATCCGCTCTGACAGCCTCTCTTTCTCCCAGGAGAGGCTGAGAGGAGGCTAGACTGTGACAGCGCAGCACTGAAAATCAATCACCTCGAGGTACACATGTGTACTCACGCACACACTCATTCGTGCACGTGTACACACACACAACTACAGAACTGTACACTACGATGTACCTCACAGACACTGTTACATAAAATGTTATAACTACAAGCATGTTTACAACAAACATGAAAGAATTTTAAATCAACACTGGTGTCACTTTTTCAAAGATCCAAGAAAAACAACACAACCGAATTCCCTTCCAAGAGGAGTGGTTAGTGATGTCAAGAGCGATCTTTGTGTGAGAGGGGGTGAGTGTGAGGAGGAAAGATGTGTGTGTGTGTCTGCTTAAGTAAGCTCACTGTGAAATCTATTTATATGAGAGGTAGATGATCTTCCACTCACAGATGAAGGCAGGCCAGGAGGGACCTTGCGAACCTTTTTTGTTTGTAGAGGATCTGTGGAGAGATGAAAGCACAGCCACTCATTCACAGGCGAAAAGGAAGCGACTGTCAATGTGCCCTAAACAAGCCCTGATTCTGTTTCCCCCACAACACAGCAAAAAAAAAAATAAGAAACTTGGTGAATACATTATGACTCCCCCACACAAACAACTGCATATCTCCAGAAGTGTTTGCTTTAACAATAATGTTACATTTCAGCTTTTTTATTCCATTTTTAATTCATTTTAAGCAAAAAGATCTCAGCACTGAACACAATGTAAAAGGATGAAAGGAGCTGGCAGGAGGATTTTTTTGATGATTCAAATTTTCATTATTTGTTTAGCCTTAGGTCCCATTCAGAGTAGATTTATTTTTCTAGGGACGGTGAGGTGGTCTTGGCTCTGGTCAGTGATTTTAATCCTGTCTAGAAAGCACACCAGTCAAAATTACATCTGTAATTACCTACTATTTTAGCAGATTTACTCATGTAATCTAAATATGGTTTCTTCCAGAGCGACATTCTTTAATTTTTTTCTCTTCTTACTATTTCTTCATTTACTTTTTTCTTTTAAAAATTTTAATTGACTTAAGAATCATGTTTAAAAATAAAAAACCGAATCCCAAATTTTGCATTCCCATCTGAAACAATGGGTTAAGGAACATAATGCTACATTACATAAGATAACATTTTCTAAACACTTAAAGTTTACACTCATTCCTAGAGACACTGCAGAGAAAAATATAAAAATAGACAATTTTTTGTAAGATGTGTTGTCAACACTTTCATTGGAGAGGAACTGACCAATGGGTGGTGGCACTTGTAGAGATCGTCTTCTGGGATTGGCCCCAGTGAAGGAGTAGAACGGAGCAGCTGACTTCCCCGATGGAGCAACTGACCTAGGACTCGCCAACCCAACGTTCGACCTTAGAGAAGACTGCAGGAGAATAACACACACACACAAACAGCTGCTTTAAACTAAAAGAAAATAAATAATCTTATTTTTTCTTCACTTGACTATGATAAAAAAATAACACAACTAACGCCAGCTGGCAATTTTAAGCTGGTATGTCAGAACAAGTGTACTTTCTGTAAATAACAAATATCCTGATGTCCTATAAAACAGTATATGAAAATTTAACAAAAAATGATTGTTATTAATGTACAAATGTGATATGTTACATGCATGTAAATTCTGCGTCACCTTTGCCAACCTTTTTGTCCTTATATCACCAATATCTATTTGACCTCTACAACCCCAACCAACTGGGTTAAGAGGCCAATTAAGAGCTTGGTCTAATTAGAGTAATCGGCTGCAGACCCACAGAGCAGGCATCATGTGAGCGATGAGTAGTTGCTGGCTCAGAAACTCCCCCAACGTGCCCTTTTAAAACCTCAGGATTGACACAGTGACCACTGAGACCTTTCCAGTAGATGTCTGATCTTCAGTAGATGTTCACGTCAAACTTCAGAATGACTTCGACATGACATCGTTGAGTATTCTTTTGTGGAAAACAAAAAGCGACCAGTGAGCTGTCAGTGGGCAGATGGAAACTTTTTGATGAGAGAGCTCAGAGGAGAATGACCAAACAGAAAAACTGAAGTGACTTCTAACCACTATTTTTATGATGAGCAGAAAAGCATCTCAGAAAGCACAACACATTGAACCTTGAGGCAGATGAGCTACAACGGAAGAAGAACATGTCAGATTCTACATCTGTCAGCCAAGAATAGAAGTCTCAGGCTGCAGTGGACACAGGCTCAGGACCCCGGACATTTTAAGACTAGAAAGATGCAGCCTTGTCTGGTGAACCTTGATTTCTGCTGAGGCTGCAGATGTTGAATCCATGGATTCAACCTGCCTTGTGTCAACAGTCTAGGCTGGTGGTGGCGTGACGGTGTGGGGCAGACATGCTGACCATATGCATTCTCTTTAGACCACACGATACTTTCTTCTATACTTCCAACAAGATAATGCTCTATGTCACACAGCAGAATGTGCCTCTCAAACTGGTTTCTAGAACCTAACAAGTTCAGTGAACTTTAACCGCCTCCCCAATCACGAGATCTGAATCCAATACAGCACCTCTGAGATGTAGTAATGAGAGACAGGCAGCACGAAACTGCAGTGATGTGTGATGCAATCATTTCAACATGGAACAGAACCTTGTGGAATCCACACCACGAAGAATATAGTCTGTTTTGTGAATCTCTAGTAAAGTGCTCAGTGAGTGTGCACATAAAATCTAAATATACTATATACATTTTTTATTTTTTATTTTTCTGGGTCAGAGTCAACGTTTTACAAATTTAATCTTTGTAATCAAAACTGAAGCCGTGCAGCAGCACAGCATCTGTTTTTTTTATATAAGCTGTTCAGACAGGAACCAACAAGGATTCGGTAGCCAATAATGAATTAATGAAGGTGGTGGCACTTGATTCTAAAGTCTGTCATGAACGAATCAGAAAATCTTATTCCTACAGATTGAATGATTTTTTATCGATAAAACTAGTTTAAGATCTTAACATTTCAAGATTGTAAAATTTTTCATGTGATATGCAGAGTTTAGTCAGTGAGTTTGTGACAAAAAGATCTAGAAATTCTCCTCTGAAACAAAATAATTTGCAGCCATGTGAAGGCGTCTGAGCACTGACAGTCAGAACTAAGAGAATGAGAACATTTGACTTATAACCTAGAGATGCTCTTCTTGTGGACTCAGATATCACATGACACATTGGGTTATTTGTGTGTCATGATGTGCAGTGGTTGACTACACATGGCAAATTGCCAGACAGCAAGAAGATCGTAAGATGAATTGCCTTATTAAACTATGAGGCTTAACCAATTGACACACTAACTGCACCATTATATATCGGACAGAAAAGCAGGATATGAATCAATAGTGGGATTCAAAATGTGTTGTGTAACGTAATGGATACACATTTTAATTGATGTTTTTGAATTCTTTGCAGTTTTTGAGAAGTACTGAGTGACAAGTAGAAGCTGTATTTTATCCCATGAAGTTTTTAAGTCTTCCTGTTTCTGTTCTTTGACCAGAGAAAATGTTTATTGTCAGATTTCAGCAGCTGCAGGTGTGTCTGTACAGACTCTTCACAAAATGTGTTTCTTAAATGTTCTGTCTCTCTAGCATGATTATGCAGAGTCATGTAAGTGAAGACCAAATTTGTCTCACCCCAATTGCAAAAATATATTTTTTTTAGTTTTTTCAATTTTTCTGAAGATACCTTTCATTTGAGGATCTGAGTCAAACATTCAAAGAAAAAATTTACGGTAAAGCAAAGAAAAACGTTACACTGAAGTTAAAGAGTCTCATCTCTCGATCCTGGTTAAGCCTGACTGCTGTGTTTGTGGTAATTATAGTGACTGGAGCTTTTATTTAGACAGGAAAAGAGGGATTTACATTAATCCAGTCTAGATTAACTAATAATAAGGTTCCCTTTATAAAACCAATGGAAGAGCACAGGGTGTCATTTTTGCCACATTTTTAAGTTGGTCAAAGCTGGAATAAATCTTTCATATCCAAGAATCAAATATCAAAGATAAATTAATGTTTTTCCTTCTAGCTGTCAGGAACAAAAGATTAATGGTGGAGGGGGGTTTACAAGTATGAGAAATAAAAACTAGCTCCCTAATATCCTCATCTCACTATTCCTAAATGTACAGATGTTACAGCTACTCTATTGTTTCGAAGATGTAGTTTGACTTGTTTATAAGAGAACAATGTTTGTTCAGTGGAGGTTGTTATATGATATCATATCGTGTATATAGCCATCATTTGATAAAACCATTGGAGCAAACAGGAACAACAATAAAACCTAAGAAACTCACCTGGGAGCCAGATGCTCCAGGTTCCCTCCCAAAGCCAAGAGATGAAGCCCTCTCGGATTTACCTGTAAAACACATATTGATTATTACCAGACAATAGAATACATTTGGTATCCTGACTGTGTTGATTTAGTTCACACAAGTTAAGATTCTGTTGTTTTTAACATTGTGCAGTGAGGGTAACTTCACATGGAGGCTTTCAAGAACAGACAGCTACATTGCAGACGTGTTGAACAGCTACATTGGGGCCACTAAAGCTGTGAATCGCTGTAATTCCAAGCAGTCAATGAAAGTTTAAGGAGTATAGTTTCCACAAACATGTATCAGCTAATCCCGTGAATTAATTAAATATTTACAATCTCAAACGCACATCTTTAACACCAAGTCTGCTACTATGTTGATGTCTAAACAGGGACATATTAAGAAAAACTGAAAGCTTGAAAAGTGGAGATTGACAAGTATTATAAATGGATATGATATGATGTAACATACATACACAGCGCACTAATATCTTCACATATTGCAAATATTACACATGATTTCTACTCAAGGACAATGACGGGAGTGCTTTTGCTGTAGAGCAATAAAATATAACAATATTAGAATTGACAAGATGTAAACAGAACAGTCATGTTTGTTTGATTATACTTTTGATATAATCTGGTGCAGAATGGAAGCAAAGAGGGATAAAGGGGAAAGATCATTGGACGGAGGAATCAACAGACTACATTGACATTATTGGATATAAATGTTCTGTATTTGGACTCTCACTCCCCAAGTAATTATACCTATAAAAAAATACATTATTTGATATACCGTATTTTGCTGCCGTTGCTACATTAGCTTCCATCAATACAAATCATATAAATGTGACACCCTCGGGTTCTGTTATAATGAACTATATATAGCCTATCAAATATAAGCTATATGAACTATTTGACAGACTCACAGTAGTTTAGACCAGGCAGACCTTCAGTTGTATACATTTTAGCAGAATGGTTCCTTTAGTTTGATGACTTAAGTGGTGCGTGTGCAACAGATTTTTTATTATGCAAAGTTAGTTTTCAGTGAGTTAATTACTGACAGAGTGATAATCGTGTCTTTTTGTCATTGTCACATCAAGTGTGCAACTCTCAAAGAAAAAGCCACGAGCACCCTTCAGGGGAAAAATAAGACCTCTGGCACGCATGAATCATACACATCACAATATCCAGACTCAGCACTTTTACTCCCCTGGAAAAACAAACAAACAAACAAATGAGAGCTCCAAGGGGAGAATGATGAATAACTTTAACGGCATCGTACATTATTTTTGTCAGACCTCCAAATATTAAAAGCACAGACACACGCGTTGGAACTAAATTCTGTTTACTCTGGGGAAAAGGTAAATATTTTTTTGTGACTTTAAAACTTGCATAGCCGAGATCTTTTGGAACACAATGATGACTGATCTGTGCTCTGCTTTCACGAGCGCAGGTGAACAGAGGCACATCTAAGAGAATCCACTTGTGCTTATCTGAGCGTTCCTGCAGGAGACAGTTGTTCTGCATCTGTGCCGACTCTCTCCAGGGACTTAAAGAAGCTGAGAACATCACGCAAGATGGTTTAACTGGCAAAGCTGCTTCTCATCTAACAATAATGTGATACCGTTCTGAGCCGACTCTCTTACAAAAGGAAATAGGATTAAGTTGTCGACTACCACCGACGTTCAGCATCACGGCGGGATGATCAAGAAGACAGGGAATTTTAATTTCTATATTTTCCGTCTAACATCTTATGGTGGTTTGGTTAAATTCATTTTCATTCCCCCAAGAAAAGTCCTCTGAGTGAAAGGTGCGGTCAAGTGCTAAAGTTAAATATTTAGTGGCAGCATGTGTTTTGTCAAACACACTGCGTCTGATGTGAATAATTAATGCTCATTGCTTGAGTTTCAGGCCTCTAAGGGACACACAGATGCAGCCTCACAGCTCCTTTGAGTGTTTATGCGGGGAGTACTTGTTACTGTGGGAAAACTCTGGTTTGATATGATCAGATTCTTTGGCATCATCTTAAACCAGGAGGTGGGCCTTGTTTCAGACAAGGCACAGTAAATGGAGTTTAAAAACTGTTACACTTGTAATTTCATGGTTATCATACAGACATCACGTAGAACTGAGTCTAGACAACATTTGCATCCAGGAAGTAGCGAGTTACATCGGTGGGAGCACTGGGCATGGCAGGGCGTCCCTGCCTCCCTCGCTCCCGCCCCCATTCAGACCTTACTCCACCTCCCATGACCTGAATCAGCCAGCAAGAGAAGGATGCAGTACAGAGCTCAGGGGACAGGCCACGTGGCAGCGTTGGGGATTAACATGTACAGAGGTCATGGATGAACAGGTCTCTGAGTTCATTCAGACTGTGCTGCTAAAGATGCAGCAGCTCCAACCACTTCATCTCATCCTCTCTGTCCTCGAAGGTGCTTCAGTGGTGATACATTAGTTTGACGCCTTGATTAGGAACTATGCCTTTCTGCTCTCCTCCATCTTCCTCAGTATTAAAAAAGATATTAAATAAACTCAGAAGTCCACAACTACGGGCTCAAAATGTTCAAATGTCCATTGGTTATTCACACTGTATATTGACAGGTTAAATCCCATTGTAGCCTCTTAAGCCTCGCAAAAAGCAGAGCGAAGCTCCTGGATACGAACAATTTACAGATGTAAAATTTACAGTTTGGAACCATGTGGCTTGAGGCTTACTATTCAGATTTCAGGAGAACACATATTCATGATGATGAGGTAAAGTAGAACAAAGTGATATATCATGTAGAACATATTGCTGGGTTGGCCAGTTCTACAGCCAGGAGCCTAAATTAGCTGAATAAAATATATCCTGAACAGGCACTGACACAATCTCTTGTCATACGCACAAATACTGTAAAGGATTTTAAAGAAAACAGGTCACTGTAATATTTTGGTTGCAGGAAAAAAACTCAACTCAACACAGGCAGTTCATTTTGTATGTTCCCTGAAATGAGTTCAGTTAAGTTCGAAGCAGTAGTTTATAAATTAAAACACCTTTACTTCAAAGAGGAAAGGGAGGAAGCAACAGAGGCACTACTCATCCATTTCACATGAGTACCAGGCCTGTTGGTTTTTGTGATGCTTTGTTTTCCCTGCTCTGAGCAGCTCTGCGTGATCACAGCCCCACAACAACAGCTACTAACGCTGTTCTTACTATTATTTCTTCAGTATGCCCATTTGTCCTGAGCGGGAACTACATTGGGAAGGGCTGTGTGTTGTGTGTGTCACTAATACCTACTAACAAGATGTACAGTACAATGACTGACAAGATGCAAACTTCATTATATGCCTTAAGGGTCATTGGTTTCTCGAACACTTGTAATCTTATTTGTTGAAATCCTCTTCACTTCCTGATAGACATCAATAAATTAAGTCATCGCAGCCCCTATGGACAACTCTCATGAAACCTTTGTCTAGATTTTATACAAGTCACTCCAGTGTTGCTTCAGCTGAAAGTTGAACATGGCGGAGCTCAGTGGTTTGTCAGGACATACATAAATTATCATTATACAACACAAACATAGATGACTGTGCCACTGTAACATTGTTGTCACAGTGAGGCAGGATAATCTTAATAGTTTGCCCTTATCCACCAAATGAGTTGGCTCCTCTCAACCTGGCTGTACTTCCATCATGCTTTGTAGTACGAACGGTGTCATCTGTGCCCAGTCTCTGCTAAATATAGCACTTACAACTCATTACAACTGTGGTTTAGCCAGAGAGTCTTTTACCTCATGATATTAGTCTTCGACTGTTTATTTTAATACTCCAGGCTGTTGTCATGTGACTTATTAAAAGTGGTTGGTCAATTTGTCCTACAGCCCAGTTTTTAAGTATACACTGATATCTCATTTTTCAAGCAGGGTCTCTTATTGGAGTTAGGGAATTGGAGAGTTTTTTAACAACCAATGCTCTCAGTCTCCTTGCCTGGTTGCTCAGGCTGGTTGGGATGAGAATCTCTGCGTCTCTAATTCCATTTTCTTAATTGCTAATGATGAAACCTGCTGTGCTCTTGCATTACACTGACATACATTGTCTCCACTGTCCAACACACGCGTTATCCTGCTGGCTTTTACATTGCTGCCCTACCCAAGATGGTGGTTAAGAGAATCTAACTAAATTGAAATAAGGACTACTTCTCTTTCCTTAAGCCAGATGTTCTCAGACAAGTTTAAACCAGCTGCCTTACACATGTGAGTTTGATCAAAAATTGTTCTGATTTACACACAATTCTGCAATAACCACAGAATGAGTGGTGTCGACCACATGATCAAAGACATTGATATTGAAGATATGTGCAGTGGTCATCTTCTTTCATCCCTCTTCGACGACAGCACTCAAGTGTTAATGTGGACTTAGTGCAAACTATATTAAGATAGTAAAACAAAACATAATTTAATAATAAATTAGTGGTTACAAATTGAAAAAGAAATGTGTCTCTGCTCAGTTAAAATGTGGAATAAAATTATAGCTTCATGAGGTCAGGGCATTTCCCTATTTCTTGCCAAGACAAAAAAAAACACCTTGATTTTATTGGCCAGTGTTTGTATACTCAACATTTCACTTTGTATAATTAGGAAAAACTGGCAGATATTTAATAGACTGAAATTTGCAATCAATTATTTTTTTTCCAGTTCAAAGTCAGCCACCTCCATGCTGAGCTGATTAAGTGAATAAACACTATGTGCTGGAGAAAAAGGCAAACTGGCCACTCATTCACGATGTCCCTCCTTATTGATCATAGGGCTGCAGCAAAGCACAGCACTACGCAATGTGTGCAGCCCCTTATTCTAATAATGTGAAAGGTAGTGACCTAAGCATCTCTAGGGATCAATTCAAAACCCTTGCAACAAAAACAGCCAATTAGTGAGCGTGCTTCACTGCCTCTCTGACACATTCCAAGAGCCTCTTTTTTTCCCAAACAGAAAACGAGTCCATTTTCCGTGCCCCAAAGAAAAGACCATGAAAACAAACACAGAATACGTGATGGGGAAATGTTGTTATTGTAGAAACCAAATTAACTTATCACACACCAGCTCACTCGGTTTGTTTTTTGTTTCTCTGACCACACACGGGTATGCTGACGGTGTCCCTGTGTCCTTGCTCGTGTTACCATGTGATGAATTCAATGCCACCTACACAACATTTTCCAATCTCTATTGTTGAATTCAATGAAAAGCAGGGGAATTAAATGATCAGGAGCTGTGACAGATTAATAAATAAACTGCCAACGTGACGCTCTACCTTATGTAATTCTATATCAACAGACAAGGACAAGGACAAATCCCCCCCTGCCCCCCCCCCGTTGCTTTTTAAATGCCTTCTTTTGTGTCCTTCTCAAGATAGTTTGTGTACATTCATCCTGTGAAAGCTGTCTGATGCTTCTACCAGGTGTTGATGAGGTGACATGGCTGTGAGGTTGTGTACAAAATCCGTGTCTTCCGCGACCGGGGGGGGGGGGGGGGGGGGATATCTACAGTCCAGCTTGAGGGACGACAGCAGGACAGAGATACATGATGGAGCCACAAAACACTGAGGAATCGTTCCTCCCTTTGCCCTGAGCTCAACATCAATTTCTGCGTGCAGCCTTGTCAGCACTGACATTATTCAAAACAGCAAGAGCAAATGTTAATGAGTTCTTATTTGCATATTTATTTTTTTCTTTGTTGAAATGTCACTGATTATTACGTACTATGATGATAAATGCATCTGCTCATGCAGCCTGATGTGTAATTAGCCGTTAGGTGGAATGAACAGATCAATTAAAAGGCGAGAGACCGGGATCAAGAAAGAAGGAGAAATCAAAGGAGGAAAACAGGAATGAGAAACACTGGGGATAGAAAGGTTACCTTCCTTGCGTTTAGACAACAAATGAAGAAATTGGGTTTAAATCACTCATTGTACGACACGTTTTTTATGCCCTCAAGATATGAGTGAAAATCAGGAGCCTCTGCCCAACAGTTTGTCCTATAATCCACCACCGTGTGAGAAAGGAGATGTGGATCACATTGATCTCCTCCCAGGATAATCAGGTGCCATGGCTCGGTCTATTTGAATTTTTTCTAACTTGCTAAAAAGGAAAAAGGGGGAGGTGGAAAGGGGAAAATGTTTTCGCTTGGCCTTTGCCTTTCTCCTCGCCCAACTATTCTCCTGCCAGTGCTTGTTATTCACAAATGAGGAAAAAAATGCATTACTGCGGACCAGATGGGAACATTCCACATGACCAAACCAATCAATCACCTCGGTGGGACGCAGGTGTGACACAGCCGTGCAGCAACACACCATTTCACAGTCTATCAGGCACAAACACATGGTCACCAATCAATGGCCCCCCGAGGACCCATGAGGACGGGTGCTTCTTCGCAGCCTCACTGGTTCATGGCTGATGACTTCATAATCACACATCCATTCTCTCAGAGGAGAAATGCGATGAGCTGCCTAATAACGTCTCCCACCACGTGAACACCAACACTGTAATGGATGCTGCTTAGGTAGGAACCCGCCCCCCCCCTCATCACACACATTCACATGTGAGCTTCTTGCCATCGTCCCTGTCAGGTTGCAAGAGCAACTGTCCGGGAGAACAAGAGCGCATTTAACAAGAAGAACAATTGCCCCCCCAGTTGGGTTTTAGAATGAAGTCAGTGTGTAACATCAAAGTACGAGTAGATGTTTGGTATTAGATGCCAAACAACTGTTGAGCGGTGAAACAACAAAGAGCCGAGGTGAAGGACAAGGAAGGATACACATATGGGCCAGGAATGCCGATCCAGCTCCAAGCACTGGGGGCATATTTCCTTCTTCAGTTAAAGAACACAAGCCTGAACTAAATAAACCACCAAAGCGGCGAAAAGAGGATAGATCATTCGATGAGGGAGCTCCGGGGGCATGGCATTGTATGTGGGCAAAAACTGTGGCAGCCATTTAAGAGATTATTTTATTTCAAGTTGACAAAAAAGTAGCTTCCCACCCCCATATTCCTGGCAGTTGAGAAAAAAGTCTTACTGAGCCGTGTTTGTCTCTACACTTCCCACACTTCCCACTCTCAGGGCTGTGCCAGTGCAGGAGAAAATGTCAGGCATCGTCAAGTGGGAGTAAAGGCAAAACAAATGTTTGCATTCTAAATGGTGGGTATTTATATAGCTCTTTTCTACTCTTGATGACCACTCAAAGCGCTTTAAAGTACAGTTTTTTTGCAATTCACACACATTCACGAAGTGCATCTAGCACTTTTCTTTTTTAGAGACGATTTGGGGTACAGTATCTTTCCAAGGACACTTCGGCATGGCACAATCGCTCTTCCTCCTCAGCCACAACCGCTCCAATCAAAATCCTCTAGAGTCCAGCAAGAGAAGAGGGCAATGTTATGTGTGCAGTCTTGACTGTGGGGCAACAAATGGAGGAGGGAGTTGGGAGTGGTGGGTATAAGAATTAACCAGCAACTGAGAGCCAGAATTTCTGTGGCTCATCTCCAGAAGCTCTCAAAATCTGATGTGAAACTTTCAATGTTCACCTACAACCTAATTCGACAATGTTTCAAACGTCCTGTCAATCAGGGGTTAATAACATGCATTCTCCTGTAGCAATTGGTTTTAAAAAATAGAAAGTAAGCAAGGAAGGAAGGAAAGTAGGAGGGAAGGAGGACTAGAATGGCTGGGTTCATACAAGGATTTTACTGAAGGGATTTTACTGAAATCAGCCGGGAGGTTGTAAGTTACAAAAGTAGGCTGCTGCATTCTTATGCCCTGTCCCAATTCACCCCTTAGCCCTACCCCTTCGTTTTGCACGTGGCCACGAAGGGGTAGTGTTGTCCCATTTCTCTATATGATGTAGGGTAGTGGCCATCTAGCCCTCCAAACACCCCTTCAACAGTCATATATTCAAGACCCCCCTTAAAACATAAATTGGTAGACATAAATTGTTGAATGCTGTACAGACAGACGAAGCGGTTCAACATGATGACCACTGCGGGTAAAATGCTCTATGTAATTATAATATCTCGTAAATTAACCATGATTAAATGTTCAAATCCAGTTAGCACGTGACCAGCCATCCAAATTATTAGTGTGTGATACCATCTAAATTATACACCAAGTTTAGCTTTGTTTACTCAGCGTATTTAGCGAAGCAACATCGAGGGCTTAAGTCAGCCGAGGTTAAACTGTTCCGCTAAAAGGGAATCCTCTGAATGGATCATCTCCTTTTAGCTTTGCACTTGTAAATCACAAATAATGTTATTCTTGTCATCAGCTAAAGGAAACAGGAGGTGAGAAGGAATCGAGAGAACAGAGGGGGAGGGGAGAAGAGATATATAGTAGAAGATACAGTGAGATTTAAAAAAAAACAAAAAGGCAAAATGGGTCTTAACCACAGACTTTGGATATGTTTCTTTTTAAACCTTAAATTAACTCTTCATGTGGTGCAAACATTTGCAGACACCAACTGTAGAAATGCACAAGTCACTTGAGGCCTTTTGACCATCCTAGCTGCCTGTCCTCAGTCTTGCCACCTCAACATGCATAACAATCATTCTCTCGCACGAACTGCAGTGAAGTGACAGAAACATGCTACATGAGGACATCTTTACACTTATTATAAATACAGTCTCGGGGCTCTGACCCCTTGCAGCTAGTTCCTCGAGACTTGTGTCTTCGTACCTTGGCCATTCTTATTCCTCTCAAGAGAGACAGCCCTCCAGGCGTACTGAGGCTACAGCTGATCCTCTGCAGCTGGGCAGCCTCACCAGTCGCATGCTGGGGGCCAGGGCCTCAGGATGACAAGGCAGGGGCCAGCCAGGGCCAAGACGGGCTGAGAGAGAGATGAGGGCAAGGAGGTCTGGGATGAGTGGGGGAGATGTGGGCGGCATGGGGAAAGAGAAAAAGGATTTGTGCCCCTTTCAGCTCGTCTTCAGCTCTTCATGCTCCACCGACCGCAGTAATAGATAAGCGCACCCTGCAGCTCTGCATAATGACCAGCCACTAAACTGTACTGCACCAAGGTTCTTCTTCCCATCTCTACTCTCTGCTCTTGTATATATATGTACAGTTTGCAGGGATCACTGTTGATAAGATGATCCTGCAAAACAATTGTTGGAGTTAATTTTGTGTTCAGCGTATTAAGCTCTAACAGGGAAAGCTAACAGTATAGTGTGTGTACGTTTGTGCGAGCGTGTGTATAAATGACAGTTAGAGTGGGAAGAGGGAGCAGCATTGGCAGCACTTGTGACCCACGCAGCAGTAGAAACACACCTGAACAGCACCTGGCTACAATCGCAGCCGGGGTCTGAGGAGGGTCTCCCATGGGGCCGAGCATTAGCACATGACACCTGCCCCAATAAAAACACAATGGGGATGCCAGTGTGATGTGGGATTTGACACTTGACAAAAAGCCTTGAGAAACAATTAGATATGGAAAAGTGAAAGACTGGAAGAGATTGAGTCCCCCAACGCCATACACAATGCAGAGTGGTTGCATAATGTAATTTAAGTATTTTCAAATATCTACTGGCACAACTTAGCTTGAGGAAAGAAACTTCATTATCATTATCATATATGTCACAAAAGCTACAAAAAAATCATATAATACAAAAATGCTGGATAAACTTTGATTGATGAACCGTCAACAACAGGAATGTTGAGACTGCATATTAATGAGCGATTATCAGTAGAACTGTATCTCTCTCTCTTGAATAGGAGAACAGAGTTCAAAGAGGGAAACTGCAGTTGTAGTCCAGGCCACTAACATTTCAGAAGCCTCAGTAGATTGTTTGGTTGTTCTTAGTAATACGTTTTTTGCTATGTTCTCAAGTTGTTAATTTGTAACAGAACAACGAAACATTCAAATCTTTAGTGGCTGTCAAAAATAAATCTGTTGCGTATTACTGTCTCACCAGCTCTGGGAGGAATGTTGTCTTTAGAAAACAAAATAAAAATTGTTTAGATGTTAAACATCAGTAGCTCGTCCTTACTTCAAATGGTTTGTTTAGAAAAGCCTGTGACAGTTCACAGTACAGAGACTAAACAGGGCAGCTATTGAACTAACACCTCGATTCCACTCAGGTAGTCACAGGGAGGATGGGCTGGTGGGGGCAGGGTGCATGCGGCTGTATGCGTGGGTTGATGACATCATTAAGCTGATTAATTTTTATGCAGGGCTAAAGCTGGATGAGTAATATGCATGGAGCACACCAGAGGAACGTGAGCCCAATATTACAACTCAGCAGTTGGGATATCATGTCCTCAGGCACATGACTGGAAAGAGCTGATGCAAAGCAGTCGTCACCATAGCTACCAAGCTAGGGCCAACATCAAACCCATCTTAGTTTTTAAATACATACAAGTAAAAAGTTATTAACAATGTCATTACTCTGCTGTATACAGAGGAACTGTCTTTTGGGCTGTGGAGAAGAAGTGATTTCTGGTAGTGTAGCTAGAGTTATATAAACATCAGCAATATATATATTTACCTGTATTAACCCTCACCCTAGATAATAATAAAAAACATTAATTATATATGTATATATGTATGTTTTAGCAATCATCACTTCCATACAGGGTTGGTAGCATACTGCTGTTAAAATACATTTTCTAAATAGTAATTTTTTGGCTGATGTGCAAAGTCCAGGCATCGGCATCAAGGAGAGAAAAATGTATCATAATATAGTGAACAGCAACATCAACCCGGTCTTACTAATCATCCCAGTGACTTCAAAGCTTTATATCAAGTTAGGTCTGAGAATCAAAAGGCTTTCCACACTTGGTGGAAATCAGTACCAGTCCATTAAGTTAATAATAACAAAAAAGCAAACATTAAGAAGTGGATGTACACACACACAAACACATCTACAATCACAATACAGCGTGAAATAAAGGAGCAGGTTGCAGCTCTCTCAAATGTAGCTCATCACCTGGTAATTGCCCAGATTGCTTGAAATCAACATCCCCCACTGACTTCTCCTCATCGAGCTGACACCACAAGAAAAAATCTCAGCAGGTAATTAAATCTAACCATCCCTTGTCAGGGCTATGGGCTGTTGGCTAACAACCCTCCACCGCAAGACCTGCAGAAGCCTTGAGTCATATGGAGAAGGAAGCGAGGTTGAGTGAATCACACTCATTGAACTTATCAGCTGCACAGGAACATGAGAAAATCAGGAACAACAACTAAGTACGTTTAAAAAGATAATTGTTGCAGGATAAAACACATTTTTGTGTTAGATCCCAACTACCTCATAGTTTCAAGTCATAAAAGATCGTCACATCCTTGAGACAAATTAAATGATAACTGAAATTGCCAAATACCTTCAAGAATGTCGTAAGAATTACAGATGATTTGGTTGAAGTAACATCATCAGAACTGTCCAAACTACCACAAAGCTAACTTTACCTCAAAGCTGTATGCTGATTTATTTTACATGCAACCCTAAATAAAAGACAGTCAATGGTGTTGTAACTGCTCAAATGAAAGACTAGGTAGGACAGTATATGTGGTTACCACCTATGAATAAATGTTTGGATTTATTAACGGCAAAAAAATATACATATTTGAAGGCTAGAAACTTTTATGTGTTGTGTCTCATCTCAAAATTATCTAAACCACCAGACACTATAGGCCAATCTCTCCAAGTGTCTAATGAGACTGACTGACTGAGTTGTCAGGAGTCACATATATTAGTTTAATGTGAGGAAGCTTCTCTATAGGAGTACAGGACTGTACAGAAAAAGACAATTTATAATAATTACAAAGAATGACAGATAATGAAACGCAAGAGCCACAGGAACATGACGGTAATGAAAACACAGAACTCGAGGGACACAGGCACTTCCCTAAAGTGAAATATGCAGCCTAAGCTCTCACATTGAAAAGAAAAGCCCTACTTGTACCGAAGTGTTCTAGAAATCATTTGAAACAGACATTTACGTCCATTAGGGTAAACAAACAATCCATCAAATGAACTACTGTAATTCATTATCAAGCAAATGGTCATCATATCTGTGTGAAAATCAATACTATCAGTAGTCTTTGCTAGTCTATGGGAATCACACATGTCAGCAGACTGTAGCCACTTTCCGCACATGTGACGAGCGGTTGAGTCAAAATGTCTCACATGGCTGAGACTGAATAAGTTGACCAGTATAAACAATGCGGCTGCCACCTGCCACCTGTCGGGCAGCATGCTAGAGGATGGTGTGAGGGTTAGTAAGAGGATTGTAGCCAGGGGGGGTGGGGCTAGGACGCACGTGAGAACCAGACCAGCTGATCCATGCACTGTTCTAACATGGGAGCCGACCCCCAAGGGGAACATAGTCATCGTTAAGCAGTCAGTTGCTCCCCGGCATTCAACCAAAACCCCCCATTCTGTGCCTCAAATCCCCATACACTTCTCCTGTGAGACCGGGATAAGACGGTGCCATTTCACAGGTCTAATCTGTTTAATAATTACTCGTTAGAAGCATAGCTAATGTTCATGGTGAAAAACATATAATCAGAAATTTAAATGGAGGGAATTTCCAGTTGATGCAAGTTTACGTAAAAAGTAGGCTGCTGTCCAATACGCAGTGTGACTGTTTAAATTCAACTCTGACTCAAATTCACAGAACCTACTGCTGACATTTTCTAATCAACATGTATCTCCAAGGTCAATGTTTATTGAAGTGCACACAAACTGACATGATGTTAATGTTTTTAATTCTCTCACTGCGTAACAGGAATTCCTGCACAATGTGATTCATTTGATTCTGTGAACATTTAGAAATACAGACAGTTTATGACGTATTTACTCTGCACCTCATGCTGTATTTGGTACAACACAGTGTGTTCACTGTACATTCGCACAAAACTAAACAGTGTTTTTTGTAATCAGGTAAAGTTGCAGTATCTGTAGTACAGAGGCCTATTGCTCCAATGTGTTTAGAGAGGACTTATTATTAAAGTCAGATATACACTAGTGAGGAAGTTTACATCTCGAAGGTTGTAAAGTAAAGGGGCGGTGGGGGCGAGTAAGATTTCTTCCTGATTGACAAACTTGGTTAGTAATAAAATCCATGAAATATACGTCAGTACTTTCTCTCCAACATGCAGAACCAATTTCAACCACATGCAACTCGTGATTATACAAGGTTAGAACATGACATAAAACATGGTCGGCTTTTGTTTGTCTCTGGTTTCTTTGATCTACTATATTACTGTTATTTTGACATTTGGTGGACACATGAAACAGCAGCAGCGTATTACATAGAGGTTGCAGAAGATCAGACGTTCACAGCGGATAGTGCAGTGGAGTGGCCTGTTTTTTCTTAATCAGATGATCGTTCTTTTTCCTCCAGATTGATGGTCCTCATTGTCTTCAAACTCTAGAGATCTTAAAATACCATTAAATTAAATTTGCAGCTATTTGGTGAAGCCGAGACTGTTCAGCTCAGTGAATGGGCAACAGGAGAGAAATTACTTGACAACAATGAAGACTGATATTCTTTGTAATAGCGACATTTTTTTTTTTTTTGTCAGATATCTTTCCTGTAGGAAACTCCTTGTCTCTGCTGCATTTTCTATAACAAAGCAATTTAGATCCCCTGTGCTGATAAACTAGACTTAACATTTCCATAAGTTTTTATGTTATAATAATGTAATTTCATAATAGCATCATCATGACATTCATACCAGCTAAATAAGATTTAGCTTGTGTCTCAATTTGTATTGGTTGCAAACTTAATGCATTACTACATGACATAATGTAATTTTCTGACAGCAAATTATTTTCTATCCCAAAAGTCCTGGGTTGTGTATGTAGTCCCATATGATGCAGAGATACATGACGTTACTAACAATGTATTATAATATGCGGGTGATCTTATGATATCAGCTTCAGTTTATCTTATACATTCCGAAAAATTTGTTTTTCAACGATATTTCTGTTGATCTTGACCTTGACAGTTGATCATCTAGGCTTGAGAAACCCTCCAAATAATAAGATTGGTGAAACCATTCAATGTGTTGTTTAGTTATTTTGTTCAGACCCAGACAGCGGTGAAAAAACAATTCCCAGCTTGCATGAATAAGCAAACGGCTGCCTCTGCTGCATCTTCTCTGAACGTCTGCAGCCTTTCATTGTCCATCATTTCTGCGATACAGTTCATGATTCACTTACAGTCTCTGGTCAGACCTCGCAGCAGAAGTTTGGGCCAACTCAGCACGATGAATTAACAGTGGAGGACATCGCTGAGACAAAGCTCTCTGACTCACCTTTCAGCCAAGTAAACCAGTGATTACACCACTTTAATTCAATCTCTCTTAAGTTGCAGTCTGTGCCTTGGCCACACGCCATCCACTTAGCAATATTGTATTGTCCATTAGAGTGAGTTAACTATCTGGGTACGTCCTCAGGCTAGCCATTTGAACAAGCATTTTGCACACCTGACAGGAGGGCTGCTGGCCAACTCAGAACTACAGAAACAACTCGGTATGTTGACACGAAGCCTGACATGAAAAAACCCATTCAGCAGTTCAGAACTTGTAGGGACCGACTGATTCAACCATTACTACTTCTTTCAACCCTCTATCCATTTATCAGATATACCGCTTATTCTTTGAGGGTCATGGGAGACTGTTACCATCCCTACAACCAGACAAATTGAGGCTCTACCTCTAAACATCATGGTTGTGGGATTGTTCATTGATGAGGAATAACCTTCCAGACATGATTCAATGAAGGTGCTGAAATCTTCATAAACCCAAATAACGCCCAGATATTGCTGTTGAAAAATGTTGAATGAGGCCAGACTCATCTTGAATTCCACGGTTGAGATAAGCACAAGCAATTCCAGTTTACAATCATACTGTCAACATCTGACATATCACTGCATCAGATCGCATCCATATTCTGCAGCTCATTCGCATAATTACAGACGCAGTTAGCATGGGGAGAGATACACACTGTATGTAACACAGTCACGTGATCAACTACAAGACAGATAACATTTCACTTCAATTCAGCAGCACCCATTCATGAACTAATCACTTTGCTTGGAAACCAGTCTCCAGGGTCCTTATGCGATGCGCTTAACTTAATGATCTTTGCCATAAAACTGTTGACTGGTTACACATCGCAATGAGGCCAGCTCCAATGTTACGATGGAATAACAATTTTCCAGTCGGTAATAAGAGAATGTAGTTGTGTGAGGGCGATCTCTCTTTTGCGTCACAAAAAACTATAAAATACTAAACTTATTGTGATTGATAGACAGCTGAAACATCCAGCTTCTGCTACTTGACCACACCTACTGTACTGGATAGAGGAACCCTTTCAATTAGGTAAATTTACTTTGATACAATTAATAGTGTTACATAACGTCCAGTTTGAAGTATAACACCCTTTGAACATGGCGAGTGGAGTTGATAACAGGGGAATTTAACTACTATGATGGGGCTTTGTGTGCATACCAGATGACAAAGGTTAAAAATCACTGATCTCTAAAAAATATTCAAACAAAACACAAAAATCAAAGGACGTGGAATAAAGCATGATTTTACAAATCCAAAGGAAATTACTACAAAGAAATCCAAAAGAAATTATATAAATAAAATTCTAAATGTTTGATGTTATAACTGTCTGTTTATCTTTGCGACAAAGAAAACACAAAGCTCTGCTGCCAATGGAAGATGCTGATGGCAGTTTTGATGTCTCGGAGACAGCTTCTTATGACGGAAAGCTACACTGATGGCGTGACTTCTAGCCTGGGGGAGGGTCATCGCAGGAGGAGGAAGAGGCAGATGTAGAAAGGGGAGGGGGATTGAGAATAAAGACAGCAGGAGCTGATAAAAACTGCCCTGTAGCCTGGTAAGTCTTTCAGTGGTGCTACTTCCAGATGTATGAAGTGCCTTAACCTCAATCAGACAATTTTTTTTATATTTATCTACTACCAAAGGGCATGTGACGAGAGAACTGAAGAGAATCATTTACTTACCCATTACGTTCGAGTTCATAAAAGGTGTTGGAGACAATCCTTCATGGGACACTAATCGACTGTCACTCAAATGATCGCCGTAATGAGGGCTGTCTGCGAAACCCTGGGGGAAGAGATCAGAATATTAGCCACTTTATTGGGCAACTTCACTAATTGAGTGCTCTGACACACCACTAATTAGGAAGAGAGCACAAATGGTCGCCTATGCCAATAAACTGTCCAATCTCTTGTGCATAATTGCTCAAAGAAATTAAAAGAAAAAAAAATCAAGATCTTTGTGTCTGTAACTGGCATGTAAATTATTTAATTTTAAGGGTCTATATGATTGTCAGGTTTTTCCCTTTCCTTGAGTGGCATGTAGCTCTCTGTGCATGTTATAGGCTACATTCATACTTATACATTTTCTTTAAAAATAAAGTCTTCTCCATGGAGGAGGGTCGACGTCCTGAGCTTTGATTTGCAGCGAAAAATGAAAGAATGAAAAAAACACAATGGATGAATTCATGGCTGAGAGAACGTAATAAGCTTTTGTAGCACGAGCTGCAGGTGAATTAGATCATTTATTGTTATTTTTATTTGCAGCTTAACAAGTACTCAACATCCGGTCAGCTTTTTATCATTGGCTATTGCAGGTTTCTGGCAGAGACGACTATCGTAAATATCAAACATGTTTGATATTCACGAGATCTGGGAGGCTTCGACTGAAAGGCCAAAGTCTACATCACAGAAAGTCCATCTGTCTCACAGACAACCCTCCTCATCAAGTGCCTGGAACACCTTGTATCATCCCTGTTTTTTATCCACAGGGCATCTATGTCATGAGACAACATGTTTATCTATTTGTCAATTTGATCGTTTCCAGCTGATTTGGAGGCCTCTGGGTAAGAGGCATGACATCTCCCACACACTCTCTGACTGAGCACTCACATGTAAGCGTTGCTTTAATGGTTGATGGTGGGCATACCTGATGCTGGGGGCTGGCATGATCTGCATAAGGACATTAACCAATCACAGCTTCACACAACATTATCGGCTTACGTGCCAATGTGACATGCTAACTGTAGACAGGAGATGTCAGTTAATGCAAAGCTCACATCATGGCCACCTTTTTCATAACCAGACTCTTTAAAAAATATTCCATTGCCATTAAGTAAATTGGTAATTTCAGCTCAAACAATTTCTATTAATGTGAACTCTATTTCCGCAGCTAGTCGTCAACAAATAAGTGCTGTTAAAATGTTGTGTTGTTGATCCAAAAAAGAGCCGAGCCTGAAGCCCCTTTGTCTTTGTTAAAAGACGTCTTTAAAACAAGCATCCAAACCAATATTATCACTGGCAAGATTTCTTTTGGGTTCTACCATTTTATCTAATGATAACAGGTTTCTATGCCATCTCTTGCACATGGTTCATAAGACGACATCGTTTTGTAGAGGAGGAAGAAACAGAGAGATGCAATCCTACATCATTCCCAGGTACCTGCAGCTTAAAAAAAAATTGCCTTTTTCTCCTGGAGCTTAACAGTGCCTTTTCATGACAGTTATCAGCTTCCAGGGCTTAGGTCTAAATATCGGTCACAGTATGGTTTTAGAAAACTCTGGGTCCCATGTAATAAAAGATATTCCGTTACAGTGCTAATCCCAAGCCCTGTGAAAATCCTACTGTGCTCCAGTCAAATACATCTCTCCAAACTACATTAACTCCCACCGGAGAGACCGAGCAGCAGTGAGCTTGAATTTCTATAAAGCTATTTTCTCCAACTCATACCCTTTGCATTCAACATACAGTAAAAAAAAAGTAAATCTTATTATCCATCTTTTTTTTTGTGAGTGGATGGTGATGGAGTAATTTCAAAGGCAGTGGAGTGCTGCGCTGTGTAGAGGGAATCCTCAGAGATTCCCTATTGTGCTCCTGCCAGGCCGCACACACTGTTAATCACACCATGAACAGACTCAATAACAACAACGGCCCTGTGAGAAGCACTAGCACATACGCACACACACAGAAAATACATACACACCTAACCTAAGACATTTGCTCTGTTCTACACCCAGACGAGGAAACTGCGTCATACTGAAACCTTAAAAGAAGGGTTGAAAGTTCTGGTAAACACATATATTTTGGCAATGGTTATTTAAAAAGGGTTGATACCCTCTTATATTGTCCATTAAATATGATGGAAATGTTAGATTATCTTAGCATGAAGCATCAAAGCAGAAGGAGACAATTGTCCTTAATCTGCCCAAAGATGAAAAACACAGATAAACTCAGTTTAAGTTACCATCAAGTCCCAGTCAGGTTGAAACGAAAAACATACGTAGTTGTAAAGTGTCGTGGCTGACAGGCATCTACAGAGACTATCAAGAAAACAAAAGGAGATGCTGAATGTTGCGCTTTCCAAGATAAATTTTAAAAAAAATCGAGTGGAAATCCAGTCTTTGTAAAACCAGATGTGAGAAGCATCGCTGTCCCTACCGCCTGATAACAGCAAAATCATCCCAGCCATCACATTAGAGAGGTTAGTGTGATTTATGTTCAATAATTCAGTATGGCCCACAGAGGATGTTATAAAATTTGAAATGACCCTTGAGAGGAAAGAGGATCCCCACCCCTGCTTTAGAACTAGCTGTTTGAGCTAGCTAAACGTTGCCTAATATTTAGAGGAAAGAAATGAGAGGTGATGATATCATCATCTAAATCTGTGCCATAAAATACAATAAGTATTTCCAAAAATGATCACGCAATTGTTATTGCAATAAATCTTAGAAAGCACCTGGGACCAGCACTTGGAGCTTTCTTCGATTGTTATAATTACAGCTAACAGGGTACGTTAACAGAGTAAGAAAAAGTGGAAGGGGGTAATGGTCAATCCAGGTTCACAGTTTATGTTTGTCTGTCAATGTAACAACACTATGTTTGCTCCTCTGGGAACATAAGATCATCAATCACAGATCCCTCATCATTCCCAAACACTGGTGGCCTACATCTCTTTGAGACACTAACACACGCTGCCATGGCAGCCACAGGGCTACATTAGTAGTACTGGCTAGAAAACTGTCAGATCACCGTGGCAGCATGCAGGCCGGAGCTCAAGCCCTGTCCCCCAATCCCTCGACTCAGTGTTTAAAAGTCATCTCTTCCACACTCTGTGCTGCATCCCAGGTGAACGTGTTGCTGCAAGTGGCATCTTGGAAAGCTATGATATGCTCATGATGGATGTGTGTGGGGTTGAGTATCAAGCCGGGGCAGGGCACTGGGGATGCAGTGTGGTGATGGTGGGCACAGCCCTGACTGTCAGACCGCCAGCCTACAGCCACAGCTGCCCAGGATACAGCGGCTGGCTGGGTGCCAAGGTCAGCACGGCAGAGCTCTGGACTGTTCACAGTCGACTGCTCACACACTCGTAGTGGAGCAGCTCAAACAAGCTCAGGGACAAGACTGAACTCCCCCTGCTACAGACTGAGAGATGAAGCACTTTCTTCCAAGGACCTTGGACAAACACAGGGAATACGGCACAAATCCAGACATTTCAGAGAATAGCTCTCTTTTTTCAATCCAAAAATTCTTGTTCGACAACGAAAAGAAAGAAATTAAACTAGCCACTTTAAAAAAAAAACTTTGCCATGGGCAAAACTTAAAGTTATGAAACAATTTTAACACACTGGAGTCTGTTCAACAGTGGAAGATTGTTGCGAGAAATGACGGGAGGCTAAAAAAAAGTTATTTCCAGTCTTGTCAACACAGTAGGCGTCTTAAAATCTCACAAATGCACATATGGTATAGGAATCCAGAACTAGCTCCATTTGACAACTGTCTCCAATTGTTCAGCTCAAAGGAACCTGTGTGTTTTTGTGACAGTTAGGCAGCACTATACACAAGTTTCGAGGTAATTCTCTTAGGCCCATGTCAATGTTAACGACTTCAATAAGAGGACAAAGTGGAACTAACTAACTATGCGTCTATTTGAGAAAAAGAGAGAGTGAATTCTACGTCTGTAATCAGGTAAACTTGCTCCAGGGCTCGACGCTTCTTTACCAAAGAACACATATTCTAAGTTAAACATTTAGATTTATTAAAAGGATACAATGAGACATTAAAGTTCAAAATGGTTTAAATCATCGAGGAAAGGTATGTATGTTTAGCCCAGATCTAGATCAAAGTTCTTCAAAAGTGGGTGTCTGCTGATATTCATTACTATATGCATTATTTAGATTGGGATTAAACAGCCAAGTTATCAGAAATTTTACTTCTTAAAAGCTTCTTGATCCAAAAATCTGTGTAAATTACTGATGTGATATGAATGAAAGTTCAGTTTGGAGGACGCCTCCCCTGACAGTGATGTGATCTAGAAAGATGTTTAAGAGCTGAAACTGAACAGAGCTCTAATAAATAATGATTTTACTCCTCATTGATAAGAAAGATTATCAAATATTGATACAAATATAGATCTATCGGAGATTGTGTCAATAAGAACCAGTGGCATTTATTGCCGGGTTATTGTTATGATTTGAACCATTTACTAAAGAAATGTTGCCATTTTTCATCATGTAATTCTGCTATTAGATAATTCTTTTATAATTCTTTACTTTTTAATTTGCCACAGATTTGTCTTCACCCCTCATGACTCAATTTGTACTCTCACTGATGAATGACTGGAATACTTAATGATCATTAATGATTGAATGTCATCTATAACTGGAACATGCTAATTTCTCTGAAAATCATTGTGCCAACTCTCAAATGGTTAAGTATGGCAAAAATTGTAAATACATATAGAAATCCTTTTACCGATTGTTGGCTACTGAGTTTCAAGAGCGATGTCACTCACTGCTCAGAGCAGAATAAATATAATATATCAAAGGTTATATAAATCAAGTCTGTATCAATACGTGGCACGTCCACAGCTGCGTGTTAGTGTGGAGAGAGTGGCATTGGAGTGTTTGTGTGCACGCTTTATGGAGACGCAAACAGCTGTCTGCTGGCTGATGCTGTGCCTTGCAATGTCAGAAACACTCATTTATATGCACCTGGAGCAAAGATATCTCAAGCGTCTCAGTCTTATAATTCAAATCAAGCTGCCTATGTTACCATAGCCTGTAGATGTTCATTCGGGAAGGGCACAGAGGAATAAACAAGGTAACTCAGACCGAGTGGCTTTGACATTTAGCTGTGGTCTAATAGAAAGTGACAGGAGATTGACATTATATGAAATTCATACAGGGCATCAAGAACAACCAATGTGTGAGGGACAAACAAACAGGGGGGGAGAGCTGTTCACACTTGCTCTCACAAACAGTGAGATCTTCGCACTTAAACTCAAACACAGTGGAGCAGCCTTTTTAAATGATCATTATACAAATAGTACACACTAGGAAATAACTATGACCAGGATGACTACCCCTAAAATCGGAATATTGAAATAACAATTCATGTCTAACGCAAATGTATATATTTGTCAGTTTCAAGGCGACCAAAGACACATTTCTAATGAAATTATTATTTTCACTACATTGTAGATCTGTGATCTTTAACAAAATGCCACTTTACAGCTTGATGTATTGAACTAAATGCTCAGTTGCTGACCTTCCCTGCAGAGTGCACAATTAAATGCAAGACAAAACATTTTTTGCTTCAAATATCAATTTGGACGTACAACAAAACAAAAACGAATTTTACAATTCTAGCACAGCAAGTATGATTATTTATTCAATATGGCTGTGTATAATTTGGTTGAGTTTGGTTCAAATTAAGGGTGGCTGCTTCAGGGCAGAGGGTCACATTTCCTCACATGCATCATAAATAGATAGTTGACACTTGCATATAAATACAATTAACCCTTGGGGAGATCAGGAGGAGCTATTTGAGCACAGAGCTTTCAGTCATCATATATTTCACCTCAGTTTCAAACAGGTTGAACATATTTACAGAAGACGAGGCAGGCAGAGGAGCAAACCAAATCTTGGAGGTTTGGGAAACACGTCAGTAAATCCCATCAAACGTCTTAAGAATCATGAATTGGCTGCACTGTCACTAAGGGCATGTTTCATCCCTGTCAACCCTAATACTACTCATGTTGCCTGCTCAACAGAAACCCTTCTAATTAGAGCTCAAACGATTAGTTGAATAAACAGTTAGAAAATTAACTGGCAACTTTTTCCACAACTAATAAGGGACAAAAATGCCAAATATTTTCATGGATTTTGCCTGGGCTTTTTTAACACATTTTTGAAGATTTATAGAAATTAAAATAAACACAGTTGGAGTAGTTTCAAAACATCAAAAGTGTGCAGGGATGACATTTGGGGTGTTTTCTATTATTTGTCCTTGTTATGGCACCAATCAAAAGATGATTTATCATTATTTCCTCAGCAAAACAGGTGAGGAGAAAAAATACCCAGGGAAAATAAACATTTTCACTCTTTTCAGTGATGTCCCTTGATGTACATGGTGAACACCATTAGCCTATATTTTAGTTGAGATATTTTAACAAATCTTTCTAAAGGAACTCAATCTATCAATAATATCAGATCCATGTACGTGGCCACAAAATCAATTCCACCTGCCATCAGTATAGTCACAGAGAAATATGTCCATTACAGGTCATACAACATGGCATCGTGATTGTACCACTTTGATGTAATGAGTGTTAAATGAGGTGCTGTGGAGTATCAAGGCCATTCAGAGGCGGGGAGGTGAGGGTCATCTTACCCTGGAGGTCTCACAGGAAGGACTTGACTCGCCACCTGGGGCCCAGGATGCTTGGCTGGTCCGCTCATCCATACCTGTCAGAGCGAGAGATGCACAACTCAGTCAGCAAGACGAGATTACTCTTACAGTTGATCGTCCAGGGAGCATATCTTCATTCTCTGTATCCCTCCCTCCCTCCCTCTCTCACTCACTCACTCACTCACTCACTCACTCACTCACTCACTCACTCACTCACTCACTCACTCACTCACTCACTCACTCACTCACACAACTGAAGCACAAAAATAAACATCATCTCCAAGAGGTCGTCCATTTAAGTCAGGTCAAAGCAATATATATGCAATGCAAAAATAGATTGTGCAAAAATAGATGTTGACCAAAGCACCGTCCAGCTAAAAAAGGGGAGATACATACAATTATAAAACAAAAAGCCAAGAGGAAGGGAAAAGGACATTGATTTAACAAATGAAACAGTAAGATTGTAAGATAATAAGATAAAACTGCATAAATAAATCTCAACTACTAGCTTTGAACTGATTTAAAAGCCAGAGAGTAAAAATCAGTGTTTTAAACATATGCATAATAACTGGGATGTTATTTTATAACTTCCGTATGTTTTTACTCTTTTAATGGTGTCATTTATTTAGCTTAACATGAATCATGAGCCAAAATAAGCATTTCTTTGTATACCTCATTGTAAACAAAACAGGAACTTATGCCTATGATTCAGCATTGATGTACACTGAAACTTAATAAAACATGTTTTTAAGTTAAAGAAAATGTCTTTGCTTAAAAAGCCAAGGAGACAGACAAATAAATTCAGTAAATCCAACCAAACTGCAAAGCCGGACCATCTGGCATATGTTGAAAAATATAATATCTGATCTTTGCAATCTAATTTTAGTGATACAGTCATTGGAGAAAAATGTGATGCCTCAATTGTTCCTGCTGTTTGAGACAATATTGTGCAGCAGAAACAGCCAAAGTCCCCACAAACAAGACATAATTGTAGCTCGGGTAAAGCATCAACATTGTCCAAGTTATTGATTGTCCCTTTCGTAATTTCATCTGTCGCAGTAAAATGCAATATCATTTGTTCACTTTCAACTTCAAATAAAGAAAATGAGAGGTTGAAAGATATTGTGTATTCTCAGGAATATAATAATATGGCAAGACACAAACAAAAATAATATTTTTAACCTTGTAATTTACAAATGATTTTCAGTGAGCTATCTCCACCAAGCGAGGGTGGAATAAACAACCCCAATAAAAGCACAAGTCTGTAGTCATTAATCAAAACCATTGGACTCTGATTCAAAAAGTTCAAATATGGCTCATCATGTTGCCCTAGATAAAGAGAATAGCAATTTCTCAAAAACATTTTGACTTATCTGGGTTTAATTAAACTCAACTTTCAAATGAAGATCTTTAGTGCTAAAGAGACATGATGGAAAGGTGGTACGATAATGTATATGATCACTGTCACAGTTTGTACTCATCATATATTAATATTCTGTGTTTTTATAAAATATTTATTTTCTACTGTGTTGCTGCCAATACATTCTTTCTCAGAAACTTCTGTCAATAATCTAGTTATATACTTCACCAGGGCGACTCTTACCAGACCTCATGCTCCAGTAAACAGAGAAATAGATGAGTTTTATCAACATATTGATTTGCTGTTAAAACTAGGCACGATTACTTCTCTTTCTTAAAAGCCCTTTCTGGAAAAAATATATTGTTAATTTGCCCCAAACTCGTGATTGAGGTGGTTTACCATGGTGTATTGGTCATAACAGTGATACTTGTGTTCAGGGCACTCAGATAATGCATATACCTCCACAAAGGCCCAACAGTGCCCTTAAGAAAATTCCAGATGTAAAGATTTTTTGGGAGTTGCACCAAATTGAACACAACTTTTTCATCAAAATCTATGACTTATTCTCTGAAAAAAACAAACTAATGTTGATAAATTGGGGAAAAAACAGTACACGCCCCCTGATCTGTATCTGCACCAACATTTTATAGATTCTTCCCTGACCCAGAACACATCCTCCAACAGAGTTTTGTGATATTCTGTTTTTTGTGTAATCTTGCTTACAAACAAACAATGAATGGACAGGGGGAAATAAATAACCTCCCTAGTGGAGGCAACAATAATTTAACTACCTCTGCAGTAACTACTGCCTGTGTTCCTAAAGGCACATGGGTTTACTTTGTGTGACAACACCAGTGTGACATATTGTAGCCCAACTGAGGCCTTTCACGCAGTGGATGTAACAATGGTCCGTGTTTGCTCTCCGGGCCACTGGCTGTCATCTCGTCTGATTACCATCTCTTACCAGCGCTCATGGGTCCCCTCTCTTCTCCCTGCACAGACAGCCAGCACAATAAGATTACTCACTGACACAAGAAGCTAAAGTAAAAAAAAAAAAAAAAAAAAATTCACTGGCTGAAGCATAAAGATAATGAATCAGGAGACCCAATGCTTTACTGTGCAATAGTCTGTCTGACGTACACTATCACGCCTTTCTCACAGTTTGTTCAAAGCTCCAATAATCAACATTATTGTATTTTCACAGTGATTCCAATACGTTTCAAGGGGCTGGCAGTGACACACACACATGAATCATAAACTGAATCAACTGAGGTTTTTGGCGTCTTTTAGCTGCACATTTAAGTCACATGTGACCAACAGCATGGAAAATCTCATGGTAATATTTGAGGATGTAACTCGTGGTGCTGTTGAACTGTTAGAGAGGTGTTTCTACAGTTGATCTAAACATTTAAACCAGTGAGGATTAGAAACGCAATTCAGTTGTAGTTATTCTGGAACATTTAGTAGGATATTCACTGGAAATATAGAAATGCAATATTATTAAAACATCTGATGGGTTTTATTTGATTTTAAAGCAACAAATAGTGGGGAAATAATATAGATTTGTAGAAGTACAGGATGTCACTGTTAAATTCCCAATGTAGCCTGCATTGAAAGATACACTAGCAGGAGTAGGTAAGTATATTCAGCAACTGTATTATCATCAAGCTGACCTGATACTAATTATGCTTCTCTTTGGCACAAGATAAAACCGATTGCTGAGTGGAACACATCTCCCTTAACAACACAATTAGCACAGGAATAATTCATAAACGTGATCTCTGCTGTGCAGCATTCTCCAAATAAAGTTTATAGATGTGGCAAAGAATAAAATATGTCAGGGAAATAATGTGAATGACTTAAAAATAAGATGAATAGTGTTATCAAGTGATCAGTATATACAGAGTTAACTTTTCTGTAAACCTATGGTGAGAATGTCGAATGCTGTCAGAGTAAGCACAGATGTTGGCGATCACAACTCTCTATTGAGTCATTCATAAAACAGCTACACCCTTCCCAAGCCCCCAGTTCATTACAAAACTGATCCAAGAGGAAGACAGGGCTGGGGTTTTTTCAGTAGATAAATTTCTATTTCCCCCACTTCTGTTGTAAGATCATGCAAAAAGGCTGAAACATTGTAAAGTGTGAGCTTGGCAAACCGAGGGTAATAATTTCTAAGTAGTGCTGCCTCACCCCTGTATCCACTGAATAAGCAAGGACACTCAGTCCCACACTGAGGAGAACATCTATTTTCTCCATTTAAAATGTTTTCTTATGGAAGCTGAATAGTTTGGTCAAAGCAAACTCTAGTGAGTTTACACATTTAGTGTTTTAAAGCTCACTTGGGCTTGTTAGTTAAATATTCATGTAGTAATCCTGCCATTGTTTTAATGCTATACAAGACAATTATTTGTTCATCACATGCAGTCAACCTAGTCTAAGAATACTATCAATGCTCATCAGTTACTTCTTCATGATGTCTTTGTACCGACACGATTTTTTGTTTTTCTTTGTCAATTAATTCATGAAATCTGCATCTGATTATGATTTGCCACAAAAATCCTCGGAGGATGTTTTATTCATTTGAAAGTTGAATTGTACAGACAGAAAAATTACAGACAAAACCAAATGAACCCTGGATTAACAGAAATGTATCTTGAAATGAAGCTTTAAGGATATTAAAGCTCTCAAAATGCTGGATTCATTCTGAAAGAAAACATAATATATTTACAATATGTAATTTAAACACTTTCACCCTGGATATACAGCGAAGTAAAACAACAACTAACAAATACAAATTTGATAACCTTCCAACATAAACTCTCAAATATTATTTAATATCTTCGGACAAATAGATCAGATTCATCTATGAACACCTGAGAAAACTATCAAATCCAAATCCTTCTGGTATCTTCTGGCTGAAAAGAAAAAAGAGAAAAACGTCTGGTCCAGGCAGCATCTTGAATGAAATGAGAAATATCAGTCATTTAAAAACCAGTTAACCTGATTCCCAGCACAGATTCACGTATTATTTCCTATGACCCAGGATAAATGTATCATCCCTATATTCAAACACCCTCCCTATGTTCTGGTTATTCCTGAAAAGTCCTGGAACCTGGAAATCCTGGAAATGTGTAATTATTCAAGACCAGCCACCTGAAGGAAATCATGTATTAAATGTACATGAATGTATAAATCTATTGGGTTCATGCCTCAGTATCTCAACAGTTTAAATATATGATTTGTGTCATGTTAATGTACACAAATCCAAACTACAGTCCTGTTTTGTAGACTCGTGGAGAGCTTCTGGCTCTATGTGGGGAAAAGAAGGTTTGTTGTATAAATTAACTGAGCGCAGCACAAATGGTGAAACCGAGAATTCATCAACTGCATGTTTACAAATAAACACTGTGGAGAAAAACCTGGAGGGAGATTAAATTAACAGTTTCGACAGGGGTCAGAGAGGGTAAAATGAGGTTTTAGCCCAGATTCCGTTTCACTGTAAAATTATATTAACTTATATTAAGAGTAGGAGTAAGAGTGAGAGAGAGAGAGAAAGAGAGAGAGAGAGAGAGAGAGTTGATATCGTTTGATGGCTGATTACATCAGCTAGTGCCCTAAATAACACAGATTTGTTGTTTTTTTTTTCATCAAGATCCATCAAATTATTCCCTACAGAAAATTCCTTTATCAGCCTTTGTGTACGGATCTGCACAAGTGTTTTGTCTTTATATTTCACTGGCCCATGTCCCATCCTTTCATCCAGTTTTGTGGAAATTCCTCCAGTAGTTTTTGTGTAATCCTGTTGACAAATAAACAAACAAAACCATCGACAGAGGTGAAATCGTGACCTCCTTGTTTGAGGTTACATATATGACTATTTTTTTTTTTATAATTGTATTACCTCTGCCAAAGAGGTTGTGATGTCACCCCTGTCGGTTTTTACATTTGCTGGTTCCTGAGATTGGTTGTAGATTTAAATTTGGTTTCATAAGGGAACTGCTGGGCCTTGGCGGAGGTATGTGCTCTATTGAGTGCCATCCTAGCTTAAAATGTCAACGTCCCCTGTGACTGTTATACTATTAACAGGATTAAATAATTACACAAAAACACACAAACGCCGACAGGTCCGAAAATGCTTGTCTATTAGGTTTAAACGATATGAAATGTACTCAGTGTAACCATCTTAGAAAATATCAAATTTTCACAACCATGATTATGATCATCAGTCACAAATGGAGGAGGGCGACTATTATTACTCATGCATAAATGTAAAAGAAGAATTTCCATTTATGAGACACATTTGTATCTCACTGCAAGTAAGGATTTTAATTTTGCTTAATCAAAACTTTTATCTAAATAGTTGATAATTTCAGAGTATGAATTGACTCATGCACTCTGTTGTGATTGGCAGTTTGATTTTAAAGCTGATCACTCAGTGAGGCTAATATATTTTATGTTTTAAAGGGCTCCATTCAGACAAGCATTATAATCTCTTCCTGGAATAACACACCTGAAAACGAATGACCACTCGCATACACTGTGCATGCGAGTGGCAGTATAAACAGGAAGCTGAATCTCTACTCTGCAGCAGGACATTAGTCATAATTCAGAGGTAATGCCGTTTGTTGTCTTCAGGAAAAGAGTCATGTGACAGGAGCGCGACAAATCAGGGAAGGATATGTTGTGAATGTTCATCAGGAAGCGAGCATGAATTTTTCTTTTTTTAAGGGGCTCGAAAACTCCTGAGTAATATGAGGACCAGGCGTAAACTTAGTGAAAGAAATGCCGTTCAAAACAAAAAATTATTATCGTGGGTGTAACCTAAACGAAAATGACCCATCTAACAACCGCCATCTACTGCCCCACTACACTAAATAGCCTCATCAAATCTGCATCATCAACACAGCTGGAAGGGAGAAGTGATGAGTCTCTGTTCGAGCCACGCTGGCTATTTTTTCCAATCCATCTTTCTCTGGCGCACTTCTGAAGGGTCTCGCTGGTCCCACTCTGTCTCAATTATCTGGCTATACCCAGCTGAGATACAATAATCCAAACTCTCATTCCCTGCAATTTCCACACTTGTGTCTGCACACTCACTTGCCTTATGTTCACAATCGTTTATGAACGTGCTCCTTCCTCTGCTGTGGGGATCAGAGACCCGGGAGTCCAGACTACCGGCTGAAGAGGATGGATTTACCCATGATAGACCTGATACACCTCAAGGTACTGGAGATCCTTTTGACAACTTTATCTAAAATATGATGAGTTTTGCAATATTTGTCAAGAAATAAACGACAACTACCTGAGATGTCAATATGATCCATTTTCCGTAGAAGCTCACATAATGTATGCATGCAGCTGTAGACTAAAGGTTGCTTCGTGTTAACATAATCCACCTCAGGAGACACAGTCAATGTTGTGCATGTGCTTGCCTCTTGAAAAAAATAAACAAAACATGTACTAGATATAGCAGTATAAAGCAAAGTATCTTGTAAGTAGTCATGTACACATTTTTGGATCATTTTGCTGGAACTGGTAGGAAGCCGCAGTCCACATTTAGACTGATACGTTTCTAAAGGATGAGGCTGGTGTCCAGAGAACAAGCAGCTCCGACTACAGGCTTTGGCTGTGACACACATTTCTCCTGACAGTCTCCAATTCTTTTCTGTTTCACAACAAGCACCATGCTGATGCTCTTCTATTTTAAAAGCCACAGAGTGCAAGGCCCAGCCTAAAGGTAGCTGTCAACATGATGAAAACATCTGACTCTATCAAATCATAAAACACACATCAATGCCATCTCAATACAACACATGGCTGGAGCCAATGTTGGAGATGGCACTCGTGGCAGTCCTGTTATTTTGCTCGTTTATGGTTGATGCATTCTGGCTCTGAAAAATCCTATATACTCGTTCGCAAAGCAGGAATCAAAGGTTTTACTTTACATCATTAGGGTTTTTTATATATGACACAACAAGTTGACTTGTAATAACATTTCATGACCCACAATTGGAAAATAAACACAGAGCTGTTGTTCTGCTGGACTGGACATTAAACTGTCGATTTATTTTTTGTCCACAAGTTAATAAAAAAACCTGAGAAACGTAAAAAAAAAAACACTAGAACAATGATCACCTGAACCTTTTGTGTTACATAAAATGAGTTCCGTTTGGGATTTTCTTTGTCATTTGTTTTACTGAAGTGAGCACACCCACTCCCCACTTGAATGATTAGGTTTTCTAAAAGCAATGCTCACAACTCCACAGTTCATGTGTAACAGCTCTGTTCTTGTTCCTTTGTGTTTTTGTTCAGTTTCCACTACATGTGTCTTTCGTTTCACAGATAACTGACAACAACGAAGCTTTGTCGATTCTCACAAAACATGCTTTGAGAGGACATAATGCCCGATTGTTGACTTTCTTTAGTGGCACATCAGACAATAGATGCGCTTCGGATTAATGTCCTGTCGCGTTTGTAGCCAGGAAGTCATCCAGATGCAGGGAATCCAAACTCTGGTTAACACAACCAAAACCATCCACCAACTTGGCCAACAATAAAGATGATCAGAGATAGTCTCCCACGAAAAACAGCGGAGGTGAAAAGGAACAGCTAGTGTGCGTGAGTATGAGTTGGAGACTGAACAAATGTGTCAATGAAAAACAAACATAACTCAATGAGAAGATACCTCACATTCCCATCAAACTACAGACATTAATACATCTGATTGAATATGTGCCTGCAACACTCCTCACACGCCCCACAAACCGTGATAAGAGCACAGGCAATGTTTCTGTGAACACTTGCTGCACCGACACAACACACCTCGATCAAAGCAGCCGATAACGCCTTATTTATGCATCTGAAGGTAAAGGACTTTCACTGTGTTACACCTGCATGTTAATAAGCTAAATAAAACAGCTACACATGTATATGGCCTACATAGTGCTTTGTTCCAAATCCTTTCTACAGTGCTTCTCTACAATTCCAGGTGGGAAGCTCATGTTTCAAGCAACAGATGTGCACAGCACAAACAAGAATCACATGCAAGAAACTAAGAACATTTTCCTTCTGCCTTCCATTCAGAAATAAAACCAAAACATTTTTTTTTTTAATTAATTAGTCAGTAAAAATGATTTTTGTGTGCAGATCAATGCATGCAAGCAGGAATAGAGAGAGGAGGGTTTGCTGAGTGAATGGCTCCTACCTGATGCACTGAACTGACTGCTTCCAAGTGTGGTGGGCCTGTTTTTCCCTCTGCTTACAGGTGGAGAGAACATCTGAAGGGAATAACAGGGACACGTGTCTACATTAGAGCAAAGACTCAACTGTGTCCAGGAAAACTATCACTTGTAATCATCCTGAAAGCAGCTCACAGTTACAATAAAACCAAGGACAGCTTATAGAATCCTATCAGCCAATGTTGATCAATTAGTCTATGAAAGTCCTCGCACCTATAAGACCCCAGAGCTGGAAGAAAGAAAGAAAGAAAGAAAGAGTGAAAAGCCATCATACCGCACTGAAATCCAGCAGGTCACTTAATTCCTTGTCTGTTCCGAGAGCGGCAATCCGCTGCTGAGGATTCATCCTGGCGATCTAGAAACCTGGAGGAAACACACAGTGCATCAGGTCACATCTTCGGGGACTATTTAGTGCCTCGGAGAGTGATTTGTAGTGGCTGCGGAATAAGGAGCATCACAGTGGAGTAAAGTTGGCTGTGGCGGAGCCTCGCGCAGAGACAGTGACAGAGCTGCCACGCAGCGATCGATCAAACGGCGCAGGGATTTAGTTGCACTCATTCAATTCTTTCGTCTGATTAAAAGGAGAAGTGCCCGCTGCTGGTGAACTGCATTGTGTTAACCTGCAGCTTCGCACTGACAGCGTGTCAGTGCGCTGCCGCTGACACGTTTACACAAGTGACTGGTTCACTTAACACGGAATATGTGAACGTCAGTGATTTATCAGGCTGGTTTTCAGGACGTACCGACGGCTGATGTGAGCGGAGGCGCCCCGCGTCACTTAGCGGAGCGGCTAACGCTAGCCGCACGCCCGGGTCCGTCTGGATGGAAGACAGCTAGCGGTGTCAGTCCGTGAGGACATTATATTATATAGAGTGGAGAGCGGACCGCAACACAAATCACAGCCCGATAAGTAACACACACAAACAAACAGTGCACATGACTACACCAGTTCCCAGCTCCACCACACAAACCCCCAATTAGGCTCTTTCTCAACTCCCAACTTCTTTCACAGGTCCGACAGCTTCCCACTAACTCCTGCGAAATGTTTTACCTTTTCCCGATTGAAATCCCAACTAGGGTGCTCTGGCGGCTGCTCGCTTCGCTGCGACACGCCTCGAAACTGCGAAACGCGGCTTTAAACGGCGGCACCTGTGAAAATATCCTCTATATGTTTCAGTTACGAGTTTCCCTTAGGCAGACATTTTTGCTTTTTGCGAAAGCCTCAGCACCACGATGGAACTGGTTATTGTATCCCTCCGCCGAGCGCAGTGACATGCTGGTCCTGCACAGCGGGACATGCTGTGGGAGTCGGCGCGCGCTCACGTTCACTGACACACCGACCATCAGATTATCATTACTGTCGTCAGGTGGAAAGTAAACATTAAGACGTAAATAACTCAACTGTCAACATTATAAACACACTTTCATCACCACAGCATTCAGTTTACTTAGAGACACCTATGCCTGAAAGAAAGCAACGCAGTGTATTGATTCTATAATAACAATAATAACCAGGTATTTGTTACCACTTGAGCTAATGAGCTGTTGCATTGTATTAAAACAAGTTAATTATTTCATCTCACTGCTGCCATGTTTCCTTTTGTTCTTCTACTCCCACATTAAGATTAAGATTAAGATGCATGTATAAATCCCAAACACATGCACAGACATGCAAAGGCACACTCATGCAGGTAGGGAAATTTCGCCTCTGCTTTTGACCCATCTGGTGCAGGACACACAGAGCAGTGAGCGACCATGTACTGCGCTCGGGGAGCAGATGTTGGGGTAGTAAGGTGCCTTGCTCAGGGGCACTAGACAGGGTAGGGAGACTCTTGGATTATTGGACAGATCATTCCAGGTTCGTCTTTTGTTGTCTCTCCGTGGAGTCGACCCAGAGACGAACCAGAGACCTTCTCTGCCCTTAGTCCAAGTGTTTACAAACATCTTTAAACTGTATCGTTATATTATATTATACATATAACATATTTTTGGGCAAAGAGAACAAATTGTACAAAAAACATATGTATAAATTAAATGTAACAAATATAAATGTACATATTAAGAAAATAATTAAATAAAGAAATTAAATTAAATTAAATTAAATCAATCCTGCGCAGTCCACTTCTGCGCAGGAGGTGCGCAGTTCACTTCTGCGCAGGAGGTGCGAATTTAAACATGTTAAAGCCCTCAAAAAGCCAATTAATTTGCCTGAAAATAAATAATTAATAAATAAGTCTACATTTGATATTGCACGTTTAAAACAACATTGTGTTTCGCATTAAATGCAATCCACATATAATAATATTACGATAATAATAATCTTTATTTGTGCAGCACTCTGCAACACAGTTACAAGGTGAAACAATAAGAAACAGTTCAAAAGCAAGAAACTATTTAAGGAGATCACACAGCAATACAGCGATGACATTAAAAAATAAGTTACACCTGAGAAAAAAGACATAAGAAGTAAAACCTAAAATCTTTCAAATATCCAGTAAGATCAGAATTAGGAGAAAACACAGTTACATACTATAAGGAGTTTTTAACTGGTTATGAAATGGTCTCATTTTATTAGTGCTGCCTCTTTAGATAGATTAACTTTATTGATCCCAAATTGGTAAAATACTGAATAAAAACAAAAGCAAAGGGGACGATCTTGAACAAATACATTTTGCCTCTTTTAAAATAAACTATTCTTAATGTACTGTGTTGAAGTAGGAAAGATATTAACAGGTGTGGATTTCGCTAGAACCCTCATTATGGAAAAATATGCCTTAGCATAGTTTTTAGATGTTTTTTAATTATTGATAACAATTAATAACTCACCCATGGGGAGTGAGGGTTTTAGTCTTGCAGGTAGGATACCATTAATGTCGGTATTGATTTTGGTGACCCTGCTCTCTTCAAGGTTTGAGTTATTAATTATTATGATTAAATGTTCAGATGTCGACCAGAGTGACAGATATATTTTATTACTCAACTGAATTTTGTTACTTTAAAATCAGAATCACAAAGCCCAACAGTAGGAAATGAAGGAAGATTTTTCATCTAAATCAGTTTTTCTAATATACTCAAGCATGAATCCATGGGAGGCACCTGTACCCTCTATTATTAATTCCAGACTGCCACCTGTTGGACAAACACAGATCTTCCCAAATTCTCTACATCTGTTGTTACAAATGATTTTATCTATTCTATTACAGTTATGAAAAAACATTATCGAGTCCTGGAAATGAATCTGCCCCTGAAAGCTAATAAGTCATATCTTTGCCTTGTTTTTAACACATTAATTGCACTGACTAAGTATGGCCATTGACATTGTTTTCGCAATGCATATATTTTGTATAATATCTAACTATAAAATGTCACTCACCCATTCCATCTAGTATGTTTCAACTAGGCCAAGGGCTCCCTGACCATGACTTAATAAAACATAAAACATACATTTGCATTTACTTAATCTAAAGCCATGTCAGACAGTACACATGGGAAAGATGAAAGTCAGAAGGACAGATGTCCCCACTGTAATATAATTTTCAGTGCTGTGGAGATGGGGGTCAACATTGACAAGGATGAATGTACCATTCAGAAGAGCAGCATGTAATTTTACACAATATCATCCAGTTTATATTGCATGATAATTTGTGGTTGTGTGTTTCATTTGATTCTATCATCATGTGTTTTTTTTTTAGATCTGACTTGGATAATCATGTTAAAACATCACAGAAACAACTGAACAGAGAGCAGCAGGAGCAGATAATGAGATTTGTATTCAGAGGTACCTGAAAGATGGCCCGAAAACATGTAACAAGACTAAAATAAAATAGCTGATTCATTAGTTACTTACCAGAAGCTTGGTATTTCTCCATTTCCACTTTGGTATAGCTAATGGATGGATAGCTACACATCTGCCGCACATCCTCAAAATCAGAGTTGATGTGCTGAACTTCATTCCTTTATGCTTTCTTTACTTATCTTACACATGGGGATTACTTATATGTTTGCAAGATATATCGTATAAAACGGTTGAAACATAGGTAACAACCTGTCAGTCACAGGTTTTATTGTAATATTTTGTACAAAAAATGAAAAATGTCCAAATCTATTCATATCTAAATGCACTTTATTAGTTCACAGTTTCTCTATAATGCCTTAATGTTTACAAGGATTTAGAAGTGATGAATCTGATACAAAGATAAACGGCTTGCTGTGAAGAAGCACGTCAGTGTTTAGTTTACTCACCATGGCGGTTTTATAAACGTTTGTCTAAATCTGCGATTCCTAAACTCTTATGTCGCCTCATCAGAAGCCACCAGTCCCATCGAAACTGTTTGCACTTAAATCAAGCAGCCATATTAAACAGTCATGTAGACGAGAATGTATAAAATGGTACTACATGGAAATACTACCTCGAATGTAAACTTGCGTAAAGGCCCTGAGACGGTAGTTTTATCCCACCTCTGCCAGTACACCTTCACTCTGCAAGTATTTCCCCTCTTTTTGCTTTGCGAGTGGTATTCTTTGATTTACAGCCAGACTCCAGACTCCAGACTCTTCATGATCTCCAGGGACCATAGCTCCAAAACACTCCCCATGTTTATTCAGTTCAGGACTGCACCACCAGGGAGGAAAGGACCCGGGACCTGCTGTGTGCCATAGAGAGGTAGATTTTTTTTTTCAGTTCACTTGGTTTACTGTGTATCACTAGTTTTTACTTTCCCTTTCCTTTGTGTTGTGCAATTGTAACATTAACTCCCTGTGGGCATAATTAAAGTTTTTACTGATTCTGATTCAAAAAGTGTTGTAATTGAATGAATTAGTGTAGTTGTTTTACAGTGAACGTTTTAGGGAATTGTACTTTTTGGAAATAAGATAAATCAAATCATACGTGAGATTTTAAATTTAATTTATTGAAACTAAATAGACAGCACTTTAGAACATGAGGCATCTGCAGGGTTAAATTGAAGTCTTTAAAATGAAGTTTAATAACAAAGGAAAGGAAAGGAGGGGAGAAAAACTGAAAGGAAAAGAAAAGTCAGAGAGGAGAGGAGATGACAAGAAAATAAAGGAAAGGAGGGGTAGGAAGGGGTAAAGAGGAGAGGACAAGAAAGAAAAGGAAAGGGGGAAAGGAAATGAAAAAAAAGGGAATAAAAGGAGAGGAAAAGAAAGAAAATGGGGAGAGGAAAGTGAAGGAAACCACAGGAGAGGAGAGGATAGGGAAAAAAAGGAGAAAGTAAAAATGGAACAGAGACTGAACAGATATGTGCCTGCAGAGAAGCGTGGCGCACTCTCCAGTAGCCAGGTGGCGGTAATGCGCAATACACATCAGCTGTCACCCAGCATTAAATAAAAAGGAAGAAGAAGCACATGGAGAAGAAGAAGAAGACAGACGTAGCAAGGTCCTTTGTGATTGGTGCGATCGGAGTGTTTCCGCCGCCCCAGGCCATCAGAAAGACTTCTCCCCCTCTCCCTGTGTGAAATAGTCCCGCACTGTCTGAAATCTTTCGTCCCGTGGAACAGGACTTATCCGAGGTTCGGGTGTGTCGACCCGGCTGCGGAGCTGTGTGTGATAGGGGAGGCAGCCGGAGCTCCCACAGTCTTTGTCCCAGCCTCCACCGCTCAGGTAATACCATCATTAGCCTCGCTAATGGCATGGCGCGGTGATCGATAACCGATACCCCTGGTACACCTTGAATCGGGGATTGACAAAAATCTATCGAAGTCTTGAAGCATCAAATTATTTGCAATCCCACCTCAGACTACAGCAGCGCCACCACGGACGCTAGCTGGTTAGCATTGGCTACCGCTGCTGCAGAGCGGCTCCAAACAGCTAATAACAAAACAGCGCTGAGCTAACCCATGCTAACGTTAGCCAGTGGGGATCGGGAGAGCGTTGCTAGCAGGTTTCTCTTCGTCTCACTGATTGAATTGTGAGTAGTTGTAAGAATTAGTTGTGCAGGGAACAATAGTAGCACACACGAGTCTAGATTGGATCTTAACCAAAACATCATGTTTACAACCTCACGTCATTTTAGCAAAGTGTTGTTCATGTAACACCTCGGGCCCCTGTTCATTGTGTCCTACACATCAGCATCAGCAGTCTCCTATGGCAACCAATACTGTCGCCTTCTTAAAATGGGATTTATGTCATTCATGTTCAAGTTATAAATAGCCACCGTAAGTACTGGGGTCCCAGTCACACTCCACAGTTGTATGCACGGTTGTAATGGTTGCACATGCCCTGGTTGGTTGCTGCCTAAAGGACCATGGAGGTTTTCATTTGAAACACAGATTGTTATTATCACCACTCTTTGCAGTCCACTCACCCCTAACAAGCATTTTAATTAGGCCCCCTGATCTGGATACGCATCCAAATTGTATGGTTCTTCCTTGGGCCATGCCCAAAGTCCTCCACAATATGCCTTGGAAATGGAGTGATTGGGAATTTGGTGTGATCCTGCTATTCCTAAAACAAGCACAGTCGAAAACACAACATCCTCGGCCAAACTAATGGAATTTAATTCAGCCATCATAGATTTTTTTTTTAGCAGTGTTTTTGCTTGTGATTACATTTTTAAGCTACTGACCTTTAAACTAGCCGGTGTCTGAGCATATTTCTCTTCACTGCTTTGCAATAGAAGTAGTTTTAAAGTTTACTGTTATTTAAATTCTGCAGTTCCTTGTATCAAGTCGACTAATAGTGTTTTTCTGTTGCAGCTCCACAATGTCTGAACTTTTTATGGAGTGTGTCGAGGAGGAACTGGAGCCGTGGCAGAAACAAGCTCATGAAGTTCAAATGATTGAGGATGATGATGATGATGACGAACCCATCTTCGTCGGAGTGCTCTGTATGTTCTAGCACATTTTTTATACATTAATGTGAAGAATTGTAACACCTACTTTTGCTGATGTTGAATCCCCAAAGGAACACATGATTTCTACTATATTATATCTGGATTAGGCTTATTTTGGTCCCTTTCCTTGTTCTTACAGCTAACAACCAAAAGAGCAGTGGGCCGCTGCCCCAACCTCCTCAGGCGAGCAGTGCAGGAATACAAGAAGTAAAGCGTCCTGATCCTCATCCTTCCATTAGCTCCTCACAAATAATGGTGCCACTGAATATCACTGGAAATACAGTGACTACTGCATCACCCACTCTGGCACCTGTCACGCCGCAACCTGTCATTGTAAATAACCAGGTATCATTCTATTAACATTCAAAATATTTAGCAAAGAGCAACTGTTAGTTTACTGTAATCTTGTTTTCTATGGAGTGAAGAGATTTTCATGTTAACTAATGTGCTTGATGCATGATGAAGTTTGACTTTGTTAAATTATGGATTTAAACTTTTTCCAGGGCTTTATTGTCACTTCTCCGCAATTAGTGAACAACCCTGGGTTCATTGCCTCTCTTGGTCGGCAGTACCCCCCTGGGACTTCATTTGCAATCGTAGCAGGTAAACCTGAGTGTATAGTATAATATAAGTAAAGGCTTATTATGAAGTTAATACTTTTTATTGTTTTCATGTCAGATTGGTCTTAAGAATTTGTTTTCTCTGTTTCCAGCTGGTCAGCAGCAGATCTTTCAGCAGGTCAGTCAAGGCACAATCATACCCAGTGCTGTCCACAGGCCTCAGGTGCAACAAATCAGCAACAACATTGTGACGTTGTCTAATGTCCAGAGTCCCACTGTGTACTCAACACAACTAAATCAACTGAAACCCAACCAGCCGATCTCTCTTCAGACCTTCTCTGTGCCTACAAAGGCCAATAACACAGGTACATATTTCATTCCTCTTTTACATCAACGTTAGTGGGTGTACACCCGGGGGTCCTGTTTCGATCACTGCCGATCGGAGCCAACCAAACACCTGTGTCTACTGTTGAGTCATTACACCTGGGAGTGGATGCAGATTGAACATATTCCCATTGCAGACTCAAGCCACATGTTAGTGTTTATTTTGACGAGTAAACAATGGGCTTTAGATTAACTTAGGGTAACCTAATATTTTCATCTCAATGTGCTGGCAGTGATTCAAATGTAAATGCTCTTTTATTTCATACAGATCAAACACCAGTCAAACGCGGATTGATACTGCAACAAACTGACATTGTAGGAAAAAAAGCGAAGCTCAATTTGGGTAAGTGACACTGTTTTGTCATCTCATCAATGTAAACAAAACCTAAACCTAATCTGCGATCCTCTCATGTTTGTATCTTACTATTTGTCACATCTAACAGATGCATCAGGCACACTGGAAAACGGCATCAATACAAAATGCCCCAAGTGTCATGAAGAATTCACAATGCCAGAAGCTTTGAAATTTCATATAAATGTGAGTTTATATGACTTTTGTTGACATTAGTACCTTCTTGAAAACGGTAAAGGAGCATAAAAGAGATTTTCATACAGAAAATAAAAATGTGCACCTAGTCATCAACACATTTGGAGGAAAAAGCTCTAAACCTCTAAATGCCTCTTAATTTCAGAGTTGCTGTATAAAGGTTGAAAGTACAGCTCCATCAGCCGTGAACCCGGGAGCAAACAAGCGCATCATGCTGGTCTCTGAGTTCTATTACGGCCAATTTGATGGAGATGGGAGCAATATGGAGGTCCAGAAGACCAACGGCACTTTCAAGTGCCAGAGCTGTTTGAAAACTCTCAAGAACAATATCAGGTAAGGTTTTGCCAAAAAAAAAAACACCCTCAGTAATTAACAGTTTAATTATTAATTTCATCCATTTGTTATGGTTTTCATTGTTAAATCAACCCACTGACACACAACAAGGATACAGTGCAGCTCTGAATGTTTCGTTTTGAAGAAACATTTTCATTCATTTGGAGTTGTGTGTCTGGCCACCTGACAAAATACGTTTAATATTCACTCTCCTTCCAGCACTCTCTCACTTTAAGGGATATATCTGTTTCTTTAGCCGCTAAATGCTTCTCTTTGTTCACCAGCTTGTCTCTAACGGTGTCTGCACCAGGTTGTTTGCAATTCGAGCAGTGAGAGTGAACCTAAACAAGGAGATGCCACGGGGCAGCTGAACATTTAGGGTGAAAGCCCTGTAAAGCCAAGTTAAGCAACAGATTTAGTTACACATTACGCTTAATGAGTAACAAACCTGATCAAATTTCACATGTTCTTTTGTCAGAGCTTTTCAAACAATACTTGAATAGGAGTAGAAACTAAATATGGATTAAAACCTGCATGTGTTGTTTTTAAATCAATTGTTGCAAGTAATCAAGGGAGCAGTTCTTCCATCAACACATCAGAAAATCTGAGCCAAGGTTCATGTCTGTTACATTTTTTACATTTGATCCGGTTAGTGTCTAGAAAAAACATTTACTGGTTTGTTAATGGGCGACATCGGTGTGTTATTGCTAACTTTTCTTGAATAAAGTAGTGTTTACATTGGACTGGAGAAAGTGAATGAACCAGTTCACTTCCTGAATTTCGTTGCCACTGTAATATCACTACGGTATTACTACCGTAAAACTGCCACATCTTATCATTAATATTCTCTCATGTAGCAGATTGGGACTTTAAGTAGCGGCAGTAAAGATATCTGTCCGGTGCCAGTACAGAAGCAGTGGACGTCTTCTTTGTCTCTCACTGCAGTTTTCTTCTCAGATGGATGACAGTATCGGAGCACTTTCCCTCTTGGGTTTAAAGATGAAAAATGCGTGCTGGTTTAGTTTGTGGAAGAACTGCTCCCTTGATTAAATAACTTTGCTTCAGAACACAGCGGGGAAAAAAGCATCTGTAAGCTGCTTTTAATGGGGAAACACATTTGTACTGCAACTGCACTCTGACAGTCGAGGTCATAGTTCGTCCACATAAAAATTTCTATTAGGGGAGCTGAGGTAGCAGAACGTACAGCCTGAAAAATGGGCTGTGCCTCGCCAGGGCAGCCGTGGCAGGAAGCTGTGGAGCTGCTGCCGCCGAGCACTACATCATTAGGCAAAACAAGGATCTGTGTGTAATTGGTGATATTATAACAGCCATTATACATGCTTATAAATTGAGGTGCAAGGAGATTACTTAATTTATCTTTAAACCCTTGGGACCTGGACCATAACTGCTACAAAATACACAGTCCATTAATATAAAAATGATACTGCTTGACATCAGTTTCATTTTAATGTGTCAAATTTCCTGAATATGTAGATTAATAGGCCACAGAATCCTTTTTTTTTTGGGGGGGGGGGTTTAATCAACTATGAGCCAAGTGTGTGTTGACAAAATTTGCATGTGCACACAAATGCATAAATATAAGTGACCTTTTCATGATTTAACCAAGATAATATAAGTTAATCTTTGAATTTCTTTCATTAAGTTTTTGTAAGATGGGAGATTTTTAATGGAGTTCTTGATGATAATGGAGTTAAAAAAAGACAGATTTTCCAAACCCCATCATGGGTTTGGCATCTTCAAATTGATTGTTTTTTCTCACCAGTCGTCCATAACCCAACAATATGGAAGTTGTCATCATATTATCATAGACCTAGAAAATCATCAAATCTGGAAAAAAATATTTTCTTGTTAATGTTTTGTAGATCATCATGTTTAAAGACATATCCTCTAGATATTAATACATCTTGCTCATCACATTTAATCAGCTGTTCAGGTGATATCTTCCTACGTCTGTTTTATCCAACTAATACAAACTGTCCAAAGATTTAAGATATTCAATTTACTAAGAGACAACGTTGTCCAGTTTCTTATCAGGTCCTTTGTAATATAGGGTTGTGTAATATACGTTCCCTTGCTGTGTGTGTCCACATTGTTGTGCAGGTTCATGAACCATATGAAACATCACCTGGAGCTGGAGAAGCAGAACAGTGAGAGCTGGGAAAGTTACACGACCTGCCAGCACTGCTACCGGCAGTACATGACTCCGTTCCAGCTGCAGTGCCACATCGAGAGCGCTCACAGCTCCGTGGAATCCTCAAGTAAAACATATCATGATCATCTCAGCTCCACGTGCACACGGGACAGTTTGGTCAGGCACTGAGTGTTCATGTGTGATTTTCTTCTTTCCTTTTCCAGCCATTTGCAAAATATGTGAGCTGGCGTTTGAGTCTGAGCAGGTGCTCCTGGAACACATGAAGGATAACCACAAGCCCGGGGAAATGCCTTATGTCTGCCAGGTCTGCTGCTTGTTACCGAAAGGTGGTTGGGTTTAACATTTCGAAGTAAACCTTTTCCGATCCTGACATTCTCATTCGTTGTTTCCTTAGGTGTGCAATTACAGGTCGTCCTTCTTCTCCGATGTGGAGACACATTTCCGAACTGTCCACGAAAACACGAAAGACCTGCTCTGTCCCTTCTGTCTCAGAGTTCTCAAAACGAGTCATATGTACATGCAGCACTACATGAAGCATCAGGTATGATGCTGCTTTTCATCCAGTCTGTGGTCAAACCAGTGAAACCTTTCTAAAAAGTTTAACTCAGATTTAAGGTCAATATGTTTATTCAACTGATTCTGTAAATTCTTAAATCTGTAATTGGTCTGTTTGCAAGATTTTGAATTAGCTTTTTATTTGTTCTTCAAACTCCAATATGGTCGATCGGAAGCCAATCAAAATGAATTGCTCTTAGAAATTAGAGTTGCCATTTTTGCTCTCGCTAGACCATTTCTGTGAATCTAGAGTGCTTCTCAGACTCTTAAAAATTGCAGGACAATCGGCTGTAATCCCTTTGCTTATTATTCACATTAGTGAGTTCCTTTTTTTATGTTTTCCAGAAAAAAGGGATCCATCGCTGTGGAAAATGCAGACTGAACTTCCTCACCTACAAGGAGAAAATAGAGCACAGGACTCACTTCCACAAGACTTTCAGAAAACCTAAAGCCCTGGAGGGTCTTCCTCCGGGTACCAAGGTCTGACATAACAGGATCAGCACACCATTTATTTCAGACCCTCATGTTTACACCTTTTAACCTGATTATAACCAATTTTCTGTAATTCAGTGACAATACATCTTGTGTTTTTCTTCCAGGTGACCATTAGAGCCTCCGTTTCAGGAAAGACGCCTCTAGCGCCAACCTCCCCTGAGCGACCTACCGTTACCGTCACTCCAGGAATAACGTGCATCCCTTCGCCTGCCGGCTCTCTAGTCAGTGTATCCAAGGCAAAGTCTAACGTGACTGTAGCTGCAAAAGGCAAAGTTACTCAGAGCAAGAAGAAAGAGCCTCGACCTTCCAAGCTCAACCTGGCCCTCAGGAATCTCAGGTCAGAGACTCTACAGCAACATCTCATTTCACTTTTATCTATTTACCTTCACACATTTCTCTGGTAACACAAACTGGAAATGTATGCAGCAACTAGAAATCCACAAAGCGTCAAATCGATGCTATTAGAGGCATTTAGTTTGAAACAAATGAAGGATAATGTTAATGTGTAGGGAGAAGAATGCATGGAATTTTAAGAAACACAGACTGACATCAATTTAGTGGCTTACTCCTTTAATGCAAGTCAAAAAATTACGACCCTTTTAAAAAGTATGTATTTTATGAATTGATTAAATGTTTGCACTACATTTAACAATGTGGAGATTATTTAAATGAACAGGACTTTTTCCTTGAGCAGCTCAATAATCTGGTCCTCGGAAAAACATTATCAATGATCCCATGAGCTGATCATGTTGAAAATACTCATGATCCCTCATCCACTAGTATGGCGCCTCCCCTCCTGAGGATTAATGACAGCAAATAAATAGATGCTGTTAAACCCTAGAAACACAGAGAGCAGTCAATTGCAATTTTTCAGACACACTTCATTAAGCAAGCTAAAAATAAGTCTGTGTATTATAAACAGTGGTATTTCTTAATTTAAAATGTTTAATGTTTGACTAATTAGAAAAAACAATCAAAACTACTTTGCTGTTTTAAGCCTATGAGACAAAGAATAATGAGGGGGTTCAAAGCACTAAGATGACATTAGAAACATCTACAGATGATCAATACAGAGAATTGATTGGGACACATTCCTTGGAGGGGCTTTAAAGATACTGCAGGTATAAATGAGTCAAATATATGGTAGAAAATCTATGTTTAGGTGGAGGGAGACGAAAACAGAAGCAGGCAATGCCATCAGTTTGCTACAGTGGACAGTGGAAACACTACCGCTTTTATCCACAGATTAATGAAAATGAGGAGCTTTAAATCTCACTTGACCTATGAATGAAAAAAACCTAAAATATAAAAAAAATAAACACAATTAACTTTTTTCCTCATTTCCACTTTCCAGAATTAATCAGGGGAGTCACACGTGTATCGAGTGCAACGCAAAAGTCAACGACCTATTTTCTCATTTCCCAATGGTTTCCAATTGTGGTGCGTGTAAATATAAGACAAGTTGCAAAGTTGCCATAGGGAATCACATGATCAGGTGAGTAAAAAATCCCATTGAATCTTTATTCTGTGTGATACTTATATGTTCTCAGTGTTTATCTGACAAATCTTTCTCTCTCGTGAAGGTATCACAGCACCATCACCAAAAACAGATATTTGAAGAAGGAAAGTAAGAAAAATGCATCCAAACTGAAGTACGTATGAATTAGACTTTGCGTTTTGTACAACAAAAAAGGTGTATTCTATTTGAAATTGAACATGACAGAATTTTTTTTTGTTTTTTCCCAGATTAACTATCGTCTGTCTCAACTGCGACCTCCTCATGGATGCATCGATAGGCGGTGACCTGATGAGCAAACATTTAAATGAACGACCAAATCACATATGCAAAGTCATTCAGGAGAAAGGTAGGTTTCTCTTCCATTAGTTCCAGCTGAATCATGTTCAGTATTCGATGATGCAAGTGTCTCAAAGGCAGTTTCTTCTTTTTATCCCAGCAGACGTTAAAAACAGAGATCGAGCGTAAGTAGGAACCGATACACACGTTACATCTGCTCACCATATTATCTGAAATAAAGAGAAGAGGAACACTTGACAATGTAGAGGTGCATAATTAGAAATCCTTTCTTGATGGATTGAGTGTCACACTTCCATTAAGTTGCACAATATCTATGATATTATTAAAGATACTAGAATGGATCTTATTAGAGAGGATACCTCAGCCAATGTCCAACAGCCCCCTCATGAAAACACATTTAAATTCACCAGATCCAGATTATTATTTGATCTAAACCAAATTTCCAACACACATACATATCAGTCCCCTGAACATGCCTGTTTTTTTTTTGTCATCCAGATCCATGAATTAGGAACATCTCAATGTTTATAAAAGGTTAAATGTGCATCTGTCTACTGATCTGGAGCCATTTAAAAATTTGATGGGGTCTTCCTTGGGTCATGTCCATACCCTCCCGGCTATTTCATGGAATTCAGTAGAGTAGTATTTATATAATCCAGCTAAAAACACACACACACACGCACAAACAAAAACATAACGTCCTCGTTGAAGAAATAAATAGAAAAAAGGAAAATTGAACACCACAATGATGAATAAGGACATTTGCTCAAATTCAATCTTGAGGACGTTTTACAGATGGCTCCCTGTGATGAGTAGATGGTTTAAGTAGCCCTTGTGTTTATATTTGTTAACATATTGTGTGTAAACCTGAAATGTGCTTTTTCTAACACAGCCCTCCTGTTTATGCAGGCAATACGTCTTGGAGCAGCCACCAAAAACCGTGTACCTCACTGCGACACCTTTTCCTCCGACACCAAAGGAAATGGACATCAAACTAGAGGAAAAGGTCTCACCTAAAAGTTTTACTGTAGCTGCTGTTGATCTAATTTTACCAACAGTTGATCGGGAAAAGGGCTCCACAGGATTATGTGTCGATGAAGATGTAAAGCCGAAATTACCGCCGACTTCGTCTCCCCCGACATCAGATGGGGCTTTCGATGTGCCGGTGGGAGATGTGCCAGTGGGTGACTCAGAGAGAGCAGGTGTCCCTGAGCATGGGACTGGGGAACTGCAAATTAAATGCGAATGAAACACAATTACAAAGCAATGCACATAACAAACTAGACTTGTGACCTCTAAACAACCAGTTCATCAGCCACACCTTGGCTTTGTCATTCCTTTTACAAACATACATGCTCAGGCTGCAGGTATTTACTACAACTACAGATTCCTACATTAGGAAAGTCAGTTTCAACAATTGGATCATATATTAATCTCCTCTGTAGACCTTCCTTTTGTGGAAATATATGTAGATAAATGAATAAAACATCCCCTGTAATTTGTTTAGTCCCTGAAAACGGTTAGAAAACATCATTCTGCATTTTGGGCTATCGTAGACCTCTGTCATCTGCTCGTTTGACTTAAATCACATTTGTATTTCTTTAAAAGTCTTACTATCCTTAAGGAAACTCCACCTGCTAAAGGACGGTAGGTAGTATGGGGCTCTGCTCTTGATCCCCAGTGTCAAATCTCAATGTGTTTTACTGAGAAAGATGAAAAAACACATTTGCAATGATGTGACAAATCCGCCAAATTTCCCTGACAAAACATTCTCAGTTAAAATCTCTGTCCTTCCTTTAAACTACACAAAATAATATTGCATTTGATGTAGTTTGAGCCCAATTTCTGTCGCAGACAGTTTTGAACTGGTAATTTATATCCTTCTTTAATCTTTGGTTTTCTATCATTAAGTAATGTGTAGATTTATTTTTAGATCTAATAAGAAAGCTGTTACATATCAATTGAATATGAGGTTGTATTATCAAAAACATACATTGTCACTGAAAATCATTGAATAATTAAGAGGAAATTCCTGCTGTCTGCCAGAAATATTTGTCTAAACTTTATCAGGAGTTAAGGGTTAAGGGGTGAACTTAAAAGATTGTTTTAAGAAAGCAACTTTAAGGATTACAGCAGTACATGAGTATAAAATCTAAAAAAAAAAAACTCATTCCATAAAGAGAAGGAACAAAAGTGGACGTTGGACGGACAGTAGATTTTATTGTTTGACTTTTAACTGTGTTCAGAGTGCTAGCCTGTAAAACAAATCTCTAAAGATTGTCTTGGCTGCAGGTACATCAATTTGTTCCATGTCCCAGCCTCCTTTTTATTCTGCATTAAGTGGGGAAAAAAGTTCCCTGTGGTGCTGGGAATATTTCATACAATGTAGTTAGTTTACTTTGTGTGGCTTAAAGTGTTAAGATATTCTTTATGTCATAGGTTTTTCATACGGGTTGTTACTTGTGCATATAGTATCTTTAGAGCAAGCTGTTAATGCATTTATGTCTGAGGGGAATGTAAATGTAACTACCCCTCCCTGACTCTGTTTTGAGTACATTCCTCTAAATGTATAACATTTTTCCCTTAGGACACTTTTTTTTCTGAGATGTATAAATCACTGGGATTGGATCAGTGTGATTTTGTCTGTTTTGTAAATAAATCTTTAATACAAGGGTTGGAGTTCTCTCTCTCTCTCTCTTACATAATAGAGTATGTAGATAACATTAATAAATAACTATTTTATGAATACATTTTTTGTTTTTGATAACAATAACTGTTTCCATGACCAAGTAAATTCATAGATGGGGTTTTTCACACATTGTGTTTTTCTTTCCTGAAGATCATAGAAGCTCGGGAATGGGACCAGTGGATCGGGAGTGCCCTAATAAGTAGGGGTAGAGCCTCCTCGCAAGTCTGTACGAGCTTATCATCCATAACCCTAGCCCTTAACACTAACCCTAACACTTCACAAAGTGTGTCTTTCCCTTCCGAATGTCGTAGAAGCTCTGGGATGGTACCACTCGATCGGGAGTGCCCGCATTAGTGGGGGTAGAGCCAACTCGCAAGTCTCTATGACCTTCTTATCCATAACTATAACCCTAAACCAATTGCAATAACAATATTTCTAAAGAGTAGGTTTGTATAACCTGCTCAGAAACAACACATGTTGAGAAAATCTAATAATGAAAACTAACACAGTTTAATATTATTAGCATAGACGTTTAGACAGAATTACTCTACAAAGTATTGAAGTTTTGTGTACACTGAATTATTAAGTACAGCCTTCACTGAAAGATAATGCTCTGAAATTAAACATTTTGAGGCTGAAAAGTTGTAAAACTTACATGAGCTGGCTTTGAGAGCTGTATTTCTATATTGAGTTCATATGTCTCACCCCCAATCCTTCTGTATACAACATCTCACTCTATAAATAACTTTCCCTTCACCAGAGTTGGGGGCAGCACTTCCTCTGGTCTGATAGCAGTTTATTTTTAAATAAAATACAAGTTGGAGTCTGTGATTGCATGATACTGTAAAGTTGAAAACAGTTCATAAGCAGCATACATTTTATTCTCTCTCTCACAGATTAATTTTATTTGAGCTCATCCAAAAGTGACATGAGTGAGGGGGGATGAGATGAAGAGCGCTCTCTGAGGGCGGAGCAGTCAATGAATTTCCAGTTTGTTTCTGAAATGAAAGGGAACACAGCTTAGTGCACCCTGTCCCAGGTAAATATTTATCAAACGCCAGACACAAGGAAATCATTATTTGCCACTCCACCCTCATGCCTCCCACACCTCCTCCTGATGTTTGGACAAAAACAAACAGAGTTGGGGCCAATGCACGGGGAGTACGCAGGAGAAGCCGTACAGAGGGTCAGTATATATTGAGCAGCCTGCAGTGTTTTTGGTTCCTTCCCGAGCAGCATAAGGTGAGCCACTGTATCTCTGTACCCTAGGATCCACTGGTCTCAGACATGGCACGTCTGGCCCTCCCCGTCTTCCTCCTTCTCTGCTTCTCCCTGCTCCACCTCGGCTCCAGCCGCCCGTCACGCAGCAGGAAGGCTGTGTCAGCTCGTCAGTCCGGAGGTAACTATAGACATTATGCATCAGTTTCAATGGGATGGGGATTTTTTTCTGACCTGTGTTGGTGTCTTTGTGGAGATGCAGCTGCAGAGGAAGATGATTTGACGTCCCAGCTCGAGAGGTTGTGGCTGGAGGTGAACTCACTGAAAGAGATGCAGGCGTTGCAGACAGGTACTGCTTTCACTGCTTAAAGAAAGGGAACAACTGACAGGAGATTCAGACACTCAGAAGCATCACTGCCTTACACATTGCTCCCCAAAAACAGTTCAATCTGAAATAAAATGATAGGAAAATATCAGTTATTACCATGGTTCTATTGTAAATGTGTTGGATATACATAGGACTCTGGACATTTTAGTGTTGCCTGTAATTTAGGCCACTGAGCTCTCATGCAGGAAACTGCTGAGGGGATAACTAGATCTCTTGGTGTGCATAGTCACCAGCAGAGGGCAGCAGCACTCACATAAGTAAAAAGCTGAATTTTAGGAGGAGGAATGTGAGAAACAATTCATAGGGACTATCCAACATTTATATATAATAACTTTGAGTATCTTTCCTGTTTTTTTTCTTTTTGCTAATAGGCTAATAGTACTTATTCGATCATATAAACAAAGGAATCGATTTATTGTTATGTTTATAATCTTCAATAATTCCCCATTTCCCTTTATTGGCTGAGTTCTTGGTAGCTGTTAGGACCGTGAACTCTAAAAAATAAGAGTTTTAGGAATGTGGATGTGTGACTTTCTACAGACATAAAAAGTGGTATTCACAAAGTAAAGGATTGAAAAGATTGTTTAATATGTTTATTTACTGAGGGAATTAAAAACATTGCTGTAGTTTCAGACTCTTAAAATACCTAATAGTGACTTGAAGTCGCTAATGAAGTAAGTGCTGTGTGTTTTCAGTCTGTCTCCGTGGCATCAAAGCTCACAGGAAATGTTACCTAACCATCGAGGAGCCCAAACATTACCACGAGGCGAATGAAGACTGCATCGCCCAGGGGGGAACCCTTGCGACGCCAAGGGACATGATGGAGAACAATGAACTGTGGGACTATGCAAAGAGGAGTGCTCCAGGATCCAAGGACTTCTGGATCGGCGTGGCAGACATAGTGAAAGAAGGCCAGTATGTTGATGTCAACAGCTTGCCCGTCAGCTTTTTACACTGGGACCGCTCCAAGAAGCAGCCCACTGGAACCAAGAGGGAGAGCTGTGTTGCCCTGTCAGTGGCTGCCCAGGGAAAGTGGTACGATGAGGTGTGTCGCAACCTGAAAAAGTACATCTGTGAATATGTCATACCTTAAAGGTTCAGTGTGTACGAGTTACATGAAAGGGATCTTTTGGCAGAACTTGAACATAAAATAATCCTAGTGATTTTTTCACTAGTGTGTTTCATCTCAAATTTATGTAACCCTATTATGTATTGTTTTCTTTACCCTAGAATTGGCCCTTTATACTTAATGACTTTACATTTACATTTGGAGCAGGGTCCTATCTACGGAGGCCGCCATGTTCTTTACAGTCACCCAGAATGGACAAAATAAACCCCTTCTAGTTTTTATGACAACTGAAAGTTTCCACAGATTCTCTATCATGTTTGGAAGGGGAGGGTGAGGTGATTGGGTCTAGGCTGCAACATGCAACTTCACCACTAGATGTCACTAGATTCCTCTCACTGAATCTTTAAAGGAGGGAGTGTTGTTGACAGCTTGTTCATCATTCACCTGGGTCATTGATTAAGATGGTGTCAAATTTGTGGCAAATGATGATGAAAACATCACTTATTATTAGTCCTTTTTCATTTCTAACCAAATTTCTTTCATTAAAAAATGATTATATATTTGGTTGCTAATAATCTTGAATACAGGAATACTTTCCTAAGTCCCAAAGCTTCAGATGATGACTGCCAACGGAAATAAACCAAAAATGTTTTGGTGTTTTTTCTTATCACCATTTTTCCAGAGATTCAATATTTTATCATCTTTCTGCATTAAATTTACAAATGTCTTCAGCACCAAGGTACTTTGTTATAATTTTCTACAAATGAACACACACACACACACTTTGTGGTGACAACTAAAGATCTATATGAATAAATGTGGGTATAGAGAGATTTAATGAGTGCATTGAGGAAGTAATGAATGTTTTATACCTGTTGGTTCTAATAAGGATCATCACAACAAACTTAACTAATTGAGCCAAAACTTGTTTTAAACAAAATGTTGGTAATGTGACGGTTAAATAAAAGATATATTGAAGGTTCGTATTTATAACAAGTATTTTCAATTAATAAAAATAACTAAATTGAATCAGAAAATGGTTCAGGTACATTTTTACTGCTGGTAATGATAATTTGTTGATCTGTGATGTGACTGAGATCCGAGCATTGTTGTGCTTGTAAACATCCAAACTCTCACAGATGAACGGATGTTTTCATCATCTCCAGTAAAAACAATCAGAAACAAACAGGCACCACCGACGTGGTCCTCCCGCACACATCACGCACGATTGTCTGAGTGGAATGTGACGCGACGGCTCCGTGCGTGAAGTCTCGCGGAGTAAAACCACCGGCCATCTTTCTCCGTCTGCAGCGGCAGAACACTTTGTGCCTCAGTGAGCCCGACGAGCACTTTTCGGTTTGAGCCTACAAGTTTGGCCAAGTTTCAATTTGTCTCCCGAGCCTCCAAAGCGACGACGGACGGGACGCGGGCCATGCTTGCGTGTAGCCCCGCAAAGTTTCTTCGCTGACATCCCTGTCCGGGTAGATGCTCATCTAAACTGTCGTCCAAATGGAGATGGTGCCTAGCGAGGGGAACCAGTTCGTATCCAAAGAGGTGAGCTTGTTGTTGCGGGGGGAGTGCGCCTCTCTCTCGGCTGTCACTACTGCGGAACACGCACTTTGAATCCCGCAAAACTTCAGCACCACTTTGCGACTTTGTGATCTTGGCGTGTCGTCGCAGAGGCTAACTCTCCGCTACCGTTAGCCAAACACGACTTGGTCGGCCTATAGTGACATGGCTAACTTAGCATTAGCCGACATCAGTTAGCGGCTAGTTTCGCCACATCTCAGACAAAGTGAGTTTACGGGTGTGGCTTAAGCTGTTTAGCATAACTATCACCAAGTTAGCCAGCCAAGTTATTAAGCTTTCTTGTTATCAAATAAAGTAGTGAGCCTTTGGACACTTCTGCTGCTGACATGAAGCCCCCCCCCCCCGAACAGAGACGACGTTTGTCAACATTAGCGAGCTAACTCGGCTAGCATATGTCGTTATCCCTTTAAGTCTGGCCAATGGCAACAACTCCGGCTAATCGACATGTTTGTGAAGTTGCCAAACCAGATTGAAATAAACCAGTGGACATTACTGACATTGTGTATGCGACGTTTTCCTCCAGTTTCACTAGCGTACAATTTCACTCGCTTCCCCCTCTCGCTTCCTTTTGCATATTGTTTTGAATGGAACTTGTAGCGTAACAGTGAACGCTAGCTTGTCACATTTCAACCACGCTAATGCTAGCTAGCTTTGCTCATCTTAGACACGTATGGCGTTAACGTTAGTTATTCGGTTTATCCTCGACGAGCTCAGTTGCTGCAATGATAAGTTACTTAGCCTTAGGTTGTTTATCCTGCTGCGTTAAGGGCTCGCTAGTTAGCTCCCAGTTCGCTGTGTGCGACCTAAGATCATAATCTATGAACCTGTGTTGACATCTTGCAGTCGTCGTGTTTTCGCAAACACAGAAAACGAGTCTTCTCCATCCACTGTCACCGGAAGTATCGGTTAGCAGATGGAAAATTGTTTGCTCGGTTTAACGTTGCGATTGCAACACAAATGTCTCCGGGGCTTGTGAAATTGTATTATTATTATTCTCATGGCAGTCAGTCATGTTCCCACGTCACTTGTACACTACTCGTGTGTTCCCACAGCGATAATACAAGATATCTGTTCACACTAATATTTGATCATGGCTGCGGTTTTTTTTTTGTAGCACTTTGGCTGCATCTACGTCAGTTACCGAGTCACACGTCAAGCATAGGACGTCATTCGGGGATATCAAGGGCCGGTGGGAAAAATCAGCTCAGAGATACAGGCTTCAGATACACTACTCACGAATGCATCTGATTAAACCACCAGCCACGGAATAGAGTATTTTAATTAATACGCATGACTCGTGTTTGTGAAGAGGAAATACATTAGTATTATTATGAATCACTCTACTGTGAGCTCTTCAAACATCACACCTCTCTTGTGTGAACAGGTTAAAGCAGAGTTAGTTTCCTGCTCGGTTTTAGATCAGATTGCAGCCAAATGGCTCCAAACTGTTTTGATATCTGACTTGTTTAATAATAATATTTATAGCCAGTGTGTGTTTGGCCCCACCAAAAAAATACATGAGAGAAGCAGATGACTTTTGTTTTGAAAAAAACACATTTTGATACTAGTGGACACAACAATGCCTCTTGCAAAGACAGGTATTTATTTCTCAAGCAATTGGTCTTTTCATAATATTACACACGCGCACACACAGTGTTATGATTTCAGTTAGCAGCAGTGTATCATCTCCTCCTCCTCACTCCAGGTGCTGTGTACATGCAGGCAGGTTGAGGAGGTGGAGGAGCCAGAAGGGAAAAGGAGGAGGATTTTTTTCTTTCTCAGAAAGTATCAACCATTTGTAATGCACATGATTCCTAAAAAATATTGGCAAAAAAATATAGATGTATGATATGTTTCGAATGTACAGAGCTGGAGCAGGAGTTTTGCTGAAAATCTCTTGAGTTTAAGACCAGGCGTGTATAATCAATTAGAATTAATTTAACATTCACTTGAATAGTTTTGAATTAATATTTAAAAGTAATAGAGAATTAATTCAGCAGAGGTTGATGCAGAAAAGGAAAAAATTGGTGCATAAAAAAACAACCAGAGCAAAGTACATGATGTTATTGTTGCGCAAACTGTCATGGGGGAGGACAACAACATCCTCAGCTTTTCTAATGCTTTCAAACTGTTGAATCCAAACTGATTTAACTGTCTTAATGCCAAAGTTTATTGTCAAGTTGACTAATGCGCAAACTACAGTTAGTTTTATTAGATTTGAGCTGGCTAATGTGAAGGTAGCTACCAGCACCTCTTTGCCTTTACGGTTTTGTGTTCATCACATGCCATGCTTGTGCAGTCATTGTTGCATTACATTGTATTAATAGGATCATTGTGTCTGTGATTATTTTTACACGTAGTTACAAGTATCTGTGTGTTCATGTCACCTTGTGATTATATCCACGGTAAAAATCCCCTTTAATCTCATGATACACTTGTGTGTTGTCAGCTGCAGCTTCTTTATACGACCTGTCCGTCACTTTTTTTCCAAGATCACAAAGCTTACAAAGTGGTTGCAACAACTGGAATGACTTGAATATATATTCCTGTGGTAGGTGTGGCTTTGTGTCACACCAATGTTTGATTATTTCTTTCATTATTGTGTTTGTTTTGAAGTTGTTCCTCCCCAACTATCTCCACGTGTTATTAGGGTGATATTCGGAGTTGCAGACAAAGTATTTTTGATGAGATGAAGAAGAAGATTTCTCAGGTAGAAGTGTGTTGGGTGTGGGAGAACAAGCTCATTGTAAAGCATGGTGTTGTTGAAAAAATGCACGAAGCAACCCTTTCACCAATTTTAATCCAACCTTAGGGACATTTGAATAAAGCCATCAGAAGAGAAATGTATTTAGCAGGTAATGGCATAACTAATCACTTTTAACACAGGGTATCATTCAATTTTTAAAATGAGATAACGTAGGTGGAATATAGTGCAGTTTTTCTATTAATATAGTGCTGCTTTTCTACTAGATTTGCCTGTGCATCAACGTTTACACCTCAATTTTGACTGAAAAAAAAGCTATTCCATCTCTTTGTCACAAATAAAAAAAGCAATCTTTAGATATATCAATATCTTATCAAGGAAAATTATTTTTTTTAATTTGCTTGGTGGGCGACAGTATTTGATACTTTTGATTTTAGCTTTCACTTGATTTAGAACGTGCCAGACCAATCACAAATCAACAGCTGGGACCGTTCAGTGACTTGCTGCATCTTGAAACTCCACTTTGTATTTTACAGTTAAATGAAGCATGAGTTAGCAAGTGCATGTTCTGTTGTGTTTAAATAGTTAAAAAAAATAAAGATTTAGGATCGTTTGGGCATTTTGTTCATGTTTTTCGATTTTGAAAATTGCCACCAAAGATAAGCAGCTTTCAATCAAGTGGGTTTGTCCAGTCATGTGTAGGAAAGATTCTGCTGTTTTAGTCATTGACATAAAAAAATCATCATGCACCATACTTACAAAGAGTGCACAAATCAAATACCTAATCAGCATTATTGAACAATTGAGTAAGACAGTTACAGGATAAAATGTAAATAAATAGATAGTTAGATGATGTTAGTTAATCATTGGTTTACTTTAGCTGAATAAAACTAAGTTAGTGATAAATAAAGTTATCAATAACAATAGTAATCCTTTATGAAGGGTAGTTACTAATACCAGTCTGCGAGATTAGTTTATTTTTTTTGTGAAGAGCTATTTTTTCAATATCTTATTTTGAGGAATATAAACTTTTGTTGTCTCTTGAGCCTTTTTGGAGAAAAGCTTTTGATCCTCAAATAGATAAAAAATCTGACCAGACTATCACATACACAATACAGACCTGTATTTTTAAGAACCGATCTTACCCTGTAACATGTTGCTCATATCAGTAATGATGCATTGAATGAAATCACATTTTTTGTGCACAGGTGTATTTCTGATAGACATGTGCTGTAAGCTGTACAAATATTCTCACCGTTTTATTTCTACTTTTCTTTTGACCGACTTGCGGTGTCTTACAGAATGTTATTATCAAATACAACTAATACTAACCTTTTTCTGGCACTCTTGACTTTCAGATACAAAATGCAGCTGAGGAGCCCAGAGTGTTGTGTATCATCCAGGACACCACCTGTGCAAAGAGAGTCAATGAAAGGCTGACCCTAAACCTGCCGGCTTCCACCACCCTTTCCACACTTTATAAAGATGTTGCCCAAAAAGCCGGATACGTCAGTGGCACATTAGCCCTTGTCTGGGGAAATACATCGGACATGGTTAGAACCATTCATTTAGTCTCTTTTGTTTGTGCTTACATGTGACAATGGTTTTCCACATAAATATACAAAGTTCTCAGTATAATCTCATCTCAACTTGGATATTGGCTACAGGTCTGTGATCCCCCCATTGTTATAAAAGGTCTTGATAAATGTTGCATTTCAGGGTTACATCTAACATGTTGTAGAGGAGGCATAGATGATTCATGATTTGAAAAATGTGTTTGCAGTTTGAGTCTTTCCCCCTCCCCTCCTACTTAAGTGCTCAAATAAATAAAGTTGTATTAGACTAGCTTGGCAGGAAAAGCCCTGTATTTATTAAATAGCTTTGATAGCTTTAGTTTGTGTAGGATTAAAGATGTTTAGGTTCTTGACTTAGACATGATTCAATCTGCAGTAATTGCTGTTTTTATTTTAACAGCGGATGAAGTGACTGTGTGTAAGGGTACAGGTGTTCTTGGTAGTGATAATCTTCCAGGGCATAATCACCGAACTCAATTGAGCAGTTCATTTTCTTTCAGACAATTAACAGCTGGAAAATGGAATCATAAACACAAGGGCTGTCCCCAAACAAGGATTATTTTTTCAGTCAAGCCTAGATGTATGGAGTCATATTTCTGTTTTAAAATCCTAGTGACTATAGAGTGCCTATCCTGCCTGGCTCCTGATAGCACAGAGTCAAATCATGTGTGATGGCAGTAGAGGAGCACTAGAGCTGAGAGGTATGGATTGCCCTGCCCCCTGTTTCCATTAACAAAGGCAATTTGGTTTCGTTAGTGTGTTAGGTGATCTCTAGTGGGACTCATAATAATGGTCCCCAGCCTGTTTTTGTTGGTGCCATTCACTTATCCTCCACATTCTAAGTGTATGTCCAGACAAATACAACAGCCCCTGCACCTTCTACTTAAAAGGGCAGTGTCACTATATCATGACCTCAGTGAAGCTGATTGTTTTAAAGATATGTTTGAGAGTCAGATGGCCAGCAGTTCTTTTTTTATGCTACCAGTGTTCATAAATGGAACTCACCATGCCATGTTCTCTCCTGAAAAGAAAACCAAATCATGGCAGTGCAGGTATTTATCACAGAAATCCATAGAGGGAATTAATTCTTAATGTACGCTGTCAGTGTTGACTTGAGTGTGTTCTCAATTGTCTGTTTATGTAGATTATATTCCCTTTTCTTAAATGAGCCCTGGCTAATCCCACTGCTGACCCAGGCCAAATCCCAGGTGCTGTGTCTGTTATCTCACTGAGTAGGTCAGTGGATTAAGCCTCTGCATGTTTCCACTGCAGCACTTTGCTGGCTCGTCCTCAGCTTGTTTGGGAGAAAGACAACTCTGTTGCATTGCTCACATGTTGGCTTCAAGCTACTTTCCTCATACACCACATCAATACAGGGGATTTTCTGAAAATTAATTCAGTTGGAGACTTGTGAGTTTGTCCAGCATGTTTTTTTTTTTAATATATTTGCTCCTGTTGCTTTTGTGCATTTTCTATTTTATGTTCACTGTAAAACAAGTAAAGCTCATGTGACTAAGTGTCTTTGGTCTGCTACCTTCAAGGAACCTCTAGACCACAACAGTGAGATGCCCCTCTCAGATTCTGGGTTTGAGCCTGATGGTAAGAGGAATTTCCTCCAGCTTACAGACAAAGATGGAGAGCAGCCCCAGATTGCATCGGTGAGTGGTACAGGATGAGAAAAGCTAGTTCCTAATTTCAAGACAATATGAAAATGTTTGTATGTTGTTAGTTCTTTTACAGATTTAGGGTTTGGAAACAAGAGGTATTTTATTTCCCCTGAATGTCTGTGTGTGCAGGATGAGTCTGGAACAGCAGACAGCAGTGGACTGGATGATAGCTCACAGGAGCGGTTTATTGGGCCCCTACCAAGAGATGCCACTGCAGGCTGCAGTGGTGACTACAGCAGTCCATCTTATTCCTACTCATCCATCCTCAGCAAATCTGAGACGGGTGAGTTTTGGTGTTGAGCTGTTGAACATGTGACATCACTTCTTTTCTACAACCTCAGTTAAACTCTTTCTTCTTGTCCCTTTCCTCCGCTGCAGGTTACGTGGGCTTGGTTAACCAAGCAATGACCTGCTATTTGAACAGTCTTCTACAAACACTGTTCATGACCCCTGAGTTCAGAAATGCTCTCTACAAGTGAGGAATCGTGCTCATAATCTTTGTGACCTTTTACTTGTGAAATCAATGTATTGTGTTTTAAAATTGTCTTTGTGCAACTTCAGCTGGGAGTTTGAGGAGTTGGAGGAGGATCCAGTCACTAGTATCCCCTTCCAGCTGCAAAGGCTTTTTGTCCTGCTGCAGACGAGTAAGAAACGGGCAATTGAGACCACTGACGTGACCCGGAGCTTTGGTTGGGACAGCAGTGAGGGTGAGCTTTTATTTGCTCTCCTGTGACTAGACTCACAATGGCATGTCTCTGTATTTGTCTCTGTAATGACACTTTTTGTGTGTTGTTTTTTTTAGCTTGGCAGCAACATGACATCCAGGAGCTGTGCAGGGTCATGTTTGATGCCCTGGAACAAAAGTGGAAGCAGACAGAGCAGGTACGAAAGAGCTAATATTTTCTTAGAATTCCGACATCAAAAAATCAGCAGCTGATCCGAGGTCTCACCCCTCACAATGAAAACAAAAGACCTACTGTGAGAAAAGTGAAACGGGCCAGTAAGTAAGCCCCAGGGTCAGCTGTTTCTTATCTCAAGAGTGAGTTATAAACTGCAAACACTCAGGCCTGTCTGCGCATATGTAGCCATGTTGTCTGTACATATGAGCTCCTGGTCTGGACCAAATCAATGCATGAGATTGAATCTATTACATATAACACCAGTATTATAATATAACAATGGGTTTTTTAATCTTTGGCCATCTGAATAAAACAGATAATTTGAAGTAAAACCGATCAAGTAGAACTGTTTATCCAGATGACATGAAGTTTTAGTATTCTTCAAACCTTGATCTATAACTGGGATGCACATACATGTGTCGTCCACATTGTTTTTCTGCTAACCTGTGAAAACAGCTCTTCTGTTGAGCCACTGATGACATCATTCAGCTGTTTTCACTCTTAAGTAGCGCCTCCAATGACAAGTAAACTGATGTTATGAGGAGACGCCCCTCAAATGTTAATGTGTACCATGTTGTTTTCAGCACGTTACAGTGCATCTGCAGAAGTTTAAATCACATTAAACTTCTGCAGATGCAGATTTGCCTTTTTTAAGTAAAAAGGAGTAAATCCAACTCTTGCAGATGTTTTGCCTTCCTCAAAATTGGAAAGTTTGCAACCCCAAACAAATGCTGCTTTGTTATAAGTGATACATGGCTGAAGAGGCCTGACTGTCATACATCCCTGTCCTCAGGCTGACCTGATCAACCAGCTCTACCAGGGGAAGCTAAAGGATTATGTCCGTTGTCTGGAGTGTGGCTATGAGAGCGTGAGGATTGATACTTACCTGGATATCCCTCTTGTGATCAGACCCTTCGGAGTCAGCCAGGCCTATGGCAGTGTGGTGAGTTTCTGTCTCCATTTCATTCCTTTAAACATTTAGCACACTGGCACCAAAGACTCTAACTGCATCTGACATTCAATCACTCTTTGGACTCCACAGCTTCTTAAACCATTAAGACTCAAGGCACCAAATAAAAACATACTGTAAAACCTAAGCA